>NC_052510.1:13783998-14438164 GCF_014356525.2 Nilaparvata lugens
CACACAGCACACCCACACACACACAAACACAGACCACACCCAAAAATCATGTTTTTTGGACTCAGGGGACCTTGAAACGTATAGAAAAAATGAAATTAGGGTACCTTAAATTTTTTTGGAAAACAATACTTTCCTTACCTATGGTAGTAGGGCAAGGAAAGTAAAAATCAATCCATTGCAAAATTTCCACTGATTTTGTTAGATGAATGGATTTTGAAATTGAAAATAGGAGCACATACCATGCAATTCACAGCACTGAAAATCTAAACTGATTAAACCAGTAAAGCAGCTTGTACAAAATGAAAATGTTGAGAAAATTGTTCATTAAATGATATAGTAATTAAATTGATCAGTAAAGAGGTTTGAACATAACGAAAATGTTGAACAAATTGTTCAATTAAAAAAATATGTTCAGAGATGGTACCAAGCAAACAATCTCTGTTGAGCAGATTGTCCATTGAAAATCTATTAATAAAATTAATCAGTAAAGATGTTTGAACATAACGAAAATGTAGAACAAATATTAATCATTTAAAAAAATCTGTTCAGAGATGGTACCAAGCAAACAGTGAGTGAATGACCTGCACAATATAATAATCCGTTCTGAAGATAAGCATAAAAATTGTAGATGGAAACTAACAGTTTGAAGATTACGGTAAATGTAATAACAGTGTGGTGTGAAGACTCGGAAACTGAGGCTGTAATTTACGGCTTGCCTGCCTGCTGGGAGGCGGCAACGCGCATTCCACAAATACTCAAGGAACATGGATAATTGTGTAACAAATTCATTGTCACAACACAAATTATCAGTTAAAAATGTGACAGAAACTTGAATGGAATTCAGTTTTTAATTGATAACCTGTGTACTCACATTAAGGCTATGCAAAGGCTAAAAATAAACTTTTACTCGTGATATTTTTCCAAGTTTTTCGATTTGTATATCATTAAGCTATAAAAATGAATAAGTTTTTCAGTAAATTTTTTTTTTGATCATTACTTCTTGAGATATGAGCGCCTAAAGATAAATTTTTGGGACAGAACATTTCAAACAGTAAGAGATAAATCCATGAGATTTAGAGGATAACTTCATGGTATTGTTGATCTAGTAAAACAAATTTTTTTGAAAATATTAATTTTTGATAAAGTTATCCAATTCACTAAAAATGACCAAAAATAACTCAAAAAAGTTATTTTTTGTTATTTTTGGTAAATTGAATAACTTTATCAAAAATTGATATTTTAGGAAATTTTTGTTTTATTCAATCATCAATATCATGAAGAATTTAACCACTACATTTCATAGATTTATCTCTTACCGAATTTGAAATGTTCTGTCCCAAAAATTTGAGCTTTGGGCGCTCATATCTCAAAAATTAATGATCGCAAAAAGATTTTTCCTGAGAAAACTTTTGTATTTTGATAGCTTGATGATATACAAATAGAAAAACTATGAAAAATATTACCAGTAGAAAGTTTAGTTTTAGCCTTTGCACAGTCTTAAGGAGACGAGATGGGTAAAGACATCATATTGAATAGTATGGTAGTCGGACCGCTAAGTACTTTCTCACAATTATTCATTCATGTACAGCTAATTGGACGGTTTTACTAACGCATTAAAATAATGGAAATGGAAGGACATGTTACTACTGCATACAAATTTAATGCAGGAATACACGGCATTATAACTAATATTGCCTACCTATAATATGGAAAATGAGAAATAATAACCGATAACACCTATTTATAGAAAATCAAATTCTTAATATTGTATTCGTAGTTCATTGTATTGAATGGTGATGAATTCTGGACAACTAATATGATTTCAATTTATATTAAAAAAGAAGCAACTTCTACTATACTAAGAGAGAAAGAACAATCCAGTGATGCATTCATTATGTGGTTTGTAACACTTCAGTTCCTCAGTGTATCCTTTATATCATTCGACTCCCAACTAGGGTGAGATTCACTTCAAACGGTCAGAATTATTTGAATGAGAAGCATTTGAGTTATTTGAAAGAAATGCTGACAATCTATCTCCATCGTAATATACACTTCAAGCTGTCAGCATTGGTTGGATGGAAAGTATTGATGTTATTCACAGGGAATTCTGACAGTTTTAAATGAATCTCAGTAGAGAACTGGAGCGGGAAACCATTGGAGCATTACAAAAAGTAGTATGAAATAGTGGACCATTATTTTACAACATCTTATAGCATTAGATAAACACCGACACCAATTGACCTCTTTAATACGCTATTTGAACATAAATTATTTCAACAGGAAGGAAAGTTATACGGTGAGTACAATGTTATAGGATATGGCATTAATCATGAGCTGGAATCAATAATATTGCACACGTGATAAACACATACAGCATTTCACTCTTGTCACTTCGTAAACGATAAAACGTTTTTGAATCACTCTCAATCCTTCAAAATTGTTTCTATTGTAACTTTACTTTGCTCTCCAATTATTTTGTAACCTGCTATTAAAGTAATTTTTGTTGCTTATTGAAAAACGTTACACCAGTATCAGTGTATTATCAGAGACAAACAAATAACCTTACGCTTATCCTTTCTCTATGATATTATACAACATATGGGGAAGAGTCAATAATTACTATGGAAAGAAATATTTGAAATAAAGGGAGATATTGCATCCAATAAGCTCTGAAGAATAATTCTTCATATCTAATTAATCTTCTTCATTAATCATCTAATAATTATCTTCATTAATTATTAATATCACTGTAATATAATGAGATTACAGATAAATTCTACTATTTTTGTGTTCATCAGTTTATTTTCCAACTCTATAATCAGTTGAATTATTGATTTTTGGTATAAAACACACAGCAATTCCTTCAGTTTCTCTTTTGAAACCCTCTACTCACTTCACGCGTCCCTGAGCTGTCATTTTTTTGGAATTGTCCGTAAGCTGAATCTAAACTTCCTGCCGGTCTCTTTTGAACTTTCTCTAGAAATAACTTCCGGTAGCCCCAAGTTCCAGATTCATCTTTCACCCTATTCCACCAGAAATAGAGCAAAAACACCCTTCTAATGAAAACTGGGGAGCAGAAGTACCGGTACCTTTGACATGTTTGGTTTGAGCAGCTGTTGACAGTTCATACAAACAGTTGCTACCAACCATGTTGCACGGAACTTTTTTTTTGTTCAATAAAAAGTACTAATTTCGAGGGGGAAATGATGTTAGTTCAACCCTCATTGAACTTTGAAGGAGAACATTATGGGAGAGAAGAATTCCAGGAGTGTACCATGAGTCAGATAAGAAAATATACTAATTTTAATATGAGGAATGGAAATTTTAATGGAGGAATACAGCAACCAATTATTGAGCTCATCGAGGGAATTAGTACATCAAGTCAAGGGTCTAGCCTTTACCTGAACTGAAATTGTTCTCTGGTAGTGAAGTACCGTTTCATTTCTCTCGACATGAGAATGTCAGCTATTCAAAATTCTTGAAAATATTCTCAAGAATAAGAAGAATAATCAGAAGAAGAAGAAGAAGAAGAAGAAGAAGAAGAAGAAAAGAAGAAGAAGAAAAGAAGAAGAAGAAGAAGAAGATGAAGAAGAAGAAGAAGAAAAGAAGAAGAAGAAGAAGAAGAAGAAGAAGAAGAAGAAGAAGAAGAAGAATATGATGATGATGATGATGATGATGATAATGATAATGATGAAGGAGAAGAAGAAGAAGAAGAAGAAGAAGAAGAAGAAGAAGAGGAGATGATGATGATGATGATGAAGGAGGAGGAGGAGGAGGAGGAGGAGGAGGAGGAGGAGGTGGAGGAGCAGGAGGGGGAGGAGGAGGATGTCAGCTCTTCAAAATTCTTGAAAATTTCTTGAAAGAAGAAGAAGAAGAAGAAAATGATGATGATGATGATGATAATGATGAAGGAGAAGAAGAAGACGAAGGAGATGATGATGAAGGAGGAGGAGGAGGAGGAGGTGGAGGAGAGGGAGGATGTCAGCTCTTCAAAATTCTTGAAAATTTCTTGAAAGAAGAAGAAGAAGAAGAAGAAGAAGAAGAAGAAGAAGAAGAAGAAGAAGA
Organism: Nilaparvata lugens; assembly: GCF_014356525.2. Taxonomy (NCBI): domain Eukaryota; kingdom Metazoa; phylum Arthropoda; class Insecta; order Hemiptera; family Delphacidae; genus Nilaparvata; species Nilaparvata lugens. Next base: position 13,788,064 of record NC_052510.1, read on the forward strand.
AAAAGATGAAGAAGATGAATAAGAAGGAGATGAAGAAGAAGAAGAAGAAGAAGAAGAAGAAGAAAAAAAAGAAGATGAAGAAGATGATGATAATGATAATGATAAAGGAGAAGAAGAAGGAGATGATAATGATGATGATGATGATGATGAAGGAGGAGAAGAAGGAGAAGAAGAAGGAGAAGAAGAAGGAGATGATGATGATGATAATGATGAAGGAGAAGAAGAAGAAGATGAAGAAGAAGAAGAAGAAGAGAGAAGAAGAAGAAGAAGAAGAAGAAGAAGAAGAAAAAAAAGAAGATGAAGAAGATGAATAAGAAGGAGATGAATAAGAAGAAGAAGAACAACAACAAGAACAAGTACATCTACCAAGAGTATCCTTGATAGAATAGATACTTTGAATGAAAATGAAGTTATTGTGGAGCTAAATCGAACCTTATTCTCAAAAAACAAAAACAGTAGTTTACTATGATAAATTCATAAAAGAAATAAGTTACAAGTTACATGTAAGGATACTTGTTGATCCTTTATTCCATATTTCATTCCTTATTTACATATCAAATTCCATATTTTATTCCTATATTCCTATATATGACTATTGAAAAAAGTTAAAAAGTTGGCATGTTATATTATTCCACTTTACATATAGAACTATTTCCTGGCAAATTGATGACACCACACAACTGAATCATGTAAATGTCAAAAACTAATGTGATGATGAATTGGAACACTTTATTCAACAATCAATATTATTCTCAAGACTAAGCAAACTATGCCATTTGGACCTCTAAGAGAAGAATGAACCATGAGAGGATATAATCACAAAATCATCTTAAATATTCAGTGATGATGGATTAAAACACTTTATCAAACAATAAGTCACAAGAAAATGCAAACTTTTGGTCCACCGTATAACTGGGGGATACATGACAGCTACCACAACATATAAATATTCAAGGTTACTACACCTACAGTACGAAATCTCCGAACATTGAATAATAAATTAAGAGGGAACTTGAAAAATTGAGATGACTTGATGATGTCACAAGGTCATGTGAGACGAGTCACGGGCTGATACACACGACAGGCACGTCACGTCACGACACGACACGGACCAATTTAGTTTTCTCAGCTGAAAAGTGTCGCTCAGTGGCTGCCGGCTTTTGCCTCCACGTTCCCCACAATGACACTTACTGTTATAATAGCTCGTCCTGTTATAATAACAACTACTAACTACCAGCTACATCTCGTGTTATGTATCCACCATCGAAACTTAATTCCACATTGCTGTAACACTGTACGCCTACAACCTCCTGATCAAAAAAGCAATGACACTACTTAGCATCACAGACTAATTTTACCTTCTCTAACACTGTATACAAAACAGATTTTGTAATTTTGTGTATTTATTTATTGTGTATATATGTATCTTCAAGTGGCAAAGAAGTTTGTTTTAACGGTCTCAATATTAAATGTGTATTTTGACTTGAGAATGTCTTGTTGATTTTGAAAATAATGATAGTTTATTGAAATTGAAATATTTATTCGATAGTTGATGAAACACATTGGTGAAGATGTGTTGGTTTCAACACAAAACTACAGTCCTGCGTACAAGTCAAATAAATTTGGATGTGACAGGAATAAAACTGTGTTTTCTCAATTATGAAGAAATTACACAATATCAATTCTTATTCAACAAATTTTATATTTGTTCGAGTTCTGATTGATATCGATTGACTAATCTAGGCTAATGAAGTCGAAGACGAGATTTCCTACTGGAAAAAGCCTTCGTCACTCTTGAAATTCCAAAGACAAGAATGAGGATACACTATTTAAGAAATTTGACGTAGAAATTGATTACTCGCTTTCCTGAAGTGACGCAGTGGAAAATCATATTGTACAGAAGAAAAGAACGGATCAAAAACAGAATATTCATACAGAACTCTCATTTTATTTCGTTATTTCGTTTTGTCGTTAGATTTTATCTTATCCACACATGAGACCAATGCTTCAAGAAAGTAAATGTAGGAATTACAATTAGAAATAAATTTACCATCAGTTCTAGGTGAGTTATGAACCACTGGGAAGTAGAGGAGCTAGTCTCAAGCACTCACCCTCTCGACATGGATACTCCAAGCTCATCTATACACTAATAGTCCAGTCAAATGGTCGTTTTTCAGGAAACAGCCCCGAAAGAATTTTTCTCGACTGTTCTATATGTATTTTGGGGCGCTGAATTCGAATCTGAAATTTGCTGACACGCCAGAGGGCGGCTTCACCCCCAAAACCCCCCCAAATTTTAGACTTTTTCTGCGATTTTACTGTTATTCAAGAGTCTCTAAAACGAGTAAGATACATGTAGAAACTTGCGATTGGTGTCAAATGAAAGAGAATTACATGTTCTATAAGCTTCGTTGCCTTGAACGCATAATCTTGCATGACTGTTTATTATCGAGAAACTATATGTGAAAATGAGGAAAATATCGCAAACTTCTTGATTTTTTGAATCAAAAGTATCTTACCTCACTATATTTTCACAAAATTCATTCACCTCACATGAAAGAGGAGATTCTGTTCTTCAAATCACGACCAAGTATCATTTTTTATCATTTCGGGTTATCGAGATACACAGCTTTGAATATAGAAATTGGCCATTTTTCTGAGTATTTTAAATAGGGGCTAAAATACACTAAAAAAGGATTTTTTAAATTGTTCATCAAATTTCAGTTATGATACATGATTTTGAACCGCCTTGACGAGCTGAGAAGAATGAGCTGTAGTACGAGGAGATCTGATCATTCTGTCAAAAGTTATAAGTGTTCAAAGTTTTGATCCTTGACGTATCCTTATGACTTAGGAAATACTGAAATTGAATGTTTCTAGCGGGTGATTCTCATAAAAAATAACCCTCGTGAGATGATTTCAGCCAAAATATATATTTTTTGTTAGGAAGGCCTTGAAAAGGTATTATAATTGGAAATTTGTATTTTGGCTGTAGGACATGATTTTCTATTTTTGGGTGTATTCCCCCACCCCCCAATACTAAATTCGAAAATTCCTAAGGAATCCTGTTCATAATGAATTGTTCTTTGAAGTGATGTGTGGTTTTCTATCTATACTAAAAAAATATCCAAGTTGTATAGGGTAGAAGTGGTAGGTTTGCATAATTTTGAAACCCCTTAAAAAATACCCTTTTTTGAAAATTCGTAGCTCCGGAACAAAAAATGGTAGAACCCTGCGCGACAACTCAATTTATTGGAACTTTTATTCTCTTTAATTTTGTCAAGAATGATTTTTCTTGAGAAACTCAAGGTTTACGAGATAAAATGGAAAAATTAAAAAAGTCTGAAATTTTGGGGGTTTTGGGGGTGAAGCCGCCCTCTGGCGTGTCAGCAAATTTCAGATTCGAAATCAGCGCCCCAAAATACATATAGAACCGTCGAGAAAAATTCTTTAGGGGCTGTTTCCTGAAAAACGATCATTTGACTGGATTATTAGTGTATAGACGAGCTTGGAGTATCCATGTCGAGAGGGTGAGTGCTTGAGGCTACTTCCCAGTGGTTAAGAACAGATACAATGCTAAGCGCCAAGTCGTTCACTTCCCTATTATAAGTTTTGTATCAATTGAGACAATCCTCTTACAGCGACAGAGTCTGTTATGATTGTTAGTTATGACACATACAATCACCAGCAAGTATAGTATTCGTTCGTGATCTGATACACTGATTATGCTCGAGAAATAAACACAATATTTGAGAAATTTCTAATCAAATCTTTACTCAATTTTCTTTACTTACTTATGCATTCTACTCACTTACTCACTTACACTTTTACTACTAAACTTAACTTACTACCCTTCACTCGTCTAAATATCTTTACTCAATTTGGCGCTTCTGACACATCAATCCACTCAAAATCTGGAAGACCAACACTAATTTTCTTTAAAATCCGCCCATCAGACCATGGTTATGACTTATGCCCAGGGCAAGCGGGATTTCAGCCCTGCCCCTTAGACCATGGTTCGTGACCCCGGACGCCCGGCATATTATGCGCGGGTTCTGAGTTGAATAAGCCGGCAAAGCCTGCTTTCCAGCAAGCATTCAGCCCGCGGCTTTTGACCGGTATCTTCTAATAGCCGGGACAGAGAGCAAGTCCAGTCCAGTCAAGCCTGCGACCTAGCAAGGCCCGTCCGCCTACTTCAGTTATTACTATATATCAGAACATGACATATATAAAACTGCTGAAGTTATCTCTATATATCAAACCATAATATATATAAAACTGTTGAAGTTATTACTATATATCAATCCATAATATATACACACAACTCCTATAGTTTATTACTGTATATCAAACCTTAATATATACACAACAGTATACTTAGGTATGGAGGTTGATATCTAAATTACATACCAGGTCGCCCAACGAAAGAATTCCAGCAACATTAAACTGCATTAATGACTTTCCAATACGCAACTAGGTTGTAATCTGGCTAAATTAAATAATCCTGGCTTGCAGCTACATTAGTGGAAGAGCATTTACTTCAATACCCTACTGAAAAACATTACAAGTTTCGTCCGGAAGTTGTGTGTAATGACCAAATCTGATACAGTGTGATTCAGTTAATTCTGTCAGTATTCCTCATAAATATCACTAACACTTCCCCCATTTAACCAACGCTGACAGTTTGAAGTTTGATCTGACATAGTGGGTTTCACTTTACCTTGTCAGTAACCATCATAAAACAACATCAACGCTTCCCGTTTAACCAATACTGACAAGGTAAAGTGGGGTAATCCGATACCGGTTAGACGTAATTGGCAGCAAAAGCTAATCTATTGCCGTGATTTGGATTAGTGCAATTGGATTTTTTCACAGAAAAAATAGAAAGGTAGTCGCGTGCTGTAAAGAAAACTATCGGTTCACTTTCACCATACATATATTGACATCGTGCAGTAATTTCAGGACAACTATGAGAACTATATCAGGGAAGTGTTTGAGGAAGAGGAAGAGGAACGATGTTGTTTTCAGACAGGTTGTAGGTACTAATGAAATGAAGAATTGTATTACAATGTAGATATTCTTCTTCAAGTATTATGGTATAATTTTGGAAAAAGAAATCCACCTCATCATATCTGGGAGCATCCTTGCCATCAGAATTCACATTGGCTTCACCAAAAGTTGACATCTTGGGGCATTCTCCCCCCCCCCTCAAATTCGTAAGATAATATCCTCATGCTAGCTAATTTCCCAGTTTTCTATACCTCAATATAGTTTCAAGTGTCTGATGGTTGGATATTGATACAAATTCTTTGCTATTTCCATTCCAAGAGATGAATGTGCAAATAAAAAATATGTTTCATACATTCCACCAATTCAGAATACAGTCCCTCTCTGGCCTTCCTAGTTAGCTGTCAACAGAGTGAATGTATGCCTACAGAATTGAAAAATGAAAGCTATTCAGAAATTAAGATTGCATAACAGAACTTTATCTCCACTATTATACTCACAAAACCCACTGCAGTACTAATGTCCATAGTTTGTAAAAGCTCAAATCCAAAAATCCTAAATCTCCACTGACAAAGAGCAAAACTACTAAACCAACAGTCAATTCAGCCATACTACTGGACACAGTAGGACTAACACTTGAGTTAGTGTGAGGGAATTAGCAGGACATTAGCAGCTCCTTTCTCTTGATTTGGACAATCATTAGGCCGATTGCCTAATAAATAACAAAGAGATTGTCCAAAAGGTCACTGTGATAAAGTTAGGCGCGCGATTTTCACTCGGAGCGACTGCATTGGAGAGGAGAAATTTGGAAAAAATACAATAAAAGTTGTCTCTCAAGGCTTTAGACCTGTCCACAAACGTAAATGGATGGATAGGGGAGAGACAGGGGACTGATAAGAGACGGAGTGAGGACTAGTGGAAGAGAGAGAGAGAGAGGTGTCAGCTGTTGTGCTTTGTTGTTTTATTATAGCTGGACCAAAAGTTAGCCACTATCACGCTAATCTCCAGAGTCCTGAATGGGCCCTTCCTTAAAAGGACTCTACACTCGTTCTCTCCATGTTTCATTACTTGCGTAATAGCCCTAAATGCGCAGTTGACCTTTAATGAAACTACAACATCTTGTAAAAACACCCAAGATGTGTGAAATTGAAGCACACACTCACTTGCACACAATCGTTGAATTTACTTGAAAAGTGGAGACAAAAAAACAAGGCTTTCAATTTGTACAGGTTTCTTATTTCTTATCTCCGCGGCGAGTCTGTCTTGGTTTCTCGTGTTTTGAATATTTGATTTACTTCCAAATTTGTAGGTGCGGAGTGCGGAGTAGGATGTTTGTTAACTTTCCTTTATAATTCAAAGAATTCTAACACTAAGGAAGAAACAAAGATTCATCTATTCAAGGTAATCTTGAATCTACTCATATAAAAGAAATTTCAAGTTATTTACTTCGACAAGCTCTACTCAACCATAGTTGAGAATAAATCTTGACCAAAGGTGAAAACCGTTTACATGCTTGTTAAAACTCTATTATACTAATAACTTGAGAGCAGAATTGTATTACTATTTCACAAAGAATGTTATTTATAAATTATTATTACAAATAATATTCATTTGAAGTTGACGCCCAATTCTGTAACAAATCGATCATGAAGATCATAATTCTACACAATAACGTTCAATCAACCATTTTCCATTTTACCCATTTATATTATGTTTTATTCTCATATCGATTGTAACTTATATGATTTCTAATATAATGTCTGCAAAGAAGATAGAAATTTCTATTTTTCTCTCAGAAACTACGAGAAACAAACTACCTATAAGAACCGCATAATGTTGAAAAACACAGCAGAGCTACTAGCTACCACATGAATAACGTATCAACAAACAACAAATCAACCGAATATCCAGTAGAAGACCAAAATCAAATTCCAAAGCAATCAGCTCCAATCCCATACTCTCAGCCCACTACCTCCAAACAATCAACAAACACAATGGACTCCAGCTTCCAGGATCTTAGGATTTCTTCGATTAGCCTTCGATCAAGATAGCATAGTCTCTTGTTGTCCATCAATGAAACTGACTCCATTGTTAGATGGACACTGAGCTGACAATGTTATTATAGCGAGATTCACTTTAAACTGTCAGCATTCCTTGTAAATAGCATCAATGCTTCCCATTCAAACAATGCTGACAGTAGTGATTCTGCATTATCCGATATAGTGTAAGTAAGTGGACCAGGCTATTTTCAGATGATGGAAAACATTAATTAATTTTCACCGGACTGGAAAGCTGGCTAGAAGTAGACTGCAACTAATAGTCGACGGGTAATTTGTTTAGCGGAAAATTTCCCCCTCCCCAACACCCAAATCGTACTCCTCTCCCAACTCACAATCCTTTGATTGACATTGTCACCAACGGTAGTCGATGATTTCTATGTCAATGTCGACCGTAACAGTGTCACTGGATGGAAGGCAGAGTCCCAGGTGAACAGAATATTCGGCGAGTCGCAGAGACTCATCTGATGCACTGCAATAATGTCCCAGAACAAACGCGATAAATGATGCAGATAATTATGCCGTGTGCAATGACTGATGACGGATTGGAGGCTTTTCTCAGGGAAATATACTATGGAAGCCTGAAGATGATCAATGTCAGATCTCAAGATTAGTCAAATCCCAGACTGAGAACCTTATTATCATGGAGCTCGTCAGTAGAGCAATATTTTTATCTTGCATGTCCCATTAAAGACAAGAGAAGCACTTTCGTTCAATGTATTTTTAAGTTAAGTCTCATTAAAATTGTCCCAATTACTGTGATATTGTTCTAATTATACTGGAATCTTCAAGTTTAGAAATCTGAACACTATTTTCAGATGTCCTGCACACATGAATTCCACTTTCGTTTAATGTATTTGGTATATTACTTCGAGTTTAATTAAAACTTCCACGATTATTGGGATATTGCGCTAAATAGTACTGGAATCTTTAATATAAGCAGCTGAACACTATTTTCAGAGGTCCTGCACATGTATATAAATTCCACATTTCAGTACTTTCGTTCAATTTGGTGTATGCCTTCCGAGTCTCATTAAAATTGCCCCAATTATTGAGAGATTGCGCTAAATAATACTGGAATCTTCAATCTCAGCAGCTAGAAACTGTTTTCAGAGGTTATGAATTCTAAATTTCAGTAGAACACAATATCGTTGTATTCGCATGGTTTATTCACTTTTATTAGAGTGACTTCTATCAACTGTATTGACACAATTTTCAATCAAATCATATATGAATATGACCACAAACAGTTTCAAGTGGTAAGCAGATACCTTAGCTACAGAATGTAATAGAATTCTTGTAATTTAATTCTTGTATACCTGTAGAATGTGATTGGATTCATGTAATTTGTACATGAATTACATTGTATAGCTTATTCTCTTGTGATAAGGGAAGTTTTGCGATCAATACTGTATGCCAATACAGGAAGCATTTTGTTCTTCAAACACAAATTTTATGTAGGCTAGTCAGAAATTTTGATATTGATGAAATCAATGATAATTGGGGTTTTGAATTTGATCGATTATGTATTACCAAATTAAACATTTTATAGATTTTTATAGTTGTGTTGTGTGTGATGATGTGGTACCTTTCCATAATATAGATCTCTCAATCTCAAACTACTATTACTACACAATATCAATTTTGAACCTTCCTAGGTGATCAGATTCTAGATCATCGTATTTCATATTACAGGTAGGATAATATTGATGTTATAGGCAGATTAATTTCAATCCTGACAGGTGAAACAACAGTAATCCTAGAACGGATTTCCATACTTGGTTGTACAATCTAACGGCGTTTCAACACCTGCTGATGAAATAGTCCTATATACAATGAATGACTCAAGACGCAAGAAACTCCACCTGCATTTTCCCACAGACCTGCAATGATTTCTCTCCATTGTCAGTGAGCATGAGAAAATGAAGTATGATAGACACATGTATTTTATTGTTGTTATAACGAAAGACCTACTACACCATCATTAATTTCATACTCTAATCATGGAGTTTCACATAATGTGGCTCCCATTGGACACTGTGTGTGTGTGTGTGTGTGTGTGTGTGTGTGTGTGTGTGTGTGTGTGTGTGTGTGTGTGTGTGTGTGTGTGTGTGTGTGTGTGTGTGTGTGTGTGTGTGTGTGTGTGTGTGTGTGTGTGTGTGTGTGTGTGTGTGTGTGTGTGTGTGTGTGTGTGTGTGTGTGTGTGTGTGTCTATAAAAGCTATTAAAGAAACATGAATCGAATCAAAGTTGTAGATCTATCTTACAACAGGAAAAATGCGTAATTAATTGGGAATTATTCACGAGCTAACCAAAGTGAAACCTCTTCTTTGATTGTTAACTAATAATGTAAATGGGTCAAAAACGGAACATGATAAAGGATACCAAGTTCACCATTCTTCTTGATTGAAGATTGAAGAGTGACTCGGGTTATACATGGAGTTTTGAAAGTTGGTTTTCCAAACATCAGAATAGAGTTTCTCTCCTATCTCTAACTATGATTGATTCTATATGGTGTTGTAGTCATATCTTCAAACATCAAAACATCACAAGATAACTCCGAACTCGCACATTGCCGATAATATTTCAATTTTGACGCTATGTGTTACGTTTTTCATACAAGCATTTATTATCAAATACAATTTGTAATATCTAAAGCCTATAAAAGTCTTGAGCCCGGTTGCACAACAGCCGGTTAAATTTTAACCGTGATTAATTCCACGAGAACCAATCAGAGAAGGCTTTTTGAAAAAAACGGCTGTTGTGCAACCAGCACTTGAAGACGAAATAGCTTAATTCCCTTGATAAAGTTCAAGATATCCGAAATATAATTCTATTGAAAGTTCAACATTTCAAGTAGTATGAAAAACCATACATTCAAGTAATAGGGTGGAAATCTTGGAAAATCTTTCAAGGCAGAATCTTCAAGTTTTTCAAGCTGAATTGATAAGTGCTCGAAGCATCAATGGATATTTAGAAGTGTAATTTGAATCAATATAACCTTTATAATTTCTTCAAATACTTACATAATTTTTTATGGTTTAATTCAATGAAATTCCATGATATCTATCCTTCAAAAAGTCATTTAAACACTTATTTTTCATCGATTTTCCAAGAGATGCAAAAAATGACAACGGAAAAACGAAGCGCTTAACGGGATCGTTTGGCATGACCTGGAGAAATTGGTGCGCGTGAGTGTGTGTGCGGGTGTGTGCCATGATTTAGTGTTAAGATTGCTTTCGGAAGAGAAAAGAGAGAGAGAGAAAATAAGGAAACATGTTATGCAAACAGCTGGTCTGGCATCCTGCCTTCTTTTATCCTGGAGGCGCGGAGGCGCCCTTTGCTACCGTTCTGATTCTGCTCTAGACAGACATCCTAAATATGGCATTTTCCATTTTTGGACCGAAATTCGTTTGGATTTCCATTCGCTTGGACTTAACAATGTCAGGAAAACTTTTGATACGTCAGTTTTACTATGTGAGTCATATATCAGGAATCAGGATTCAATCTGACCGTATAAATTAATTATATTTGATTCTTTTCTCATTTCTTATTCCAATTTATTCCTAACATTCCTCATAGGTTCATCTTGTAATATATCAACAGCTTCGACAGGTTTAGAACCGATTTGAATTTTCTGTTCTAAAATAATGGAATCTTTTCTTTCTATTGTGTTAATAGCCAGTCAGAGCTTTCCTGAATTTCATTTTCGAATTTTTACCATTATTTTTTAAATTTATTGTGAAGACTTCCCCCAATTTGGATACCTAGCTCAAAGGAAAATATTGACAGTTTGGTGAAAAGGAAATGAAATTAATCTATTCGAAGAATAATTGTGGTGTTTAGAGGACCTGATTGGAAGAAAGAACTATTTTGAAGCACAGAAGCATAATTAAACTGGAATATGTCACCACATTTACTCAAGACTCAAATCCAGGGCTCCTGGCCTTTAGCCATATTCCACATCGAGAGTCCCAAACCATTTATCACAAATAAGTAGCACAATTTCAAGATAATAAATCCCATTGCAACAAAAGCATGCTTTATAGTATACTAAACAACTGAAGCATCAAGTGAATACATTCCAGTATGTAAAATCATAGACAGACGAGAAAATAATGTGGAAAATCCGACTCCTAATCCTACTCCCTCGAGCACCTAGGTCTATAGAAAAATGTGTTGAATGACACTGAAAAGATTGAAAGAGTTCAATTCAATTAATTCAATCTCACAATAAAATAAAACATAATTACAGGCATCATTTGATATTAATGACAGATATTTTTATTTGGTAATGCAATAAACCTCTTTAAAAAACTTGCATTAATTTCACCCTAATTGGGGAGTCCGATCTCTGGGCATCAAACCTGCCTCATTGTAGAAATCAATGCAATCACACAGCTTATCACTTCCCAATAACTGTATTAATCTAACTTTATTACCTAACAAATTCACTTGAAGCAGTATGGACTATAATCAGCATCTGGTTGATCTAACTTACAATCCACCATACCCTAAAATAAAACAATGCCGGTTAAAACAATAGAGAAAGTAGTTGCACCACTAGAACTCCAACGGTAGCACACGACTAAAAATATTCTAGATCGAGATCAAAACAGGAATTTTCGTTTCATAATAGGAAACAAAATGAGAATAAGAAAAAGTCAGCTACAGGGTGGGCGAAAGTCCCCAACAGAGCAGCTGGCTTCAGATTTACGATTTCATTCTTGTTCTAAAAGGTTCACTGGAACAATAAACTGTCACTCAACAAATTTATATCAAAACGGCTGGCTCCGTTTAGCGTGTGCTATTGCCAGGTATTAGGACTCCCATTGTTATAATTTTATACGGACCGTTGAAAAGTGAATGGAGCTGATGATAGATTGTAGATCTCGCTGGATTTATGACACCTTTCTACAATCTGACATTGCACTGTCATAAAGCAATACCTATGTGTAGGAGATTTATGTTTACAATCTAGTTTTTACTGCGGAATAATACTTGGGCAAACAGAATGGAGTCTAAATAGCTGTATCTTTCTAGTGAACGGGGTTTTATCTACAGTAATGACGTGTTAATGAAACGTTGGAATGCATAGAACTCAGTGAAATACCACAAAAATTAACATTTTTTCCTCATATTGAGTCAATTTTCAGAGAAATTTACAAACAGATTTATTGACTTCCCATTATTTGAAGATATTCTATTTATCTCAAGCATCCCAGACATAAGATAACTGTAGTATCTTATTGTCACAGTTACAACATAATAGATAAAACATATAAGTATTGTATGCATTGATGAAAGTATTTGCAATACCCCACTTTCCAGTTTAGAAGAAAACCTATCAATCATATAATCAATATATCGGAATCAAGCAATAATCAAAGTTCACCAATCAAATCTCAAATGATGATTTAAGGAATTGGAAAGAGAAAAAATCATATCTAATGTACCCCTCAATCATAATAATAGACTTACCAGTGCCATCGTGATGAAATACATTATAACTCATCTTTCGAAATCTCATGATCGAAAACAAATATTTTCGAGCACATTCCTATTAAAGATCAACCCGCAATAACAATGTCTCCGAAATAACAACCACTTTTTCACTTCCTGATGAAAAACTGTTAGTTGTGCACTGGTCACACTTGTATTTTTTACATTTTCCAAGCCAATGCTCCTTTGCACGCTCATAATTCATAGCAATCTGTCACAAATCATAACATAGGTCGAAATTTTCTCCAGCATTCCAGCGTTTCTCGTTTTTTGACGTGCTGTAATCTGCCTCATTTTCCTGGAATCTCCCGCTGTTTATCTGTGGATCTTCTTTCTCATCAATCATCCTTTTCATATTTTTCAGATTTTTTCTTTCTTCCATATTTTTCACATTCTAAAGAATCATCTTTTTCAGATTCTTCAACTGTTATTTTTAATGTTCTTCCTCGTTCGTAGACTATTTATTTTTTCTTCTATAGATAACAGGCCTATTTATCTTATCTTCTAAGCACTATCAACATATTGTAACTTCTCATTATTTTACTTCATCCCCCGTTTCGTACTATTTCCTTCCTTGTCTCCATAGCCTTCTTCTATTCTTCATAGTCTACTTCTTTAGTTTGGATTCTTTCTTTCGGTTTTGGTTCTATTCCTAATCATTTATTTGCTTCCACTAGTTCTTAATTTTCATATTTTTTTACTTCTTAACAATTTTTTGCAATTTTCCTTTTTTTACTCTACCTTCTTTTTTACTTCATCATACTCCTCTCATACTCCTTCCTCCACTTCCACTATTATAGTTCTCATTCTCTCTTTTTCCTGTATCTTCATTTCATCTACTTCCTTTTTTATTTTAAAATGTTCATTATCTTTTCCTTTTCCGCGTTGAACTATTTTTCTTGTTCATACTCTCTCCTTCCTTTCTTCCTTCTGATTAATTTTCGTCATCTTTTCATTCTCCCAAATTCTTAAATTCTAAATTCCCAAATTCTTATAATTTCTTCATAATTTCATTCTTTCCTTCTGACTGATCCTCGTCATCTTTCCATCTTCTTTTAATTCTTCACCTTTATATTTTCTCTACATTCACTTCATCACAATCTCCTTTGCTTTCGACTTCTGTCTCTCTTCATATGTTCACACTTTTTCACAGTATAGATTCCCCTCTCCACAGTCTTCCTTGTCTTTTCCTTCTTCTTCTGTTTCCCTTCAAATGCTCCTCTTCTAATTTTCAGCTTCTTCACCTTCCCCCATCATTCCTTTTCCATCTGCTCTCATTTCATGAACTTATCATCGTCTTCCATCGTCATCTTTATCATGATCATCGTCCTCTCCCGAGTAGCTTCTTGTGTTTTTTTATCGACTCGACTTCCACATGAGATTGTTCACGTAAGTCAGGAAAGCAGTCAGCCTACTACTACTCAACTACTACATACTACTACAAAATAATAGAAATACTAACACTACAAATAAATACTAAAACTACAAATAAATACTAAATCTACTACACTAGAAGTGAGGAGCAGCAACCAACCAGGAACCATGTACCAGGAGTATTAGGAGAGAGGAGTGGCAGGAGGTATTCGCTTATCCGTGAAGACGTTTAGTTTAACGGGACAGTAGCTACCAGGGGCAGAGCAAAGCAAAGCAACAAATTGCCACAACATTATGATGACGACAAAATGGCTACCACTATCCCGACACGGTGTGGTCTTCTTGTATCTGCCAACTGATAACAACCAAATCCCACATTTCTTTCTCAGCTTCTTCTTTTCCTTCTTCTTCCTTTTCCTCTCTGGTCTGTTCAGCAGACCAAGCTACAACCCTTCTAGAGCTTACTCCAACTTATTGACAACAATCAACACACATATTCTCCACACCTTGTGATATGATGATATTTTTGTAATCTCTCAAGATAAGTAACTAGAAAGTTTCCTATAAGTATTCTGACTGATGAATTTTACTCCTTTATTCTGTTTTCATCAAGCTATCCCACTTGTTGACATTCCCCGATCGTCTTCTACGTCCTCCTCTCCTCTCTCTTTTCTTATTTTTGCATATTTCCTCTAGTTCTTAACATTTTTTGTTAGGTGTATCTTTCTCTTTTTCTTCATCCTTATTGATTTTTCATTCTCCATCATCAGCAGTCTAATTCTCCTTATTATTTGAATGTTTCTATGATTTTTCTTTACTTATTTCATTTTTGAATGGGTATTCCTTCTCTATGACTGACTTTCGCACTTCTCCTGCCTTCCACTCATCTCAACTTTTAATTTTCTTCTTTCCTCATCCTCATTATTGCCCTTTTCTCTTCTTCTATCATCATCCCTTTCTCATCTCATTCGAAAAATGTTGTAATTATTGTCTTCGGTCTCCTCACTTACAATTCACTCCAATTTATACAATACTCATTTAAGCCGGGGCTTAGAATAAACATCCTATGATTAACAATCTACAGTTGGTTTATTCTATAGTCGGGGCTTCCACAATATTTTCCTTCTATTCCCATTACATTTCCTCTACTAATTTCGCTTATTCTTATTCTCCTACTTCTCCAATTTACTCTTCTCCTTCTCACTAATCTAAACATTCTCCTCTCTCTCTCTCTCTCCTATAGTTGTACACTCCTACTTCTTACCCTTTCCTTTCTTTATCCTTCTCCTGTCCCTCCTTTTCCCTTCACCTTTCTCTCTTCTACTCCACTTCCTGCCGCTTGCTACACGTCACTCATAATTTCTGGCATCACACATCGGCATCTCGTTGTCAATGTAATGCGATAATAATTCGTATCTTCACCTCGTAGCATGGCTACTGTTCGCTGTCAGACGGAACAACTGTTTCTGT
Source organism: Nilaparvata lugens (assembly GCF_014356525.2). Classification (NCBI taxonomy): domain Eukaryota; kingdom Metazoa; phylum Arthropoda; class Insecta; order Hemiptera; family Delphacidae; genus Nilaparvata; species Nilaparvata lugens. The sequence continues at coordinate 13,803,473 of NC_052510.1, forward strand.
CTCACTTTGTCACATGCGCAGAATGCAACACTCTATCTTTGTCAGACAGAGCAACTGTTTCTGTCTCACTTTCTCACATGCTGAGAGAGCAACACTCCATCTTTTTCAGACGGAGACCCTATTTCTGTCTCACTTTCTCACATGGTGCGATCGCAACACTTTATCTTTGTCAGTTGTAGCATCCACATGCTGTGAGTGCGACACTCTACACGGTCTCCCGCTATCAACAACTAACCTCGCCTCCTCGTATGCTTCTCAAAAGGCATCAGCTCCACACAAATTGTAAAACTTCATCACATGTACATGCTGCACATGCTATAAATTCCTATCACTTGTTGCTTGTCACTGGTGTGAATCACTAATTGATTGATGATTTCAGCACGTATACGATGATTCAGATTCAATGATTTACGAGTACATGATTCTATCATCCCAATGATCTACGGGAACATAACAGGAGTTTCATCTGCAGTTATTTGAAGTTGATTGAATTTTATTTATTTCTGTAGAATAATACAACAGATTATGGTATAGAATATATAAACAGGGTATAGTAACACAACAAATATTCAAATAAGTTGAATACAATATGTATTAGTGGGGATTATCCCTATCATCTATCCTTAAGGAGAAAAAAATTGGATTTTTATCTGGAGTTATTTCAATTGAATTGAATTTTATTTATTTCAATAGAATAATGCAACAGATTATGAAATAGAATATAAATACACAGTGTAAAGTAACACATCAAATATTCAAATTAATTAAATATAACCATAGATAATAGTGGGAATTATCCGTATTACCTATCCCTAAGGAGAAAAAATGATAGAAAATAATAATTGAAAACTATAGTTGGTGAATCGATTTCAGGACACATTCATACTGATCGTTATTCAAAGTCGTCAACCATGCAATTTTGTAGATAAGGCACCAAGCTGACTTAGCTATTGGAAGTGGAACATTTGACATAATAAATAACATATTGAAAAATAAGGCCTAGTATGGATATAAAGAAATATTATTCCGTATTTTTTATGAAACAAAAGGAAGGTTACATAATATTTATTGCAAATACAGTATTATAGATAATTTTTAAATTTTGTATTATTATGGTTTTGAAAATGAAATTTCTTATTGTGAAGGAGAGCATTTGTAAACCAATTTCTGTATGACGTTTACCATGATTTCCATAGTGCAATGTCAATATTAAATGTTTTGTTGGACAATTTCACTCGACTCACAATCAATTGAAAACTATATTTTCAATTTTATTCTACAGAACGCTCATGTTTTTATGATTGTCGAGAGGATGCTGGTTTGTGTGAAGAAATGTGAAAAACGATGGCATAGATGAACAACAACCAACAGTTTTTTGGTTTGCTAAAACGAATAAAGATTTCTGAGTTCAAAGTGCTGCTCATAGAGTTACGATACTGTATGCTATAAATGTTCCGAATTTGGAAAATCAAGATGCACTGGAAAGCAGTATCACCTTTTCAAACATCCAGCACTTTCATACAGCAAAACTTGTTAGAATCCAAATCTGTACTCCGTCGCGGGTCAACCCATGTTTCAGCTGGACAACACGAGATCAAACACGCAAATTCATTGCAAATGTCAAAAAGATTGGAGCAAACGCAAAGGTCACTTGCGAGAAATAATCGTAGAGAAAGAGGGAAAATAAGGGTAACAACGATAAAGAATAGAAAGAGTGAGAAAGACTATGGTGCCAATTAAGAGATACCAACACGTTGTTGAAATTCGACTAACAACTCCGATCAATCGTCTTTCTATAGGAATGTAACGTTGTTAGTGTCGTCGGTAGCTACAACTTTTAGAGATTTTTGAATAACAAATCCCCAATTTTACCATCGACTACTCCTACTCACATGTTTAACAATTGCCAAAATATCTCAAATCTAAATTGGATGGGAAGGGAAGAGTAATCACTTTATGTTTGTTGATTGGGGTAAAGAAAATCCATTTTTTATCTATTTTTTTCTGAGAATGGAGAAGAATGATTGCGAAAAGGAGAAACGTCAAATAAAAAATATAGTAAGAATGAAGCAGATTCCAGCATATGAAAGGGGAGACAGAATCATGATCTTGATAATTGAGCAAAGAACAGAGATAGCAACCACCAATACTGTAAAGGCAAATATTAATAATTTTTGCTCCTACTGAAAAATATCCCACACATTCCTACTGAACTGAAAGAGTAATGAACTCAGGATTTACATCATTGGTTCTCTATGCTCAAGTCTCCAATAAGAACAACACCTTAGCTGAAAATTGGTGAGAATTTTTCAGAAGCTACAAAATTATTGCACCTCTGGATTATAGTAAACCTTGAATTTATAACAATCGCTATATTGAAATCAATGAAAGTATAGCTCACAACAGATAAAACTTATTGAGTCTTATAAAAGATTTTCATTCTATGCTCACACCTAGAATGTAGTACAGTCAATGAAAATAGTGTGGAATAGCCTATAATGGCGATTGGTTTACTGTTTTTTTTTTATTGATATCGTGTGACCTGGCTGGCTCAGGTCTGGTGTCAGAGTTTTCAGGTCGCAACTGATCAATTTCAGGGCCTCTGACATGACCTAACGACCGCTTTTTAGGCAGCCGGGACCGACGGCTTAACGTGTCCATCCGAAACACGGGAGTGGCCCGAGATGAATATCTTGCCCGGGCCGGGATTTGAACCCGGGCCTCTGAATCATAAAGCCAGCATCTGATCCATTCGACTACGGCCACTCAACTGTTTACTGGTGACATCCGCTATTAAGATTCGCACTGTTTTAACTCAAGTACAATAATAAAATATATCATTCAAGAAATCTTAATCAAATAGAAGATACACTAGGATATCTATAATTACTCACTTAACTCAAGTCTCAATCATCATAATTTTAAGTGAAAGAATAAGAAGTTAATGTTGTCAACACCACTATATTTGTTCAAAAATTAATTCACATTACAGAACCAGGTTTCATGGTGACACCTACCACATCTTCAGCTGAACTATGTTGTTTGTTCCTTCAACAATAACAAAAAAAATTAGTTCAGCTGAAGATGTGGTAGGTGTTATCATGAAACCTTGTTCTGTAATGTGAATTAATTTTTGAACAAATGTAGTGGTATTGACAATATCAAAGTCTTATTCTTTCAATTATGGAGAAATACCACAACATCTCCTCATTACCATACAAGCAAATTATTATAATTTCAAGTGCTTGTGAAAGTAATTTATCGAATAAATTCATGAAGAACATCAAAACCTCCAGTTGAATTGATAACTGTATCAAAACATTAATTGACAAATAAAAAACAGTCATAACTGACTGAATCGACTCTTTTACACTCAGTTAAACACAAATTGACATGAAGTCACTCTTCTACAGCCAACTCAACACACCCTCCATTCAGCGAATTCCTGTAAACTAGAAGTTACACTAGATAGTATCCAGGGTGCCCCATAACTTAGGTGGAGGTACCAGTTCCGCGGTGACCTTTGACCCGTTGAAGGCCGCGAACCTCTTTGAGACGCAATTATATCAATGGCCGTCGCCTCGGGAGTCACGACTATTGTGGCCACAATACTCCACAATAGTCGACGATCAACGCTTCAGCCACCCGTTTAAAATAATAAGTAGTTTTGTGTCGCGTGTTAGATAATGGCAGCGCGCATACCAGGCATTACATCACTGTTGCACTACAGAATTGGGTGAAAAATGTAAAACACTGATCAACTACTACTATACAGCCTCGAGAGCTGGTTTCTTGATATGGCGTATAGTACGCTCAAATGTATAATAGAGTACTTTTTCCTTTGTGTAAATTGTGAAATTCAATGATTTTTTAGTCGTCATTTTTTTAAAGTCGTCAAAACAGCTGTTCTACAGATGAAATATCTCGACTATGTGTTCTTTTTATGAACTGCTCTACCTACCTACCTCATGCACGAGAAGGAGGTTACAAAGTCCATTTCTCAAGGATGGGGTGGACCCCCATTAGTTTCCCAGAAAGGAGACTCATGCCAGTTAATAGAGCTGATAAATAACTATACAGAGTATGGATTTGAAAAAAATCGGTCAAGTTATTTTGAAAAAATCGTGAAAAACATGGTTTTTCTCAAGAATATTACGGAGCTCCGTCATTTTTGAGAAAATCGTGAAAAACATGGTTTTTAGTAACTATCCGCCATTTTTCTCAAGAATATTACGGAGCTCCTGAAATTTTCCCAGAAATGAGACTTATGCTAGTTGATAGGGCTTATAAATAGCTATCCATGATATAAATTTGAAGAAAATCGTTAGAGCCATTTTCGAGAAAGACGTGAAAAACATGGTTTTTAGTAATTATCCGCCATTTTTTCCGCCATCTTGAATTGAATTTTATTGAATTTCTTATTGTCGGGTCCTCATGGTATAGGGACCTTAAGTTTAAAATTTCAAGTCGATCGGTTAATTAGGAATGGAGTTATCGTGTTCACAGACATACACACACACACATACACACATACACACATACACACACACAGACCAATACCCAAAAATCATGTTTTTGGACTCAGGGGACCTTGAAACGTATAGAAAACTTGAAATTGGGGTACCTTAATTTTTTTTGGAAAGCAATGCTTTCCTTACCTATGGTAGTAGGGCAAGGAAAGTAATAAAAATACTATGCTCTCTTATTATTCACTCAATCTAAATACACAGTATTTTCAAGTCCCAAGTACAGGGAAGTCACTTATTTTATGTGTTCCACTTGCATAATAATTTTAAAATTCGATCACTCTTTGTTTCCATATTTGATTGACTGAGTATTTCAGAAATCTAGATAATTTGGAGTGGTATCATAATAAAAATTGAGTAAATATTATCACAGTACTATGTAGTATTATTATCATAATTATTATTAGGGTATCAATGAGAGTTGAATTTAGAGTATCATCATGATGCATCATTTGAAAAATCCTGTAATAACGAATGAAAACCATCTGAAATTGTTACTGAACGACTTGAAACTGAGTTTACTGGATATTGATAAAGGAGAAACAACCGAAACTAGTATCTTTAATAACCACGAATTGGTTTGATAGTTTAGGCAATTTCAAGTCATTCTCATTCAATATTGATATCTACGAAAACATCACAGAAAATATATCCAATACATCCAAATTTCACCTTTATATTATATTCAATATATACAACCACCATTATATCCAATATATCGAACATCACCTTCACAACACTACAGAAAATATTTCCGCTATATCCAAATATCACCTGCATAATATACCCAACCATCATTGTACCCAATATATATCCACCTAAATAAATCCAACACAGGGTGGCCACCAATTTTAAAATAAAAAATCATGAGTAATTCCCGGTTTTCCAGAGTAAAATTTTTGCGGTAATAGAGGAACAAAGAATTTACTATGGATATCTTCAATTTGATCTTCCATGACGAATTGCGAATAGCATGCTTGAATTTCCAAATATGATCATTTTTGACACTACAGTCTATTTTTGTGAGGAATATGTACGTTCTTTTTACTTAGTCATCAAAATACTTAATTTTGAAATGTAATTGATTTATATCATGGCTAAAAATATGATAATTTTAAAATAAACAATAAGTGAGCGCCAAATTTTGTTCACTGTTTTATACTCATAATAAGCCAACAAATCGATTGAAACCAGAAATTAATGTGAAGTCTACTGGGCCAACAGTCTTTAGCTACACCCTTAGACCATAAACACCTTATGATTGCACCAGAGGAATCAGTACTAAATTAATTGAAATTTATGAAAAATTCACGAGTAATTGGAAAATTTATGAGGAATTCACGGTATTTCTCCCGGTTAGAAAAATCATGAGGAATTCAAGGTTCTCCCGATTTCCCGGTAGGTGGCCACCCTACCAAAATATCCTTCACAAAATCACAGAAAATATACCCAATTCATTCAAATATATAATTTGTTCTTCAACTCAATCCATTCTTCTACTAGCTCTTCAATCTGGCTGCCATGCGGATTACACAACCCACAACTGAACCAACCAACCAACCATAACACGCATTTTTAATGATTCTCATTCCGACCAAATTGAACTTTAGCTGTCCACACGCTGACCCGACAAGATTCTAATCTTGCGACTAATATTGGCTACCGTTTACTGTAACTGGTACCAGAGTACCTACACCATCACCAATATATTTATACATAGGACAGATAGGAAGTTAGACCTGGCAGCATATCTACTTGAGTGGAATGGAACCAGTTTTGGTCGTTCAGCAAATGCTTGGACTTTGTGTGGGTGTTGACCGGCTCAAATACATCCAAACAAGTATCCAACAATTTATATCTATACATCCATAGGAGTATCCATCAATTTATATCTATAGATTCATAAAGTATTCATTAATTTATATCTATACATTTCATAACATATATCTATCTTGAATGGACCGAGATTGACCTGTACTATGACCAACAACTAATTACGTTCAAGTGGCCTTTCAAACTAACCACACACACACACACACACACACACACACACACACACACACACACACACACACACACACACACACACACACACACACACACACACACACACACATACAAACCAACACTAAACACACACTCACACATGAATAACCAAACTCTTGTGTTCCTTCATAGGTACTGAATTCTGAGCCCAGTGAGTCTATATAAAAGGATAAGAGCCGTTTAATTCAGCCACACATGGTTGGACACAGAACAGAACACACCCTCGAAATGATAACGCAGCGTATTTTATAAAAGGTTGCTGGAACAGGATTTATCTGTTGATGTGACCAGTAGCACCTATTTAGAAGTGATTGCGATTGTTGCAGCTGAATGAGGCTAACAAAGTAGAGGATTAGAGATTAGAGAAAGATTTGTGATAAATATATTTCAATTTGCAGTTGTGGAGCGGCAGTATCATAGTTGACTATCCTGGTCATGTTTTACAAACTAAAGTTTAGTTGATTTTTATTGATTTTGATTATTCTTTAAAAACTTTTTCAGATATCTATTATCATCGACCTCCTCCTCCTTCTGTTTTCGGTTTTTCCTCTTCCCTCTATTCTTCCTCCTGCTCCCCTTCAAACACCTCCTTCATCTACTATTCCTCTTGCTCTTCTTTCTGCTCTTTTCCTCAACATCTATACATAGACATACTCTCCCATAATCGACTTCTCCTTCTCTTGACAATGAATAATAAATGAAATGAATAACAAATAAATGAAAGAGTCTCTGAGTTTGTCCTGAAAACCGTACCTTACTTATATCAGTGATTATTTTTTGTTATTGAGGATAGATTTTTGTGTTTCAGTTAGTGATGAACCGGATTTTAGATTGTAAATCTTTGTTTTCTCTATTTTTTCTGGTTATTATTATTATTTTTGGTTTTCATTTTTTAATACTTATGCTTACTATAAATAACTTTTTTCTGTTCAATGATGCTCCTGTAATGCGGACGTGACCTTGTTATCAAGGTCATTTGCATGCAGTGTTTTATTTTGTACAATGTATTTTTCATTTCTATGATTATGTATTTATATTTCAATTATTATTGTATTCATTATTGGAAATATTTTCTAGTGATTCTGTATTTTGTATTTTGGCGAAATAAAGTTTCTTTCTTTCTTTCTCTCTCTCATCTTCCATTTTATGGTAAACAAGACGTCTGAGGATTAAAAAAAAATCAAGCATAATGGACCTATTCATACTTCATAAATTTTTTCTTTAAATTCAAATTGAATTAAACTGGATAGCTGAATTACGCTTGAATTGAAAAATGCACTCTTGAGACATATAACTTATATAATTATCCTCCACATTTTTCAATTTTTTCTACTGTATCTTGTGATGTTTCTACTCTATTACACCTAATTTCCTTCCAAAAAATCCGAGATGTGAACTCTTGAAACAACATACCGTATCCTTAAGCATGGTAAGAATTTCTCAACTATTATAATCATCTTTCCTATATCCTATTATCATAGACTAGATAAACAAAATCTGAGCTATAGGCTTGAATCAGTGCTATTACCTACACATTAGCTTGGAGTGTATGTGGGTATCAACCACATCAAACAAAATCACTGAATTCTTGCAGATATTGAGCCTTGACGAAGAATATTCCTTACACCATAGACAGTTATAGCATAGGAGAATCATGCCTAGGATATGAGTCATGATTAATGACAACGATAAAATACACACAAGACATAACGTAGTTACCAAAAGGTTACCTTCATGAAGAATTGAGGAATTCATCAGTCAAATGACCAAATTTCCATTTCTGCATGCTACCACCATAACCTGAACCATGTATCCATTTATTTATGAGTCTTTGTTGTAAATTATATAGCCAGACATCAACATAATTTTTCGAACGGCATCCATATTTTGCACGACTGCTGAATCTATTAGGCTGATTTTTATTCCCTTGAACCGAATGTGGTTGGTTACCAGAAGTCAAAGTACGCTACAGTTTTGACTCACAGATTCTATTGGGATCATTGCAACCCACACCGAGGCCATAAAGCACTGCAACACAGCAGTAAACAATGCAAACTGTGAAACAGTAGCAGTTTCTTGTTGGCACACACCCTATCTGAGTATCGTGCTGGGAGAGGGGCACTAAGGAGTAAGGACACCCTCATTGAATAAATAAGAGCAGGATACTGTTGTTTTAAAATAGCAGCTACTGCTACTGCCTTCCTAGAAGGACTTGTATTGGAATTTGAGGATATTTACGAGATCGTGTGGGTATTGTTATCGATCCTTTTTCATTCTTGTTCTGTTGTCTGATTTCTATCCTCAGTCTCTCTTTGTCTTTCAGCATAATATTCTCTTTTCCAAAAATGTGGATGGTGAATTGCTTGCGAAACCAGGTCTGTCGATAAGTTTATTAAATAAATTATGCTTTCGGAATTAATAATACTTCGTAATTCATATTGAATATGAAAACAGGGCTTGAATTTATGAAAGCATTTATTAAAGATGGGCTTACACCAAAGTTATTAACAAAATGTTAATAACTTAATCCATATAGATTCTATAAGATTGAACGGAACTTGACAAACACATATGTTCATCATGTGTATGATAAGTTATGTTCAATCTAATATAATCTATAAGGATTAAGTTATTAACTTTGGTGTAAACGCAGCTTAACAAAACTATGTTGTCAGAATTTTCAATACTTTGTGATTCATATAAGATATGAAAACAGGGCTTAAATGAATAAAATAAAGGTATCTAGATACCTTGGATGAAAGTATAACAAATTCATGATGTTAATTGAATCAACGATAGACCTAAGTGTTTTTTCCATAACAGTTAAATTTATCAAATTGAATCATGTGATGCGATATGATTATTGTGGAGTAGTTGTGTTGACAAAATTGATTGCTTTTCTTGTTTAACATCGAGTATGGACAATTTTAATAATAATTACACGGTAAATATGAACGTTTCAAATAATTTCTCAAAAAATTGAAAATATAACTAAGAAGAAGATAAAAGACCAAAAAGCTCTAAAGTCAGCCTTCTGAAATAATATTCATCAAAATAAGATGAATAGAATACATTTTTTCAATATTCAATAGAGGATAAAATAAAGAATAATATAATATCCACTCTGTCTAGTGTAATTCTGAAAAATATTTTATTCAAAAATAAATTTACAGTTAAAATTTTATAGAATTTCCAGCTAGGCCTTATCACCAAAAATTGAGAAAATATCTTGGAAATTCATAGAACATGCTAACTTGATTGAAATAGGAAGTGGATACCACGGATTCTGGTTGGACAACAATACAACCAACAAATAATTGTCAGTGACCAGGAAGCAATTTATTGGCAAGCAGACAAAATGGACATTACTGCCGCGCATGCGCACACAACGTAACGTCAAAATTATCGCATGTTGTCATTAGCAGAAGCTGCTTATTAATTTCTGGAAAGCGCAAAATATTTTGCTGCTTTCTAAGCAAATACACAAAGAATGTCTATGTGATTAATTGTTTTTGACACAGCGCCACAGCAATTTGGCTGTCAAATGTCAATGTACTGAGGAAATATTTGACACAAGAAGTTTGTAAAAATTGTGATGATGTAATAGTCTAGTTACTTAGGAAACAAACACCTTGAAACATGAGAAAAGCAATATTACACTACCAGCATGCCAAAAAAGAAACTGTGAGATATTAATAATTAAAGTTTATTATAGTAAGTATTATTATAGTAAAAGTTACAGCTAAAAGTAAGATGATTGACTTTAATTATGGTAATAATATAATTATACTAAAGCCTTTTTTGTGAATGCTAGTTGTCATAATGATAATTACTAACTTATATGGGACTGTTTCCTTAAAAATTATGTTAGATCATGAATTACACTGGGAAAATAATCTTCAAACAGAGAGAATAGAACTAGATTCTCTTCTTATTTCCATTCTATTCTCTCAGTGTTAAAAGCCAACTCCAGATATGAAACTACAAATTGATTTTCCTAATTCAAATGAACTGCAATGGTATAACTAAAAACTAATATCTACAGCAATAAAAAACTGCAATCTTCAACTTGTTTGTTCGATAAATTTGTTTTGGGCGATAAATTATTCCCTCTAGCCTATACAAGAATAAATTGAAAATTCAATTGGTAGCCTGTTATCTTCCTTAATAATTGATAACTTCCTTACTCAATAATTAATGTTACAACTAAATATTAATGCTAGAGCTGTCAGGAACAGAGAATAATAGAAAGCAAAGAATTGAATTCTATACTCACTGTTGAGGGAACGAAATGAACTACTTTGAAAAATCAAATTATAGTCTTTCATTCATTATTAATATAAGATTAAGCACAGTACTGTTAATTTAATGAAACTGTGAAAATGCACTGAAACTGTACATGAAACCTAACAGTTATGTCACTCTCTAGTACCTACTGAGAATTACAGGTGTCAATCATGCAGTGAAAAACCCACCACGTTCTGTCAAAGAATACATGAAGTCATTACTTTACAGAAGCTTCAAAGGTCAGACAGCCTTATGAGGAAATTACGGTGCAATACACACTCGAGTCACCACTCAAAAGAAACAGCAAAACTTTTATTGGAAAGATGTTAGCGGTCACAACTTTTCATCTTGTTGAACTTTGTCAACACGTCATGAACAGGGCATTGCGCCTTCATACATTGGAGACAAGTGAATAACATTGACGCATATGGGGGCTGTCACACAGAGATTGTTAGAAAGCTGCAATTTATTAAATACCTTTAAAGGAAAGTGACAAACACAAGATCTGCAACTTAAACTTTACCGAGTTTGCACAGCAACTTGTCTCCTGACTGTTTGTAATATATTTTTTGCATCAAGTCCAAAACAAACGTCAATTCAGGCTAACGACTACCACCAGGATATCTAGATATTTATTGCAATAACAAAACCATTCAAAATGACAGACAGAGACCTGTCACAACAAGAATGAGAGTAAATTGAATAAGCAGAAAAGAATTCAGAATTTAGTAATAGTTTGTGAAATTTACTGAAATTGTATTAGGCCCAGGATTTAGAAAGAATCCTAGAAGAAAAATAAGATTTTGGAGCGCTCATCTTTAGAAGTATTGTGTGCTGTGTTATTTGAATTTAAGAATTTCTTAATAGTAATTGAGATTTGAGAATGAGAACATCAAACTGTCAACAGATTGATACATCTTATTCAAAGCAATTCTGATTGGATGGTAAAAATATAAAAAATTGAGATGTTTATAAATTTACGATTTCTGAATTAATTCAAAAATACTCACAGTTGGTAGAGACGGGAAGATGAAAGCAGTAATACACCTGTAATAAAACAGAACAAGTTGTCATTAGAATGAGAAACAGCCACAGACAGAATTTCTAAATAAGAAGTAAAACAAATTTTATCATGACACATGAAATGTTTCCTCAAACAACTTCAACATAAAAAAGAGAAAGCCCCAGCTATATTTGGCAAAGACAAAGCGATTATTTCTAAGAAGAATCTTGAAGTTTTAGTAGCGTAACATACAAAAAATTTCCAGTAGCTTGAATATCTTGATTTCATGACGATTTACCCATTCGTTGATACTTAAAACTTGATACTATATATCATGATCATCATCATCATCGGACACAGGCCGAACTCTTTCATCTTCAAACTTGTAAATGATAAGAATCTGAAGCAAGTTTCACTGCTTTCACAGTATGGTATAATACTCGTGTAGACATATGCTGTAGAATATTGCAGATTTTTATATACAAAGAATAGAAATCTAGCTATTCCATCCTTTTCATTCTGGAAGCTGATAATAAAATGGAAGGATTACTTGAAAAAAATTGAGATTGATATATTCTGATGTATGTCGGGTATGACATGATCAAGGATCATGAATACAAGGATACTGTATACCTTTGAATATATCATTGAGACATGATACTTTTCAAAGAGTATAAAAGAAAGAATCTGTATTGGGAGAGAAAAGAGAGGAGCAACTGTTGAACATTTTTTTAATAACTCAATCATTGAATGGTGTTGTGAATTATATTTCAATTATGAATGACGAATATTTTGGAAAACTTGATATTATCATGTTTTGGGGGAAAACTATTGGTGATGTGGATTTACAATAAAGAATAGATATCTAGCTATTTTACCTTTTCATTCTGAAAAAAATGAAATAGCTAGATTTCTATTCTTTATTGTAAAAAATAAATTGAGAATCCTGAATTTTATAGAGAGCATGATTTAATGTGATATTACATTATTATACTCTCTGGTATTTATTTCATCAATGATGAACCGTAGTAAAAATTTACTATAATCACATACTATTAAACGAGCAATTTCTGTTTATATCTCACCGGATCTCGAAAACGGCTTTAACGATTCTCACGAAATTCAGAACATAGTAGGTTTATAATATAAAAATTCAATTGCACTATGTCTCATCCCTGGGAAAACTCGCTGAAGGACATTAAAAGGATAATTATTATCCATCCTTGGAAAAACAGCTGATAATAATTATTTTGTTGTCTGTTGATGATGGAAGTGAGTGAGCGAGTTCATGTGTGTGGGACTGTGTCAAAATTATGACTCAGCTGTTGAAGTTTTGTAATCGTTCAATCAGGTACTTAGTGCCGGTTGCAAAAAAACCGGGTTATTTTTAATTCTGATTAATTCCAGTATTTCCTTTTTTTTGAAATGGCCTTCTCTGATTTGGTTCACGAGAGCCAATTTCAATCAGGATTAAAATTTAACCGGCTTTTGTGCAACCGGGCCTCTGTGAGGGAAATTTTTGCATTCCTCTGGGAATTAATCTCAATTTACTGTGATTAGATAGAGCTTTTCTGTATGAACTATGAATGTTATTATAATTTCTTCTTTTGTAATACATTTTTTATGCTTTTGTACAACAGCGCGAAGCTCGGTCCCCGATATTTATGTAGTAAATTCAGTAGTAAAAAGCAGATTCCTCCAGAAACCATTCAATTGCTCAATACTCCCCCCCCCCCGAGCTTACAACAATGGATTGTATTTGCATTGTGAATGGTATTTGCAGTTGTATAATAATGACGTTTCCCTGGAAACGTGAACATAAATAAGTCGGATTGATGACGAAAATAAATTAGCTTTTTCTTATCCTGGATCTCACTTTCCCGAACCCTGCGCGCTTCACTGAGCACTGAGCTGCGACCTCGGCAAATGAGGACTAAGGAGTCGCTTTCGACTGAGAGACCGAGATGCTGATTTCCGAGCACTTTTGTTTTTGTTATTAGGTCGTCGTTCTACTGGCGTGCGCATTCCATTCGCTATTTCGCCAAGGATTTTCATCAGATGAACTGAATTTATTTCGGTAGTGCAATTGAATTTTGGCCAAAATAATTAATAATAAATAAATTTATTTCCTTTAAACAAATACAGACAAGCAATTAAAACATAAAGAGTACAAAATATCAAAAATACAATACAGTAGGTCTATAAAAAATGTGGAATTTAATTCTATTGGGAATTAACCTACTCAACTATGGCAAACCCTTGTAGTAGAGTAGGAGATTATGTCCCTAATTATGTGCCTCAGTTTATTGACATGGACACATGTGGACTCCGTGGTCTAGTGGATAGAGTGCCTGCGTAGCAGCATAAAGATCCCGGGTTCAAACCCTCTCACAACCAAAAGTTTTTTAACCAGATCACTCCCGTGTTATCGGATGGGCACGTTAAACTGTCGGTCCCGGCTGAAGTATGACAGTCGTAAGGCCCATTGACGGCTTAAATTATATATTCAGGCGGTGGGAGCTTCCCGCAAGGGACTCCCCACCAACAAAAGCCATACGAATTTACTTTTATGGAAATAATACTAGATTGAAACACTGGTGTAACCTGTTATCTATTTTCTCAAGAATACAGCTTGGAAAGTGTTGGGTGAAGCCTACATACAACCAATCAAGTGTGTATTCCTATTTGAGATACTTTTGAAGATCTGTTGAAATTTGGATGATTTCAATCAAACAATACAATATCTTTTAATTTCATTTACCATTACGAGGATACAATGGAATATGATATCAATGCAGATTGCATTCCACGATTTCATATCATATCCATGAGATTTGAGAAGATTAGAATGATTTGAAAGTGGTGAATCTATTTTTTAATGTTAAAAATACAATTCGAATCTTTTTATATCTGATTTGAATTGGATTATATATACTGGATTATATATACTGGATTATATATATTGGATTATATATATATTTGAATTGGACTTTATATTTGTTTGGATTGGACTTAATGAAAGTCAGAGCTAATACAGAAAATAATTGATCAGAAAAAGAGACTGAGAGTGATGAAAAATAGCTATGGAAAATGTGATGAAAAATAGCTATATAGAAAAATGGAACAGTACTTTACTGGAAGAACAATGACAGAGGAAAATAGTTGCTATCTCTTGGAAATAACACCAGTTTAGAAAAATTGAAATTATTAGTGGGACACAACAATAAACTAGAAAACAATGAACCCTTCACACCTTCTTGATTTGTCACTTGTGACTAGGAAGTTATCACAAATTACGCTAGTGTTAATTGACCATTGTTTTGCCAATTAGGTAGAAAGCTTTTGACGGCTCATGAGCTTGTAAGTGACCCGCATTTCCAAAATAGAATGATTAGCATCATTTTCTCTGTCAATATTGTTGAACTTGTTTCCTTCATCATAAATGCACTTTTCTGCTGCTTTCTGCTAGCTTAGCCTCACAATGATCAGACTTCATTCCAAGCCAAAATTTGAGATTTTCTGTGTGGAGGAAAATATTTACAGTTTCAAATAAAACTATTCCTTGACAATATTATATACTTTCACAATAAATTCATTTTACAGCAGATTTCCTCTCTCAAACCAAATGCTGAACGACAATAATAAATTCTTTCACAACAAATTCATTTTTCACGTATTTTAGAGACAAATTTAGTATCTATCATAGATTTATTTTTTCTACCATATAAATCCTTCCAGTATCCTATAATTTTCCCAGGTGCTAACACTACTATAACTATTCATACTAGTATAACAACTAATCCTTTGGAATTGATAGGTAGTTTCTCCAGATTATCATAGCATTACAACACCAAAAAACCTCATTCCAACCAGATTATTCTCATTTTTCACCTCTAGCCTCATTTCGTAACATTGGAATGTTACATCAAACTGAGCCTCCTCCAAAATTTGGAAAATAAGATTTCTCTTCAGAGTTTTGTGGCCAAAACCAGGTTGCTATCGAATGCTTTCGTAAAGTACAATTGTTTATGTGGAATAATAATACATGGATAATAATTATAGTGGCAAGGAGGGACACCATTGCTGATCGGGTCAAGCACCGTTACCTCTCTGCGGCCAAATTCCTTCCTTGTTCGTTGTTTGGACCGACCGGACTCACGCACGCGCAGCAACGCCGAGTTCACATGCACACACACTCACACCATGCTTGTTGGCCGGCATTCTAACCTATACCGCAGCTGCTACCTTATTCAACAGACAGCATCTCTTCTCTGATATAAGAGATTATTTTTCGAACCAGTTCGCGAGGTACTAGGCTTCCAATACTAGCCTGATTAGATGTACATACGGATTGGAAGATGATTGTGTATATAGTATACAATAATCCCGAGACGCTCCGATCAAAACCAAAGAAATCAGATATTTTTTGTTGTAGCTACAACCTTCCCGACACTTCCAATTGGAAACCGATGTTACGTTTGCAACCAATTTTCTAAACCATTCCAAGGTGGAGCTGGAGTGAAGCTTTGCAATTTCCAAATGCCTGCCTCACAACTCTCTCTCTTTTTCTCTCCTACTACATCATCAATCCATCCATCTCTTTCTCTCAGGCGTGGTCCACATGCAGCTTAATTGCACACCTTACGTTTCATGCAGATAATCTAAAGATCCGCAGATAGAACGCGAAACACCATCTTCAATCAAAGAGCAGCCTTGAATCCCAGCGCGGCATTCTAATAGTTATCGTGCTCGCTCTTTGTAGAACAGGTACCCCGTCTGCTCAAACACCCAGTAACTAACCTCTGTTAACCTTTTAATTTGAACATTTCCCGCACCAATCTCGAAGCACTGAGTTCGTGTAAACAGCCGGCACTAAACATGGTGTTGGACCTCCCATTGCAATGTCTTGTTAGCCTACTTGTGTTGGAGGAGCACAGCGGATTAGCTGATTACTACCCATCTGAATGCACTGGAAAACTCTTTGTCCAGAAGTAGTACTCAATTGATGCGAATTAAAATGCAGTGGTTTCCTTAGTTGGAGCCTTGTTGAGTAGTAACTGTTGATTAGAGTCTGTGTTCTGGCCACTCCTCATGAAAGGGTTTAAAACGCTGAGTGTATAGCAAAACTCAGAAGAAAGTATTTTAATTGAGGCTACTTGAATGTTTAATAATAGAAAATAGCTAGTACCCTGTATTATTTTGAAATTAAATACCAATAAAGTATTTAAACACGGCTTAATTATAGAAAATGGCTGATAATATTGTAATATTTTTAAACTGAACACCAAAATTCCTATGTCACATATCAAAAATGTTTCTTTCCATGTTTGTAATGCAGGGAATAAAAAAAATTCTTGTATTCACTCAGCAATTACTTCTAGAATGTATTCTAATGCATCTTTTGTATTGAAAATGCTCAAGAAACTATCGTCTTTTTCAGCTGTTCTAATACAGAAAAGAATACATTTTGATCTAAGCATAGTGACATACACAAAGTGATTTGAATGGTCTACAAAATGTATCCTGATTACCCTGATTTCATTGAATTTATTGACTCATGCAATGATACTTCAATTATCATTTGTCGTTTCTATACATGTACTCAACTCATTTTACATCATATATTCTAGTTGAACAAAACCCTAGTATTCCATGAATTCAATTTTTCTCAACATAGCCACGTTTATTGGAATTTCTAACCATAACAATCACAACAAATATTACGATGAAGAATGAGTTTACAATTCATAGGATGTTTATAAATACAATAAGTTCGGAATTTTCCAATTATTTCTAATTAATTTAATTCAATTTATAAGTATTTTTTTTTTAATTTGAAAATGATTTTTGTGTGTAATTGAGGAAGTTTGATGTGACTCATAACCTCTAGCTACATTTGGACTGTCGTATAAATTAGAATTGGAACTGTTTTGGGCGTAAGTTAGCCTGTGGTACTTGTCTGTAAGTTGAATAATTCTGAATGATTGAATAAATTAATGAATGAGTAAAGATGATTCACATAAATAATCTTATCTATTGTAGGGAATGAACAATCTATTTCTCGTTGAAAGAATAGGACGTTGATGATGTCAATACCACTATATTTATTCAAAAATTAATTAATATTACAGAACCAGATTTCATGGTAACATCTACCACATCTTCAGCTGAACTAATGTTTCAATTAATTAATTCAATTGAACTAATTATTCTTTCAATTATGGAGAGATACCACAACATCTCATACCATACAATTAAATTTATCTATTTCTCCCCAGAATAACAAACAATAATTCAGTCACAGACATTTATAAACTCGTCAATTTATTATATCGGTGGAAAAACCGGCAAACACATCGGACGACAGAACCATCAATGAAAAACTATTATATTGCACAAAACAATTGTAGCTCAAGAATAAACCCTTGATAGAGCCATTCGTCATAAACCATTATAATGAAAAATACAAGTGTAGCCTGATAATGAACCACATAAACTCAATAAATTCAAATTACTTCATCTAAATTCCACCATTCATCAAACTGCTTGTGTGATGAGTCCTCTATTATGAACTACCACAACACACCTACCAATGTGGCCACAGGAACTTCCCATACTTTTACAGTACACTAGCTCTAAATAAACTGTGGCTCTATGTGAATAGCTCGTCTATGGTTGACTGCAATTTTGACTCCACCACACTCACACACGCAACCATAGTTGCCCGGTCCGATTGTGTAAGCTTTCCGGTCCTAGTTTTGTAACAACAATATTGTAAAGTATAAAGGGTTCAACAGTCTGCGGCACCCTTGAACCGGCTCACATAGGCTTTCACAAGAACTCCACACTTAACACACAACTCGTGCTGCTACAGTGGGATCACTTCATACTGTCAGCATTTATTACGTTTTACACATCTATGCTTCCCATTCAATCGAGTGTGAAAGTATTTCATTCCAATGCTGTCACATTTATTACATATTAATCATAATATATCATATTATATTATAATATATCATATTATAATTACATATTAATCATTAATACATCAATGCTCCTCATTCAACCAAAGCTGGCAGTCTTTCATTCCAATGCAATCAACATTTCTTACATATTACAATGTAACTGTAATCCAACGAGTGCTCAAAATTAATCAATCAGTTCATCTTGAGAACAGCTTCTATGTGACAACTCCTTTAATACTGTTTTCTCTCTAGTATCTTCTTTTTTCAATTTTGAATATCAAATTTAATCAAGTTCCTAGTTTGTAATAACTAATTCATCATCTCATTTTATTTTATTTTTTTCCCTGTACTGATTATTAAATTATTATTAATTTTTTCCAAGGGTTTATTATCATTCATTTCATTGAACTCTTTTCTATTTAAAGATTTATACTGTATATGTTAAGTAGTAATCATTATATAATAAGTAGTTAATCATTTTGATTTTGTTTTTTATGTATAAGTTTTTATTTTATTGTCTCTTTTCTGTATAGGGCTACTTGTAATATAACTTGAAATGGCATCAATGTTGAAATATGTTGTGATAAAATAATTCAAAAAAGGGTACTGAGATTTTTATTTTTATTTATATTTAGTTTTTATTCTAAGTTTAGGCTATATATCTTTATAAAATTTGTATTGTGTAACTTGTGTTAAGGAGGCAAGTTTTGGGTTTTTACCAGTTTGCCTCCACATATTTTTCGTATGAAAATAAATAAATAAATAAATAAATAAATAAATAAATAAATAAATAAATAATTAAATAAATAAATAAATAAATAAATAATTAAATAAATAAATAAATATTACATAAATGCTTCTTATTCAACCTCTACTGACAGTCTGCAGTGAATTTCACTGTAGCCTTCATCCATGAGAACTCCTGTCACAACAATGTGGCCTTCAGTCAGCCATAGCTTGATCCACGATTAGTGTAATGATAGATTGGAACTATAATCTGGGATTTTGAATGAGAAACAGGTATGTAATATGTATAGTACGTTAAATGTTATGTACATTAGCAGAGGAAACGAGCGTTCACACCCATTACTTAGCTTGAAAGGTACATTGGAAACATTGTACAAAGGGACAAGCTGCATTGTTCTGGTTCCCAACATTTGTTAACACAGTAATGCACCGGATTGCAACTAGTAATTTGAGAGTTTTTCAGGAGGTTTAAGCGTGTTACAACATGGCCATGCTTGAATCGTTTGATGAAATTGTTTAAAGGAATGTTTTAATATTATGGTTACATTTATTCATGAAATGAAATCTCTGTACAGAACACAATGTACACATCAGTGCTATCATCTCATGAAATTATATTTTAGTCAGGGAATAAAATTGCTTTATAGATCTGAGTACAGAACACAGTGAGTATTAGTGTACATATCAGTGCTATCAGAATTTAATGAAATAGGATTTTAATCTGTACAGCAACATGTTTCCACTTATTACCAATAACGTCCAAGTCACCCCTTACATATTGCTAATTAGTCCTTCGGTGTAGTAGCAGAGAGAAGTTAGTACTCTAGTATTTCTTTCATCTCTGGTTGTAGTGAAGGAGATATTATAAAAGTATTCAAATTTATACTGAGTTGACACAACACAAATAAATCCAAATACAGAATGAGTCCTGCATCATCCTAAATCTTGTAGAAATCCTGAATCATCGTGGGGAAAATTATGCATCATCCATCATATGTATACTGTAAAACATCCTGGGGAAAAACTATCATAAAACTGCTAATTTGTGAATCATAAGTTGAAAAATAAAACTGAACTGGTACATCTCACCAGGAGAGAAAGGCTTCAATTTTTTAGTGAAATCAGAAACAATAATTTCACTCATGAACCCCCACTACCACTTACTATTTTACCAATTTTGCAAGTACTGTATTAAAACAAACTGATCGCTCAATTAACATCTTAATCAAGTGATAAAATTGAAAATCAGTTCAATAAAATTTAACTGGTACATCTCGCCAGAAGAGAAAGGCTTCAAATTTTTAGTGAAATCAGAAACAATAATTTCACTCATGAACCCCCACTACCACTTACTATTTTACCAATTTTGCAAGTACAAACTGATCGCTCAATTAACATCTTAATCAAGTAATAGCGAAAATCATGAGACGACAGCCTAAAACATTCATGCACTATCTAAAGTAGGGAGAACGTTTATTGCTAATGATTGCTAACATGATAACAATTAATAACAGGGTTTCCTTATTTCAAGGTCATCTGACAAGGTCAAACTTCGACCTTCAACACTCTTTTATATCTACTTTTGACACGTTCCTTGACTTCTATATACGGCCTTTAATCCTTTACTCTTTCATTTACTGCTTTCATAAGTCTATCCTGAACAGTACACAGACACTGTTTTCCGTATTTCTATCCTTCACACATTTATCCTTGTTATATGCATCAATTTTTAATTATCCATCTTTATTTTCTTCAAGCATGTCTTCTTTATTATTTTATTCTCTTCTTGCTCTTACTTTTTAATTTCAATGTTATACACTTTTATCAGTAAATAAACTCTATTCCTTCAATGAATATACCTACCTATTTACCATAATGTTTGTTTTTTCCTTAATCTCTATTTTCTCATCCTTCTCCCTCAAGAAACATTTCTCTCTCTCTCTCTCTCTCCAATCTTCCCAGCACTTTCCTAAACTTCTCTCCGCCCAAAATAGCCGAACATTTTCACGGTATTTTCAAATAATGCATCATGTTCAGCGTGAAATTCGACCGGCGTTTTTGCTGTACGGTCGTTTACCGTATTTTCAAATAATGCATGGCACACCAAGACATGCGCAAACGCTTCTGCGCATGACTAGATCGTGCACTGGCCGCAACAGGTGGATCCAAACGGGGCCAACACACCTCACTCACTGTCCTCTCTGTCTCACTTTCTATGCATAACTTTCCCCACTCATCATTAATTGGGCCAATTTTTTCTCAATCTTCTCTCACTGCGATTTCATGCGTTTTTAATCTAGCGTGATATGCCACAGATAAGAAAAACCTCAGAATTTTATTCAAACAATTTTACACAGACAGTAGAAAACTGCTGGTCAGTTGGCACCCGTTCATAATTCTATCAGTTCGCATTTTTCTGAATGCTCGTTGTTCACACCTTATTCGATTTTCAATTCATCTCCATTTTCGAATGTTAGGCTTGAAAAACATCGTCCTTTGTCGATTTTGCACAGTTCGAGAGTGAATCATGATCAAACTGAAATCATTGATTTTATAACAATGGAGATTTCTATTTGACCAAACATCCAAACAAGAACCTATACATATCAAATCATAGTTTGTGGCTTCAGCCAATGAAGATTGAACTAAAAAGCTTTCCCTCAGTGAAATACCTACACTATTATAATGATGATCAACAAAAACACATGAAATCGTATAATAAAAAGTATCTAATTACATCATTACAATGAAATTGTAGAGAATCCATGTTTTGTTTATTTTTGGAATTAGAAATACCTTATAACAATGATGAAATTACGCAAAAATCTTTGAGATACTCCTTATTATTAATATTATTGTTATTTGTTACGTGAAGCCACAAATCTGAGCAGAGCTCAAGTGGCATGTAACATGTCATGAACATATATCAATTGTTCTGGTTTTTAATCGTAGTAGGTGATAAAGACGCCCTAAACAAGGTTTAAACAAGGTTCTCACCCTACTATTTGAGTTGAAATTCAATTTTTCTTCTCTCAATAACAAAATGCGACTAATATAATATATTTGAGATAAATTATGTGAACTGCTACAGTTTTATTATCATAGAAACTATGGTCCCGTGTAACTCCTGATATTATTAATTGGAATACTAAATGGAAGAGCCAGCCAGGTTAGCTGAGACGTTGCGCCCTTCAGTCTACTATCGGTACCTGGTGGTGGGTTCGAATCCCGCGGTAGACATGGAGTTTTCATCATGTCATCAAATCACCCTCGCACTCTCCATTACCCACGCACAAGCAAGAAGCTCATGTGGGCAACATCCGAAAAAATATAGGTCCATATCATACTGAATACCCTTCAGAAGTTTTAGTGCATTCGATATTAGCATAGATAAAGGATAAGCATAAGCATAAGATATTGCTTGTCTCTGGTATTAGTTTTATAGAGGAAAAAAGGTTGATGATCCAACAATTTCAAGGGATTTCCGAACCACAAGGAACTAGGTAAGTTATGTCGATTATAGTGATTTTTGATAAAACAAATTTTTGAAACATTTTCATAAACCTGATAGTGAATTTCCTTATCAAACTCTGCAATCTCAATGTCCTAAAATTTGAGTATTTCATCCCAATACATTGTAAACATGCTAATATCATGAATGTGTATTAAGGAAAAGTCAGTTAACTGTAAACATCGTTATTGTTGGACGAGAAAATATCGCCACTAAGTACAGGATGATAAATTGGCAAGCAAGGGCTGGATGAAGATTATTATTATCACTACTATTACCATTATTCGAGAACATTTTTCAGCATCGTGACCTTGACACAGGGTCAAAAACCGTTCTTCAGCTGCTCCGACTTCTCGACGTGGTGAATTCTTTCTGAATCACTACCTAGAACTTATAAACTGGCTGCAGACTTGTAGCGTATAATTTTTTCTATAACGTTCTATGCCATTTATCAACATGAGAGACTGGAACCAGGTACCGGTTAGGTTGGAAGAGAAGCAACCACCGCTGAGAAGAGAACAGAAAATATGAGAAGAGGAGAGGAGAGAAAAAGAGAGAAGAGAAGAGAGGCAAACACAAGGCTGGACGAGTCGAATCTTTTATCTAGATTTTAATCGACGAAAGACGTTTTATCGCATCTCATAGATACATCTTTCTTCCTCTCGTTGACCTCTCTCATCTTTCCATTACACGACATTTCAACCATGTTCTGTATCCATATTCAGTCCTTACTGTACTTATCTTTCTCATATTAAAATCTCCCATTTAGATCGTACCCCATATACCTATCAGCCCTATCTAGATTCAATAACAGTATTTGTTAATGCATTATTTATGATATAAGTATTCAATACGTCAAATATTTCGAATTATTATTTATATTTACTCATTTATTACTGTAAGTATAATATTCATACATGTTCTATTGTGATACATTGTGTGATTTATTTAGAGTATTATGTCAACCTTCAAAATTTAAAATTTTCAAATAATTATTCCTGGACCAAAAATCAAGTGACGAAGCAGTGTGAGATTGATTACATAACCTTAACTTTTGGACAACATTAACAT
Source organism: Nilaparvata lugens (assembly GCF_014356525.2). Lineage (NCBI taxonomy): Eukaryota > Metazoa > Arthropoda > Insecta > Hemiptera > Delphacidae > Nilaparvata > Nilaparvata lugens. Next base: position 13,827,629 of record NC_052510.1, read on the forward strand.
TCTATCAAAACTTTTGGAGAGAAATAGTACAGGTTCAGCCTCGTTTTTCCTCCAATGTCATAATAAATTATATATTCTATAATATATATATTATGATAGTGCTTTATACAATAAATGAAATGAAAAAATACAAATACACTGAAGCAATTTGTAGAATTGAATTAATATTAGATCCAATATTAAAATTTTGAAATTTCAATAAAATGCTGATTACTTTCCGAGTAGAGACTTTGAGTATCAGATTATAGAAGTCATTTAGTCATTCTCTCATTCATATTAAAATATTATGCAATGAAGTAATTTCATGGGGTCAAAAACTTGTACATTGTTTACCAATACCAAATTAAGAAAATGAATGTGATCTCTGTTATAGGATTAATGTAGGTTATTTTGAATACAAGTCGAAATTTGCCAACTCAGGTAATTCGTCTAAAATGTTGATTCATCACTTTTCATTCAATCCATTCAATTTACCTTGGTGAATCATTTCAATTTACCTCATTTCAAAAACTAATAGCAGTTCAGTCGCTAGTTAAATGGCATAATTTCAACACCCACTACACTAAACTAAAACTCAGCTTTCAAAGAATAATTTTGAAAACTGACCTAACGAGAATTGAGTTTCAGGCAAAAATACACGAACAAAGACTAGTTGATTCTGCAAAAGTTTGCTGCTTATTAGGAGACAAAATTCACCAGGTAATTGAATAATAAATTACAGGAGCAGAGTACCGCAAATCTAAAAAAAAAAAAACGGTAGTCATACAGGTTGTTTACGTTGCTGGTATAAATTTGAGGATGAAAATGAAACAGAAAACAAAACAGTATGATGAAAGTAAATTGAGTTAGGACACCCGCAACCGCAGAATGGGCCACTGACAAATTGTCACGAATTGAATAAATTCTCTACTACAGGAGAGAAAGCTAAACGACGTCGTTTTGTACATGGAGAGTGAAAAGGAAGTTGAAAGATAAAAGAGCCATGCATTCATTGTGGTGTATTTCCACCTTGCAAGGTAGAATGAAAATACTATTCAATGAAAGTAGCTCACTGTGAACGGTAATGAGACATCCAGCTATGCCCAAGGTGCATTGTACCATATTTTTACCAACAGGGGACTCGCCAATTATTTGTATCGTATTTATTCCAGAATTTTGGGAAGGCTACAGTGATTTCTTACTAAGGATGACATAGATTTCATGATATTGGCATGATAACAGAAAAATATTGCCACCAATTGTAAGGATCCAAGTTTTGAAAGGAGATCACGTTCTAATTGAATGAATGAATGAATGAATTTATTTGCCAAAAACAAAATACAAAAAAGCTTTACAAAAAATAAATATAAGTATATGCTACTGCACTTAAACCAAGATACATACATTTATTTAATTAGATATAATAACGAAATGATATCCTTTATATTATAAATAATAGTTTTAAAATGAAGATTCAATTTATGATCACATGCATAAGTACAGTAGGTGAGGCAAAAACACCGGCAAAAGGAAGATTCCTTGTGCGCCAGTGTGAGAATTATTTTTTATTATTTTTTAATTTTTTTATTATTTTTTTAATAATTGTTTTTTGATTATTGATTTGTTGATTATATTTGTTTTTAATCGTTGGTTATTTATTTTAGTGAATAGTTCAATGTTTCAAGAAAAAGTTGAACAAATTGAAAGGATCTAATTTTAAAGGATATGACATAAATGACAATTGTTTTTTGAGATTTATCTGTTTGTTTTGTTGTTCATTTCAATGAAGAGTTCAATGTAGCAATGTTTCAATTTCATACTATAATATTGCATGATTTTATAATAATTTTTGTCATAGTCATTCAATTCCAGCTGTTTTCCATGCATGACATCAATCCGGTAAACAGCTGTTTGCAGAACAATAGTTATTTGTGCATCTAGGGACTAAAGTGCAACTTTTTCTCCCTGAGGGAAACTGTTGTCGCCCGATGGCGTAGCCGAGGGCGACAATTTCCCTGAGGGAGAATAAGTACTTTAGTCCCGTGATGCACACAACATTTTTCCTCCACCTACACCAATACCTATAACAATGAATAATTTTACTACATCTTACTTAATTTTACTACATCTACCTCATCACTCTCACTTTCCATTTTATAAAAACGAAAATAACTTCTACAATACCGGTAGCGGATTTCGAAGATCTTAGTAGGTAACCAAGAAAAAACATAACCTGCAATCTTGTTTTCTGTGCAGACACGCTCAGTCGTCTCTGTTAAAGTGGGTTTTCGTTTATGCGTAAATGCCGTCGTCGACCATGACAGGGAGAGAATCTCAGATTGGGTAGATTTCAATCTGTCTACATAACTTAAAAGATTATGTTAAATTATGTTTTAATGGAGCAGGTTGAGCTTATACTTTTTTATACTTTTAAATGGCAATATTTTGATATTATTGAAAATGTTTATTTCTTTATTAATAAAGACAAATAATGAAAAAGTTATTTAATCAGCTGTTTTAGCACACTTGAAATTTGGACAATATGAATGTCAACAATGCTTGCCGTCGTCGACTGCGGAAAAGTTCGCATAAACGAAAACGTACCTTTAGATGAACGCTCTCGTAGAGATGCCGATGACGTTAGAGGTGTGTACTTTTTCATATCCACCAACGGTTGAACATAACCTAACAATCGAAATAGAGCTACTTATTTCCTAGAGCTAAAATATTCCAAAGATCGAAATAGAGCTCTTTTACTTTTCCTCTACCGACCACGACAGTGTTGCCACATTCCTCATTCTTCAATCGCGGCGTTGTCGGACTTCTTCCCATGTTAATCTTATGGGTTTATTTTTACTCCCTTGGGAGTAAAAGTGATCACTTTTCCCGCTGGGAATTATTTTTAGTCCCATGGGAGGAAAAGTAGTACTTTAGTATTCGATTCCAGGGTGTAAAATGAGACTTTTGATAGTAGGTGGAGGAAAATAAATATATGATTCTCATTACAGCATACTCTACTGTAAACCATAATTTGTCTACTTTACAGTCGAGTATGTTTCCTAGTTACGAAATAGGAACAGAAAAACTGATACAAAAAAGCCACCTTCAGCGCTCCAGGTGGAAGTTTTGTCAACTTCCACAAAATTCCTGATTCTGAATTTGTAAACTAGGTTATGTTTATAGAATGCATGTAGTAACGTCAGCACAATGCTTTCCATTTCTCAATTATTCTTCTCGGCTAACGCCTCAACTAGAAAATCATTCTCGCCTGTAAAAGGACCCTTCCCACCCTTGTTACGTAAGATACTATAACAACAGTTGTCATAAGTTATCAAGTTACCTAAACAGAATAGAAAATTTACCTTGCAAAACAGAACTACATGAAGTTATCCAACTTGACTACTTACCAATAATTATTAGTCTAAATTAGAAATAATTGGTCTCAGTACATTTCTACACAATCGATAGGTTGGTTACCTTCCAAGGATCGTCCCCTTACTAGAGCCTCAACAAAGTATTCAACTAAATACAAGTACATAACGGTTCTACTGGAGGTAACAAACTCTATTATTGATTCCAGTGTTTTTCTCTTTTTTCCAGAAAGGGTGAACGTTGTCTATCCCAACCATTGCGTGCGCATCTTCTGTGATGGGAATCACTACACACTGTCAGCATTCCTAATAGATGACATCAATGCTACTCATTGAAGCAATACTGACAGTTAGAAGTCAATCTCGCTATAACTAACGGGAATCATGCAATCCCAGTGCACTCTCAATATTAATAATGAAGCTCAACTTTAACGTCATAGCAATAATTACATTCTCAATCAATAATTTTATAATCAATTAGAGAACCTTCCTGGTTTCACCCACGAAGAATTGAACTTACCCATTATGGGCTTACCCATTATACCGTACCCATACAGCCGTCAGTTTACTTTGTAAACTCCAACAGTCGTAGAATAGAACATTTGACATTCTTGGAATATGAGTTGAGTACTTTGGGATTGAACTAGGAATTTGAACTGAATTGTGAATTGAATTGGATTTGATGTGAATTCGAATTCGAACTATGAAATTAGAAGAACATAATTTTATTAATCATTTACATGCTTCAGTTCCAATTTATCACAAATTCTATAGGCTATAAAATAAATTAAGAATTAAATAGAAAAAATAAGAAATTGTCAAATTACCACAATATCAAATTCTCAACTACCCAAAAAGTGAAATTAATAATAATTATTAAACGAAAATCCAAATTAAAATGTTGAGTTCTGAAATGTTTTATAACATTCCTTCATCAAACTCAAGGAACTCTATCTCCATTCCAGGCTGAACCAGTAATAACTCAATCTAGAAAAATGGCCCCACCCAAAATTGTGCAGTTCCAAACGACTCTAAATAATAGTATATTTAGATGCAAAAAGCACGAGCCCAATATGTGATAATAACTGATTTAGTGACTACTTTCTACTCCACATTATAACTGCACCATTATACACGCTATTCTTATTGTGATCAAGGTTGACAACTTGAAATATAACTATACATCACAGTAATTGATAATAATTTCACTGCAGTAGAATATACTCATATATCTATATATTTTGGGTGACATTATTATTTCAGTTATTGATTTGCAGTGACATACATTTATAGATTTGAATGCCTATGCTGTGATTATGGTGATAGTGTTTTACTTTCACACTAGATGGAGGAGGAAAGTAGATGGATTGAGAGAGAAAACAATGACAAAAAGGAGCAGGCTAGAAGGTGACATGCGGAGAGTCAGCAGAGAAATAATAGAATTAGCATTCAATTGGTAAGGGCCTATTCAGAATGCTAATCTTACGAATATTTTGTTTTATTTATTGCTGTACAATAAATATCGTTGCATTTCAGATGATCTAGAATTAATTTTGGTTGAGAAGATATTCATTCTCCAGTCGAATTGAAACAGTGCTTAACAATTATCTATAACAAAATCAACGCATCTTGGAAATCACCTTTTGAGCGAGAAACAAACAGTTTGATTCAAGATATTGAAGATTAAAGTTTTCGTATCTATATTTTTCAGAATCCTAGGTCATCATTCATCCTACGTAAATTGATTCAATTCAAAATCGTTTATCTACAATGCAATATCGTTAGCATGCACAGAATTTCTCTTCAATGAATTTGAGGGACTCTTCAAGATTGCATGGTTAATGTTTTAGTTCATCCACCTGAAATCTTAACTTAATCTTAAATCTTAGCTTTAATACTCCAGGTTAATATAATACTCTAGGCTGTAAATTTATTTATATCTCCAAATTTGCATTCTACTCATCTTACATCCTTGAGAAAATGGTTCTTGATCTAGGCCTACAGTAAAATCTACAAGCACTGCAGTCCTCTTTAATAAACATAATGAGAACTTAATCCCATGAGAGTAGATTAGCCAGCAACTCCCATGAACAAATGGTATCCTCACTCGTCTCAATAAACCAAGCTAGATTTATATAAGAAGTTAGGTTGCTTATATGTATACCAATAACGTAATACTACTGTACCTTGCCCTGTACCTTACTGTATCTCACTTATTACTTCAATAACTTACCAATAACTTATTCTAGCTCGAAGCTTTATTGATTCTTACTGATTTACTTGTACAAAATGTGACTCGAGACAAGAGATTCAACAATCCACTACATAGAAATTCTAGAGATACTACCACCCACAAACTAACAGTCTCCAAGTCAATCTATTCAGCCTGCTTTCATAACCTTTCAACTGGATCTCTCTCCCCACGGTTACTGTGAAATATAACGAAAATCATACTCATTGAACCAATATAATAATTCAATCAAATCAATTAAAGCACTCCCGCCTTCCAATCTTCTCCCGCTTTCCAATTGGCTTTCCAAACGATTTTTGTTTCGATGAAAGGGCTAACCTTTCAGTTTTGAACGATGAAAGGGCTAACCTTTCAGTTTTGAACGAAATTTGGACTCAGATAAAATCTATAATTAGAACTAGCCTAGACGGTATTGACGGAGAGTAGGATGGCGGTAAAGATCGAGCTATCAAAGGACTCACGAGTGAAAGTGAGACAAATGCAGGAGAACAATGATTAGTTGAAGGTTGATCCTGGTTGGACATTAGAGGGAGAAAGAGCTTGAGATTATAGAAAAGAGAGTAGATACTAGGAGAGAGAATGAACATGATATGATAGAAAAGAGAGTAGATACGAAACATTATTGATAACAAAAGGGTAAGACAGGTGTGTTTTGAAAAGGTTGCAAGAATGCTGCATGGCGTTTTAAGGTTTCGGATAAGAACTGATCGAGTCTAAAAATGGTCTAATCATTTTTATTCTGAACAACACACTCTTCCCACCTTCTTCAACATTTCCTTCTCCTCCTCCTTCTGCCTACAGCATCCCATCTCCCATAATTGGTTCCTACCAGTTTCGTAGTATCTTGGGTCTCGCGGTACAAAATAGGCCTCAAACTTTAGAAGTAGATAAGAAAGCCAGAAGCGCTTTCTGCATAGATGAGACTGTACACAGGAATGCTCGTTGTCAAGACTTTCACTTACGTTTGCAAGTAGGAAGCTCGTATGAGACGATGATAACAGATAACAGCAAACGATGATATTATTTTTTGAGATTTGAGAACAGTCGAGTATCGGGTAAAAATTATTACGTTAATGCGCTGCCATAGATTGTGAATCTGTATCATATAGTATTCCAAAGAAACCTTATTAGTGGACTGTTATAGCCTGAAAAATTAATTGATAAAATAAAAGTAAAATGGAAACCTTGGGAAGAAGAGTATCTGTTTGTTTTTCACTAATAAAACTATTTTTCACTAGGAAAATTAATTATAGAGTAGCCTGCTTTCATAAAGAGCCTCTGTTCACGTTGTTATAGCCTCATGGCAACATCTTTAAATTACGGTCATATTTTTTGAGACAGAGGTGATAAAATAACATTTACTTCCTTCACATAATTATTCTATCATTCCCTTTTTAATGTTGTCATCGTTTTTTGCAATGTTAATCAATTCTAATCAATATGTTCTGAACTCTTCACATTTTTCTTCCAATAATTCAGGTCGTGATATGACTCTCTTTTTCTAATCACCGAAGCTCCATTCAAACATATAACGGATAATTTCAGCTTGGGCTTGAAAAGTTAACTACGTTTTTGCTTGATTAATCAGGTGAAATAAGAGCTAGATCACTATTAATAGTTATCGATCATTGATATACTGTACATTCTAGAAGATATCTTCAGAAGTATATTTTTTATGCTCGATTGAAATCAAATAGAATTTATGATTCTGAATTGGAAATTAAGTATTTGAATGGGATGAATGAACCTATTTTAAAAATAGCAAACCGTTGAGTCTGGAAATGTACAATGCATCTATTTTTTTAGAATAGGTTCATTTCCCCCATTTTCACACTAGGTTTCCAATCTTGATATATTAATAATCCACATTATTCTATTGAACTATTGGTGAGTTTACACTGAGGAGAATGCTCAACTTAATCAGGTCAATCTCTTCTTGCGCAGTAGGCCTAGAACACAAATATAAAGGAACAGCACAGCATGCATGTAATTTAATTAACGTGAGAAACTGAACCATATTCTAGTTTCCATAAAGTTGGTACAATCTAGAGATGCAACCAGTATCATGCGTGAGTTCACTTTCATTTACTCAATACTAGATCGTGATTAAAGTGGAAGTTGTACGTCGTGATACCTTCCTACGGCAATCCAGCCAAAAACCACTAAATCAAGTGATGCAGTGACATAGACTGAACGGTTTTATTGAATCTAGATAGCACGCTGAAGGCAGACAAGTTATTGGAGAGATCTGTCATCTTTGCATTGTTTCAAATTGGAAGGAAGCTTTATGGGTTCAACCATAGAGAAATAGAAGAATCAAGCTTGTCGTTGGTTTCACTCAACTGTTACCATATCTGCCATCAATACCCACGATTTCAACTGCTTGACATTGGGTAACCGAACTGATTCAAATGATGAGAACAGGAGAAGTGAAGAAAGTCTCCAAACATCTTCCTGGTCTTAAATGCTTTCCTTTGACTGAGATTTATAGCCTCGAAATAGAATAAAAGAAAATTTACTGTAGTAGTTTTGAAGATTTCCAAAATTTATTTTATCTATTTATTAGGTTAGCACAAATAATACAATGATCGGAAAAGAAAAAAACAGGCTATTGCCCAAAACTTCTCCAATTTCCTAATTTAGTTTCAAATTGTCCAAATATTATACATAGGCCTAGGTTGTGTCAATTTCAATTTCTACACCAAATCACAATCTGAATATATAAATTAGAATAAAACAAACAATTTTAAATTTGGATAGATTGATAATAAAACTTTCGTAAAAACATGAAACAAAATCATTCACTTCGCCTCAATACTGTACAGATTATGAAAGTATAATTGCAATAATATGAGAAAAACAATTTTCTATTGACTAGATTTAATTAAACATTGATAGTTGAAAGTTTTCTCAGTTAAGGGGGGTTTCAAGTACAGTAGTGTATTACAGAGAAGTAGTAGAACAGAGAACACAAAATGATGAATGTATAATCAATTTCAATGGATAATGATTGTATTTCAGAAATAAGAAACTTGGTAACGAACCAGCATACATGATAGACATTGTACATGATAAACACTTGAAACACAGCAATCAGTACAAAATATGGACATTCTTTCTTGCCAAATTAAAGAAATTTGATGAGGCTTAACCATAATCTGTGACAAATGGAAAACGGAATGAAAATCACTAGAAAAGTTTAGTTCCTTAGTAAGCTAGTGAAATGATAACAGATAACCTAATGCTTACCTCTATCTATACTTTTTTGTTACCTTCCAATGTAAATCAATAAAATGTAACAAATAATTACATTCAAACTTGAGAATAGTGACGATTATTAATATAATAAATAGCAAACAGTTGAATCTGAAAATGTACAATTCATCTATTTTTCTAACAGGTTCATTTTCCCCACTTTTAGGCTATACTAGATTTCCAAAATAGATATATTAATAATCCAGATTATTTTATGAACTATTGGTGAGTTTACACCGAGGAGAATGAACGTGAGAAATAAATAATATCGAAACTAGTTCTGTTAATATGTTTTTATGGGTTCTGTTGTTGCATTTTTCAAGGTTTTTGAACCCCAATTTGTAAAGTTGTGGTAATAAAGAAGTAATACAGATATAATTGAATTTCTTACCACAGATAGACCTTTCTAATCTAATCCATCTAAATACTTCATTTATCTACGATATCAACATAGTAAAGCACCAGGAAACAAATTCACCTGTTTGTGTATCCTGTATCACGTATATCGAGCAACTGAACTCGGTGTCACGTATCATCATCATAACAGAACGTTCACGAATCGCAAACACAACGAAACGACACTTTCGCTCCATTTGTGTGCGTGCGTGCGCCTTTCATGAATTGTCTAATCCGGTATCATCTTCAGGTGCCGTATCCTTTCAAGCATAGCTGAACAGAGTTACAAAAAGAAAGGTCCACGACATTGACATTATAAACAGCATGAAGTAGAGAATAAGAAAAGCTACCCACAAGAATAGAAAATGATGGAAGGTAGTATAGGCTACAAAAAGAATGACAACTTTAAATACCCCCTGTCACGAAATCTGAATCAAAAAAGAAAAGTAAAAATAGGAGTTAAGAGTCCAATCGTCTAATCGATCATAAAACTTGCTCAAGGTCTGTCTGTCTGTCTGTCGAACGAGTTATGTTACCACTGTGTTTGAATTTCAATATTTGAATACATTTTAGTGATTGTGGGAACAAGCTGATTTCCATAACAGTGAGGAGACTTCAGGAAAACCTGAACACAAAACACTCGTAAAAAGTGATATCTCTAATAACTGGCTCCAGCGCACCAGTTGAGGAGAAATGGAAGAAGAAGAAGAGCATCCTAAAATGTCAAGGTTATTAACACGTTCATCATCATCAAGATGATCATCATCGCTTTCTCATGATGATTGTCCTACTGCAGTTGAAAGTAACCTACTCTGGACCATTTAGAATTTAGACCATGATCGTATCCGTTTGTATTTTGCTCAATCAAATGAATAAAGGGTAATTTTTAAAAGGGTATCAAGTGCAATTTCACTAATCAGCTCTTCATTCAAAACCACTTCTGAGTTCTGAGAGCGGTTGATCGAGGAATCAATTCTTGATGAAGAATTTCTCATGAAGTCGACGGTTTGGCATTTCTCTTAATGTTTAAATGTTTTAAGCTGGGTTTACACCAAAGTTATTAACAAAATGTTAATAACTTAATCCTTATAGATTCTATTAGATTGAACGGAGCTTGACAAACACATATGTTCATCATGTGTATGATAAGTTATGTTCAATCTAATATAATCTATAAGGATTAAGTTATTAACATTTTGTTATTAACTTTGGTGTAAACGCAGCTTAAATGTTTGAATGTTTATATGATGTGCATTTACGGTGAAACATTTTCCTTTTTTAATTGCGCGTCGACTAATATACAAGGTTTTTGGAAATTTTGCATTTCAAGGATAATATAAAAGGAAAGAGGAGCCTCCTTCATACGCCAATATTAGAGTAAAAATCAGACTATAGAATTATCCATCATGAATCAGCTGACAAGTGATTACACAGAAGATGTGTAGAAGCCAGTCTATTGCTGTAGGCCTATTTCCATAATGTCTATAGTTTCAATCAGGTACTTGTGGATGAGAATATTGCGTGAGGTCTACTGTTCACAGAACTACTAGTTTCTTTACGGTGAAATTTGTTTATAAATGATCTGAGACAAGAATTTGAGACTAAATTGGAATAGTTGGTGAAACTAGCCTGTGGTCACATCACAAAACTTTGTTCAAATTTCCCACTGCCTTATTCAATTCCATGGATGAGAATACTGCGTGAGGTCTACTGTTTACAGAACTACTAGTAAAGAAGTAATACAGATATAATTGAATATCTTGCCACAGATAGACCTTTCCAATCTAATCTATCTAAATACTTCATTTATCTACGATATCAACATAGTAAAGCACCAGGAAACAAATCCACCTGTTTGTGTATCCTGTATCACGCATCTCGAGCAACAGAACTCGGTGTCACGTATCATCATCATAACAAACCGTTCACGAATCGCAAACACAACGAAACAACACTTTCGCTCCATTTGTGTGCGTGCGTGCGCCTTTCATGAATTGTCTAATCCGGTATCATCTTCAGGTGCCTTATCCTTTCAAGCATAGCTGAACAGAGTTAAAAAAAGAAAGGTCCACGACATTGACATTATAAACAGCATGAAAGAGAGAATAAGAAAAGCTACCCACAAGAATAGAAAATGATGGAAGGTAGTATAGGCTACAAAAAGAATGACAACTTTAAATACCCCCTGTCACGAAATCTGAATCAAAAAAGAAAAGTAAAAAGGAGTTAAGAGTCCAATCGTCTAATCGATCATAAAACTTGCTCAAGGTCTGTCTGTCTGTCGAACGAGTTATGTTACCACTGTGTTTGAATTTCAATATTTGAATACATTTTAGTGATTGTGGGAACAAGCTGATTTCCATAACGGTGAGGAGACTTCAGGAAAACCTGAACACAAAACACTCGTAAAAAGTGATATCTCTAATAACTGGCTCCAGCGCACCAGTTGAGGAGAAATGGAAGAAGAAGAAGAAGAGCATCCTAAAATGTCAAGGTTATTAACACGTTCATCATCATCAAGATGATCATCATCGCTTTCTCATGATGATTGTCCTACTGCAGTTGAAAGTAACCTACTCTGGACCATTTAGAATTTAGACCATGATCGTATCCGTTTGTATTTTGCTCAATCAAATGAATAAAGGGTAATTTTTAAAAGGGTATCAAGAGCAATTTCACTAATCAGCTCTTCATTCAAAACCACTTCTGAGTTCTGAGAGCGGTTGATCGAGGAATCAATTCTTGATGAAGAATTTCTCATGAAGTCAACATACCTAACACATCATGTTCGTTCCCTTGGGAATCGAACAAATTTTCCAAGTTTCTTTTGCCAAAACTATTGAAATATTCTTTTAAATTCAAAATGAATCCATCATTTTAACGAAAATATTTCTGGGGAACCTAAAAAATCAAAAACTTACCAATGCTGATTAATAAATGTTCTTTTGCTAACCATAAAAATTGACAATTGACTCGATATAGAACTGATTAAGTTTTCCAAAAACTATAAAATTTTTCTTTAAATTATAAACTGTTAAAATGTGTAGAAAATGAGAACTGGAATGCCATTGAAATATGAATTCACTCAATAAAAAAACCCTAATAGCGTGAAGCGTATTTTTATATCAAAACTGTTGTTTCAACCTTGATAAATTACAAAAAACACATGAGGATAGAGGAATGAGTCAATTTGTAAATCTCTCAAATCATAATTTTGGCAGGACAGATTTTGTTCAAGCCTAAAAATTGTCAAGTACTGAATTTATCACTGGTTTATGGAGAGTATAACTGAAGATCAGTAAACCGGCAGTTATGGCAAATCAAAAGAAAAATAGTTTCCTATAACTGAATGACATTTTAATTTTGACAAAGCTTCAAACACATATTTCTCTGAAGAGACTATTTGAATCACCCTTCCATTAACCAATCCAAATTTTGAATATTCTATATTTTCAACGTCAGTATTTCAACTATTTGAATCACCCATCCATTATCCAATCCAAATTTTAAATATCCTACATCTTCAACTCCAGTACCCAGGTGAGAAAACCAATAAATCTTTGTCTATTCTCATGTCAAACTTATCAGGCACCGAGATCTCGGGTGAAGCACAACAGGAAACTCACGTGAAAAGAGAAAAAGAAAAATGGTTGGCAATGCTAGCTGGACAGACAAGATAATTAGAGCCTTGGCTGAGTAGAAATGGAATTACTCCACTCATCCGGCCAAGATTCAGTGTCAAAATAAAGAATAAAACTCGGACAGACTGATGGAGAGTATACTAAAAAGTCCACAAGAGGAATATGAATGTACAATCACAGATCTCACTTATTTACTTAGTCTATGGTACCTACAATGCTCTCTGTCTCCGCAGATTAGTGAATTACCGTATTTTAAAACCAAGTCATTTTTGGATTAATGTAGCACTGAATCTTTGTAGCTTAGTTGAATTTGAAAGCACTTGCTGAATCGCAGAGTGTCTCTCTCACAAATAAGATTATCTTCAACTTACTGTATATTTTATAACTTTAAATGATTTAAACATTCTACAGAAGGAAATAAATTGGAAATTGCATTTGTTCAAATGCTAATAATAATTAATGAATTCCCGGGCTGACAAACAATTTTCGTATAGTAACACTCATCGAATTTCCATCTAGCTGTTTACCCTGTTGTAAACAGCAGTAGCATATTTGCAGTAGCAGAAGTCTTCTGGGTGATTAACAGCATTTGATTGGGATTTTCGTTTAATAATAATTATGATATAAACATTCTGTGCTGGAAACTTTTTCTCATGTCGTCCAGCCCTTGAACGGTCACCAACACTAGTAGACTTGAACATAGTGATGGAGCCAAATGTAATATTCTATACTATAATACTCTCTGCATGAAGCTGAGGCTGTTGAACTATTCTACTGCATAGTTACGGTGCCGGTGTTAGGAATTAGAAGACATATCAGTCAAAAATGCTTATCAAACGGATGCGATACTTTCAACCTAATCACTCACGTCTTACACAGTAGTTAGGTCTAGTTATGCAATGAGTATTTCATGTGTGAGATAACTCATAAGCTAGGGTGATAAAAAATAGACGGGTGTAAATCTAGTCAAGAATAAGCATATTCTATGAAATGAAGCAGATTTATGTGGGAGAGGATTTTCTTTTAATTTGACAACTGAATGAGCAAGCATAAGTTATATTTTTATGCATTTTTAGCAAGGAAGTACTGTTCTTAGATTGTTCAATAAATTATGAACATCAAGAAGCATCCAGCATTCATATTACGAGTAGATGGATAAAATAGAAAATCTAGATGGTGGAACAACAACAATAATTTCCATTACTATTTTTATCAAAAGAAATATTAGACTTGAGTAGTAGACTTGATACTTTCGTATCAAGTAGACGCGAAAATCTAGTTAGTATAAAGTAGGTAGGTACGGTACTGTACCTATTTCAAACAAATTAAAAACCTTCTGAGACTGAGACTAAGAAATATTAGTACCGGTAGATAGAATGACAGTTGATTGAACTTTTAATGGATATTCAAAATTCCTATTAGTAGGTAGATTATTTAAAGTGAAGTTGTAAGAGCTACTTAGCCAAGGAAAGGAAGATTTTTGCATGCTATTCCTAAAAGTGTCAACTTCACGTTGAAATGAAATAAGAGAAAAAACAGCAAATTGCAGTGATGATGCGAATCTATACTTGAGTATCGTAAATGAAATTTAGGCTACTCAACTTAGTAAGCTTGAATTCCATATATTCTGAAATTGTTTTTCTAGCAAAATTGCAATAATCTGCAGCATCCAATAATTAGGTCCACAGAAAGCTCAACTTACTGGATTACTTACGGGTTGCAAGTTACGAACAATAACATTATGTTAGAACAAAAATACATTTTTCAACATTTCATCAAGTCACCTATCGAATGATAGGCTACGGAAACTTAATAATCCATTCAAATTTTGAATAAGTTAGTATAAAGTAGGTAGATACTGTACCTTTTTCAAACAAATTAAAAACTTTCTGGAAGCTACCGGTAACATTCTTACCATTCAACCATGAAATTTAAACAAATTTTAAAGCCCAGAAATGCTATGTCAACGAATATTTTGTCTGGAAGTTTTTGTGGACACAAAATCTTATTGGCAAAATTATAATTCAAAGTGTAGGAATAATATAGCCTATTTTCATGACAATTTAATTTAACATTTAAGTTAGATTGACATAGACTAGAATATCTATGTTGTATTGTTGGAATATTTGATATTTATGGGAAAAAATGCGAAATTGCCGGAGAGAATGCACTTTTCGCTATGATAACCTGCAAATCTGACAGAACAAGTCTCGACACGCTCAGGTACCTTTCAGTTGAACGCAACAAGAAAATAAATAGATCTTCAATTTAAGACTAGAATAACTTTAAATAATGTTTAAAACCAACAGAAATTTATTACTTACGTTGTCTGGAACAAGTGTATTATCCAAGAAATTGTAACGAAAACACAGAAGCACACAAATAATTCTATTTCAAGCACTGAAACGTCCAAAAGCGAACACGACAACTGACACAACGACCTCTCTTTGCCAACTGACAAGTCTGTTGATCTCGCAGTTCACTGAAACTTGCTGCTTCCATAGTTCGCCGCCAGGTGCCAGCACTCAACAGGACATTGCGATTTGATTCTGGAGTGGAGAGCTGTATAAATACAGCACGGAAAGGAGCGGATTACTGGATGCGGAAAGGATTGTATAGTGAGGTCCACGTTATAATGGCAGTGTTTGATTAGCAATGGTATTACTATCCTTGTCTATCATTCAACAAAGCGGATAGCGCTATCTCTTTCTCGCTTTGCTCTGTTTCCAGATCGTCTTTTAACAATGTAGAATTAATAATTAATTAACAAAATATGATATCTTAATTATGAAAATTCATGATGAAACTATTGAAAATAGTATATTTCGCACCTAGAGCAGAAAATGAAATTTTTCTAGTCCTCGGCCTACGGCCTCGGACTTGAAAACCGATTTCGAGCTGGAAAAACATTTTTGCCCGTGGTGCGAACGATATTTTTCGCCACACTACAGGTATTGCTGACAAAATAAATACAGAATACTCGTTAAGCTATCGTACCTATCTCTTGATTTTAGTGGTAGAAGATTTGCAGTCAGGATTTCAGATTCTTTCAAAATTTCACTTGGAATACCACAGTCATCTTCAAGCATTTTTGAAAATTCGGAATGCACTAATCAACAATAAATAATTGAATAAAACTGGTTGCGAAGCGAATTAGTTTGATTCGAGACTGGAACTGAAATCATGGCGACTTCAGCTGATGATGAAAGTGGACACTCGCCCGATCTAGCGGATGACTTATTAACTACTTCCATGAGCTACCGTCTATAGAAGGCATTGACAAGACAGAGGTTCGGCAACGTTTTTCTCCTATCTTTCTCCACTGCCATTATAACGTGGACCTCACTATAGTACCGTACACTGTACTAAAAAAGTCTCCTAGTTTTTTTTAGTGCTTATAATATTCTGCCCTAGATGCTATATTAGGTACAAGATACAAGTAATTGGTAATTGCTCATAATGGAAATAGAAACGAAATATATTTATTTTATCAAATATCCCTTCCTTTTATTTCTTTCTATTTACTTCTCCTGTTACCTACCTATTTCACCTTCTCAAGGATTGAAGGTTTTCCTAGTACATGGATAAAGATAACCATAGTTGGAAAAACCCTTCAATCCTCCACCTTTTTTTGCACCACTTGCTCTTTATTTTGTTGTATTGTGTATTGTTGATGTTTGCATGTATTCGTTTTGTTAATATGTATCAAATTTGTATGTGTGCATGAAAAATAAAATTGAATTGAAATAGCTATTTCTATTGCCTTTTGTCATACCTAAAATCACATTCGAAAGAAACAAATTAAATGCAACAAATTTCAACACACTTTAAGAGAGATACATAATAATTATGATAGGCGTTTTTTCATAATATGTTATTTTTTATTAATTATTGTTATAATTCAAAAGAATTCATCCTTCATCTAGAAATTGATTTAAATCTCATTTATTTAATGTTATGTTCTATTGTAATTTGCAGAAATGACCGGTCCCCGCACTCGATCCAATATCCTAATCTTTTGCACGGAGTAACTTATTTAATGAGGACAATTTTTACAATACAGGCCCATTTATGCTATTTTTTTACTTTCCTTGCCCTATTAACATAGGTAAGGAAAGTATTGTTTAAAAAAAAGGTACCCCAATTTCTATTTTTTTTAATTGGAATATAGCATATATAACGATCTCAATGCATAATTATGTGCACATGTTAGTTTTACAGTATAAATATAAGGAACCCGCTATGTGCATGATTCTTTTGAGAAAAGGAGCTTTTATGTATCTCTGAAAATGTTTTTTGAGAATAAGTAATTTAATGCCATTTAGAAAATATACGTATCGAATTAAATCAAATGAATAAACAGGTGTTACTTAATCCACCAGGAGTGAATATAATAATATAATTTACGGTATTAAAAAAGTTGAATTAATTTGCACCACTCATCTCAGCATTTATGAATGTGCTACTTAGTGCACATCCTTTTATAGAGGCATGTGCTTTTCTAGCTTCTTATAAAACTACTATTGAATGTTACAAGAATATTCACATTTTTCAGTATTGATTTCTATAGATAAGGTGATTGAATATTTACAGACAGGGAAATATTGAGTAAGACAGAAAAAGTAATAATTGATATTGAAGAAAAGGAGTAAACAAACTAGAAATTTTTTATATGTTTGGCTAAGTGAAAACCCTAAATAAATGTTTTATTTCTGACATAACGTATAATATGTCAATACTATGACAAGCACAAAGTCAGGTCCACTTCCAGACACGACACAGTCAATCCAGATTTCTGGTCATATGAGGAGAGAATTATGAAGTAAGTAAAAGTATGAAGTACGAAACTAGACAAAAGCTACTCGTAATGTGATACAGTACGGTAGGTAATTAGTTACCGGTATCTACTTAGATGCTAGTTGCTTCGAATTGAAGAGTTTTTGAACTTTTCTATGAACTAAATTCTAAACGATATGAAATTAAGATAAAATTACACTCAACTCGAATCTCAATAAAAGTCATGAGATTTGTTCAATTTCAAATAGGTCTACGTTGAATCATTCAAGTTGATAAAATACCATTCTATGATTGGTACAGTGGGTATTTTAGTAATTGCGTTGCTGTAATTCGTTATCAACGTGGTGTAACATGAACTGGGTATTGGCTATTGGTATAGGAAGTCTTTTTTCATTATCATCATAGAAGTAATAATTTTAATGTTACTGTAAGGTGAAATAAAAACTATATATTTTCAGTTCCACATGTATCACATTGTTATTTGGAGCTGGCAATATCGTTTTTATTCCACCTTAACATAAAGAAATTCCACATCTCTGTTCATAGTATTTTAGCTACTGTAGCCTACTATAAAAATGAATGAACGGCATTGAAAAAAAACCTATTAAAATTATTACTCTACTGACTTCATTAGAATTTTAATCGTGATAGATGCTTGAAGCTTAAATTTCTTAGCTCTTATATTTCTTTTTTACGTCAATATTTACGATTATGTTCACTGTTAATTTCTCAAAACAATTATGACATCAAATCGTGAAATGAAAAATTTCATGAGCATTATTGAATAGGCTAATCACTTCCTTTGACTTCCAAAAATGTGTGTTTTTATTACCTATTTCACCCTGTAATAAATTTGAAAACTTTGTAGCATGAATAGAATTACCTCAATTGCAGGAAACAAGATACAGTATTTCTATTATAATAATATTCAAATGTTCTGATTATTATTTGTTCTTATGCCCAGTTGAATATTATTTTTCATATTATTACCTTTTTTCTATTCAACAGGCTTATGAATCTACTCATAATGAAAACTCTAGGTTGTTGTTAAAATATCACTTATTACAAAATAAGTGACATTTTGACAAAAACCTAGAGTTTTCATATTTCATTATGGATAGGTATCACAATATCTCACCATCAACAGTACGGTACCTATCTGAAATCTACTCATCATGAGTGTACTGTAATCCATAAGCTTACCATTTTGCAATGCCTGAAATGTAAGTTATTTATACTGTGAAAACAAGTTGTATCTTCCACTGTTTGACATGCTTGTCATATGAAAGGTACCCTAGTACCCATGTACTTGTTTGAACGTGTTTTGTTTATAAGATGGTAAAGTATGTTCTCTTTTCACTTTCACACATTAGTTTTGGCTCGCATAAAAAAATCAAACAAAGACCGATGAAGACTTTCACTAGTCAAGATCGCAGAGCAGAATAGTAAATCACTAATCGAAATCCGGGTTTAGAGCATATAGTAAAGAATACAGTGACGAAATACTATGAGTACTGTAAGGTACCTATTTTACCGTACTCAATCAACGTTATAATGTTTGGACTGTACACATATTATACATATAGACATAGCCTACTCTTGTCATTGTAGAACTGACAGCAGATTGTAAATCATATCGTTTTGTTTTTATAAGGAATAAATAACTTTCAGAGTGCTGGCCGCCGCAGCGCACTAGTCCAGTGCGGGATCGCAAGAGGACGTCTGGAAGGCCAGGAAAAGCCTTTCCCGCAACTCCGCGGTCGATCCGGACCCCAGGAGGACAGCTAGTGCCCGGCCAGTAGGACTTAGGAAAGTCCAGAGTGCTGGCCGCCGCAGCGCACTAGTCCAGTGCGGGATCGCAAGAGGACGTCTGGGAAGGCCAGGAAAAGCCTTTCCCGCAACTCCGCGGACGATCCGGACCCCAGGAGGACAGCTGGTGCCCGGCCAGTAGGACTTAGGAAAGTCCAGAGTGCTGGCCGCCGCAGCGCACTAGTCCAGTGCGGGATCGCAAGAGGACGTCTAGGAAGGCAAGGAAAAGCCTTTCCCGCAACTCCGCGGCCGATCCGGACCCCAGGAGGACAGCTGGTGCCCGGCCAGTAGGACTTAGGAAAGTCCAGAGTGCTGGCCGCCGCAGCGCACTAGTCCAGTGCGGAACCGGAAGAGGACCTCTGGGAAGGCCAGGGAAAGCCTTTACCAGAGCTCCGCAACCAACCCGGTCCCCGGAAGACACCCGGTGTCCGAGGACTAAGACTTAGTCCCGACACGAGGCCCTTTCTCACGACTAACACTGCAAGGTTCCTGTTCCCTTCTTTCCGCGACCAACCCTGTTTGGCAGTGCGAAAGCACGGCCCCTCTTTCCTAAAAGAGGAAAACATTTCTCCAAAGCACTCAAAACCCTGTTTCAACCCCCAACCCGAGCAAGGGTGGTTGACGGACGCCCCACCAAGACTCCCGTCCCCTGCCGCGGCCCTCCCCAGTCGCCGACTGAGTTTAGCCGGCCCAGAGCGACACTGGGAACTCTGATAGAGATAGGTGTGGGCAAAAATCTACTCAGAAGATTGGCGCCCAACGTGGGGCCCAAGGCAGGAGGAGTAAAACAGCAATGAGTGCAGAAGAGAAATGTAATCGCGCCGGAGAAGACCAGGAGGCGCGAGAGGATAACAGCGATCCAGGAGTGTCCTGGATTTACAAACTCCACCGGAATGAAGCAGTGGATCTAGCAGCATCAGCAGGGCTACCTACAACACGTACCATGGCAGAGCTCAGGAGAGCTCTTGTCGAAAACCACCGGAGGACAATGGTGGAGGCCGCCGGTCTAAACAGGATCGGTGGCGGAGCTGGCACAGGTCAGGAAGAGGAAGGAGCTGCAGCTTTGTGGCCACCAGTCGCGGAGGCCACTGCATGTTCCAGACTGGAAGAAATACCCAAGGAGACGTCTCCAGAGTTTGATGGAGACTCCAGCAACTCCTGGGTGTACAGAGTGCACGATCAGGGCTTGATTGATCTACTACTCGACTCAGTGCTGACAGATAGCACAAGTACGAGCCTGAGGAGGGCTCTACTGGAGCAACGACGGCGGATTGTTGCGATGCTCCCTGTTCTGGATAATGGAGAGGAGGCGCTTCGTCGAGGAGCGCGAAGGCCAGCACCAGTTAGCGAGGAGGCAGAGCCTGCACTGGTGAGGCCGGAGATGCCGGAGAGGCATGATAACATGCCTAGGCATGTGTTGAGGTCACCTACCAGTTCAGCGGTGCCTGCTACATCCTGTTTGGACCCGGGTGCCGTGTGTGACAAGGTTCGAGGGTGGCGGCTCTCATATGATGGGAGTGGAGATGCTCCAAGTTTTATGGAGCGGCTCGCGGAGCTGCAACAAGCATATGGCTTGTCTGGCAGACAGTTATTTCCGGCGCTACCTGAAATGTTAGCGGGGAAATGTTCCTTATGGATGAGGAATAGGAGAGAACAGTGGAGACACTGGGACGATTTCCTGAGAGACTTTCGGTCTCGTTACTATCCACCTACTTATGTGGAGGATCTTGAGAATGAAATTCTCGACAGGCGGCAGAAAGAAGGCGAGCTCATAGACGACTATGTTGAGGAGCTGCTAACGCTGATGAGGAGAAGAGGTGGTTTTTCAGAGAGTAGCCAGGTACAGAGATTGTACAAAAATCTTTTACCACGCTACAAGCTCTACATCAGGGAAGCTGAAGTGTACAACACCGACGACTTGCTACACTTAGCGAGGCAATATGAACGAATTAAGTTCGAGGAGAAGAGTGCTCAACAGAGACAACGAGCTGTGAAGCAGGAGGAGGTGAGGAAGCAGACCAAGCCTCGACAGGAGACTACTACTACACAGCGTCGGAGTGAACAACCTCCAGAAGGCCCGTATGCTGGCAGTGCAAGAAGGTGGGACACTGAGATCAGAGTGTCCGGAGGTTTCACTCTGCTCAAAGTGCGGGAAGCCACGACCAAATTGTTCCTGTGAGAGAGAGCAGAAGAAGGCTTCTGATAAAACAGCTGTGGTTAAAACAAGGCTTCAAATCCAGTTAGAGCCGGAGCTCCAGGATGACAGCCGTCTCTTCACTACAGTGGAAATAGGAGACAGACAGTATCGTGCTCTTCTCGACACCGGAGCAGAGTCCAACTATATTAGCTCTAAAGCTTTTAATAGTTTGGGAGCAGTGGAACGAGAGCCTGTGCAGCGCGGCGCTGCTATGGCTAATGGAGCGGCTGCACGTCTGCGAGGTGGTGTTATAACCAACCTGAAAATCGGCCGAATATCCCTATCAACGACACTCACAATAATGGATGGGCTTTCTCCAGATATTCTGCTTGGTATGGAGTTTCTTCGAGAGCACCGGGTGAAAATAGACCCCTATTCCCGGTCAGTGGAATGGGATCCTCATCTCGTCAAAAAGCACATTGGAGACGATATTTCCACTCCAAAAGTGGGAAAAGGAGCTGTCAACTCGAGGCTGGCTACTGTTAAAACCCAGCCTGACATAGGGAGGTCAAGGAAGCCACCTGAATTATTCCTGTGAAGAAGCAGGAGAAGAAGAAATTTCCTCAGTCCAGAAACACGTAGGAGCCGTGTGGAAGACTGGAAAAGAGGAATTTCTTTCTCAGAAAATTTCTCCAGCCCGTGGAAAGTTCATTTGCTGGCACTGTAAACGAGCTGGGCACTGGAGGTTCAACTGTCCGGAAAAGCGGTACCGGAGGCGGAAGAAGGAGGATAATTTTCAGCAAGGAGCTGGAGATAATCGTCAAGTAGTGCAGTCTAGAAGACTGCCGGTGCTGGAAACTACACTCAAAGTAGTTTCAGATGTTGGAGACAAGAATTATAATGCCAACCGGTATTATAATTGGAAAAGGAGGACAAGGAAGGTGAACTCTGGACAGCTAGTCTACAGGAAGGAGTGTCACCTGTCCTCGGTGCTAATCAGCTTGCCGCGAAGTTAGCGCCGGAATTTTCTGGCCTCTATGAGGTCGAGAAAATGTTGAGTGCCGGTAAGAGGTTTACTGTGCACGAGAAGGGCACCAAGCTCCAGCCACACCTGCCCGAAGATGAGGAAGAGGATGGTGATGGAGAAGTTGCGGAAAAGGTGGACGGTATCCGAGCGGATGGACAGCAGGAGACCGAGCGAGTCCATAGAGGTCGCTGCCTATCCG
Source organism: Nilaparvata lugens (assembly GCF_014356525.2). NCBI lineage: Eukaryota > Metazoa > Arthropoda > Insecta > Hemiptera > Delphacidae > Nilaparvata > Nilaparvata lugens. The sequence goes on from NC_052510.1 coordinate 13,850,491, forward strand.
GAGGATGGATACCAGAGAGGTGTCACGCGCCGCCAATAAGAGGTAAGAGGCGAGAAGGGGTGAATATTATAGAGTTCTATCATATCACAGCTTTAGAGCTATTTCTGATTAATATTTTATCCCATTTAAAATGAGGAAATTAAATTTTGTTATCAAAGACAAAATTGTATAGAAATTGAAGAAAATTAATTCAGAATTATTAGCATGAATCTATTAGCCGAATTTTGAAGATAGCATTAGCACGATTCCGAAAATGATGAAAATATTAAAAGACTGACATATTATTGTTATTGAAAGAAATTGGTCAATAGTTTGTTAAAGGAACAGCATATTCCGTTTAATTTTTCTCATAAAATAGAGTTCTACTTAAACTAAATGGCAACTCAACCATTACAGTTTAATTAATATAATCAGTCATAAAGCACTGGCTGGATTAAATGGAAGAAAATTATTATTGACAAATCAGTACGTTTCTTTTGATCTGAAGGCAATCCCAAATAATTTCAGATTGAAATTTATTTACATATTAAGATGTGACCAAGCAAGGATAATCAAGAAAATTTTCTACAGTCTATGACTAGTTAATAACAGCTAAAATCGATTCCAACTAGACTAAATTTTCTTAATCGGTATATTACCGATATTGTTGTAACCAGGTACAGGTTAACAAACAAAACTTGCAGTAGCTTGTTTTCTATTTGCCATAAATAGTTGATGGCGAAATGAGTGGATAGAGAATATTAGAAAATATTATAGATCAGTATGATCCGAATAATATTTTAACCATGAGGTAATGGTTATTATAATTGAAATCATTTAATGAAGCAGGTGGTAATTGCTTTAATCCGTGTAAAGTGTTACGATGCAGTTAATTAACAGACGTTATTATACTGTGGGATAAAAGTGAATTACGTTGCAATTAATTATTCATGTGGAATGAATAAATTGCGTTTGATTGTGAGTCGAGATGTACTACAATCGGGGGTTATTAGCTTCAGATTATGATTCAAATTTTCTAATATTTCACTTGAAAAAATAAAGTCGGAGGACTTACTATAAATTGGAATAAAATAATTATTATTTCAATTGGAATTAATTCTTTGTTGGATCGAAAAGTTGTTTGTGCTGTGCTGTACAGATAAGATAAACTTTATCTCAACTGGCTAACTGCTATCGCCAAGCTTCTAGTCTGTGCAAGAGAATTACTTCTTCTTTTCAATAACAATTTATGAAATTGAATTCATGTGAATTCTAGTTTTTCCAGATATTCTACTGTTATTGATTCAGTCTGAGTTTGATCGTGCTATTGTTAGTTTTGGAATTGGATCACGTCTCGAGAGTGAATCTAATTTTTACTCAGCCTACCATCATGAGTTATTATTGACGGTGCATTAATTCATTCAATTATTACTATTTGTGCTGATTGTTGTGATTATTTTTCGGAAAATCAATATTTACTGAGTGTGAATTGATTAACAGCTGTGGTGTCATTATACACGCCTTGAGTGAATAATTACTTTGAAAAAGTAAATTAAGATTTATTTCGAGGTGAAATAAGTCTTGAAGTGAGAAAGAGAGATTGAGCAATAAATGTTCACTGATTGTGAATTAATTAGCAGATTTTATCTGTTATAATAAACACACTGTCATTTATATCCAATGGACGGTTACTTTGCATAAGTAAATCATGTGATTGATTTCATTATTGAAATGAACAGTGAGAAGTGGAATATTGAGTTGAAATTTATATCTTCGATTTTATTATTGTGGTATAGTGAGAAGGCTGAGATCCTCATAACAGATCGAAAATGAATTATTATTTCGACCACATTTAATTGTGATATAAAATCGAAATATGTGGTGTAACATCACAACTAGTGGCTTCATGTCAACCATATAATTCAGTATTCCTCATCATATTATCATCTCTCATATTTAATTGTGAACAATAAGTTGCTGATACACTGAACTAACTGAGAGTATCCATCACTCTGACACTTGGTAATTTTCCTGAACTCCAATTCGCCTCTATCAACTTCTGCCTCCTGTGAAGTGGTACATTGTTGTGTATCACGTTTCTTCTTGAGGATGGGAACTGCAACTTGAGTCTACTTCCTCGACGAGCTCCTGGAATATTGGAGCTGTATCTCAGCTGACTATTGCTGAGGCCACGACGAGTTCCTGGTCGTGTTGGAGGTTCATTCCAGCTGTCTGATGCTGGAAGTTTAAGGCAGTGTGAGAACACGGCCATGCAGGGCGAAAGCCCGGCACATGCAGTGCGCAAGCACGGCGAAGCAAGGCAGTGTGAAAACACGGCCATGCAGGGCGAAAGCCCGGCACAAGCAGTGCGCAAGCACGGCGAAGCAAGGCAGTGTGAGAACATGGCCATGCAGGGCGAAAGCCGGCACATGCAGTGCGGAAGCACGGCGTTTCCCTTGCAATGTTATTAGGTTCTCAGAACCTGTCTGAGGTGTTGTTCACCTCGTTTTTTGTTTACCCGCCCCTCCTGGCAGTGCGAGAGCACCGCGACTCTCATCTGCAGTGCGGAAGCACGGCGTCCTCGGCAGTGTGGAAACACGGCAACTCTGCAGTGCGGGAGCACGGCGTCCTTTTCGCGATGCGAAAGCATAGCGTTCCTGGCAGTGCGGAAGCACGGCGCCCCGGCAGTGCGAAAGCACGGCGTTCCTTTTGCAGTGCGCAAGCACCGCGTCCTTATTTTTGCAGTGCCAGAGCACGGCGACTCATTGCAGTGCGGAAGCACGGCGTTTCCTTGCAATGTTATTTAGGTTCTCAGAACCTGTCTGAGGTGTTGTTCACCTCGTTTTTTGTGTTACCGCCCCTCCTGGCAGTGCGAGAGCACCGCGACTCTCATCTGCAGTGCGGAAGCACGGCGTCCCCGGCAGTGTGGAAACACGGCAACTCTGCAGTGCGGGAGCACGGCGTCCTTTTCGCGATGCGAAAGCATAGCGTTCCTGGCAGTGCGGAGCACGGCGCCCCGGGCAGTGTGAAAGCACGGCGTTCCTTTTGCAGTGCGCAAGCACGCGTCCTTATTTTTGCAGTGCGAGAGCACGGCGACTCATTGCAGTGCGGAAGCACGGCGTTTCCCTTGCAATGTTATTTAGGTTCTCAGAACCTGTCTGAGGTGTTGTTCACCTAGTTTTTTGTGTTACCCGCCCCTCCTGGCAGTGCGAGAGCACCGCGATTCTCATCTGCAGTGCGGAAGCACGGCGTCCTCAGCAGTGTGGAAACACGGCAACTCTGCAGTGCGGGAGCACGGCGTCCTTTTCGCGATGCGAAAGCATAGCGTTCCTGGCAGTGCGGAAGCACGGCGCCCCGGGCAGTGCGAAAGCACGGCGTTCCTTTTGCAGTGCGCAAGTACCGCGTCTTTATTTTTGCAGTGCGAGAGCACGGCGACTCATTGCAGTGCGGAAGCACGGCGTTTCCCTTGCAATGTTATTTAGGTTCTCAGAACCTGTCTGAGGTGTTGTTCACCTCGTTTTTTGTGTTACCCGCCCCTCCTGGCAGTGCGAGAGCACCGCGATTCTCATCTGCAGTGCCGAAGCACGGCGTCCTCGGCAGTGTGGAAACACGGCAACTCTGCAGTGCGGGAGCACGGCGTCCTTTTCGCGATGCGAAAGCATAGCGTTCCTGGCAGTGCGGAAGCACGGCGCCCCGGCAGTGCGAAAGCACGGCGTTCCTTTTGCAGTGCGCAAGCACCGCGTCCTTATTTTTGCAGTGCGAGAGCACGGCGACTCATTGCAGTGCGGAAGCACGGCGTTTCCCTTGCAATGTTATTTAGGTTCTCAGAACCTGTCTGAGGTGTTGTTCACCTAGTTTTTTGTGTTACCCGCCCCTCCTGGCAGTGCGAGAGCACCGCGATTCTCATCTGCAGTGCGGAAGCACGGCGTCCTCAGCAGTGTGGAAACACGGCAACTCTGCAGTGCGGGAGCACGGCGTCCTTTTCGCGATGCGAAAGCATAGCGTTCCTGGCAGTGCGGAAGCACGGCGCCCCGGGCAGTGCGAAAGCACGGCGTTCCTTTTGCAGTGCGCAAGCACCGCGTCCTTATTTTTGCAGTGCGAGAGCACGGCGACTCATTGCAGTGCGGAAGCACGGCGTTTCCCTTGCAATGTTATTTAGGTTCTCAGAACCTGTCTGAGGTGTTGTTCACCTCGTTTTTTGTGTTACCCGCCCCTCCTGGCAGTGCGAGAGCACCGCGACTCTCATCTGCAGTGCGGAAGCACGGCGTCCCCGGCAGTGTGGAAACACGGCAACTCTGCAGTGCGGGAGCACGGCGTCCTTTTCGCGATGCGGAAGCATAGCGTTCCTGGCAGTGCGGAAGCACGGCGCTCCGGGCAGTGCGAAAGCACGGCATTCCTTTGGCAGTGCGAAAGCACCGCGTCCTTATTTTTGCAGTGCGAAAGCATGGCGCTTCTTGCAGTGCGAAAGCACGGCGTCCCCCATCGCAGTGCGCAAGCACGGCATGCAGGGCGAAAGCCCGGCCCGCAGGGCGAAAGCCCGGCAAAGGTAGTGCGCGAGCTTGACCAGGCAGTGGGAACACGGCAGCCAGATTGCGAGCTCGTCCGAACGTCGTGCGCAAGCATGACACATCGGTCAGTGAGTGTCTGGATTGTCATTACGCGGACGCACACCTTCGCGGTGTGGGAACACCGCGGCAGTGTGAAAACACGGCACGCAGTGCGCAAGCACGGCCCGCAGGGCGAAAGCCCGGCGATTTGTTTCTGTGTTTTTGTGTTTCTGTGTTTTTGTGTTTCTGTGTTTTTTTTGTGTGTTTTGTGTACCCTGTGTTGTCCCTCCTGGCAGTGCGAGAGCACGGCGCTCTTACCTGCAGTGCGACAGCACGGCGTCCTTCTGCAGTGTGAAAACACGGCGACTCGGCAGTGCGAAAGCACGGCGTCCATTTATGTACAGTGCGAAGCACGACACTTCCCGGCAGTGTCCTGCAAGTGTGACACGGCGCTCCCCGGCAGTGCGAAAGCACGGCGCTCTCACCTGCAGTGCGGAAGCACGGCGTCCTGGGCAGTGCGGAAGCACGGCGACTCGGCAGTGCGAAAGCACCGCGTCCTTATTTTTGCAGTGCGAGAGCGTGGCGACTCTTTGCAGTGCGGAAGCACGGCGTTTCCCTTGCAATGCTACTTAGGTTCTCAGAACCTGTCTGAGGTGTGTTCACCTCGTTTTTTTTTTGTGTTACCCGCCCTTCCTGGCAGTGCGAGAGCACGGCGCTCTCATCTGCAGTGCGGAAGCACGGCGTCCTCGGCAGTGTGGAAACACGGCAACTCTGCAGTGCGGGAGCACGGCGTCCTTTTCGCGATGCGAAAGCATGGTGTTCCTGGCAGTGCGGAAGCACGGCGCCCTGGGCAGTGCGAGAGCACGGCATTCCTTTTGCAGTGCGAAAGCACCGCGTCCTATTTTTGCAGTGCGAAAGCACGGCGTTCTTGCAGTGCGAAAGCACGGCGTCCCCCCATCGCAGTGCGGAAGCACGGCGGCCTCTTGCAGTGTGCAAACACGGCGTCCCCCATCGCAGTGCGGAAGCACGGCGGCCTCTTGCAGTGTGCAAACACGGCGTCCCCCATAGCAGTGCGGAAGCACGGCGGTCCTTTGCAGTGCGAAAGCTCGGCGTTTCTTGCAGTGCGAAAGCACGGCGTCCCCCATCGCAGTGCGGAAGCACGGCGGCCTCTTGCAGTGTGCAAACACGGCGGTCTCTTGCAGTGTGCGAACACGGCGTCTCAACACAGTGCGAAAGCACGGCGCAGATCTTCAAGATCTTCTCTGAAGCTAGGCCTAGGATCTGGCCGGGTAGCTTGCTCATTTCTTCAGATGGTGCCGACGCATCACCACCGGTTGGCGAGGAACCAACCTGGCGCCCAGTTTATGTTCGGTCTATGTTGACCGGCGGAGAGGCGGCAGAATGTACTCAGGCATTTGGGACCTTCTGTCTGCCGTTTACCCCTTCCATCCTCACCCCCCCCCCTCTCCTCCCCCTCTCTTTTCCCCCCCCCTTCCCTTAGTAGGAACAGTGTGTCACGATGTATATCGTAACTAGAGAGAGGAATTGAATTTAGGGCTCATTTATTCGACGCTCGGCTATCTTTCATAGAATCTGAGGGGTCAACGTTCAAGCCAGCCACTGGCCTACTGCTCAGCGATGCTGCGCATCCGCCCTCCCCTCCCTCTCGGTCACTGAGGGAGGCTCGAGAAAGGCCAGCAAGAGGCAGTCGAGTTCGGAGAGCCAAGTCGAGCGGTCGAGAGAGGTGAGGAGGAAGCAGCGAGCAGCTAGCAACGTCACAGTACACCAGTACTAAGTGAACTCCGTTTTCTTCAGCGACCGGGAGTTGTGTCGAGGCTAAAGTCGATTAGCCTCTCACACAGTGAACTCCACTGCTCTACACTCGTTTGGGCGAGTGTTGAACGACATTTAACCTGTTTGGACGACGGGTTGCCAGTTTCGACCAACGACAACACGTCAGGTTTGGTCGAAACCTGACTCCCCATTGGTAGGCCACCAGTGGGGCATCGAGGCGAGAAAGGACATCTGGGAAGGTGTGGAAAAGCCTTTCCCGCAACTCCGCGGACGATCCGGACCCCAGGAGGACAGCTGGTGCCCGGCCAGTAGGACTTAGGAAAGTCCAGAGTGCTGGCCGCCGCAGCGCACTAGTCCAGTGCGGGATCGCAAGAGGACGTCTGGGAAGGCCAGGAAAAGCCTTTCCCGCAACTCCGCGGACGATCCGGACCCCAGGAGGACAGCTGGTGCCCGGCCAGTAGGACTTAGGAAAGTCCAGAGTGCTGCCGCCGCAGCGCACTAGTCCAGTGCGGGATCGCAAGAGGACGTCTAGGAAGGCCAGGAAAAGCCTTTCCCGCAACTCCGCGGACGATCCGGACCCCAGGAGGACAGCTGGTGCCCGGCCAGTAGGACTTAGGAAAGTCCAGAGTGCTGGCCGCCGCAGCGCACTAGTCCAGTGCGGGATCGCAAGAGGACGTCTAGGAAGGCCAGGAAAAGCCTTTCCCGCAACTCCGCGGTCGATCCGGACCCCAGGAGGACAGCTAGTGCCCGGCCAGTAGGACTTAGGAAAGTCCAGAGTGCTGGCCGCCGCAGCGCACTAGTCCAGTGCGGGATCGCAAGAGGACGTCTGGGAAGGCCAGGAAAAGCCTTCCCGCAACTCCGCGGACGATCCGGACCCCAGGAGGACAGCTGGTGCCCGGCAGTAGGACTTAGGAAAGTCCAGAGTGCTGGCCGCCGCAGCGCACTAGTCCAGTGCGGGATCGCAAGAGGACGTCTAGGAAGGCAAGGAAAAGCCTTTCCCGCAACTCCGCGGCCGATCCGGACCCCAGGAGGACAGCTGGTGCCCGGCCAGTAGGACTTAGGAAAGTCCAGAGTGCTGGCCGCCGCAGCGCACTAGTCCAGTGCGGAACCGGAAGAGGACCTCTGGGAAGGCCAGGGAAAGCCTTTACCAGAGCTCCGCAACCAACCCGGTCCCCGGGAAGACACCCGGTGTCCGAGGACTAAGACTTAGTCCCGACACGAGGCCCTTTCTCACGACTAACACTGCAAGGTTCCTGTTCCCTTCTTTCCGCGACCAACCCTGTTTTGGCAGTGCGAAAGCACGGCCCCTCTTTCCTAAAAGAGGAAAACATTTCTCCAAAGCACTCAAAACCCTGTTTCAACCCCCAACCCGAGCAAGGGTGGTTGACGGACGCCCCACCAAGACTCCCGTCCCCTGCCGCGGCCCTCCCCAGTCGCCGACTGAGTTTAGCCGGCCCAGAGCGACACTGGGAACTCTGATAGAGATAGGTGTGGGCAAAAATCTACTCAGAATATTAAAGAAAAGGAGTAAACAAACTAGAAATTTGTATATGTTTCTCTAGGTGAAAAACCTAAATAAAATGTTTTATTTCTGACATAACGTATAATATGTCAATACTGTGACAAGCACAAAGTCAGGTCCACTTCCAGACACGACACAGTCAATCCAGATTTCTGGTCATATGAGGAGAGAATTATGAAGTAAGTAAAAGTATGAAGTACGAAACTAGACAAAAGCTACTCGGAATGTGGTACAGTACGGTAGGTAATTAGTTACCGGTATCTACTTAGATGCTAGTTGCTTCGAATTGAAGAGTTTTTGAACTTTTCTATGAACTAAAACGATATGAAATTAAGATAAAATTACACTCAACTCGAATCTCAATAAAAGTCATGAGATTTTGTTCAATTTCAAATAGGTTTACGTTGAATCATTCAAGTTGATAAAATACCATTCTATGATTGGTACAGTGGGTATTTAAGTAATTGCGTTGCTGTAATTCGTTATCAATGTGGTGTAACATGAACTGGGTATTGGCTATTGGTATAGGAAGTCTTTTTTCATTATCATCATAGAAGTAATAATATTAATGTTACTGTAAGGTGAAATAAAAACTATATATTTTCAGTTCCACATGTATCACATTGTTATTTGGAACTGGTAATATTGTTTTTATTTATATGAATTAATATGAAGAAATTCCAGAACATCTCTGTTCATAGTGTAAATTTTAGTTACTGTAGCCTACTATAAAAATGAATGTATGGCATTGAAAAAAAAACTTATTGAAATTATTATTTTACTGACTTCATTAGAATTTTAATCGTGATAGATGCTTAAAGCTTAAATTTCTTAGCTCTTATATATCTTTTTTTACGTCAATATTTACGATTATGTGTTCACTGTTCATTTCTCAAAATAATTATGATATCAAATTGTGAAATGAAAAATTTGATGAGCATTATTAAATAGGCTAATATACTTCCTTTGACTTCCAAAAATTTGTGTTTTTATTACCTATTTCACCCTGTTATTAATTAGAAAACTTTGTAGCATGAATAGAATTACCTCTATTGCAGGAAACATGATACAGTATTTCCATTATAATAACATTCAAATGTTCTAATTATCATTTGTTCTAATGCCCAGTTGAATATTATTTTTCATATTATTACCTTTTTTCTATTCAACAGGCTTATGAATCTACTCATAATGAAAACTCTAGGTTGTTATTAAAATATCACTTATTACAAAATAAGTAACATTTTGACAAAAACCTCATTATGGATAGGTATCACAATATCTCACCATCAAAAGTACGGTATCTGAAATCTACTCATCATGAGTGTACTATAATCCATAAGTTACCATTTTGCAATGCCTGAAATGTAAGTTATTTATACTGTGAAAACAAGTTGTATCTTTCACTGTTTGACATGCTTGTCATATGAAAGGTACCCTAGTACCCATGTACTTGTTTGAACGTGTTTTGTTTATAAGATGGTAAAGTATGTTCTCTTTTCACTTTCACACATTAGTTTTGGCTCGAATAAAAAATCAAACAAAGACCGATGAAGACTTTCACTAGTCAAGATCGCAGAGCAGAATAGTAAATCACTGATCGAAATCCGGGTATAGAGCATATAGTGAAGAATACAGTGACGAAATACTATGAGTACCTATATAATTACTCGATCAACGTTATAATGTTTGGACTGTACACATATTGATGTTTAGTTGCCAAAAATCATAAAGATGATTCTTTCATATTGATGTAAGGAGAAAGCTGTAGTTGTACAATCACCGTAACTAATATGATGTGATTAGTTTTATTGATCACTGGACAGTTTTAATAATTCACAAATACACAGTACCTACAGTACATAGGTACCCACCATAGCCTACATACCGTTAGTTGATAAGTTGTCTTTTTTTAGTGTTAGAAACTAAAAATTCAATAATAAAATGTTGTAAGCTAATAGGCCTACTTTATTATTTTAGGTACCATCGTACCGTTTTTCCAAAACTATTTCAAGGTTATTTTGACTCAGCATGAGATAGTCATCGATCATCGTAATAATATAGAATCATCTTGAAGATCATTCATGAATAATAGTAGGAATAATTGAATCTCATGAATAATTCAATCTGATGAGCTATGAATCTCAATCTTGATTAAAACTAGGATTAAGAATTTTTGAGGATCACTTTCTATTTGATTTAATTTCCACTATTTTTTTGAGTTTTTTATTGTACAGAAATATTATTCTTATGTAAGAGTTCTTGTAAAGCTGCGTTTACACCAAAGTTAATAACTTAATCCTTATAGATTCTATTAGATTGAACTTATCTTATTATACACATGATGAACATATATGTGTTTGTCAAGTTCCATTCAATCTAATAGAATATATAAGGATTGGTGTAAACCCAGCTTAAGAGTATGACATAGCCTACTCTTGTCATTGTAGAACTGACAGCAGATTGTAAATAATATTTTTTTGTTTTTTATGAGGAATAAAGAACTTTTTGAATTGAATTGAATTGAATCGTAAATATATGCCAGGAATAAGTTTAGTCTTAAGTGTCGCATTTGATACGGTGGAAAACAGACCTTATATTACAAAAGCCATTAGATTCGGGTGAATTTAATTGTTATGACTCTCATAGTATAGTCTATAATATTGTTGGATTTTATGCTTCCATAATAGTTTACTTCAGGGATTGATGATTCTAGCAGTTAAATAAGTACGGTACCTACTTGCTTTTATTAATAACAAGCATTTGACAAAGACCACACAGTATCAAAAGTTTGAAGTTGTGTAGAGAACAAGATACTTATAAATAAAAATATAAATCTCAGTACCCTTTTAAATTACATGTTTCATATATATTAAATGTAGCCCTAAAGAAAAAAGACAACAAGATACTTTTTGGTTCAAAAAATAAATATTATTCAGTCTCTGTTACATTCACAGTGGCTTAGTCTACATTATATATGGTACATTTTACACATTTCAATATTTTATACTGTTCTTGTTCTGTCATAATATAATGTAGACAAAAAAAGAAATCACATACAAAATATTAAACATGGACTTTAGTTAGTAAAGTATTTGTCTGGATAGTCTTATGTAACCTACGCATTTTTGGCAAAAAGTTGAACTTTGCTGTTTTTTTTCAATTGAGAAAGCTCCCTGTTGCATTAACAGAATTCAGAATACGCAAAAATAGCTTTTTTTGCATTAATCTTGTTTTGGCAACTGAGATTCCTTTTACTTTCAGTCTATTTAATTTTCTACCATTATTATGGTACCGGTAGGTTAGATATTTTGCCAACAAATAATGTAACAACTTGAACTTGGCAAGCTTTTTTGGAGAAAATGTGTCTTGAATAGGAATAGGAATGGGTAGCTGCTTTTTTTTTAGTAATGCACAACTATACGTAACTCTCTCAGTAGCCCATAATATAGTTGACAAATTATTTGATAATCATTCTATCCTCTGATAAAGTCTACAAGACGGTCCATAAATCTTTTACAACAATTTTTCATGGACCATTAACCATAAATCATGTTCAAAAAAATCCAAATATTAATAATATATTAGACCAATAATATAATACATCAAATAAATTATAACAACTTAATGGAATAACTTATAAATCAAATCAAATAAAAAAAATCAAAAGCAGATAGTCCAGGCAATATAGACATAGAAAAGAGGGTGTGCTTGCAATTTATATTGTAGTTCTGATTTTTTAATACCGTATGTTATTTGGATACATGAGAGAAGCCCAGAACCAATTTCTTCATGCAAAATTTCCGTATGCCAGATACAGGGACATTGAACAATATGAACATAATTCCCATGAACTTATATCATTGTGCGAAATATCAATGTGAGGACAATGCAGTTGGTGATGATGTATGAAGATGAAGCTGAAAATTATGTGTTTTTCACAATACAAGGAGCATGTTGCCAGGTGTAGCTGAAAATCTATATCAGATAGAGCGCTCTACCTGATCACTGATTGTAGAGTACAAAAATACTCCAAAAGGGATTTTGAATTATACATCTAAATGGTAACAATCGGAAGATATTGTTGATCAAAAACTAAAATTCATCAGAATAGATATTTTTATTAAAAAATTACACATTTTTGAAAAATCATAACTCAATACTCATTGGATAGAGATAGTTCCGAATGATCTCATTTTATTAAAAAAATTCCAATCTAGAAAAAGGCGTGAGAAAATTTTCATGTCCGATTACTGGATTTGGTAGAAAGTAGAAATAGCTGATAACTGGAAAATGAACCAAAAATATGAGGTTTTTGGGTCATTTTGTATCTAGAACAAGGTAATTTTGCATGTAGAAATTGGTTCTGGACTTCTCTCATGTATCCAAATAACATATTAAGAAATCAGAACTACAATATAAATTGCAAACACTAATGTATAATAATAGTGACTGGACTGAGAGTAGGAGAACTAGCAATCGTGCCATATTGAAAACTATAACAATAATAAACTTAAACTTAATAGAGTTTATTTTAGTAAACTCTAAATTGCAGTATGGGCTTACATTGTGGGGAGGTACTTATTATCATCTGTGAAACCACTGTTTATTACACTAAATAAGTTAGAGTATTGCTGTTCAAAGGAAGTCGAGAACATGCTCAACCCCTTTTTACTCAACTGCTTGTGTTTCCTTTAAGACATCTATATTTATGTATTCCGTGTTATGAGGGCTTTCTATTTGAGAAGTGGTAATTCAGTGAGTAATATTAATATATATTCTCAAAGATTGCGGAATACCCAGACAACTGTGATACCAAGACCATACACAGAAGCATATAAAAAAATCATTTGAATACTTATCTCCAAAAATGTGGAATAAAATTAATCAAACTGAGGAAAATTTGAGGTTAAAAAATTTATTGGAATAATATATCAGGCAATTTTTGATGAGCATAGTTGATATTGAGAATTGCATTAGATCATTGGGCTAATGGCACTTAATGCTTTTATTTTTTCAAGATTTATTTTCTGTTACTTTTTTAAAAGGAAATTTGTTAGTGATTAAGAGAGTATCGGGCTTGACTCACTCTTATTTTTGTTAAAATCAAGTTTGGTAACCCCAACACAATTTTCATTACAGGGGTACCACACATTATTGTTTCTTTACCATACAGTATGGTTGGTTGGCTAATAATTATGTTAGGGAATTCCAACAAATAGTTGAGGTATAATAATTGTAAAATAAGCAGGGTAACAATCAAAATTACATGGGATAATAAGTTAGTTGGTTTTGTTCATCGGTTAACCGATTTTCTTCGAACAATGAATTTTATGTTAATTCACATGGCTTATTATTATTATAAGCTATTGAAATTCCGCAACAAATGACTAATCCCATTTTTAGTTCATTACTATTTCTATTCAGGCAAGTCCTATTTCTGTCCATTCTTGTCCATATGTTGCAATATCTCATGAGAATATTTATGAGGATCTTGTAATATCTTATAGTGATGATCTTACAATATTTAGAATATCTCATGTGAAAGTCAAGTTGGCTTGATGAGTTTATTTTAAAAGACACCTTCAAATACTGGTAATATTGATGAGATTTTTTATTAGCATTACAAGTATTATTCTATACAGTTTCTAAAAAAACTCAAAAACAGTACTGTACCAGTAACAGTAACTGAACTTGATGTTACTTTAGAATCACTGTAGCACTCTAATTAGCACTGTAGTCAACAACAGTAACTATATTAACTATATATTGGGTAATATAGTAACTGTATAGTCAACTAATTGAATACGGTATGTGGATCTTATTCAGTACAAGCAGGTAACCCGTGCTCCACAAGGGTCCAATTGAAAATTTTGACAAACTTAAAACTTTATCTATTGAAATCTTGAAGAATTTGAAATAGGCCTATAACCATCCTCGGTGAATTGAGAACCTATATGCAAAATTTCAAGTTAATCATCGCAGTCAAAGTACTGTAGTTCAGACTTGATGATGAGTCATTCGTGAATTTCCTATCCCCTACGTGTATAAGCCGATTCTTTCACTTATTATATTGTAGATAAGGGAAGTATAAAAATATTATAATAGCCTAATATTGATAAAGTAAATATTATAGAGAAAAGATAGCGTGAGTAGGCCTATCAGTTGTCTCTGATAACTGATAAATATCACTTCACTTTATAAATATCATGGGCTACTTTATTCAAATTAATAAAAACAATATAAAACTTGTAATACCCTTCTATTAAAAAATTTAAAATCTTTAAAACTAGTTTCGACCTACTTTGATCATTTTCAAGTTAAAACAATAGAAAACACATTCAACTTGAAAGTAGGTCGAAACTGGTCCTTAAAATGTTTTACAGTTTTTTAAAATGTTTTAATAAAAGGGTAGGCTACTACAAGATTCATTCAACAAGCTATGTTACATCTATAGTTTCTAGTAAACAAAGTGACTCGAACTCGAACTTCTTCAAATATTCTAGTTCAGTTCCATAAATATTATTATTCTTCATTAATTTTTATTAGCACTGTCAAATGCAGATTTCAAAATATCTGGATCAGAAGTAGTAACGTTGTTAATCTGTGAAAACAAGAAAATATGAGTTAAATAAATATATCCAGATAAGAAATAACGGTATAGAAGCAAAAGTGATGATAATAGCAATACACAAATAATTTGTGTATCATACATATGTATCTATTATACATACTTAAATAATTTGTGATTCTGAGAGCCCATCACATAACTCAACTACAATAAATTTTATGTATGTCTCGGTCAATTTATAAATTTTTTTATAATTATTTATTTACATTTTTTACCTTAGATCATATACTTAATCAATATAGTATTATTTCATTATTATCAAACTTAATAACACTACACTTTTGTTTTCATTATAATCATTAATTAAAAAATAACTATAAGTGGGATAAAAATGATCCAGACACCAATAGAAAGGACACATTCTCCTCGTTAATTTGATATAAAATTATTACGCATTACGACGCCCCATGATTCTGAGAGAAGTGATATTCAAAAGAAAAACAAATCATCGCGATGTTTCCAATTTTATCATAAAAGTTAAATTTCCTTTTAATCCTCCAACCCTGAAGCTTTTTTAGTACTACTAGGATATCGGGGATGATATTCTACATCCAATTCTGACGTTGAATTGGCAATTTGAGAAAGTTGCAATTTTACACGATTTGGCAACCCTGTAATTTCTTCGGATGGAGGGCCAAGTCTCAACTTATTTTACACAAACTAGGAATTTGGAGGGAATGTTTTGTACACAATTTTTGGCTTTGCAGTTTTTTTGAGACTAGTCGGGAGGAGAACATATCAAAAGTCCCCATTCCTAACTCATGTGCTGAGGGGATGAGGGTGGTTTAAAAGTTGCATTTTCAGCTTTTTGCTTCCACTACGCTCATATCTTGAGAACAATACGTTCAACCGACATAAATAGCTATTCAAAAATGAAGCTTGATAAATTCTCTACACTTTTTGTTCAGCGGAATTTTGTAATATTCCCAACAGCTCCCAAGATATTCGCTCTTGAAAGTGTGTATTTGTTTAAAATAACAGGTTTTTATTCTATTTTTTGCTATTTCAGGGCTTTTAACTCTCCAACAATTGTTCGTAAAAACTAATGCTTATCGTAGGATTGTAGAGCATTAAATTATCTTCAAAATGATGTATTTTTTCACTATTCCAAGTTTTCGTTTCATTGTTATAGCAACTTTGATGTAGGGGTGAAATTTTCAAAGCTGCAACAATTGATCATTCGACAATGACATTTGAAGAGGGTGTCTGTGATTCAATTTTTGACTTTACAGCTTAATTTGGACTAGTTAGTAGGTGTACATAGCAAAGTACACAGCTCTATCCCCTCTGTTGAAGGCGTGGATCTCCTGAGTTGACACTTGTTGCAATTTTGAAAATTTCACCCTCTACATTAAAGTTGCTATAAGAATGAAACGAAAACTTGGAATAGTGAAATAATACATCATTTCAAAGAAAAAAATTAATGCTCTACAAACCTACGATAAGGATTAATGTTTACGATGCATTGTTGGATAGTTATAAGCCCTGAAAGAGCAAAAAATTGCATAAAAACATGCTATTTTTACAATTGCACTAACGCTCGTTCAACAAATATTGTACAGATAAATTGGACTGTATAAAATACGTAGATAAGTAATAAAAGATTGCTTTAGACATCCCATCTTATCTAATTTTCTTAGATTAGAAAATGAATTATCCAATTTTCTTAGAGCCTGTTGTGCATTTCCTAAAGTTGAGTATTTGTACACATTATGTCATATATGAAAATAAATTAGTGATAAAAGAACTGATTTACCCGTATTCCTGCTTTGTAGAATACAATGAAAGGGAATACATTGAAATCAGGATATGGAAAGTGCATTTTGAAAGAATCGTTGGCTGGAAAAGAATCCTTGAATGATCTCAGGCACAATGTAGTCTCAGTGTACAATGTGGTACAATCTGTCTGCAAAATAAATCAATGAGAACATGACTTTAAGAAGGAGATGAGTGTCAAGATTGTAGAAGAAAGTGCAACTATAATGAAATTCGAAGTCACTATTTTATTGGAAAGATTAATTTCCAAATGAACACAATTGTATTTGAATAGTTTGTAAAAGAAACGTTTCCAACGCCACCTATACAAACTCTAACAGATTGATAACAGTAAAAATATATGTTTTTTCTTAATGGTAATAAAAATTATTATTATTATTACCCTGACACATATTATTATAGTGGGGTATCATAATTAGAACTAAGTTTAGTATTAGCAACTTTTGTATGTATAATATAATAATTATGTATATGTTTTGTCAATAAACTCCTCTGGTTGCAATTCATTGGCAATCAGAGAAATTATTATTATTGAAAGTTTTCAAAATAAAGAAGACTATAATAATAAGAGGTGTTTGAAGCAATGCAGTAAATGAGATAAACATATATGATGATTAAATTAAAGATTTTGTATTATATGTTGGATAAAAATCTTTCAATTTACTTTTGATACATGTTATCAAACACTGAATGAATATTCCTTAAAATAAATAAATAATTATTATATTTATGATACTACATGATAATATAATTATAAATAAATAATAATTCTGTATTATAATACATAATAATTGGGGTCAGTTGCTTGGGAGTAGGAGCACTGAGTCCAGCCAAGTAATAGAACGACAACATCTTTCGGTCCAGAACGTTTTTTCAATATGGCTTCAGCTTCAGACTGAAAATAAATAAATTTAAGGTCAGAAAACAAAAAAATATTTTTTATAATTTTTTTTCTAGAATAAAATAAAATCCACCAAGGATTTTTAAAAGTGATGACGGAAGAGAAATAGTGGAGATATTATAAAATTGAAGAGGATAAGTTTAGACTAGTATAGGTATTATTAGTAACAATAAAATATAAGAATATAGATTATATTTTCTCATTGATAAAATAAATAATAAGATAATGTAGAGATATTCAATAGATAAGAGTTATAATTCATACCATTCGTTTATGGTCTTGACGCCAGAATCCATCAAAGATAAATGGAAACTCTGAAAAATGATTCATGGCTTCAATGATATAGGCTTATATAGGTAATTCATTGATAAGATGAGTAATATTGTCGATATTTATATTATAATATTTAGTATTCTTAATTGGAAGAATGCTTTAAAAAATGAACAAAAATTACCTTGATCGTTGCAACACAATCGTATGAAAATATATTAACATAAAACATTTCTTTTGATCTTTACCGACTCTCGATGGATAACATAAATCTTGTTAGGTAATAACAAGGAATTTTTCTGTTAAAAACACGAGTTATTAGCTTTTGTTAAGAGACATTTTTGTCGATTCAGTCAACTTTGATTACTTTTGTTAATAACTCGTGTTATTAACTTCGGTGTAAACGCAGCTTAATAATGAAGAGAGCAAATAAGAATCTGAAAAATCACAGTTTAGTAATTTACATAAATTTATTCAAATATCTGATAACATCAGAAGTTTCTATAATGCAAATCACCTTTCTGATCAACACAGATACACAATTTTTAGTTCAATACAATGTATTCTAGGTACATTGGTTCAATGTATAATATTTGGATTGTCAATTATTGTGATTATTATTAAGAAGTGTTTTACATAACCTCATTTAAGCTGCATTTACACAGGAGTTAATAACATGAGTTATTAACAAAAAGTTAACTTGACTGAATCGACAAAAATTTATCTTAAAAAAAGTTAATAACTAGTGTTTTTAAAAGAAAATTCCTTGTGGATCTTTGATCTGTGTAAAGGCATACTTAAATTCAGTTGAAGTTCCATATTTGGTTGAATTATCCATTGAAAGGGTTTGTGAGATTTCAGCTGTGTTGATTGAGCAATATAATGTTATTTGCATTGAAATATTATACCGTGTTCCTTCAGCAAGTAATTTTGAGGCTTTCATAGAGACGCTTTTCGGCATGCTTGATCTTTTAAATAGCAATAATCCTATTATATTAAGCGAGCAATTTCTGTATGTCTGTTTATATTTTTATATCTGGTTATTTATGTTCAACGGATCTTGAAAACGGCTCTAACGATTTTCACGAAATTTGGAACATAGTAGGTTTAAAATGATATAAAATTTCGATTGCACTAGGCCTCATCCCTGGGAAAACTCACTGAAGGACATGAAAAGGATAATTCATCCTTGGAAAAACAGATGATAATTTCGTCGTCTGTCAATAACAGAAGATGCGTGTGCCTGTGTGGAGGATCAGCTGTGTAATCAATTAGCTTACCGTATCTCGCGAGAAATCTAGAACTTTTAATTGACTTGATCAAAATTATCTGATTTGTTGACATGATATGGTATATCATAATATTCAAAGTTAATCATTATTTTACAGTTATTAGTGAGTTTCATTTTGTTATTATTTTGCTATTTTGAAAAAATAGTTTCAATTATTTTGGAATCTATAAAATACTTGGGGATATTAGTTGATAACCACTTGAAATGGAATTTTCACTTAAACTACCTAGTATCAAAATTGAAATACCTGCCCTTTGTATTTTATAAGATAAATTCAATAAATGACATAAACATCATAAGAACAATCTATCATGCTTATGCACATTCTCTATTCCAGTATGGTATAGAAATTTGGGGAGGCACTTTTGACACTCACTTCAATAGGATATTTGTTTTGCAAAAGCATATAATCAGGGCAGCCCTTGGAAGACCTAGATTGTATCCCAGCAGGAATTCGTTTATTGAGTTTGGAGTACCAACAATACGGCAAGTGTTTGTCAAGATTATAATTTTCCATATCAATAAAAATAGAGAAAGCCTTACGTTTAATGCTAACCCACACAATTTACGCCCAACAGTGAACAACTTATATAATAGATCATTTTTAGATTGACAGTCAATAAACATCAGCTTCAGTATTTCATGGAACTCTTTGCAAATAAAATCCCAATTTATTTAATTACCAGTCCTATATAAAAAAACTGAAGAATGAAATCGATAAATGGGTGAGAGCAAACATCTATTTCAATATTACTTGATTGCTTTTTTTGTTGTCAATGTTCTTTCTATTCTTATATTATCTTCATTCTATTTCTTTTAATTTTGTTTAATAGCAACTCAACTTTTTCAACTTGTACTCTTTTGTTCTTGTACATGTACATAATATTATATAATTACTTTAATTGAACTCACTACTGGCGCTCAAGTGTTACTTTTGCCAGTAGAGCCAAAATTTTATTATTATTATTAATAGTTCCCTAATTTTTATGTATGTATTTTAGTTAAGTGCAGTAGCATATATTTATTTTTTGTAAAGCTTTTTTGTATTTTGTTTTCGGCAAATAAATTCATTCATTCATTCATTATTTCTGAGAAACTTTCTCGCTTTAACCACCTACTTATCTTTTGAAACAAAAAAGTTTCTAGCATGTCGAAAATTTCATGTTTTCTGCTCGAAATGTCTTGACATTGACGAACATAATCATTAATTGGAAAATAACTATAAATCGAATGAAAATGATCCAGACACCAATAGAAAGGAGACATTCTCCCCGTTAATTTAATATAAAATTATCACGTATTACGACGCCCCATGATTCTGAGAGAAGTGATATTCAAAAGAAAATCAAATCTTCGTGATGTTTCCAATTTTATCATAAAAGTTAAATTTCCTTTTAATCATTCAACCATGGAGATTTTTTAGTACTACTAGGATATCGGGGATGATATTCTACATCCAATTCTGACGTTGAATTGGAAATTTGCAATTTTACATGATTTGGCAACCCTGTAATTTCTTCGGATGGAAGGCCAAAGTCTCAACCAAAGTCCTTAAAGAGATAGAGACCCACAATGCCTATGCCTTCCCATTGATAGCTCTTACTTGAAATTGAAGGCCGCCATTGGGGTATTTTAGCACGAGATATTAAACATAATATATTTGTTATATTATAGATTACAAAGGCATTGGTTGGATGGTATGTAATAATCTTATAGGTTGCCCCCTCCAAGTACGACACTAGCGCTGCATGTGAGTCTATGCATCTTCAAGGTCTTTGGTCTCAACTTATTATAACAAATTATCTTGAATAGCAAGCAAAATCGCTTAATGAAAATATTTTATAGGTCTCTAGCAAACAGCTGCTCTGTTATCGCCGGGTGCGATATCAACAAGTGAGAGATTAGATAATAACGGTTATATATTTTGTTATTCATGCTCTACCGACTGCAGCCAAGCAGGGCAACTCGTTATTGACAGAAATAACGTTACATAATTTTACACAAACTATAATTAAGTTTTAAGTCTGCAATTTTGTTTGGTTGTTTGATTTGTAAATATTTTTCAAAATTCTATTATCATTTTTTTAATGTTTGAGAAATCATTTCGATTACATTCGGAAAAAGAAGATAGTATTGGCTGGTATGATTGGTTAACCAATAATAGAGGGATTAGTCCAACTCGTGAAAGCACCAGCATTGTTTTTGAAATATTTATCTTTATATTAATTAGGCATATAACATCAAAAAAGAAATATTCAATGAAAAGAAAGTGCTGACAAGAAGCTATAGAACAAGAAACAAGAAAAATATAAGGTAAAATGATACTGTATTACTTATTATTGAACGAGCGTTAGCGAGTTCTAACTTTTTAATAACTCAAGGCCAAAGTCGTTGTCTGCCTTTTTGCATGTTCTACAATTACTTGAGAAAAAAATTTTGAACACAAATTCTTCGAACCTTTTTGCAGGTCAAATTAACTCTCTCCTTCGTCGCTTCGTCCTTTTTCAGGATATAAAAATAACATTGAAAGTGCATGAGAAAAAAAATTGTTATGATTTATCATTTAGTCAGCTGGAATTAATATGCATGCTATTTCTGAAATTTTTCCATTTATTAAAAAAGCTGATGCTATTTGGGAGTTATCATACAGCCTGTCATTTATGCGCCGACACATGATTTCAGTTGAATAATACACAACACATTACAATACAATAATCATTCTTGAGCTAGTTCTCCAAAACAGGGATTCACCAGTTTTTATTACTATTAAAACATACAATTTATTATAAGAATTAAAATAACTACAAAGAAGTGGAAGAAAAACTAAACGTGGGTATTATTTTATAAAAAATGAAGAATAGAAAGCCATGCTCAAGATTTGTTTTTAATAGGTTGGCTAGTTAGCACATAGTCGACAATAATAAACAGCACCGAGCATTGGGAAACAGAAGAATAACTAGTGACCCCCTGGGTTGAAGAACTCGCTCATGAACTGTTGTATCGATCTCTAAAATCCGAAACTTGTAATACAGAGTTGGTGAGAATTATTATGGAAATAGCTAAATATTTCTTTTAAAGTATGATATATGACAGTAGGTTCCATGGGATCCTATCCCAATTGGGGAAAAAATAATCTACTTTCTGTCGCTTCAAAACTTTTGTCCGCCTTCTTGGATTCGTCATATGAATCCAACTTCATTTTTTCAAATGGGAAGGTGGTCATGTGATGCATGATTTCGATACAGAATTTCAAAGGAAAATTAATGGCGAAACCCGCACATCGATATCTCAAACCATTTCAATGATCTCAACATTTCAAGATACTAATAAATGATATAAAAATGGAATAAATGAGTACCAACATCAAATAATCAAGTGTTAGTGAACAGTGAACACTAATAGTAGCTTCTATTTGCAGATTTAACACTGAAAAAAAATTGTCATAGCAAATTTGTCAACGTCATAGCAACTGCTATCACAAGTAGTATTTCAATTACCTACGCGTATGTTACAGACAGAAAATAGACAGGCAGACAGATCGGAAACGAGTTAATATAGAACTTATAAATAAAATATTATGTTATAAATCATAAAAAAATTTTTCTTACGCACTTTCAATTTTTATATCCTGAAAAAGGACGAAGGAGTAAGTCAATTCTGTTGTCCAACGAACTTGACCTGTAAAATGGTTCGAAGAATAGGTGTTCAAAATTTGAAGCTGATTGATCAATTCTTTCTAAAGCTATTGTAGAACATACAAACAGACGGACAACGAATTTGGCCTAGAGTGAGTCAGAAGTGAAACTTTAAATACATGAAATAAATTGAAATTATTATTTGAGAAACTAATAAAATTTCTATTCACCAGTACAAAAATAAAGATTCCACCAGATATTCTGAACATGGTGTTGTCTATGTAGAAGAAATTCCACACTGAACCTGAAACGTATCTGGTTTGATTATAATATTTACTGTATTAAGTTCAACCAGTTTGGAATGAAAAACTGCATATCCTATCCCAACCATACAAGTGTATCAGGTTTTATTTGCAATATTGCCAATCAGAAATGTATTGAAAATCAATCACACTAGTGTATAGACAATTGGAAATTGATTGAAAAATATACAGTTGAGACAATAGTACTAACAATGAACAGAAAAACAAATAGGCTACCTAGATCAGGAGAATAGGCTACCCATATCTTGAACTAGGATAACACGATAGTACACTTTTTGAGAACTTTTCAATATGAAATAACAAATTAAAAACACAAATTTGTTATTTTAAAAATTAAAAGGTCTCAAAAAGGGTACTACTATGGTTTTATTTCACAAATAAGAAATTAAGTAGCCCTGAAGATATAGAAATAGGAATATAGATAGCTTTTTAACCAAATTCACGAATTTATTTATTTTCTCAGAAAATAATACATAAACAAACATAATATAAGATGATTCTCTTGAAAATAATTGTAAAGTACGAACAATATAATGTTAAATTTAATCAATTGGGAGGTCCCACAAATGAGTGAAAATAGTTTTTTAATCTGTTCATTGTTGGTAACATTGTCTCAACTGTATTTTTTTCAATCAATTTATAATTGCCTATACACTTGTGTGATTAATGCTCAATACATTACTGATTGTCAACTGAAAATTTCTGACACACTTCCCCACTTGTGTGGTTGGATAGACAGAATTATGCAATTTTCTTATTCTAAGGCAGTTTGGCTGCTATAATAACTCAATAGTATTGTAATCAAACTATCAAACCATATAGGCCTACGTTTTACTCGTTAGACTTGAGTTTGAGACTTATTATTCAATTGGAGATCGTGGAGAAATTAGAGATCTTGAAATAGGCGATATTGATGTGATCATCTTAGCCAGAACGTAGGATTGCTCCTTTCATAGGATGGATATAATAATATATATCATACAATGTGATTATCCATCCATACGAGTAATATTAAAATATAATGTGTGTGTGTGTGTGTGTGTGTGTGTGTGTGTGGTGTGTGTGTGTTGTGTGTGTGTGTGGTGTGTGTGTGTGTGTGTGTGTGTGTGTGTGTGTGTGGTGTGTGTGTGTGTGTGTGTGTGTGTGGTGTGTGTGTGTGTGTGTGTGTGTGTGTGTGTGTGTGTGTGTGTGTGTGTGTGTGTGGTGTGTGTGTGTGTGGTGTGTGTGTGTGTGTGTGTGTGTGTGTGTGTGTGTGTGTGTGTGTGTCTGTGAACACGATATCTCCATTCCTAATTAACCGATTGACTTGAAATTTTAAACTTAAGGTCCTTATACCATGAGGATCCGACAATAATAAATTCAATTCAAGATGGCGGAAAAAATGGCGGATGATTACTAAAAACCCATGCTTATCATGGTTTTCTCGAAAACGGCTCTAACGATTTTCTTCAATTTTATACCATAGATAGCTATTTATAAAGTTCTATCAACTGACATGAGTCTCATTTCTGGAAAAATTGCAGGAGCTCCGTAATATTCTTGAGAAAAATGGCGATTTTCTCAAAAATGACATGACCGATTTATTTCAAATTCATACCCTCTATACTTATTCATCAGCTCTATCAACTGGCATGAGTCTTTTTCCTGGGAAACTAATGGGGTCCACCCCATCCTTGAGAAATGGACTTGTAAACTCCTTCTCGTGCATGAGGTAGGTAGGTAGAGCAGTTTATAAAAAGAACACAGTCGAGATATTTCATCTGTAGAACAGCTGTTTTGACGAATTTAAAAAAAATCATCGAATTTCACAATTTACGCAAAGGAAAAAGTACTCTGAAAACAATTATATACACATATATAGTCTGATCGTAGTTTCAAATATGTTGCCGCCAATCGTCATTATGTTATTCTCCTAAATTATTCTCGTTCAAGAATGAGGCTTACAGTTCAATGAGCAAGGAAAGTGGTGTGAGTGTACCACACCAGATTTTTTATTTAGGCTGTACAATATGATAATTTCACTGAGTCTAACAAGATCCTTAGTGGTACAAAACAAAATAGCACTGTACATGAATAGAAAAACCATAAATGAATGTAGAACTAAAATTATGATAAATTTGAATTACTATAAAAAGATAGAAAGATAGACATAGATAAAAAAAAGAAGAAGAAGAAGAAGAAGAAGAAGGAGGAGAAGAAGAAGGAGGAGAAGAAGAAGAAGAAGAAATCATGCAGTTTTTGTAAAACTTATGCAAAATGCATAATCTATATTTCTTAGGTAGTCCAGTCAAGGAAAGTTTATAGAGGGAAAAGTTGGGAAGATAATTTTTGACCCTGTAGTTCTGTTTAGGGTAGTAAAGAGGTAAACATATTAAAAGTCCCCACCCCTACCCTGTGCTAAGGGGATGGGGGTGGTTTAAAGGTACCATTTCTCGGTTTCTCGCATAAAACTAAAAAACTATGTATCCTAAGGACTTCACTGTCAAATAACAAATTAGAGCTTACATAATTTCCTAAAATTTCCATCATTCATTCCACAACTTTTTTCATATCTCCTCTAGTTTTCGACATATCTGCTCTTGAATGTGTGACATTTTTGAAAAAAACACGTTTGACACCAATTTTTTTCTATTTTTGCTCTTATAACTTTTCAAAAATCGACGGAAAAAATCCATAGTGATTATGATCTTATAGAGCATTGCATTTTCTTCAATTTGATGTATAATTTTACACATTTACGAATTTCCCTACAACTTTTGCAGCAGCTTTAGTGTAGTGTCAAATCTCCATTTTTGCAACAATAGACCAATTAATAGCCAAAGGAATTTGGAGGGAATGTTTTCACTAAAGTTTTGACTTTGCAGCTTTGTTGAGACTAGTTGGAAGGAGGAAGGAGGAAGGAGGTTGGAAGGAGGTTGGAAGGTTGGAAGGATATCAAAAGTCCCCATTCCTAACTCATGTTCTAAGGGTATTAGGTTGGTTTAAAAATAGCATTTTTCAGCGTTTCGCTTCGACGCTCATATCTTGGGAACCATGCGTTTAATCGACATAACTAACTATTCAAAACTGAAGCTTGATATATTCTCTACACTTTTTGTACAGTGAAATTTTGTGATATTCTCAACAATTCCCGAGATATTTGCTCTTGAAGATGTGTAATTGTTAAAACAGCAGGTTTTTATCCAACGTTTTGCTCTTTCAGGGCTTATAACTCTCCAACAATGCATCATAGAAACTGATGCTTACTCGTGGGTTTGTAGAGCATTAAATTCTCTTTGAAATGATATATTATTTCACCATTCCAAGTTTTTCCTTCATTGTTGTAGCATCTTCAATGTAGGGGGTGAAATATTCATTGCTGCAACAATTGATCGTTTGACAATGACATTTGATGGGGGTGTCTGTGACACAATTTTTGACTTTGCAGCTTAATTTGGACTAGTTGATAGGTGAACTTAGCAAAAGTGCGCATCTTAATCTCCTCTGTTGAAGGTGTGGAACCGCTGAGTTGACACTTGCAGCAATGAAAATTTCACCTCATACATTGAAGCTGCTACAACAATGAAGGAAAAACTTGCAATAGTGAAATAATATATCATTTCAAAGAGAATCCATTTATCTACAAACCCACGATAGGCACAAGTTTTTATGATGCATTGTTGGAGAGTTATAAGCCCTGAAAAAGCAAAACATTGCATAAAAACCTGCTGTTTTAACAATCACACACCTTCAAGAGCGAATATCTCGGGAACTGTTGAGAATATCACAAAATTTAAATGAAAAAAAAGTGTAGAGAATCTATCAAGCTTCAGTTTGAACAGTTGGTTATGTCGATTAAACGCATGATCTCAAGATATGAGCGTCGAAGCAAAACGCTGAAAAATGCAACTTTTAAACCACCCTAATACCCATAGAACATGAGTTAGGAATGGTGACTTTTGATATGTTCTCCTCCCGACTAGTCTCAACAAAGCTGCAAAGTCAAAAATTTAGTAAAAACATTCTCTCCAAATTCCTTTGTCTATTGGTCTATCGTTGCAGAAATGGAGATTTCACACTTAACACTAAAGCTGCTGCAAAAGTTGTAGGGAAATTCGTAAATGTGTAAAATTACACATAAAATTGAAGAGAATTCAATTCTCTATAAGCTCATGATCAGCATGCATTTTTTCCGTCGATTTTTGAAAAGTTATAAGAGCAAAAATAGAAAAAGATTGGTGTCAAACGTGTCTTTTTCAAAAATGTCACACATTCAAGAGCGGATATCTCGAAAACTAGAGGAGATATGAAAAAGTTGTGGAATGAATATTTTAGGAAATTATGTATGCTTTAATTTAGTATATGACAGTGAAGTTCTTAGGATACATAGTTTTTTAGTTTTATGCGAGAAACCAAGAAATGGGTAGGGGTGGGGACTTTTGATATGTTTACCTCCTTACTACCCTAAACTAAAATGCGGGGTCAAAAATTGTCTTCCTAACTTTTCCCTTCATACCCTTTTTTGAACATCCATTGCCTGGACTAAGGTATGTCATTATAAAAAGAAATACAACTCCTCCTCGCATCCAGTCACAAGCAAGAGCTATAGGTGTCTGTGCACTCTCTTTCGGAATAGTGATAAGGATGGGGAAAGGATAATTTTCAAGTGGCAGACCATTCCATTTAAGGAAAGCCGTAACACAGAACGAAGCTCCGAAAATTGCCGTTCGGTGTTGGGGTATCTGAAGAAAGAAGCGGTGAGACCGAGTATCCCTTTGATGAACCTCTGTGAAAAGTACAAGTCCTTCTCTCAAATAATCCGGACCAGCACCTACCACAATCAGTTTGTTGGATTGGCAGAGTATAAAATGCAATCGTCTCTGTTCTAATTTTAGTCAATCGAGTTCTCTGTTCAGGGGTGTTATGTGGTCATTCCATCGAGCATCAAAAACAAATCGCAGAGCATACTCATAGTTTAATGTAGGATGAATGAAGAAGGATATGAAACAGGATGAGGAGAAGGAGGAGGAGAAGGAGACGGAGGAGGAGAAGGAGAAGGAGGAATATTTTGAGGAGCAAGAGATGGAGGGGGAGATGAAACATGATGAGGAAAAGAGAGGATGGTGAAAAAGGATGATTAGAGGGAGGAGGAGGAGAGGGAGGAGTTGGAGGAGGATGGTGATGATGATGATACTGTATTGTTTTATTTATTTATTTATTTGTTGATACAATTACAAATCATATGAATATGATCGGGAAAGAACAGCAGTCATATCCCAAAACTATTCTGTTCCCAAATTTTGATAAATAATAAAATGTCCGAAAAAATAGGTTATGTTTTTACTGAGGAAAGTTAAATTTCAATTTCTGTTCAAAAATATATATGAGCTAGAAATTTTGAATTTAGAATGATTAAAATACCAAATTATAGTCAAGTATTGCACTTAATATCACCGCACTTTCAATAAATTAAGTTATTTCAGAAAATTTTGAAGCAAAAAATATACACACAACTTTCCACTGGGCACAGCTTTTACCACATGATGATGATGATAATGTGATGGTAGAGAAAAAGGAGAAGGAGAAGAAAAAGGAGAAGGAGTAGAAGGACGAGAAAGAGGAGAAGGGGGTGAATGTGGAGATGGGTAAGAATGTGGACAAGAAGAAGGAGAAGGAGAAGAAAGAGAGAGAGAGAGAGTGAGTGGCGGAGGAGCAGGAGGGAGCTTGATGAAGAAGGTCCAGAACCCAGGAAGCATTTTGCAGCAGACTGGGAGGATTATTGTGGTGCTGCAATAATTATACGTCGCAATAATTAACAGCTGTTTCTCTATGGCACTTGAGTTATCGTGTTAATTTATCATGTTGTGTTTTCCAGGCCTACACTCCAAAGGAGACAGGTATTGAGATAGCCAGCACAATGCTCAACTGACTATTATTGAGAGAGAGAGAGAAAGAGAGAGAGAGAGAGAGAGAGAGAGTGAGCGGGTGAGAAAGTGGAGAAGAAGAAGAAGATAATATATGTTTCATTGCCTTTAATGATAACCATCATATTTGATAATTGATGCATTTAATAATAACCATTGCCATTTGATAATAGCCTTTACAAGCTATTATCACGATATTGTATAGAAGCTAATTATTGTATTTATTCAATAAATTGTGAAGTAAATATTGTAATTATTAAATTATCAGAGCTCACTATCATAGTTATTATAGTAAACGTAAATTGGAGAGGCAAGGTCTATAATTAATGACACTCATGTTCCTTATGGAGCGGCCATTTTATGGGGTCTTTATGGCAGTACATTTGAAAATCCAATCTAATTCAATTTGCTCGTAAAAAAACTATGCATTTTAAAAACAAATAATAAGGCATTAGGACAGGACAGAAATTTGCGAGGCCAACTTCAAATTCAAAAAGAGTTCCCGATCAATCAAATCTAAAAATCAACAATTCAGTTCCTAGTAATCTAAATATTATTATTCTGTCGGAACTAGTTATTTGTGCAACTAGTGCGCATAGTGACAGTTTGCTGCACCGAAAGAAACGTTTACGCCCCAGCTGTAGGCGAGGGCAGAATGGTTTCTTGAGTGCAGCAGAGGAACTTTGCGCACGTATTTCACATTAAATTTTTCCTACTGTTACCATTGAATATGAAAGGGGGTAATTATGGGTAAAATTCCCTGAAATCCATCAAATGTTTTTCTGTGTAATTTTATTATTAATAAAAACCTTAATTTATTTAAAATTGAATAATGTAGTAGTAAATGAATGGCGGGGCAGCTGTCACTCATGTCGCTGTCATCCACTGTTGTCCACCGCCTCAATATTCTTATAACGTGCACCACAGTCACAGTTACCAACTTAATTTTGATTTTGCTGCCCTGGTGCTCCATTAACCTACTAACTATTTTATGTTGCCATGTTGCAAATCTGGAGTGCAGAAAAAATTTTTCCCGCACTAGAGCGGAAAAGTGATTCTTTGCGTTCTGTAATCAGTGCAGGAATGGCCACTTTTCAAGGTAACTGTAGGAAAAATTTATTTTTAATTCAAAGCCAAGCAATATCCCTTGAACAATATAACAAAATGACACATCATGTTGTTCAATCTATAATGATAACAGGTGATTTGAAAAACTAGATGTTCTAGATGTTCACTATGGTGGACTAGAACCCCATAAAATGGCGAATTTGCAATGCATCACGGGACTGTGTCATGACCTGTATTTATAGACCTTGAAGAGGCGGTTGATTGCGGCACCATCTATGAGTGAAATTGGTAAGTTTCAAGCTTTAAATTGCATATGTTATTCCAGAATAATATTGGAGATATGTCAATCATATGACAATTTTAAAATCAGCTTCTATTTATGTTTTTGAAAAAACGAACAAATACTTGTCACTTGTCCAATTACAACGGTTCAGTGAAGGCTTGAATTGGTGCTTGAAACGTTGATGTCCATTCCAAATTAGTCAGTTAGAATAAATGTATGACTGAATTAAAAAAAATCTTGGATAAACATATTTCTAATGAGAAGTCAGGTTATGATGACATTTCAAAAATGTGAACAAACACAAAGCAGACGAACTGCTTGAACTTTTTTTACTGCTTGAAATTAACCATTTTCACTTAAAGATGGAGCCACTATCACCCGCCTCTCCAATTTGCGTTTACTATAATGTACTGCAGTACACAGCTACTTTGTAGATAGATTACAATCCATATCGTATTCGTAGTTTACTTGCGCCAACTCGAAGATCAAACCAAAGTCATTTGCCTCTATAAACCCAACGGAAAGCTTCCTTGAACCAAACTTCTATCCATCGAGCAGCTCATCTATTTTGATAGCCAATGTCAACGCAGAACCAGAACCATTCAACACCTCGTCACCATTATGATAATCGATCCCCGTCAGTGTGTGTGCGTGTGAAGCTAGGTGCATAAATATGTGGTCAGGTTTAGCATGAGTAGGTACCATTGGATAATGTAGCCAACACTTGGTGTGCAGTGTTTAGCTTGGGTGACTTCTGGGTCTCAGCACAGACGATTAAATCAAGTTGACTGAGGAAGGATTAGTCAATAGTAAGATTCTCTTCAACCTGTCATCATTGGTAGAGCATAGGAAGCATTGATGGTTTCTCCAAATAGTGCTGACATTCCAAGTTAGCTGCCTCTTGACTTGATAGCCAATAAAGGCAGCAGGAATATCAATTTACAGCCGTGAATTTCGACGACCCTGACCTCTGGTGCAAAATAATGACGTCACGATGACATCTCTCACCAGTTTGATGTCGTACGACATCTCTCTCTCCAAATACCGTGCACTGATGTAATGACATCATTCCACTTCTCGCCCTGTGATTGGTGCTACTGTCTCCCTCTCACTCCCACTCGACTGTTGCCACTATGACCCTCTCTCTACCAATCTACTTGTACCCACTAACACCCTCTCTCTCCCACTCGACTGTTGCCACTATCACCCTCTCTCTACCAATCTACTTGTACCCACTAACACCCTCTCTCTCCCACTCGACTGTTGCCACTATCACCCTCTCTTTCCCACTCCACTGTTACCACTATCGCTCTCTCTCCCACTCTACTGGTGCTCACTATCGACCTCTCTCTCTCACACACTAGACACAAGCCACAATCATCACCACCTACGCCGGCGACGTGCTCTAATCTCCTGGCGAAATACACATTTCCGCTTTGATCAGCCCAAGTCTGTTCATGACGAGGATATGCCAATATGCACCACTATTTCCCATATGTGCTACCTACGACTACACCAACTCATATGAATGTGCTCCACTTCAATTTCCAATATTCCATCAAAGACTGGAGTAATATTTAGATAATTATTTTCAACGAGAATCCGAATTAAAAAAATACTGTTGACCGGGGTGGTGATTGGGGTTATCATTAAATAATTATTCACCCATCAGCATTTTGAACAAATACAATATTTCTCATTCATGTTTATCTGTTTAAACTGTATTTACAGAATTTAAGTTTGTGTTAAATACTGTGTCATTGAAATATTTTCAGAACACACTTTTATTCCAAACATAATTTCAGATCTTCTTATTTGAGGGTAAGAGAGTGCCGGCTGCGCCCTAACTTTAGTCTTCGAGGCAAAATCTATCTTCAATCTCTCTCGAAACCACATTTTTTATAACACATCGAAGAATTAACCTGGGCCTAGATGGCTTGATGCATTAAAAATTTGACCTAATATTTTAGTAATTTCCTATTCCAATATCCTCCTTTTCTAATAGTGCTTACTACCAAATTATTAATTTGCATTTTCTCATGCAAATGTCCTACCTGAGTAATACCATAGGGAAGACATAGTAGGTAGGCTACTATTATAAATTTAATTGTTTCTGTATTCTTTTTCTATGGTAATAATAATAATATCGAGTGACCTGGCTGGCACAGGTCTAGTGTCAGAGTTTTCAGGTCGCAACTGATCAATCTCAGGGATTCTGACATTACCTAACGACTGCTTTTCAGGCAGCCGGGACCGACAGCTTAACGTGTCCATCCGAAACACGGGAGTAGCCCGAGATAAATATCTTGCCCGGGCCGGGATTTGAACCCGGGCCTCTGAATCATAAAGCCAGCATCCGATCCACTCGACTACGGCCACTCCTTTTTTCTATGTTGATACTCATAAATTGTAATTAGGAAAACGTTCCAGAAGTCTAAGATAGTGGGGAATAATGCTATTGACAATTGCATTTCCAACTGATGTACATCCTGCAAAATGAGCAAAAACAAGAGTTCAACTTATATTATCATAATAGTAATGAAGTTTACTAAATAGTAGAAATATTTTGAGTTTGATTGAAAGTGTAGTATCCACTCTATCTGAAGACGTTATTATACTTTGTTCTCAGTTTGTATTGTGCTATCAGTTCTCATTCTGGTCATCCAGATCTGAAATGGGAAACAGGTCACTTAGTACATATAACACAATAGTTGAGCAGAGAATACAGTAGCTCTCTCATTAGGACTGGGAACGTGAGCTTTGAAAAGCCAGTTAATTGCATTGGCACAACTTACAATCACGTCTGCTGTATGAATGTCAGGCTAATTCAATGTCAACACTGCAATATAAAGTTGTTAAATCCAATTCAAAATCTGCTTGTCGTTCTGAAAACTATACCATTGTCGAGTTTAAAGTTTGCGTTTTGAAACTGAAAAATTATAGAACTTTTGCAGTATCGTCACTGGAATTACAATTATAAAAAAAATATTCATATTCATCATAATGATTTTTCGATCAATACTAATTGATGAACGTATTTTGGCCAATACAAATGTGCATTGGCGATATAATAATAACATATATTGAAATCATGTCCCTTCAAAAGCTATATGGATTTTTCATTGAGCACAATGACAGAAATGTGCCAAAAGAGGTGTCAATAATTAACCTTGACAAGGAGCTATGAAGTTTAATCTTAGAAAAATAGGATTTATAAGTAGTTTGGCATCGCAGGAAACCCCATCTAATCGCACAGATAAGATAAACTCAGTACTCTTGTTTCTTGAATTGGAAGGATTGCTTCTCTCTAGCATTACTAAATGAGAATTAAGACATTCCTAATAATCTCTTGTTGGTTTGGAACCCACCTAAAATGGTGATCATAGAAACATTATTCTAAATAGATCAGGTTATCTATCAGAAACAATCGCCATAGTAGTTTCCAGCTCGAAGTATTCTATACTCGTTCATGAAAATCTGTAGACTCAACTACTATACATTACCTACTTCTTCTTCACTCTTTTCTCAATGATTAGGGACACGCCCACATGGAGCGCCATTGAACAGCCTCTAAACTGAAAACTCAGCACATTGAATTCCAGTGCGTCAGACATTTGGAGGCTACCGTTTTGTTTTCATCCACCTTTGGCTCAATGAGCCTACAACAGTTTGAACTCTATCTGATACATCCTCTTCTGTTTTTCCTCACCTATCCACATCTCCCATGTTGCAATCTTTTGATGTTTCCTCTTCCACTTCAATTAAGCCCATCTGGTTTTTCTCGAATGTGTCTCTCTCTTACAAAACCGTTCTTCCACTTTCTCCCATTTTTTACCCTTTTCTTTATTACTACAACTACAACAAGTGAAGTAATATAAGAATATTACTTTTGTATGAATACAAGTAAAACTCTTTTTCAATGTCTTTCATTTACTGTATTTTTCAACCCTTCGAGGCCTAAGGATGTGTGCAAATAGAGAGCAGTAAGCGGTTTTGAAGCATCTAAATTCAAAATCTACGTTGTGAAAATGATTAAGGACAGATAATTTTTTAAGCTTCTATGTTTGGTTTTGAACCATCTAAATTCAAAATCTACGTTGTGAGAATAATTATGGACTGCAAATTTTGTAAGTGAACAAATACAAGACTTGACCTATTCAAGTTCATGTGTAACCTTATCTAAATTTGGGAGAGGAATAGCACAAGGTTACCTTATTTTTCCTCTCCCTATCATTTTGATGATGTACTTATTGTATCAATCAATAAAGAATAAATAACTATTTCCACTTTTCTGTCCATTGCCTCTATTCTCTTATTCTAGTCAAAGTTTTTCCCACTGATTTTCACTCAATTGTATTCCCCTCTTCTACTATCATACTTACATTCTCTCTCATTATCCCCACGTCCTTAACTTCTTTTTCCTGTTTTCCTCACCACTCAACACCTCTCATGTTTTAATCTTTTGTTGTAACCTCTTCATTTTCAATCACCTGCATTTTTCTGTAGCATCCCATTCAGAGCTTCTACTTTCTTCCATTTATCGTAAATCTCAAACTTTTCCCTCCTCATCAACACTCCCTCCCACAGACTCCTCTCTTTCGCTGATGAATTTGATAAAATTTCTGCTCCTCTATCTCATTAGCCAATACAATACTTTCTCTGCTATCCTCACCTCCAAAGCTCTTGTGTATCTCGTTGTATCCTCGATTTTTCCAATAACTTCTACATCAATTAAAATTGTCAACCACTTTTTATTATTATTAAATATTATAATGTACACAGTTCGTGTATATACGCTGTGTACATAACGCTGAGTGTTTTATAATATTTTGTAACAATTGAATGTGGCTACAATAATTATTCGTCACATTGTTCTTTAAAATTACTTGCTTCGAAGTTAATTGGAGAAAACAAAAAAATCAAATCGAAAAGTCTACGAACATAAATATGAATAAATAAAACCCCTAAATTTTACATTATATTAGTTTATCAGGGAAACTGTTCGATTAATTGAGGAAATGAATTCAACTAATATTGTAGTCCTTAATTTAACGAATCGAATGACATATGATAGATTTAATGCTTTTGAAACTGCTTTTTTGGACCTTCATTGACTGGGCTAAAAGGACGTGGTTGGGACGACAATAATTTCCCTCAATAGAACGAGAAAGGAATAAAACTAACAAGGACAGAATACAGGAAAATTCCCTCAGTCAAAGTAGAAGACTCAACAATAGAATGGACGTTCAACTGATTTTTTATGATGATTTTGCGTCTACAACAATTCTAAGTACTCTAGGAAAACGTTGGAAAACAATAGAGGAAATATTAGAATTTAATTACGTAATGCGCGGAATGACATCATGAAACTACTCCGATACTGTGAGAAAATCACAACGTTAATCCAGCACTCTAATAAAATTTTATCTTGAAAAAGTTATAATTTCGAAAAAAAATAAATTTCGGCACAACAACACAATAATTGTAAACTTCTACATAATTTTCCTCAGTTACATTCTCTTCTTCCATTACCGTACTTGAACTCTCTTCAATCATCCTTATTTTCTAGCCTTCTCTTCATTTTCGACTACTTTTCTCTGATCATTCTCTCTACTTAACTACTTCTACTCAATTCTCTTTTGTTGTTTCCCTCTCTTCCACAGCCGTTCCCCCACTTTCTTCCATTACCGTGATGCTCTTCCACTACTCTTCTCTCACATTCCATCTCCGTTCAGTACTTCATCACTACTCTCTCATTCGAAGAGTTTCCAACTCACGTTTCCAGCTTCCACTCTAATGAAAACACGACCCAATCTGATTCGAAAAGAGCATCACAACAGATTGGAGAAGAGGGTGCTCTTCGCCACACCAACTTTGGAGACAACATCTGAACAACAGCAGTCCTTGACATGGGGTGGACTTGTTGGGAAAGAACTTACAACAGGTTCTTCAACGAGATTGTCCTGCAGTTGATAATACAAATACAATTTTGCTGATGCTGTACAACATGAGATGAGACTTTCCCTGAACAATAAGCAGGTTGAGACAGTGTGTTATCACTTGTTCAAATCAATAACTGTTGCATTGTGTACTGAGAGAATGAGTGCTCAGGCTCACTTCATGGTGAGAGGTTTTCAATTTTTACTTTACCACAGAAACATCCTATCTGATCAAAATCTTCTGAAATCATCTATCGAAATCAAATGATCTTCTGAACAAAATTTCTGGATAGATCTGAGAATGAACAAGGATTGATTGTTTGGTATGAGCACAGTAAAAGAAACAATATTGTTCGTAAAGTCCTGCACACACACATCGATTTTTGTGCGTATGCTATTTTGCCGTCCTTATGAATTCTATCAGACTAAACGGAAACATCACCTGTTTAAGGCTGTTTGGTACACTTTTTTATTATTTAAATTGGATAATCTTTTTCAATATAATTGTTAAGATCATTATAAGACTGACAAAAAGTGGCAACTGAAATTTTCAAGTGGTCTAATAAGCGAGTTATGGGTTGTTGGAGTACTAACTTTCCAGATTCCGTTTCCTTTCCAGATCATAAACGGTTTCGACTTTATTATTGGAATTTTTCTTAAAAATTCAAAAAATGTATCTTTCCAAACTAAAACAGTTTATTCCCTAAACGTTCATAAATAAAAAAGTAACATTTTTTGTAAATGCGATAACTTGTTTATTTTGACATTAATCGAGAAAAAAACGCATATTAGAACAAAGCCAATGATATACTGAATGTATAAAAAAAACTCCAATGGAAAATTCGAAACCGTTTATGATCTGGAAAGAAAACGGAGTTTAGCATTTCAACAACCCATAACTCGCTTATTAGAACACTTAAAAATTACAGTTGCCACTTTTTCTTACTCTTATAATGATCTTAACAATTATCTTGAAAAAGATTACCTTATGAATTCAATAAATTCATAAGGTCGGAAAAATATCGTACGAACAAAAATCGATGTGTGTGTAGCTAGCCTACTCTGTGGTATAGGCAAAAAATTATATTTTTACTGTGGGGAAATTTTTCATCTCGTACAAGAACCTTAAACATGTGCATTATACCTGACAAATTCATTTCTCAATCTCAATTCATAGTACAGCAGAGTCTACGTGTTGAGAAACAACAAACAACGCATTTTGAACGATAAAATCAGAACAGATAAGATTAATTTGTACAGTCAATAATATTCAATACTTTCAAATTCAGTAATTGATGACTTACCATACCGATTTGACTCCTAGTGGAAAAACATAAATTATTTAAACACCTTCAAAATATTATTGTGACATCATTATCGTCATGGTCGAAACTAGACTCTTGGACCTATACATTTTTTTGTGAAATCTTCATCCTTACTACTTGATCACTCTTACTTACTTATTTATACTTAATGCCATGACCATGATACATATCTAAGTAGATATTTAGCCGCACCAACAAAGCCCCTCCACCTCACTCGATTCTCCGCGTCCTCCTCGGTTGCTCCAATTCTCTCCATGTCGGCCTTCACTTGACTCCACCATTTCCGTCGTGGTCTTCCTCTCGGTCGTCGTCCTTCTGGATTTCTTTTCAACACTTGATCAAGATTGCTGTCCCCTTTTCTTCTCAAAACATGCCCAGCCCATCTGATCCTTCTTACACTTGAACTCGCATACTACATCTGGCTCCCTATAGAGCTTTCGAAGTTCTCTGATGTGTCTCTTCCTCCACTCTCCTCCCTCATTTATAGGTCCATAGATTTGTCTAAGGACCTTGTTCTCAGATACAATCAATTTCCTCTCCTCCTTTCTATCCAACTTCCATGTCTCAACACCGTAGAGCAATATTGGACTGATAATGGTTTTATAGATTTTAATTCTCGTAGTATGTGATAACAATTTTGAGGACATAAGTTTGTTGCATGTATAGAAACATCTGTTTGCAAGGTTTAGCCTATTCTGTATTTCGTTACGTCTGTGTTTTGTTCAGAAAAGACAACGCCTAAGTACTTAAAAGTGTCTACTTTTTCAAAGTACTGACCGTTTACTTGATCACTCACTAAAATAAAAATGAAAAATGAAAAAACTAATTCTTTATTTGGCGGACTTTTAAGTCTACTACTCACTACCACTCTACTACTCAACTCCGAAAATAGTAATCTCTTATAGAAAGCTAGTTTATTTTTTCATTGAATTTTAAATGCACAAAATCAACTCAATGGTATTATAATAGTATATAACATCACAATATTTTTTGTTGAATGTGGTTATCTGTGTCATACGGTTGGTGATCTCTCTAAATCGTACAGTGAGTAAATTACAAGAAATTCTTCAGTTACATTTGGACAGATGGAATAATAAAGATTGGGAACAAGAAAAGGCATGTCTTATTGCAGTTGCGGTAGTCCAGGCGCTGGCTTACATTGAGCATGCATGAGAGAGGCAGAGAATTTGACTTTGGATCATTGTTGGGGGGTCTTTAGTGTATATGAAACTCGATGTCGTCACGTCCCAGGGTGGTCGAGAGATTGGGGGGGAGGGGGGTAAGTTGTAAAAAACGCGCGCTTATATAATCGCCTGTCCTGCGGCAACCATTCATATTACAGCTTTGACCCTTTTTCTAATATTATCTAAATATAACAAGCTTTCAAAATGGTCCTCTTCATTTTTACGATAAACCGCATAGTTTTTCCGTAAAAAAATAAAATATCTCAAAAAATGTATTTTTGAGTATAGATTTTTTTTTATTTTCCGAATATTTCAGTCGTTAGCCGACTGAGAGGAAAAAGTTCTCAATAAACGTTGTAGGCCGTTTCTTTCTGAATTCAATGATGTATATAGTTTGGGGGTTACGACCATAGATGCGGCTGTGGGAGGGGGATTAGTAGCACTGTTACACTGCAGCGCGGGCCACCCCTATGACCAGTGCGCGTAGCGGCCTACCTATCGCATCGCTCCTATTAGTCTATGCATCCAAATTATGTATTTCAGGAACGTTATATTATGTATTTTTGGTCGCTGAACACGATTTTTCAACTCTGAAGCCTCAATAATCAATGGTTCTCATCATATTTCATAAATTATGGTCAATATATGCAATATAATAATCGATTCGAGTTAATACAGATTGAAAAGAAAAATGAAATATATACAATGAAATTGGATTCTTAAACAGTAATATTATAATGATCTTTTACTCACTTTTGATTGATTCATTCACTGGGTATTCTCGTTCGATCCGTTCTAACAGGAACTAGTTGAATGTATTCCTGCACGTAGATCCATAGCAACTGCAGTAAATACAGCATGCCACTCCCTTGCTGCTGCATTGGCATCCTTTAAAGCACTTTTTGCATTTGCAAGGTGGTATCAAGTTTTCTGGTATTGCCTGTTTTGTCGTCAATAATGGAAGAATAAAACCGGAATCATCTTTGTAATAACCGTAATCTTCCATATTCAATCCTTCACATTACCGTCTAATGCATTATTCCATAAATAAGTTTGTGCCCAGGTACGACGAACGTGGAGTCTGAAGCTGTCAGATGTTGCTGGGAGAGTCGATATGTTTCTTAGAGAAGATGGATTAGAAGATATAATTCTATATCTGCTGTCATCACAGGTTTTACCTTTTTTCTTTAAAAGATTCAAATATAATCGCTCGCAATCAATGAAATCCTCTTCACACAGTTCTTCCTGACCCATTTTTTCTAGTACAGAATGTTTTTTGGATCTCATCTCAATGAGAATTGCTTTCTTAGTCCCTAATTTGCTCGTAGTATCACAACCTGAGAAAGCGTGAGCAGCTGTCAAAATATTACATGAGTCTTTTCCATATTCATTTGCAACCACGTGACATCCTAGATATTTCTTATTTGTCGTGTTTCCGTTGATTATCCACAAACCGTTACAATTTAGTTTTTTCAGTTCCTCCCATGCCCTGATCCCAATGATGAAAACGTCGGTGTCAGGAGAGTGTATGACTATAGTTGCTGGGAAATTCAATCTTTCAAGACCTACTCTAGCATTGAAGAATACTCGAGTATCAGCTTCTTCGTGGTTGCACTGCAATTCCACCACATCTAGCAATATCTCCGTGCTCGTCTTGAGTCTACTGACACTACCGATATTGAACCCTCCCGAAATGATGAACCTCTTCCCATCAGGAACTGGAATAGTGTCCATCAAATATTTTGAGATAACTTCTATCAGCTGTTTCTTATTACGAGGCACACTAATAAATCTCTGCCACTGCTTTGGAAATTTAGTCTCGATAGTTTGGATAGTATATTGGAGAGGCTCTCTTTCTCTGCTTCTTCTATTACGTTCACTACCTTTAATTGAATTTTTATCATAGACATCAAAAACGATGTCCACCTGCATCACTCCATCTTCTTTGAGAATTTTCATAACTCTTTCCATCACAAAATTTCCATAATCATGCAGCGTATTGAAAGTTTTGAGAAGTGAAGTGGGAGTTGAATTGAGCAGAGCCATGCCATCAATTATGTGAATTTGACTACAGGGTTCAGGAATTTGGTCAAATCCACAACCAGTCTCACTTACAATTTCGTGTGTCAATTGAGATTTAGCGGGTTTTTTAAGATACCCATCAGACGTTGACAACAATGGTGGATATTGTAGAAATTCATGCTGTACTAAAACTTCAATGCTGAATGATCTCTGAGCAGCTATAAAAACACAAGGTTAGATCTTTCTGTTCTGGAATGATTTTCGAAATCAGACTAGGATTTTTTTGTATGATTGCATGTTGGAGAATGACAGCACTCTGTTTCTTTTTAAAGGAGAGAATATACTTCTACACTTTGCTACAACTCTGTCCAGATAAAATTCATTAAAGAGAGAATTACCATTTCTTTCTACATTCAAAAGAAAATCACACACTTCTTCACTTGCTTCCAGACCATTGATTACATTTCGCAGATTCTGGTGTCCATCAAAATCTTGAAGAAAAATATCATGTCCTTGTAAGAAGGTTACAAGCTTCTGGACATCATTCTCATCTCTCATTATTCTCGTTTTACTTCCTTCGTTGAGAGAATGCTCTTCACAATCACCTGTGGGATCCATGATGATGTCAACAAACTTGAACAGGATATCTGTGATTGAAGATTTATTTGAATATAATAGCAGCCATTTCTGGAAAGCATTGGAAGAACTTGATATTCCAATCACTCCCCCGTGAGTTTTAGAAGACCGAATGAGGGTTTGCTCCAAAGCATGGTCGGTGGCCACATTATTAAATTTCCCATGTTTCCTTTTTACAGAGAAGTGCCCTTGTTTGAAATGATTCTCCACTGATGTAGGTATTTTCTTCATATCTTCTAGATAGAGCACACACCCCCTTACGTAGTTTGTGTGATTGAATGCAAAAAAGTAAGGGATCATTTTCCGTACAGTTTCCAAGTGTAAAAACCAGAGTCCTTCCCTATCAGCACGAATACAATTCAAAAGAATTTCAACCATGTTGCAATAATCAGTCCAAAATTTGAAGTTGTCGTTGTTCTTGGATTGCGATTCTAAAAATTTGTTGAACTCCACAAATAGCTCCTGACTTCTTTTGAACAATATATTATGACAATCTCTCATATTTGAACCGCTCATCAGACCTTCTTGTAGTTCTTTGATCAGATGTAATTGTTCTGCATATTGATGACACTCACGCCTTTCATCCAAAAACATACTCAATTGAATTCTCCTCAAAGCCTCATACATGAGCTTGTGAGCTCTGACACCTCGATTATACTGAGCTCCCCTCAATAAATTATGAACAGTATTCTCTCCATATATTTCAGACTCCACAAAGATATC
Organism: Nilaparvata lugens; assembly: GCF_014356525.2. Lineage (NCBI taxonomy): Eukaryota > Metazoa > Arthropoda > Insecta > Hemiptera > Delphacidae > Nilaparvata > Nilaparvata lugens. The sequence continues at coordinate 13,892,243 of NC_052510.1, forward strand.
TCCTATTCCACTCCCATCCAAGTACTGCCCCAAGACATTCAACCATATTTTTGCCAGATGAAAAGTACCTATTCGTAAATATAAGTTGCAGAACTCAGTTGATTGGATTTGAATTTTCTTTGCAATCAAATATATAGCCATATCACATGAGAGTACTTGATGTTTCTGCTCCAACTGCAGATTTATATTGAGAAAATTTTTCATAGCTGTGTACACTGTGTCCATGTTGGTGGGCGGAGCTGGGATCATTGTGCAATATCCGATTGTGGTAACAGTTTGAGTGGATTGGCTTAAGGCTTGGTTGAACGGTGTCCAACCAGGGCAAACAGGTGGCAGATACTATCTTCCACTATTGGATGTGTAATACGACAAAGACTCCACAAAAAATCATTTCTCTCATATTCAAGAGTCTCACCTACATCATCGCTATGAGAGCGATGAGCGCAATTAACTACCTCATTTGTTGATACTAGTTGTTCAAACAAGTTGCTCTGAAGTTGAGGAACGAATTTCATGACATTCTGGCATGTTAAACTTTGTTCCATCACATCGGTAAGATGTATTGAAGACAAGAGAGTAGGCTCACGTTGCACAGAGTTTATTTCACAATTCTTTGTTTGATAGAGAACCATAGCTGTTACATGTGTTGTGCTTTTACCGTCCAAAGTTTCTTCACAAAAGTCATCATTATCAATCGCCCCATGCACAAACGATTCCTTGTCTTTTAGAATATTCGATGGAATAGGAACATCGCCACTAACATTATTCATCAAATTAGACTTAGAAATGTGTTATAAATATTAGAAAGTTGTTTGTAGCTAATACAGTGGCCTAGTCTGTTCAAGAGTGTGATCAAGAGTTTAGATCTTGTTAAATGATGTATACTTTCTGCTAGGGCAACATGTTTAGGAGTGAATTCACCATTATTGACAATATGAAATACATCCATGAAGACACTCTTGAGTTTCTTAAGAGTTTGATCCGATACATTCCGTCCAGACCTAACAAGAGTTTTATAAGGAAAGTTTCCCAGGTCTGAAGTAGATGGAAATTTTCAAGTTCTTGTTTCACAGATACTTCATCACAAACAAAATCTTTCATATTGAACGAAAAATCTTTAATTTCTTGTCTTAGTTGGTCGATGAAATTGTTAACTGTATCATTTTTAGCTGATCCAAGTTGATCTACAATATCTTCCACCGGTACAGCAATTTTGAATATTAGTACAGGTTTTGACTGATCTTTGGGGTGTGAGAATAGAATCTTATCTCCATAGTGATCGATTAGGAGTTTCTTCATCATTCGGTTATCAACGCTGATGTTATTAATATCTCCATGTATTTCCTTTAGTCGGGAAGATAAGAATGATAAAGAAACACATTGATATTCCAGTTTTGGGTCAACCTCGCATATCAAATCGTTAAATGCTCGCGAAATTAACGGATTTACAGGTAGTTCTTGTGAGTCGAGATTCTGCTTTGAGTGTATTCTAAAATATTCCTTTTTGCAAATATCATGATATAGCACGTCAGCAGCAAATACATCATTTACTGAGGAGCATGTACTTAATCGGGTGAAAATAGAATCTTGTTGAAACTTACAAACATCAAGAAGATTTTGAGCCAAGCCTACTTCAGAAATTCTATATAAGGTGGGAACCTTTTTTTAGTGGAATGTTGACAAAAAATACATTTAGTGAAGTCTGTTTTTGGTAGTGCACTTCTAGTTGTAGGACGTTCTTCACAGGTTCTCGTACCTGTTGCAACATCTTCAGCAGCAACATTGATTGGTTCTTCGGTGGAATTATGCACCCTCGAAACATATCTTATCACATTAATTTTACTAGTATAACTACTGTAACATGCTCTATGCCATTTAAGAGAATATAGTTCGTTATTTACAATAGACGGGTTCAATCTCTCGGTCACTTCATCCTTCCTACTATTTAAAGCATCAAGAAATGTTTCAAAGCTTGTATGCTTGGGTCTTTCAACTAATAAGCAATCACTTTCCAACTGACATATAGCACATAATCTTTTGTCAAACACCTTCACTCTCTTTATGATTGAGAAAGACATTGATAACTCACCTTGCACAACACTAACTTATTCATAGATCGGTCACAAAACTCTGAACTCTACGAATCACGAAATATTTAGAATAGAGGCGGCACCACTGTTCACATCAACGCTTGATTCAATACTGACTTTACTGATTATTGTATAGTGAAATAGTAAATAGATTGAGACGGACAGGCAGATACATGCGCGGACACGAGTCGTCTAGACAAAACAAGAAATGTGGCACCTATTATATTTGTCAAAAACAAGACAAGAAACTTGTTGACAAAACAAAAAATGTGGCGCCTATTAATTGTTTAACTTATTCATTCACTTCAAATTGACGATTCAGAAGTGATCAATTCAATAAATAAACAAAATATTCATTCTCGATTAGATATTCTACATATTCATCTTCTATTGATTGAGAATCACATTATTCAACCAATCTGGTTTAACATATGAGATGAACTTTGTAATTTTGACCATAATTTATAAAATATGATGAGAACCATTGATTATTGAGGCTTCAGAGTTGAAAAATCGTGTTCAGCGACCAAAAATACATAATATAACGTTCCTGAAATACATAATTTGGATGCATAGACTAATAGGAGCGATGCGATAGGTAGGCCGCTACGCGCACTGGTCATAGGGGTGGCCCGCGCTGCAGTGTAACAGTGCTACTAATCCCCCTCCCACAGCCGCATCTATGGTCGTAACCCCCAAACTATATACATCATTGGATTCAGAAAGAAACGGCCTACAACGTTTATTGAGAACTTTTTCCTCTCAGTCGGCTAACGACTGAAATATTCGGAAAATAAAAAAAAATCTATACTCAAAAAATACATTTTTTGAGATATTTTATTTTTTTACGGAAAAACTATGCGGTTTATCGTAAAAATGAAGAGGACCATTTTGAAAGCTTGTTATATTTAGATAATATTAGAAAAAGGGTCAAAGCTGTAATATGAATGGTTGCCGCAGGACAGGCGATTATATAAGCGCGCGTTTTTTACAACTTACCCCCCTCCCCACAATCTCTCGACCACCCTGGGACGTGACGACATCGAGTTTCATATACACTAAAGACCCCCCAACAATAATCCGAAGTCAAATTCTCTGCCTCTCTCATGCATGCTCAATGTAAGCCAGCGCCTGGACTACGGTGAATGTAGCCGGTTGGTTACTCAGTGCTGAGGCTGACGAAGGTAGCAAGGGCGAGGTAAGAATATGAAGGTCGGATGAAAAGGGAATTTTCATTAGGGCCAGCTACGTGCGTTGCATTAATAGAAACTGTCGCGCGCCTGTGCGTGGCTCAGTCAACACACGCGCGCCCGTCTTCAAAATTAGTTTATGCGCCCTTTCTGCTCGCCCTTCGCGAACAAAAAATTGCTAACAGCTAATCCTGAGGGCAACAGTATTCTCGAAAAGCCAATCAGTACGATTCGATAGATCAGATGTTTTTCAACCAAATATTCTTCGTGATTGTGAGCTGTAGTATTTGGTATATGGATCTGCTACATTTTATCAGAGACTAGCAGGTAACACGTGCTCCGCAATGGTCTGTTTAAAAACTTGACGTTATGAAATCTTGAAGAATTGAGAATATCCCTATAACCATCCTTGGTTAATAAAATTAAGAATCGATATGCAAAATTTCAAGTTAATCAGTCCACTATATCAGACGTGATGATGCGTCAAACATAATTTTCCTTTCCCGTAGGTGTATAAGCCACTTCTTTATTTTATTATAGTATTGATTAGACATTACTAATTCGATTAGATTTGTATTCTTTATTCTATGATTTTATCCAAAATACTAACGTATTTCAGTTTATAATTTATTCGATTTATCACTAAATATACAGTGTAACTTGGTTATTGCGGCCTTGGCCATAGCGTCTACATGGATGTAACGTCGTTCATTTATAGGTCCTGCTAAACTATAAGAGTAATTAACATTGTTAAAATCTCGGATTTATCGTCAGTAAATTATAAAACCCCTTAAACAACATCAAGAAAATTGGGCCCAGAACTGAGAAGGCACCGTAGCCAGACGGATATTTCGATTTTCAGACTTGAGTTTTTAAATAAAATTTAGTTATAAATATAAATTTAATATGCTATGTTAAAGTAAGTATTTTTGAAATTACCTATTAGTAAAGTGTGTTTTCCATATGAAAACTATGTTTTTAATTTTCATCCTGTTAAAAATTAAGATTTTGAAACCTCTTTCATAGTTTTGGTCTTTATAGTGTGCCTAACCTTTATGAAGGTAATAAAATAAAAATAATTTTGAAGAAATTTTTTTTAGAATTTCAAAGTAGGCCGGCAGATCTAGAAAATGAATCTGAGTCCATACTAATTCAATTAATGCAGGCGAACGGGTTAGAGTCAGTATAACTACAATAAGTTTTTGCCATGCCTGATTTAATCGCCGTTCACTATTTTAACACTACAATATTTTAAAACAAACAAAATATCAACAATACTGACACGAAAGAGAATAAGAATCATATTAAATTTAACAAGTTACATTACCTTTATCCTCTGATCTGGGGGCGCATTACTATCCTTACATTAGATATTAATACGTCACCAAACCAAATAATATCAGTTGCAAATATTAATAATTAATATTAATAAACTATTTCAGAACAAAACTCAAAACAGAAAAACCCAAATTTCGTCGATGTGACCCTTTGTTTCACTGAACTGCACTTTGTTGATGGTTTCCGTCGTGTTTCCTGTCGATGTTATTTTGTTATTTCGGCGTTTTCTTCCAAGAGTTGAGTTGATGATGTCGGGAAGTCTTGCGATGTGGAACCTCTGTCTCCCGAAACGGCCTTACGTCAATTCTGGTCAGGTATCATCCTCGGGATCTCTTACTACATGCCTTGCTCGTGGAGTCCATGACGGTATGAAGTTGTGTCTTAAAGCTGGATTTTGAAGGGGTGGAACATGAACCGCTGTAAATGAATGTTTTTACGGCATTAATTTCGAACTCCTCCTACTATTCATAACTTGCTAAAACAGGAGTTTATTCTGTTATTTAATTTAGATTTTATCTTGACGTTCTGATTTCATTCTCAAAATTTAACAGATTGAATTAAAACAAATTCACTTGCCAGAGTGTCATTAATATATAATGCAACATTTATGAAAACACCCGTAATAAATTAATATAATGCTTTTAGAAAATGAATACTTCAGAATACGTCATCAATTATGATGTTAACTTTTATATAAATTGATATAATGCTCTCAGAAAAGGAATAATTCAGATCGAAATGATGCTAACTCATATGATATTTTTCGTTTGGTTTGCGAAATCAAATATAATTTTTTATTATAGTGGCTCGACTAGTATTGTTGGAAACTTGTGCGCTAGCCAACATTTATTTTATTTATTTATGAACTATAGGACGCAATACAAGTGTAAACAACGGGCATTCGCCCAAAACTGCTCAGAACCTTAATTTAAAATGAACAGTCCAGAGTTTATGATTTGATTTACCTACAAATTCAAGTCCAAGAACGTGTATTAACTAGAATTATGAATTTATCACAATACAAAACAAGAAACTTATAACACAATAAAAGAAAAAATATTGAAAATTTCACTTGAAGGTAAAAATAATGTTTGCCCTATAAGATTCATCTTGTAGATAGTTTTTACCTACAATTAGATAAAATTTGCAGACACATAGAAAATAATTCAAATTGTAATAAAAAAGGAACATTCATGTATCAGGCTTAATATCAGGAATTAACTCATGTATGGTAACATTCATTAATATTAATTTCATGGAAAAGAAAAACTTTCTTTTTCATCTATTAAGATTTTTATCATAAAAATTTACTAAATCATTCGAAAGCCTTAATGCCATACGAAAACAGAGTCTGAAAAATATAAAATAATAAAATGTCTCAAAGTCAACTGGGACCACACATTAGAATAACAACAGTACTTTTATCAACAGAAGGTTGATTAACAAAACTCGGATTCCTACATTATATTTTAACATTTTACGTACCTTAGCGGTTATTAGGCAATACTATCTATCCACACATCGCGAAGTACAATTAAATCAAGGCATGGCAATATTCAAGCAATCTAATCCATTAATTACGGTGACGAAGAAGGACCTTTGTGCCACTACATTTAACTACTTGAAATGAAATGATAGTATATTTAATAAACTTTCCGTATACATATTCGCTCTGAAACGGTTATTCGCGAACTGATCCTTTTCGTACAATGCCAGGTCTGGTTTGAGGCTTCACTCTTCTAACGATTTAGAATGTGTTCTCCTAATGAGGCGATATAAAGGGTAAGGAACCAATTTGACCAATCGTCGCGTGGCTTCTAGAGCCTTAGGACAAAATAGTAACTGCAAAATCATTAGTTTGTTATCATTGTAATACTTGTTGTCTTTCAACTTATCGCACTCTATGTCGCGACAGGAAGGCTAAGTTTTAGAGATAATTCCATAATCTACATTCCTCGACGACTCGGAGCCACAATTTTTAAATATCTATCCTGGGAAACTCGAAGTCATGGCCGTTCATAATAGAGAGAGAAAATAATTTATTTCGCTAACTCACAATAATGGCTCTAGTCTATAGCGTATTAAATTTACTATTATTACTTGGGAAAAGGCCTGAATTGAAAATAGTGATTTCTAGGAAAATACAGTTTGTACCTACAATAGTCAGATCAGGCTATACTGGAATGTTTATTACTGTTTTAAAGTTGTAATTGATTAGGCTTACTTGTATTGTTCAATTATTTTAATTTATCCATCATTTATATTATTCCATCAAGGTAATAAATCTGGCATGAAGGACCTAGTAATTAATTTATTGTAATTGCTGATATCTTGTCAAATTTTGTTATTCTTCTTAGTTCCAATTCAAGTTCTTTGTAACTGAAAACTGAGAGTCGAAATAAATTACTGGAGCTCTGATTCTGTGTTTCGCTGATGATTCGACTTTTCGTCGCAATTCTATTTGACAAATAGTAGTCTAGCCGTAGCAGTGCTGCAGACGTTTGATACAAACTTTTCCACTTGGGAATTTTATTATGTCTGAAAAGTTTCATTTGAAGAGGAACGCGCATCCCGACATCCATCCAACAAGCTCTCCTACTTCTGTCTTCAAATATATTCTCACTATTGATCGGTGATGCTTTCCCCTCCAACTCACTTTTTATATTGAGATGGATGGATGCGAGAGAAAGTTAAAAATTTCTGACTAATAATAATTGGAAGCCACTGGAAATATTATTTAGCGTGAAACAACATTATGATAATATTATTAGGAATATATATAGGTATCAGAATGCAAGGGAAAGTTAAAAAATTCTGACTTAAAATTGGAAGCCACTGGAAATATTATTTAGCGTTAAACAGAATTTTGATAATATTATTGTGAAGCAGGTTTATTATTGGAGATTTTATTTCAGAGAGAGCTAGATTAACTAATTATTGTGAAAATTGAAAGGGGAATGAAGAGAAGACACTGATAACATTGGATTGATTTTTATTTTAAGTTCGAACGTTATTTATACTTCTAATGGAATTTTAGAATTTTCAAAATTGTTCGAATAATTTGTGAAATATAGAAATATTATTGAAAATAGTTCTGCAAATATGTGAAAAATTCCCGAAAGTCTGGAATTATGGAGCTAAAAGTGAGAAAATTTCTTCACAAGGTTCGTTTTTGACAGCCTTGTAGATGACTGAAATTTAAGAAGGGTCGGTTTCCAAGCTCGGGATTTAGCTAAGTTCTAGACTTTAAACAGCTGGAGTCGAAAAATTGGCTTTCCGAAACGGGACGTAGTCGTAGTTTTTATGATTTTCTCATTTCTATGATATTAAACGTTTTTCGAAATTCAATTTAAACGTGGACTGCGACTACGCCCTGTTCCGGAAAGCCAATTTCCTGACTCCAGCTGCTTAAAGTCTAGAACTTGGATAAATCCCGGCCCCAAGTGTAATAAGTGGAGGATGATCTATGTGGGCACCCAAGGCTTGTGCATGGCTAAAGGTTAATGAGAAGACTGAAAAGTCCCATCTCCGTCAAATGAAGAATGTTTTCATTATTTCATTTTATTTCAATTACTAATGTAAATTTTTTTTTTGAAAAACTATTGTGGAATGTGAGGATTAACTCAGGAAAGATCTTAATTGATTGATCAACATGAGCTATTTATTTATTAATCATCATCATCATCATCGTCATTCAAGGATTAGGCTCTGTTGGCCTGTTCCGGCATCCATTTCTTCATCGGTCGTCCGACGCCTCTTCTCCCATCGGGTTTGTAGTGCCAAGCTTGAATTGGAAGTCTATTTGCTGGCATACGAAGTAGATGGCTGGACCAGTCTTCCCTATTTTCCTTCAATATTTGCAATAAAGACTCTACATTCAGTTCGGTTCTTATTACTTCGTTTCTTATGTAATTCAACTTACTGTAACCTTTGACTGCTCGAAGGAACCTCATTTCGGCTGCTTGGATACGTGACTCAGTTTTTTTCATTGACACCCAGGCTTCGTTTCCATAAGCTATTATTGGTACAGCCATTAGTCTGTAGAACTTCATCTGAGTGGCTTGTCTTGTTTTCTTCCCTATTGTTATACGTATTGCACCACACACAGTACTGAATTTTCTCAATTTCTCACTTGCATCATCTTCTCTGTCAAATGAGATTTATTAATTTATTAATTATTTCCATAATAACAATATCAAATTATTGATTGGGAGTGAATCAACAGGATAAACCAAAAACTGTTTCTCTCTCTAATTTTGATATAAATAGTCCAAATGAGGTTATGTAAACTCATAATTCATGACCCATGATATACATCGATATGATACTATCAATTTTAATAGAATTTCAGCCTGAACTCAGCTATCACCCAATCAATGTGATACCGTCAATCATTATGAGGAGCAGAGAGAAAGTCGTCGCTAAGGGCTGAAGTTTAAACTCGTTGAAGAAAGTTTTGTTTATGAAAGGTTATTCGTCATAGCTCAACATCGGTTCCTTAGAGACTTTACTCACTTTCTTCTACACGAGCACTCAGCTAGCTTCTCACATCACTTGATGATGATGATGAAGATGAAAGTGATGATGATTATGAAGATGATGAGGATGATAATGATGTTGGTGATGATGAAGATGATGTTGATGATGATGATGAAGATGATAATGAAGATGGTGATAATGAAGATGATGATGATGATGATGATAATGATGATGAAGATGATGTAGATGAAAGGGACGATGATAAAATGAAGATGGTGAAGATGATGATGAAGATGATAATGAAGATGGTGATAATGATGATGAAGATAATGTAGATGAAAGTGACGATGATAAAATGAATATGGTGAAGATGATGATGAAGATGATGATGATAATGATGATGAAGATGAAGATGAAAGTGACGAAGATAAGTTTAATGATGTGACCACCTACCCCCTCTCACCTATAAATAATATATAATATCGTAGGTATGAAGGCATCGTTATAGCGTTTAATGTGTTCTTAAAACCAGGAGAGCATAACCTTCGTAAGTGCTTCCCCTTACCTGTTAACCTGTTAGTTAATCAAGTGGTATATGAGGTAAATGAGGAAACACTTGAAGAGTACTTGTGGTTTACTGTAAGTGTACATTATATTAGATCTTATATGTGTTGTGTATGTGCTATACGCCAAATAAATAAATAGATCTTATAGTTTACTTGTATGGTCAATAAGGTGGATTATTAATATGGCTATAATACGTATTAATCAAAGTACCTGGAATGTATTCTAGGTATATTGGTATTAATGGTTACAGCACTTATTCATTTGAACTCTTCTTATTATCTTTAGCGTCTATCATTCGAATCGTAGGCAGCTTTCCTTCGTTCTCTGTCCAGAGCTGTACTTTCCAGTTGGATGTAGTTCTGGATCCCTAGATCTTTGGTAACATGCTTCAGATATTGTAGCCGGGATCTTCCACGAACCCTTTGTTCAATTATTATACCTTCCAGTATCCTTAACGTGGATTCGTTGTGTCTAATTTATTTATTTATTTTATTTATTCATTTATAATTCCTACAAAGTAGCACTGATTGGGAGAGAAAAACTAAGGATACTCCTTGTACTATTTCTCTCCCAAATCTAGATAACATTTTATAAGTCCGAAATGGGGTTATGGTTTCACTTTTCTAAAATTTAGTCCATTTCCACTAAAAAACAACGAAAACTGAGAATTTTAAATTTTGACGGTTATAAACAGAATAAAAAAATCACTCTCAAATCACCATTAATTGGAACATTTTTGCGTAATTTGACTAAATTTAGAGCCAATTTTGTAGTTTTTAAACTACATGGTGTCACGTTATTTTTTATATTTAAATAACGATTAGCCTCCTGCTTGGCATCAGTCGGTAAAGCATGAGATTTGATATAATTATATAATTGGGTCGTGGTTTTCTAATAGTATTCAGTCTTAAAAAAATCTTGATAGGCCTAGGTATGGGCTTCTCCTATAACTCTTGTAATTCAATGAAAAATAAATATATATAAATATGATACTTATACAATAGTGTTGAGGAATAAAAAATAAATTGCACACCATAAACGTTTCATACATATATTACACAAATAATGCAAAAATAAAGCGAGGCAAAAATATATAAAGAGTGATAAAAAATATAATATAAAAATAGAACAATAATTGAAATCAGTAAAATATCACAGGCTAACTTTATATTCTAGATTTATGGCACGAATCATTACCATGTGCCTTTATCTTAATATCATATGCATTCCTTTGCATGTAGCTGCGATATGCGCTTGCTAATACTTGTCGACTTGGACAATTCAATTAAAAATATGTGCTTTAATATCAGCTTGATAAATTAGCCACTAGTAATCCAAATATATATATATTAAAATCTCTAGTACTTAGTAGATTTATTTGTATCGAATATATATTTTTATCTCAGGGTGCAAGATTCGGCACCTGACGGAATAGGTAGAGCCATTCATCTAGTGAATTAGAGCTATAATAAATTATCGCAAATTATACTGCAAAAAAAAATTAAATATCATATGCATATGTTTTAGTAGCCTAGATTTTGTACTTCTTTGATTTAATAGAAATTTCTGAAATATTGATCTATATTTTTCTTTCAAATAAATACCTTTAATACTAATTTTACTTGCGCAAGTATTACTCTTATTAATTTCTTAATTTATAATAAAAACCCTTTCGGCGAGCTAGCTTTGATCATCAGATTAATTCGAAGCACTAGGGCGCCCATCACTAATTCAATATTAATCACTCACGTGTCGAAAATCTTCTTGTAAGCCGCCGATGTCGATCCAACTCCATGTGGTCCGGGAATATGGTAGCCAGAATCGTCTCTTCCAAGGGGTTATAAATTTATTTAAAATGAAAATGACTTCTGCTTCACAATAGCATCACGAAGTCTTTTAAGAAATTTAATAATTCAATTTAACTTTAACTTTTACAAAATCATTATCAAGGTACTACGCTCTAAAATATTTTTGGGTCCTCTTATGGTGGCATTTGGCTGGCGAGTTCCTCGGTTCTCCTTCCTCAAGTTTTACAGATCCTATTTCCGACTTTCAAATTAGCATAAAATTTAAATATCTTAGTCCTCCGCCATTTAGGTTCAAATAGATCTTACAAAAAATACCAAAATATTGCTTAGATTGTATGATTAATAATTTCTTTGCTTTCGAGCCATCTCGATAACATAGACTATATAACAATTCAACATAGATTTCGAACATTTATAGAAATATATATAAATATTTTTGAATTGGCCTACAATTGCCGCTATTAACTGCCGTTTTACTATTGGTGCATGCAAATTTTATTCGGTATTCATGCGCCTGGTACCTCTTATTTCCTGAATACATTAAATTATTTTTATTTGGTTTTTTATTATGCTCTTTACATGCTAGCTAATATTCTATACATTAATATTAATTCCATGCTACCTAATAATTAGCCACGTGGACAGGTGTTTTTTCACATTGCACACCATCTGATTGCAATAAAGCTCTGCCAAGGGTTTTGGTCAGATTCTACGTTCCTCGGTTTGATCGATCTCTAGGTCACCGATCCGTGAATACATGTACATAACCTCAATCTTCAAATATTTTATATAATAATCTATTTATGAGCAATAAAATTCCTTCAAATCCTTTTTAGGTTTTTGTACCATTTAGCCAGAACAAGCTGATGCTATCTAATCTTAGTTATTATCTATTTGGCGATATTAGCCAGTTACTTTATTTTCAGACCTATTACTGTTTCTGTTAGGGCTTTTTATCTACCCAGATTTAATACTTTACACGCGCCCCTGGGTTTGAATTCAAAATATTTGAGAATCACAATGTTTTTAATGAAAACCCACCCTTCAATACATCGATATACACTATACTTTATTTATAAATTATACTCTCATACTTCTATCACAGTTCGCAGACATATTTGCTGCATCTCCTTTATACCTTTATCAAATACAATAACAAATTCTCCTCCTCAACACACATAAAATATCATAAATATAAACTTCTAAACGCACTCCTCCTGACAACACTTAAAACATAGTAATTTTTAAATTCGCCGCTTGCAGGGCTGCCAACCTAACTACACACATTTCATAATTCTCATAAATGATTCCTTTTAGACAATAATTTCGATTCACAAAACTTCTGGGCTTATATCTTATAGTATTTCTTAGGTCTTAATATAAATAATTTTTATACATCAGGTACAATACTTTTCCTTGCTAATGGCTCTTGGTTTTTTGGTAGCTTGTATACACTTTAGGTCTTTTCAGGTAACAAACGTGGCATAATTAAAAGTAATAAATATAAAACATATAAATAAATATACCGACATCAATAAATATGATAAATAACAATAATAAATAACAATGATAAATAACAATTTTCGGGGTAACCATACTTTTTTATAATCATATGTTTGCAGGCATTACATATTTGATTCAGGTGGCCTTGCCCAGCTGGTCACTGATTCTACAGAATTTGTTGTCGAATTTCATAATTAACCTAACTGCTGCATTTTTTCTCTTTAAAGGTAATTTACAAATTTTAAATATACTATCCCCGCTTGTGTCCTTTTTTAGTGGATGTAGCTAATTTAATTACACATTTAAAAATTATTCTTTTTCTTATTGCAGGCTTCTAACGGCTGGAAGGAATTAAAACATTGGATTGTTGCCACGCGGTCTTATGCCAAGATTAAAATTATTAAGGAAGGTTAGTAATCGGTTTGATAATAATGTTTTCCTTGATTTCTTATCATATTTATTTCAAATTCTGTGATATAGCATGTAGAAATGTTGTGATTTACTTGCATCTTCTTGCATTCTGTTTGTTGACATGATTTAGGCCGGCTAGGTTATCTGCTATCCGTTGGTGAGGCTGTCCTAATTTGATAATTTATCTTCATGAATATAAAACCCCGGTATCTGGTGTATCTTTTAAAACAATTCCTTGATCCTTTTAATGGTAGTTCCTTTCAATCCATTCTTATTCCAATCATCATGTAATTTCAATTCATCTTTCCTCTTATATTCATTTAATATTCTTGATCTCGGTTCATTATAACTCATTATGCTCAAGACAATAAACATTTTTATAATATTAGCTTCCCACTCATCAATACTAGATTCTTTTAATAATAACAATATAATATTTTCCATCATATCTACAACACAGTCTTTTATTAATATCACAGCCATTACCAACATTAAACACCATAACAAAACATTTATTTTCTCTTCAATAGTATAACCTCTTATCATATAATAGTCAGGTACTTCCATTTTATTAATATAATTCCTTGTTTCTCTCACTCTTCTTAGACACTTTCCATTCTTCATTAGCTCCCACAAGTAATCCAATTTATTGTCCGCGCATGAATCGATAGTAGTCCTTCTAATAGCTTCGGTTCTATCCCATTTATTTGATCCGTTTTTATCCCGTTTCCTTAGCCCATTCTTCCGGTCACATCGCTCAATATCTCTCTTGAAGAGTATGTGCCGCGGATGCACGCCGTCGGTCCGCTCCTGTCCTCCTCGGTGTCGGTCCGGTGTTCTTCTTTGCCTCTTGAAGCGTGCATGCGGCCGGTATGCGCGCGCGCGGTTCCTCCGTTTCTTTCGCTTCTTTCTCCGGGCCTTATGATGCATGCCTCTTTTCTCCTGCATGTTGTCCTCCCAGTCCTGACGTCGGTCGAGTATCCTCGGGCGCTTTCGTCTCCGGGCCTTGCGGTGGTCGCTCCTCTTGTCCTGGATGCCGTCCTCTCGTTCTTCCATGGGGTCCTTGGTTTGCCGTGTGGTGGAATGATGCGCAGGTGTAGACTCTGTGTGCGGATGCATGGTGGTGGTCAAAACAGGTAGTATGATGACGGTCTCTTGATGCGCGGGTGTGACGTGCAGATACATGGTTGCGGTCTCTGGATATGCGGGCTGCTCTTCCTGCGGTGATGGATCGTCGGCGGGGAATATAAGGCTCAAGAGGGGTGGATGTTTGCGGCTGGTTTTTGGTGGTAGGCTGTCTTGTATTGTTATATTGGGGGTATCATATAGACCTGGTTTATTAGCTGTAGCTTTCTGTATATCTGGTGGCGGGTCGTTGGGTGTTGGGTTCCGGGTTTTTTGTTGATTCATTCCTATTGCATGTGCTAATGTATAATTTGTACTTACTTGTTGAGGTGGCGGTTTATAATTTCTGTTGTAATTGTTTTGTGTGTGATTATTATGTGAGTTTAATCGATCACGGCCATCATAGTGATTCCTACGATTGCTCTGCTGGGCATAGTGGTTGGTTGTGCGATTTTGAAATTTTTCATTATTCCAGTTACCATTTTGCCTGTGCTCATAGCGGCGTTCAAATTGAGGAGCAGATCGGTAGCGATCATATGATACCGGTTCATAATTTTGGCTGTTATACTGATTAAATTTGGAGTTATGTAGATTTGGTGCGTATCTCTGGTCTGAACGGTGGTTTGATATTGCCATTGCAGACTGTATGCCATATAAATGATTTATCAGCTGTTTGCAATCAGTAATGGGTTGTGTGGCGAGTGCCATTCTAACTTGATACGGTAGCTTCTTTAAAATAATACTTGCTAATGCCGATTCATTAATGGGCTCGCTCAATTGAGAATTTTTAAACTGTAGGGCAGTGACGAAAGTGGTACATGCACCGTCTAAGTTAGGGTTGAAATCGCATGATATAATGTCCGCTAGCACGTCCAACTGTTTACTTCTGCTCCAATACTGTTCCAGGAAGACAGCGACAAACTCATCCAATGATGTAAATTCATGGGCTCTACTCCGAAAGAACATCAGGGGTTCGCCAATCAATAAACTAGTCAAACGAAGACGCCAAAAATTCCAAGAGGTAGGTGCAAGAGTTTGTACTAATTTTATCTGATCAATGAATGGTTGAGGTTGCAAATGGCGATCAGTATTATCAAATTTTCCCAGTCCTTGTAATATACTATGTACGTTGAGGTTGTCTGTTTGAATCCCTTGAGGTCGTTGTTGAATATGATTTTCTAATGCTATTATTTTTTCCTGTGTTATCTGCCATTGACTATCATGTGTAATTTTATTTGCGTTTATTTCCTGATTTAATTGAGTCAGAGTGGATTTTTGAATTAGTAGAGTTCCGTTTAAAGCTTTACAGGTTTCTGTATTTTGATTTATGCTACCTTGCAGTTGGTTCATTTTGTGGACATATTAATCTGTTTATTTTGTATTTCTTTAATACTGTTAATATTTTTGTCAACTGTAGTTGTTAAGGTTTGATTGGCAACGGTAATTTGTTTGTGGATTTCTTGGTGGCAATCGGCCTTAATGTTATTTGTTATATCCTGAATGGGTGTAGTGATTTGTGTGGTTAGGTTATCTATCCTTTCATTGAGTTCACATGTAACCGTATCCAACCTTTCCGATAATCCTGCCGTAGCTTTATCCTGACTTTCTTTTTGTAGGGTTATCATTGCTTTTAATTCTTCCCTATGATTCTCTACTTTAGTTTCAATATTATCCAACCGTTGTTCTACTGATTTTATAGCGCCTGCGGTCTCTTTCATGCCCTGTTCCACTGTTTGTTTATTTTCCTCTTTTACTGTAGCAATCTCTTTTTTAATCTCCTGCATCATATTATCCATTGTTTTTTGTAACATATATTGAAAGTACTGCTAGTTTGTTCCATTATTACCTTTTGAAGCGGATCTAACTCTGTGATTGAAAATATACTTTGTTTGCTCAGGTGTGACTCGGCCTCCGGCGATGCGGGTTCTGCAGGCTGCTCCTCGCCCCCTTCAAAGTTGATCTCTACTATCCGTTGATTCAATGGTGTGTCAAAAATGATAAGCGAAAATGCTTAAAAAAGAGACACAAACCGGGACTTACAGTGAAACAGTGATGTGTAAAGTGTTTGGATACTCATACAACAAGGTATTTATACTTAAGTTTTTTATAATGCTCTAGCGCCCCCAATGTTTTGTTTTAATTTATTCTTGGCTAGTTTACAGGCTGTGACTTATTTTCCAACCGGCTTAAACACATAATATATTTTTGACTAGAAAGTAATAGCAGTTTAGGCTTATAAAATATAATCTCTCTCTATAAACATGTATTTTTTTTTTTTTTTTTACAGTACTAATAATATAAAATTTTCTTTAAAACATATAATTTCTCTTTATTTAAAGCTATTGATTCCCCAAAAAGTAATACAAATTTCCCTTCGCCAGTTTTCCTCAAAACTCGTATAAGTTATCTATAATTTTCAATATGGTTATTGACTTAATTTCAAATAATTATTCAATGAGCTTGGCTCTCCTCATCAGTCCCACGTTGGTACGGCATGTCTTTATCTGCCGTATCCGTGGCCCCACGTTGGGCGCCATGTCTTTATGTCACGTTATTTTTTATATTTAAATAACGATTAGCCTCCTGCTTGGCATCAGTCGGTAAAGCATGAGATTTGATATAATTATATAATTGGGTCGTGGTTTTCTAATAGTATTCAGTCTTAAAAAAATCTTGATAGGCCTAGGTATGGGCTTCTCCTATAACTCTTGTAATTCAATGAAAAATAAATATATATAAATATGATACTTATACAATAGTGTTGAGGAATAAAAAATAAATTGCACACCATAAACGTTTCATACATATATTACACAAATAATGCAAAAATAAAGCGAGGCAAAAATATATAAAGAGCGATAAAAAATATAATATAAAAATAGAACAATAATTGAAATCAGTAAAATATCACAGGCTAACTTTATATTCTAGATTTATGGCACGAATCATTACCATGTGCCTTTATCTTAATATCATATGCATTCCTTTGCATGTAGCTGCGATATGCGCTTGCTAATACTTGTCGACTTGGACAATTCAATTAAAAATATGTGCTTTAATATCAGCTTGATAAATTAGCCACTAGTAATCCAAATATATATATATTAAAATCTCTAGTACTTAGTAGATTTATTTGTATCGAATATATATTTTTATCTCAGGGTGCAAGATTCGGCACCTGACGGAATAGGTAGAGCCATTCATCTAGTGAATTAGAGCTATAATAAATTATCGCAAATTATACTGCAAAAAAAAATTAAATATCATATGCATATGTTTTAGTAGCCTAGATTTTGTACTTCTTTGATTAATAGAAATTTCTGAAATATTGATCTATATTTTTCTTTCAATAAATACCTTTAATACTAATTTTACTTGCGCAAGTATTACTCTTATTAATTTCTTAATTTATAATAAAAACCCTTTCGGCGAGCTAGCTTTGATCATCAGATTAATTCGAAGCACTAGGGCGCCCATCACTAATTCAATATTAATCACTCACGTGTCGAAAATCTTCTTGTAAGCCGCCGATGTCGATCCAACTCCATGTGGTCCGGGAATATGGTAGCCAGAATCGTCTCTTCCAAGGGGTTATAAATTTATTTAAAAATGAAAATGACTTCTGCTTCACAATAGCATCACGAAGTCTTTTAAGAAATTTAATAATTCAATTTAACTTTAACTTTTACAAAATCATTATCAAGGTACTACGCTCTAAAATATTTTTGGGTCCTCTTATGGTGGCATTTGGCTGGCGAGTTCTGGTTCTCCTTTCTCAAGTTTTACAGATCCTATTTCCGACTTTCAAATTAGCATAAAATTTAAATATCTTAGTCCTCCGCCATTTAGGTTCAAATAGATCTTACAAAAAATACCAAAATATTGCTTAGATTGTATGATTAATAATTTCTTTGCTTTCGAGCCATCTCGATAACATAGACTATATAACAATTCAACATAGATTTCGAACATTTATAGAAATATATATAAATATTTTTGAATTGGCCTACAATTGCCGCCTATTAACTGCCGTTTTACTATTGGTGCATGCAAATTTTATTCGGTATTCATGCGCCTGGTACCTCTTATTTCCTGAATACATTAAATTATTTTTATTTGGTTTTTTATTTATGCTCTTTACATGCTAGCTAATATTCTATACATTAATATTAATTCCATGCTACCTAATAATTAGCCACGTGGACAGGTGTTTTTTCACATTGCACACCATCTGATTGCAATAAAGCTCTGCCAAGGGGTTTTGGTCAGATTCTACGTTCCTCGGTTTGATCGATCTCTAGGTCACCGATCCGTGAATACATGTACATAACCTCAATCTTCAAATATTTTATATAATAATCTATTTATGAGCAATAAAATTCCTTCAAATCCTTTTTAGGTTTTTGTACCATTTAGCCAGAACAAGCTGATGCTATCTAATCTTAGTTATTATCTATTTGGCGATATTAGCCAGTTACTTTATTTTCAGACCTATTACTGTTTCTGTTAGGGCTTTTTATCTACCCAGATTTAATACTTTACAATGGCCAAGCCAAGAACGCCGTCTATCCTTCAGAATACGCAAAAGAGATCACTCTTTTCTCATTATGTACTCATCACATTCATTAATAAGACTACACTACTGATGTTGAGCAAGCTACACATGAATAGAACTATTATTTAGAATTTTCATCCTGTAAAACTAGGAGGAGTATGTATGAAATTTAGAATAGAATTACATTTTCTACATCATATGAATTTATAACATCATACCACTTCACAATTATTGCATCATATTTCTTGCCATATCAACTACAAATAACCTACTTTCAATTAGATTCACCTTATTATCTGTAATCTGTTGAAAGAATACAATCTGCAAACTCAATTTCAACTATATTTACCCTGTAATTATTAACTGTTTATCTGTTAACTGTAATCTGTTAACATAATACTACCTGTAACTTGAACTGGATAATATTTTCTGTATCCTGAATTTAAACATCTTCGTTTGAAATTAAATTTTCCGAAATGAAAGTTTAAATTCCAGAGTTTAGTCATTTTGAACCCCGTTCGAAATCTATATATCCTCAATAGAAGATTGAGTTTAGCAATATAGTCGAACCTCTGTAGAAACGAAGTCGATTATCCCGAGAAAAAATTCGCTGCAGAGAGGTATTCGTTATTGAGAGGTTCTGTCAAGAAAACTGCCACGATCCTATGGATCTTAAAAATATCGTATCACGGCGGTAAATGAATGAATATGGTACATAAAACATATCATTGCGAACGGTAGGGTACCTATTAGGCCAATATTAATATGGAAATTTGAAAATTCATGCTGAAAAAACATGTCTTTTTAAATATTTATAGAATGTAATAAGTGAGTAAACTCACCAATTTATTTCCAGAAAGCTTGATTAGTACTATTAGTAGAGTTTAATCAAAGTACATATTATGTAGCAATATTTTTCAACTTTTTACACTACTATTAGATGAAACGCAAAATACGGTTATTTTGTCAAAAACTTTACTTTAAATACTATAATAACTCAACTTTCATATTTTTTAATGTTTTATATTTGGAGAAGTGAGTAATTTTCGGTTGAATTTTGCATTTGAATAAACCATCATGTTCGATAAACGACTCACATCTATTAAAACAGTCAGACATGTCTGGTACACCATTTTTTAGTTTAATCCTTGCCTGGTAATTTTAAAAGCCTGTATAACTTCTTGATCTGACGGATTCTTTTCCTCAGGTTTGTCACAGCCATCATCATCATAGTCAATTCAAAGAAATGAAATGTGTGACAAAAGCGAGAATGGAAAAGCCCAGTTGTTTACCTGCCTGGTCTACATTAATGACAAGTTCTTGGAATTCAATTCCCGACTGAAAGAGAGACTGACCTGAATTGCCATTATTTTTAGTCTATTGACCTTTCTGCTGAAACTAAACAATTCCTTGAAAATAACCGCTACTTCCTATACATACTACATTTTGTATGTTAAAGTCAGGAAAAACTTTGTTGTTGAGAGGTCCGAAATTCGTTAGAGGTAAATAAGCAGCCAAATCTCTAAAATGTCATGGGACCAGGTAAAAATTCGTTGTGTAGAGGATTTCGTTAAGTAAAGGTTTGTTATAGAGGGGTTCGACTGTATTTCAATTCTAGTGCTTCAACGCAAGTTTTTCAGTTAAAGATGGAATTAAGTAGAGAATGCATTTATTCAAATGCTAATTAATATATAATTATTATTTAACGAAAATCCTAAATAAATGCTGCAAATCACCCCGAAGACCTCTGCTACTGCAGACATTGACAACAGGGTTATCAGCTAGATGGAAATTCGATGATTTTTGGATAGTAGTTCTCATCGAATTTCCATCTAGCTGATAACCCTGTTGTCAATGTCTGCAGTAGCAGAGGTCTTCGGGGTGATTTGCAGCATTTATTTAGGATTTTCGTTAAATAATAATTAATTAATAATTTTCAGTTAACTTTGGTGAGATTATCAAAATACTCCTAATCAATGATTAATTATTGATACCTACAAGTCTCGCTAAAGTCCACATGCTCCCACATCTTTCAATGAGAAAATCAATTTTCAAATCACTAACACATTTCATGCATGAAAGTGATGTGATGGATAATATGATTAGATGATTGATTTTTGTGAATAACGACCATATTATTCAAGCATGAAAAATTATTTCTGGTTCATGGATACCAGTATCTCAAAGCTAAATTTGTATCATAGATAATACATTTCTAGAAAATGTTGTCGGTTTTGTTGTTTCAGTTCAATTTATTACATGGCTAACAACACTGATTTACGAGCTCTGCTAGCTAGGACAAACCTATTGTTATTTCTCTATTGTTATGTTTCATTCATGTTTTTATAGGTTCTAGTGGTAATTTGCAACGGTAATCGATAATAACATGTATTCCATGCTATTTGGTATCATTATCCATGCAACTCGGATCCACAAGCATGTTCTAATTTCCGGAAGGAAGGATCGCAGAGTCCAAACGAAGAGAATAATTCACTTCTGAACGACCAAGTCATTAAGTTTTTACGATTCGGCTATCTTTTTACACGAAACGCAAGCGCTTGATGGCGGAAGAAAGTAAAAAGAACTCAACTATCACGCATATTGATCTTAAAAAGTAAAGGGTAGGCCTCACTCCACGGAAATCGTTTACAACTTGGAGAATCATCTTCAACCGAATAACCTAGCCAACCCTGTAATTTCTTACGACCCTTAGAAAATTGACATTTCTCTCAAAATAGAACAGTGGAATGGATTGACCTATTAATAAATATGAACTATTTTTATAGAGGATAGAGCCCAACATAGTATGTGGTAAGTGTTGGTTGACATCTTGACATTGTTCTATGATAAATTTGTTTATTTTTGTAAAAATAGAATCTAACTAAGTAGAAAGTAGAATCAATATAAGGTCTCTCCCATTCCATTTCTATGAAATTGACATTTTTTTTCGATAGTTTTGTTTATTTTTGTAAAAAATATAATGTAGAGTATCTAACTAAGTAGAAAGTAGAATCAATATAATGTCTCTCCCATTCCATTTCTTCGTATTATGAATAAATAAATAAATGTTTATTTCCCAAAAAAATAAAACTACTACATATTATGTTCAATTACAGAAAATATGAGATAGTTTACAATTACATACAATAGTTAGTTTCAGAAATTTCTTATAATGTGTCTTCCACATGTTTAGTGTTTCTGTGTGGAAATTGACCTACTCCACAATGGCGTACCATGTTCTAGAGTAGGTTTTGTTTGTTTGCTTTTTTTGTGTGCGGATTAGTAATTAGTAAGACATTCTCATTTTTGGGGCATTCTCAGGGAGATATTTCATATGAGAACCTTTTGAATAGATGCAAGGTTTTGAATATAAAAGGTATATTTCTGTTTACTTTGATTTTAGAAAATTACTTCAGCAAAGAATATTTAGTTATGAAAGTTAATCGATATGATTCAAGGAATGAGAGATATGTTTTACCATTTACTTGGAATAATTTAGCCAGAAACACCATAATCTACATTGTACCAAAAACGTTCAATGATTTACCCGATAATTATGCTGAGTTTGTTAATATGCGCCTGTTGAAAAGAAATTTAAAGATTTGGTTAAATAATTACACTTTAGATGTAACATAATGTAATTCATTATTAATGTATTGTATTGTCGTAATTCATTCTGTTCTATTTTTTGTATGTATGTTAAGGTTGACTAAATATTATAACACTTTTGAGAGCTGAGCCAAAAATAAATTAATTAATATCATGTTAATTTTAACTGTTAAGTAAATTCTGTAAGTAAATTTAACTGTTAAGAAAACATAAAGTTCACTAATATATGTATATTTATATTTGAACTTAAATGTTTTGTATTAATGTACCTTGTCAAGCAGCCTCTTTGAGGTTCGCTTAAGGTAGCTTATTTATTCAATAAACGTTTTTTCTATTCTATTCTATTCTAACTGGTTTGAAATATTATGACAGGCCTCTCTTATTTTATAAAATCATTTATTCATGGTGAACCATAATCAGTTTATTTGATTGTGTATCTTACATTTTTAATATAACAGATAGTTTTTCATACAACAGATAGTACCGAATTATCATAATACATTGTTTAGGAAGAATCTTTCTCTGCCCCAACCTTGTATATTCCATCAGCAGTAATAAATCAAATTGGCCTACCATTCAGCAAACACGATCAATTTTTCAAAACATAAACAATCTGGGAAGAGTGGGGCATCTCGCCAACTTTTGACAGATGTTCGGACGTCCATGGTGTTCTGTGATTTTTGAAAAAGTTGCTTCTCCTCTTTCAAAACTCCACTAGCTATCACCTCTCTCTTTTCCTATGTAATTCTATCCCTCTCTCACATCGTCTTTTCCTTCTCATCTTCTTCTATCTCGTCCTTCCTCAATATCTATGTATTCATCTATCACTCTCCCCTCTTTCTCACTATTTCCTCGTTCTGTGTTTCTCGTGCATTTTTCAAATCCCTCACTCTCTTTTGATGGGCATGGAGAAATGATAGAATTCAAAAGACAAAGGATTCACAGTGACAAAAGTGACATTTTCAGGGCTGAGCCGAAGCATGGAGTTTGGGCCCTGGTTATTGGGACAGGAAGTTGCGTGTTTGCACATTTTGTATCTGTGCAGATTCGTAGATGAGTTTTGGAATGTTGGTAATCTGTTTCCTGGTATATATACTCATATACTTGATGGTATATAGGCCAAGAGAGATGAGGAGCTGAGAGAGAGATAATGAGGATGAGATAATAACTGAGAGAGATAATGAGGATGGGAAATATCAAGATGAGGTAGGGAGTTGGTTGAAGATGGAGAAGGAGAGGAAGCAGAATATGAAGATTGAGAATAATTGAGAGAAGGAATCATGAGGGAATGGAGAAGGAGAGAAGAGAGACGAGAGAATGAAGAAGAGAAATATGAAGATATGGAGGAGAGAAGGAGAAAAGAGAAGAAGGGTGAGAAATCAAGATATGACGATGGGAGGAAGAATCATAAGAAGATGGAGAAAGACAGAAGAGAGATAAAAGGATAAGGGATTAAAATCTGACTATGTGAGAGCTAATTATAAAAAGATGGAGGAGGAGAGAAGTGCATCATAAGAAAAGAAATCGAAGGGTGAGAAATCAAAATATAACGATGCGAGGGAGAATTATAAGGAGATGGAGAAAGACAGAAGAGAGACAAAAGGATAACGAATCGAAATCTGACGAGGTAAGGGCGAATTATAAGAAGATTGATTGATTAGCTGCTCTCTCTTACACTTAATCCTCCAATACAATTCTACGTAAAAATAAAACACTGTACAAAAAATATTATAAAATACAAAAAAACTAATTTTGCAAAATAATAAGCCAAAATTTCTTTCCAATTTAGATCAGTGAAGAGAATACAATAAGGAAAGAAGAAAAGTGAAAACGAAATAAACGTCAGTTCAAAATCCATAGACCATTTCGATAGAAGTAGAAAAGGAGAAAGAGAGGAATAAATTAAAGAAGGAAGAAAGAACACACATACACACACGAGAGAGAACACAAATGATAGAGAAGGAGAGATGTGGAATAAAAAGAGAAATATAAATATTGGGATTGGGGAGGGGAAATCATTTGGTGATAGAGAAGGAAAGAAGAGGGTATGGGTGAGGATGCACAATATTACGAAAATGGGGAAATTTCAAAAAGATAAGAGGAATATCGGATGGAGAAGGAAATAGAAAAATTGATGAAGGAAATCTGGAGGAAAGGGGTATATATGAAGATGGGGATGGAGTTAAGAGGTTATAGATTCGGAGAGAAGAGAAATGAGAGAGTGAGTGAGCAAAATATCATGGTGATTGGCAGAGGAAATTGTAGAAGAGGGAATATTGGATAGAGAAGGAAATAGAGAAATTGTTGAAGTAAATTCGTCGGTGGTGGAGAGGGGTGGAGGAAAATGGTGGCCAGGTTTGAGACTAGCGTCAGAATGTGACTAATGGTGTTTGGTCTGCCACTATTAATAAGGCGGCTAGCAGAGACAGCTAAGCCGTTTGTTTTTACAACGGTGCAAATGTATTTTGGAGCCGAGAAGTTCCTTTCTTTGAATAATACCACTTTAAAACCACATTTATTACTACAGCCATGGTCCTTCTTGGAGTACTTTTTTCAAGTTATGCACAAAACGCTAATAATATTAGAAGCAACCGTTTGAGCCAGACCATATTGAGCGTTTTTCAGAAGGCAACCCAATGAGCCAATCGGAGAGCATCTTGACCTGCCGACTCTAAAAACGCCGTCTTAAAACGCCTGAAAAAACTCCTTCTGGCCTTCAGATGCTGGTGGCAGTCAAGCTCTTTTTATTGATTAATACTGATTAATTGATTTTCTAATGATTAATACTGATGCGGAACTGTAAACAATTATTTATTTCTTAAGTTTCATTTAATTTTATATTGTCTATTTTTGTAAATGTTACCATAGGCAATAGCCTTGTAACAATTATCAATAAATATCTTATCTTATCTTATCTCTTCAAAGGGAGTTGAAATACAGTAATTATTCGATCAGAAAGAGGAGAATATTGACAAAGGTTTGGATAATTTGACGGAATAAAGAAATAATTGGTTTATGATATCTCTATGTAGAAAGCACTCATGTGAGTGTATGCTTTCTTTTTATGTGTTATTGATGATGGATCTAGTTTCATCAAAATTTATGTGACATGTGATCTATAAAATAACTGTTTTATTATTATTACTGTTTTAGGTGGGCTGCGAACATCAGGAAGTTTCTGACTGTCCGTAACCTGAACTGATCTGAAGCAGCAGGCTACCCGTCCGAGTGTACCAATTATCCATCACTTATCTAACGTACGATACTCTTGAATCTATGTAGGATTTAACCTACTCTAGAACATGGAACGCCATAGTGGAGTAGGTCAATTTTAACACAGAAAACACTGAACATGTAGAGGACACATTATAAGAAATTTGTATTGTAACTAACTATTGTATGTAATTGTAATTTATTTGATATTCTCTGTAATCGATGTAGTAGTTTTAGTATTTTTGGAATTTATTTATTTATTGGAGAGAGTTCTGACTACGAGGACAAGAACTGCCCTCTTATATCACTGATTACTCCACCCCGTTTGGTGCAAATCATGTAATAATAATTCTACATGATAGATTCTGTTCCCACCCGAAACCTTTCATCTCAATACCAGCTCTATCCAATTACCTTTCAATTACCTCACCCCTCGTGCCCTTTGAATGAGTAATCTAGAATCTCTCTGCATCGAAAAGAGCCAATAGCACAATGTAAGGGATTTGTGCACCATATTACACTACTCCACCCCCCACCACTTTCCGAACATGTGTGGGTGTTTACAAAATAAGATTTCGAAGAGGGTCTTGAAAATAGCCGACAAAGGCGAATCGGTGGTTTGACTGGTGGTTGGTTTGAGTGCGGTTATGGTTAGGGGGGTTAGGGGGTATTTGGGGCTGAGAAGTTTGGGGGTGACTTTGTCGTGGTTCGGGGGGGGGGTGTTAGACTTAGCAGCAACAGGCGCGAAGCTATGCAAGCCGCTATCAATTTCGGATCGAGCCTTTCTTGGCGGGTGAACCCCCTCGAGGAGGCTACCCTTTGAAGGGGGCAGGGTACCCCTTGAAGGGAGTCCCACCAGGAAGAGGAAGAGTGGTTAGCCGGGTAATCGATAGGCTATAGCTGTGCAAATTTCAGCTCCTTCTGGTTCCCTCTTTCTATGCCAACACAGAAAAATGGGATAGTGATTGTGCTCCATGTCATACTACCCTTTATTCTCATATATTTTGCCGCCAGTCTTTTTCTAACATATAAGTTATAAAAAAATGATATGATCTCTCTATGTTCTGGAAATCTATGATAACTGAGAATAGAGGGGGAAAATGATAAAAAATCATGAACTTATCCTATTATATTAAGCGAGCAATTATATCTGTTTATATTTTTATAAAAAATCTGGTTATTTATGTTCAACGGATCTCGAAAACGGCTCTAACGATTTTCACGAAATTTGGAACATAGCAGGTTTATGATATAAAAATTCGATTGCACTAGGTCTCATCCCTGGGAAAACTCGCTGGAGGACATGAAAAGGATAACAATTATTCATCCTTGGAAAAACAGATGATAATTTCGTCGTCTGTCGAAACAGAAGATGCGTGTGTGTGAGAGAGACAGAATTATTTCCAGCTGTGTAATCAATCAGCGAGGAATTTTAATGGACTTGATAAAAATAATCTGATTTGTTGACATTACATGATAATCACTCTAAACTAGAGTATATCATAATTTTCAAAGTTAATCATTATTTGACAATTTTAAGTGATTAGTGAGTGCTATTTTGTTATTAAATTTGGTTTGTAAATAATCTCAATTAGAACTTTTTTGTTTTTGAATGTTTGGACTGAAAATTGAAACTGAATTCAAGTGTTTGGAACATAACCTACTTTCTGGACTATTTATAGTTGAATCAAAATTCGGGTTTTGGGCTGTGCCTGTTAGTCCTTCCCCAATCATTTTAAAGAATTATGTTCTGTTTATCAATAGTTTATGAACAAATAACGAGCGAAGCTCGGTGCCCCGATATTGTAGAATGATCTACGGAAATACACTTCAAATGATAGACCACACTATGTTACATCATTGAAATAATAGAAAATTCCCGCATTGTTTGTTTCTCTCTACCTTGAACGGATTGACAAATTCTATTGAAAAGCAACTATTATGTAGAAACAGATGGGGAATATATCATTCAATTTCAATTTTCAAAAAATCACACTTTATAAAAGTCTCTAACCTTTATAAAATGTCAAAAATGATTCGAGGGCAAGAACGAAACGTTAACAATGGCCTCCATACTAGGGATGCTACTTTACTACATTCTATCAAATACTTATTAGCCTCAACTTGAGTGGCTGCTTGAAGCTTCCAGTAATTTACTAAACTTCAATTAAATATTATTTTTTATCGATTCTATTAATCAATCAATGTATTAAGTATAATCATTCCTACATTAAAATATACATCAGAACAATGTATTATCTATTTTAAAATCAAAATATTTATTATAAATATACATTATAAGAGTGTATTCTCTATTAGTGTAATCTCTACTTCTAAATTCTATGAGCAGATTAAGCTTATGTAATAACGTGGAACTCCCCCCTACACACAGATGGATAGTCTAGTAGGGTTCCAAAGTATTTTGTATATTGTCATAGCCACCTCTAATAGAGGTGGCTATGATATTGTATTTCATATTCGTGTATTATGTTTTTTTGGAAATAAATTGAAATTGAATTTATTTGAATTGAACCATTATCTACATTTGAGATAGAAATCTAAGTCTGAAGGATTTAAATGGATTGTTCAAAACAGAAAAAAACTATTTGAACAATTCTTTATTGTTTCCTGAAACTATTGTACATCACTAATACTACATGGAAGTGGAAGAAGAATTCTGAAGACAATTTCTCAGTAGCAATAGAGGCTGTGCCAGCACTGTTTAAAATATGATAAAGAAGACAATTTTGAATAAAATTTAGAATTTAGAAATAGGCCGACACATCTAGAAAATACCTGAGTCTATACCTAATTCATGCAGGTGAACGGGCTAGAGTCAAGAAAACTTCAATTAATCTTGCCATGCCTGATTTAATAGGTTTATACTATAGAATAACACTACAATTTGAAATAATTGAAAAATACAAACAGCTTCAATAAACATTGGCAACTAAAATCGAACAACAGAAACAACAATTTAATGTTACTTTGGTGACATTCTTCATCTGATTCGGTGGCGCATTACTATCCCCGATTAGATAGCAATACGTCACAAAACCAAACAATATCAGTCATCAAATAACAAGTTCTTTTCAACATGGAATTACTCAAGAAAGAAAAGCCCGTTGAACCCAAGTTTCGTCGATAGTAACCCATATAACCCATTTCATAATAATTTTGAATCCCCACTTTTGATTGACATTCTCGAATGAACCTTTGTTTCACTACACTGCACTTTCGTTGGTCTGTACGTTGCTTTATCGTTGGGGTTACAGTACCTTGTTTTTGGCGGTGAGCTTTTACCGGTTGAATTTGGCTTGACGGCGACGTCCTCTTACGTCCCTAGACCTGTCGTCTGAACGGGTGTCTTGAAGCGGTGTTACATAAAGTTGCGGAACCAAAGGGTGGTAGTACAAGAAGTTGGTTTGGGGACACACATGAACCGCTGTAAATAAATGTATTACAGCATTAATTTCTAACTCTTCCTACAATTCATCAAAAGCTAAAACAGGAGTTTATTCAATTATTTAATTTAGATTTTATCTTGACGT
This sequence comes from Nilaparvata lugens, assembly GCF_014356525.2. Classification (NCBI taxonomy): domain Eukaryota; kingdom Metazoa; phylum Arthropoda; class Insecta; order Hemiptera; family Delphacidae; genus Nilaparvata; species Nilaparvata lugens. The sequence goes on from NC_052510.1 coordinate 13,921,682, forward strand.
TCTGATTTCATTCTCAAAATTGAATTAAAACGGATTTACTTGCCAGAGTGTCATTAATATACAATGCAACTTTATGAAAACACTCGTAATAAATTAATATAATGCTTTTAAAAAAATGAATACTTCATTAATTATGATGTTAACTTATAGGATATTTTTCGTTTGGTTTGCAAAATCAAATATAATTTTTCATATAGTAGCTCGACTAGTATTATTGGAAACTTGTGCGCTAGCCAACATTTTTTAATATTAATTTCATGGAAAAGAAAAACTTTCTTCTTTGTCTATTAAGATTTCTATCTTAAAAATTTACTAAATTATTCGAAAGCCTTAATGACATAAGAAAACAGAGTCTGAAAAATATAAAATTATAAAATGTCATAAACTCAATATGAACATAATCTTAAAAATTTCATTCCAATTTAAAGGCTATCTTCCTGACTTTCAGCAATACTCTACGATAATATATCTCCAGAAACAATAACTCAAATGTAACGTAACTGAAAACTTTCTATACTTCTTTAGAAAAAAATTATAAGTATCTTCCATCCCTAATAAAATCAAAAGGATTATTCTCAATCAATATTATTAACTTGAAAAATAACAGGCTTTGTTGATAAAATCTTTTGATTGAAGTTTCACTTAATTAATTTCCCTAAATTATATTTTAACCTTAGTTTACGTACCTTAGCGGTTATTTGAAGAAACAATTATTCGTACATGAAGAAGAAACACAATTAAACCTTTCAGGACATGGCACTACTAGAAAATTTAAACTTTAATAAAAATAAAACTAGCTCCTACATTAACTAATAAAATAAAGTTGTAAACTTGCCCAAAAAGGGCGAAACATAGTGACTACATCTTTACTCTCATAGTGCTCCTAGCAAAGTGTCCTCCGAAATGTAATCTGGTCTCGCGGTTGGGGAATCCCCCCACTACTGTATTTAGAAACAGGTCTCCTATTGGGCGAAAGGAATCAATTTGACCAATCGTCGCGTGGCTTCTAGAGCCTTTGGACCAAATAGTAACTGCAAAATCGGTAGTTTGTTATAATTTCAATGCTTGCTGTTTTCCAACTTATCGCACTTTATGTCGCGACAAGAAGGCTAAGTTTTAGAGATAATTCCATAATCTACATTCCTCGACGACTCGGAGCCACAATTTTTAAATATCTATCATGGGAAACTCGAAGTCATGGCCGTTCATAATAGAGAGAGAAAATAATTTATTTTGCTAACTCACTTACAATAATGGCTCTAGTCTATTGCGTATTAAATTTACTATTATAACTTGGGAAAAGGCCTGAATTAAAAGGAGTGTCCGGAACAAGGCCATCTTTGTTGCCAGCTCTATAAGATTAATGAACTGACAAGGATCTCTCGTCTCACAATCTCACCTCCAAGTTTTTGCTTGTAGTGCAATGAAATCATAAAAAATTCAAAATTGAGTGAGTGAGGAGATACACAATAATTATTTTCCGATCAAATTTCCTCACCTTAGTAATTTATTCACTCTCACAATTTATTCAAATATTGATTCCACGATAATAAATTGAGAAACTTTTCGGCTATTCTTGGAATGAATAACGGAAAAGCTTCAAATGAATTTATAAGACTGTGTTGTCATGTACGAAGTAAATTTGATAGTGAACAGAGGTGTAAGCTAATCATAATTATCGCAATTGGACTGTTTATTAATTATTATTTTTACTCACCTTCTTCACTAAAAATGATGAATTGCAAGTTAATTATTCGTTTTGAACTATTTTGGCGACACTACAGTCTATTTTTTTTAATAATAATATTAAAAACTAGTACTTAGTTAAGCGTAGAGCGCTTCCTGATTTTTTAAATTTTGAAAATGGATTTTGAAAATCTGAAAGCGTTCCACACGTGAGTACTAGTTTTCAATAACTATTATTGAAAAATTAGACTGTAGTGTCGTGAAAATAGTACGAAACGAATTATTATTCTCATATCACAAAACTCTGTACAATATATTGTACAAACTATTATTGAAACATAATCAATCCTAGATCATTCAACTTTATATACTCTTAGAATAATCTCAAATACAGATCATAATAAGGTAACAGCTCAAACCTCCCGAGTTGAGGAAACTACCCATGATTTCAACTCCAGAAATGCAACTTGTGAAACTACCAGAATTTCTTGACAGGTACAGTACTTCTTTCGAGTTGCGTGAACAAGTTCATTAAGTAAACAGAGTATCATGCCAACAAATAATGTAGACGCGATATCTTCCAGAAATATTCATTTCCCAACATATTTTTTCCTCCCTATCTGATTATGCATGCGATCAACAACAATGTCTCACAAATTCCATCTCGCTTTCGATGCTCCCCTATGTATAAAAGCTTTATGGTGGCATACAATAAATAAATAACACAAAATATATTACTTACATTCATGTTGTTTCACAAGGGTACTGTTGAACAAAGTGTAATCTTTCACACTTCAATAATGTGTGCCGTTTCTTTTTTCCAGTCTGTGCACATTATTTCAACTATAACTATAGTAAGATTGACTTCAAACTGTCAGAATTGTTTGAATGGGGTGCGTTGGTGCTATTTTTAGAGAATACTGACTGAGGAGATTGAGTATAGAACTGAAACATAGTTGATAAAAGTATAAAAACCTAATCCTGATCAATGATTAAATAATGAACATACGAAAGTACATTAAATACGATAGGTCAAGTTCCCAGTTGTAGCCTACCATTAATATTATTATCAACAGCATATCTTTCAGCTTCAATTCTCGAATTTTTTATCACAATTCTGATAAATGTACGTTATATTAAGTTGAATAATATTAGTTTCTAATTAGAAAATGTTGTCAACATCAAAGTATATGAATTTATAATGTTTTATATTACAAGAAAATTTATCAATAATATTAGTTTCTAATTAGAAAATGTCAACATCAAAGTATATGAATTTATAATGTTTTAAATTGCAAGAAAATTTATCAAGTGACTTTAGTAAGACTTCATCCACATCACATAATAATTTTATGTAAACTGAATTCTCTTATAGCATTTTCTATATATTCAACATCATTATTCATTCATTATTATTCCTTCATTATTATTCGTTGACGAGCTAGAACAAATTTACTCATATGACCTTCTCCAAGCTCATATATTGTACTTTTCCATTGCTCGTTTAGCATTCCACAGATCTCATTCAGTTAGGAATATTTCATTACAAATAAATCACATAAAGTTCAAACTACAGAATTGATTGATTTTCAATCTTCTACTCTACAGGAATCCAAAAGAGAATTCTTATCTGTTCAACTTGAAATCCAATAAACTAACATGAATGATGTCTTGCACAAGTTTCAATTCAACCCAATCACGGACGAGCTCTCCTTATGTGACCCTCTTTTGCAAGATGGGATGATAAGGAGAAAAGAGGGAGGTGTTCAAGATGATTCCAATCATGTCGTTCTTTGTTAGTGTCAGTGTCGCTACAAGTCACCCACTTGAAGGTTTCTTGACTCAGTTCTTCAACTGCTTTCTCATAATATTAACTGTGTGTTGTGTTCTAGTTCGAAACTCAATACGTGATGTGAATGTGTATAAGTGTTGGTTTCCTATTCTATAATGAACGCAGACTTCAAGTTTTCCAGTGGAAAATTCAATCAGTTTCCTAAGCAGCAAAGGTTAGTGACAAGTTGAACGATGGTTAAATTGAATTCAATTCACAAGTTGTTTCAAATTAGAGTGAAGTCTGAAGTGTGATAGTAAAATTTAAAGTTGGAAGCTTTACTTACTGTAAATCGAACAAGAAACAGAAAAATATTATGTAATGTATAACACATTTTTTTACTACACCTATTCCAATTTTATTTGAGAAAGTATCAAGTTAATTTGAGAAAGTATCAATTGTATTTGAGAATAGTCACTTGTAATTGAGAGAATGTCAGATGTAAATAAGAATAGTCAATTGTATTTGGGAAGTCATCACTTATAATTGAGAGTAGTGAATTGTATTTGAGTAATCGTTAAATGTAAATTAGAAGATATATCAATTGAAAGTGAGAAATTTTCCAATTGACATGTCGTGCTCTTCTGTAGCCTAGAGGGTTGATCTGATCAGGAAAGGATACTGTTCTACGTACACAGTATTCCAATCACTACCATAGGCTTTGCATGGGGGCAAATTAATATTTTCAATGGTGAAATTATTTCCCCTGTACTGTTTACGAATGGGGTAAAATTTATATAGATATGTGTAGTTTTCATCTACATTATTATTCAATCTGTAAGATTAACTATTCACTCCATCCATGAGAAATCAAGTTATATTGACTGGAATCATTGATTATAATGGTTGAAAATACTATTGATTTTATAGACATAGATCACTATAGAGTTATATCCGTTCATGGAATTATGTTGTTTTATGTTGTTTACTGATGATATGATCATCTCCACTGCATCAAAATGAAACATAAACACAAACTCAAGGAAGGAAGAAAGAAAGAGAGACATAGTGAGAGAGAGAAACATCGAGTGAGGAAGCCTGTGAAGGAGTAGTGGGCGGAGAATTAAGTTTAGAGAATTGCAAATGAAAGGGAAGGTATCAGTAGTCAATAGTCAGACGCACCCACTCCCGCGAGAACTACTCACGGTCATTCGCTCATACACTGTTGCCAAATCTCCGGTTGCCATTTGTACGGTAGAACCGTTTTTGTATATTTCTGGAAAAATATACATGGGTGATGACAGCCCTATCTGACGGTAGAACGCTGAACTAAATTTATACATTTCATACATCTTCCCAACTTATGACAACCAGAAAACATTTTTTTATCATTTTTTATTGACGTCCATTTACTTTGAATACCCTTATAATCGATTTCATCAGGTTCTTTAACCTTGAAGATTACTGAATAATTTTTTAGGCGTTTTTGAAATTCGGGAGATGAGTTATAATGGAAAAACAAGTGGCAACCGTATATGGCTGCAATAAGTAGGGGCTGCCACTTGTAATGGCGAAATTAGCATTATGTGATGCCACTTGTTGAGGAATATGTACATATATATATATATATATATATATATATATATATATTATTTATAAATCATGTTATTTCAATTATCCACTGCATACTGCTGTATATTACTGAAATTTGATAACCCTGTTCTACTTTCAGCCTACTTCATTTATTAATCAATTATTTGATCTTATCTACCTATATAATTATTTTACTTTATCAATTTTTGTTTTTTTTCTCTTCAATATTCATATTGATTAAAACTTTTACAATATTTCCATTAATAAATAAATCCTTATTTAAATAACGAAATTAAGGTTTTGGTAGAGAGTTAGTGGGAGGATATTTTTAATATTCTTCCCAAAGAATGGACATTGATATGTCCAAAGCTCCGCCAATTTATGTAGATGCATAGCAATATGATTATTATCTATAGTTATTATATTACAAATTGCTTTTTCATATCATATACAGTTCAATAGTTATTTTCTTAGTCTATATTATGTAAATTCATGTATAACTTTGCTGTATTGTAAGCTATTGTATATAAGTGTATAAGCCAGTATATATTGTAATCTACATAAATAAAGTACTCAATCAATCAATCAATCAATCAAATTCACATGGAAATGGAAGTCACAAAGTTAAGTTACACTCTACAGCCCCTTTTCACAAATTAAAATTCAGCAGCAGAGTATAGGGCTTTCTCTACTAGCATTTTTCTGACTGTTAGTTTGAATTTGTTTTGAATCTAGATTTCTGATGGCTGCAGATTTATAATCATAATTTATTGAAATCACGTATTCCAGAGTAGAATGGAGTTTTTTCTAGAGCTGTGTGCCTATGTACTGGAAAAGCAATGAGACTACTATTACGTGTATTATACCTGTGCAGAATTGAAATTTATCAAAATTATGTTTAACAAAAACCAACAATTGATAGATAAAAATAGATGGCAGCGTTAGAATGTTTAGGTTTTTGAAGAATGCTTTGCAAGAATCTCTTGATCTCAATCCACAAATGACTCTTACTATTTTTTCTGGATTATAAAAATTTTATCGCTATCAACAGAATTTCCCCAGATAATGGTTCTGTAGCTCAGATATGAGTAGAGATATGCGTTGAAGACGGCCAATAGGGTGCTTTTGTCTAGTGAGTGAGAGAGGGTGAGAATTACAAAATAAGCTTGATTTAGTTTTTTTGCAAGGACCTGAATATGCTCCTTCCCCAAGTGAAACTCTGATCTATTATAAGTCCCAGGAATTTTGTTGAAGAGGACACTTTAACACTCTTCAATTATTGGAAGATGTACTCTGTTCACTGCTGTTGGATTACGAGCAGAGCTAAATTGAATAAGATGGCTTTTATTATAGTTTAACGATAGACCGTTTGCTTTGAACCATTTTGACATTGCTGACAGTGCACTTTTCAATTTACTTGCAAGAGTGATGTGACCGGAGCTTGTTGCCAGAGCAGTTGTGTCATCTGCATACATAATTGATCTTATATCAGGTGCACACTTGTCAGATCATTAATATATACTAGGAAAAGCAAAGGTCCTAGTAAGGATCCTTGAGGGACTCCATTTTAAACTATAGCATATGAAGAAGATTTAGCGGACAATTTATCTCTCACACATTGTTGCCTATTATTAAGGTATGAGCTGAACCATTTTAGAGCGGTGCCATGTATTCCATAAAAGCTTAACTTTTTTTGTAGTATCTCGTGATTCACACAATCAAAAGCTTTTGACAGGTCACAGAAGATGCTAGCAGCATGTTGCGACCTGTCAATCACATGCGACATAACCTTGACAAATTCATAAATTGCACCTACAATGTCTTTGCTCCTACGGAAACCGAACTGATTCTCATTCAATAATCCATTATTTTCAAGATGAGCAGTCAACCTACTGGCGACAGCCATTTCATATACTTTTGAAAACACAGATAGTATTGCTATGGGTCGAAAATTTCCAAAGTCCAGTGGGTCTCCCTTTTTCAGAAAGGGTTGCACACTGCTGTACTTCAAGAGAGCGGGAAACACTCCATACCTAAAAGACTGGTTGACTAGGAAGGTTAAGGGTTTAGCCAAGTTTACAATACATTTCTTTAAGAGGAAAGGAGGGAACTCATCCCATCCAGGTGACTTTGATGCCTTCTTTTTTTTATTAGATTCCAGTTTTTCACATTCCGGTGAAATCCATCCTAACATCCCACATACATCCTAACATCCCTAATATTCCATCCTAACATCCCACTGTATTATTTTGTCAATTGGACTATTCAACGCCTAAAGATCTAGTACCCTATCAATAGTTTCGAATACTGTACTATGAAAGTCTATAGATTTGAAAATTCCATCTACCTATTTATTTAAACAGAGTTACTATTCCAACAGGCTACTATTCAACAACCGTATTCCACTTCAACAAATCTACGTGATAATAATTGAATAAATTCAAGCCTTAAGAATCTTTACCCAATCAATAGTTGCGAATACTATAATGGGTATGGTTCCTTCAAATATCAATGAATATATTTTAGATGTAAACTGATTTTGATTTGATGCTAAAATATAACTAGAGACCCCTGGGTTGAATAACTCGCCCATGAACTGTTGTATTGATTTCTATCTATTAATATCTATCTATTTATCTAAATTTCTATCTATTAATGTTGTATTGATAAATGAGATCCGCAAGTATTTTACAGAGTTGGTGAGAATTATTACGAAAACAGCTGAATATATATTTTACAAGAGTATGATATTACAGTAGTAGGTTCAATTGGGATCCTAATCCAATGAAAAAAAAAACTTTCTGTCGCTTCAAAACTTTTGTCCGCCATCTTGGATCCGTCATAATGGATCCAAATTCATTTCGAATCTAGCTTCATTTTGAATTCAACTTCATGTTTTCAAATGGGAAGGTAGTCATGTGATACATGATTTCGATATAGAATTTCAAAGGAAAATTAATGGTGAAACCCGCACATTGATATCTCAAACCATTTCAATGATCTCAAAATTTGAAGATACTAATGAATAATACAAAAATGAAATGAATGAGTACATATACATTGAATTCCAAGTATTAATGAACACCGATAGTAGCTTCCAATCACAAATTTAACACTTTGAAAAAGAAAGTTTGTCATAGAAACTGCTATAACAAGTAGTATTATTAATTATGTGCATGTTACAGACACTCAGACAGACGTTAACGAAACCGAGTTAATATAGATTTATAGAACTTCTAAATTAATTACAGTGTATTATTCAGCTGAAATCATGTGCCGGCGCATAAAGTCTGTCTGTCTGACAGTCTGTGTGATATCTCCCAAATAGCATCAGCTTTTTTAAATGAATGGAAAATTAAAGAAATAGCATGCAATTAATTCCAGCTGACTAAATGATAAAAGCAATTCTCTCTAAATGTCTTGTCAAACATACAAACAGACAGAAAACGACTTTGGCCTTCAGTAAGTCGAAAGTGAGAACTCGCTAACGCTCGTTCAATAATCGATAGATTTCCAAATTCTAATACATATTTCAAATTCCTGCTTACTCATGCAATGCTAGAGTTACTATTCAACAAACAAATTCCAATGTATCATCTCACTATGTGTCAAGTGATTATTATTCAGCACCTAAACAGCTATCACCCAATCAATAACTGCGAATACATTGATAGATTCTCGAATTCCATTAAATAACTCAAATTCCTCCTTATTCATTCAAACTATAGCTATTATTCAACAAACAAATTTCATCCCATCTCACTATGTGTCGAGTGAATTATTAAATTCCTAAACAACTACGAACTCAATTAGACAAATTCCATCCCAGCATCTCACTATGTGTCAAGTAAATTATTCAATTCCTAAACAACTACGAATTCAATTCAACAAATTCCAACCCAGCATCTCACTATGTGTCGAGTGAATTATTCAACATCTAAACAACAATCAATAACTGCAAATACATTGATAGATTCCCAAATTCCATTACATATCTCAAATTCCTCCTTATTTATGCAAACTATAGCTACTATTCAACAAACAAATTCCATCCCAGCATCTCACTATGTGTCGAGTGAATTATTCAACACCTAAACAACAATTACTAACTGGGAATACTATAATAGAATAGTATTAATCAAATAGGAATGAGAGCGTGGAGTGTGACAGTTTGTAGGTGAATTGTCCATTAAAAGCGACACAGTTTCGCACTACAGAGGTGAGTGGTGGATCCTAGAGGTAGTTCTGTGTGGCTATTAATATGGCCAATATCGATCAGCTGCATCATGGTCGGAGTGAATTATTAATACATTAGTAGCTCGATATTAACGCAGCGGCCGCCTCAGGTATATAATGGCACAAATGGGGTAATGGTGCATCCCAGCATCCGAGATTGGCAAACGGGGCACTGGGGTTGCACTTGTAACTAATTATCTCATCTGCACACACATTTTACTCGATTTAAAGTTGGTAAACAAGCTGAATTTGTAAACATGCACTGTAAACACCCATATTTCACTCGATTTGTATATTTCCGCATAGATTTATTGTCAATGGATGAATTGGAATGTTGTCAGTGAATATAATATGTAGCCTATTGTGAATGTGAATATTGTTAGCGAGTTGATGAATGAATTTAAATTAAATTGTCAAATGGTAGACTATTTCCTTTTTGACACGTAATAATTGTTCTACCCGGAACTAGTCGTGTCTGAACGAAATCAAATAGACTTCTACAAGTAGACAACTACTACTAGTAGTGAAGACTAGCCTACTACTGAACTAAAACAAAATTACTAATAGGAATCGAATTCAAATTATTTCGTCTGTTCATTGTTTTGTGGGGTCCATTGAGGGTTCATGGAATTAATTGATGATTAATTGTGAAATTAAATATGTCATTTCATGAATAAATCTATAAATAATAATATAATCTATATTATTTCATGAATAAATCTATAAAGGAAAGAGCGAGCTTTACAGCCGTAGGGATAGGAAAATTGTTTTCGACGCATCATCACGTCTGCACTACTGGACTGATTATCTTCAAAATTTGCATATAAATTCTTAATCAACTGAGGATGGTTCTAGGCCTATTTCAAAATCTCCAAGATTACATTACGTCAAGTTTTAAAATAGACCCTTGTGGAGCACGGGTTACCTGCTAGTCATTCATAAATTCGTTGATTGAACGGTAAGTAGTAAGGCACCAATGATTTGTCTTTCCAGGATTTACATAACGTTTACAATAGATTAATGATATCATTGTACAATAGATTAATGGAATTTCACTGATGAACTGAATTACTTCAATATTATTTTGAATTTGATTCAAGTGCTAGAAAATCCTTGAGTATAGAACCTTTTTTTGAAATTCACTTTTCTAAACTAATCCTCTATCCTACCTGAAACTGAAGATTTAATCCGCCACTTCAACAATAATTATATAATAAAATGGGGAAAGCTCAGCTTATGAAATACTAAGGAACAGAGAAACTCTTCTCTAATCTCTATTCAAAGAGCTTTATCATTGAGAAACCATTATTGATTCAACAGAGCTGTTGAAAATCTAGAGATAGTTTCATAACAAGTTTGCAAATCAGTAGCGTAGGAACGACACTTTTAGTATTTCATTAACAGTTCGTAGCTCGCCTGATAACATAGAAATGGGGCCATGCTAACTTGCTATCCTGCAAAGCATCATGTTTTTATTAGTGTTGTACAGTGGGAAGCAAAGCTTGTGAATAGGTCACCTGTTGCTCCCGCAGTCCCACTTGTGCTGGGCAAAGAAACATTAATTCATGTCGTTTCGCGACCATTTTTATTCCACAGATCATGGAGGATTTACAAAGCTCATTCACATTTTTTTCAAAGGAAATTCTCACTGGGCAGAATGTTGTCAATGGATGGAAGCCTTAGTGAAAATGGCACTTCAGAAATTAAATAGTGAGTGTGCTTGTGAAAATTTGCATTGAAAAATAATTGATAGCTGGGTTTCATAATTCAGTATCTATATTGTCTTTGATGAGTAGATTGAATGAATTATTATATTAAACCAGAGAAAACTTGTACACTAGTTTGATTAAACATATCAATCGACATTTGTAAACTACAATTGAAAATTGAATGTTGTATAGCATTGCTCAAATGAATTCTGAAGAGTTAAGGTTATTATTGTTCTCTTTGTTTGATTTTTCACTGTTTAGAATTTTTTATTGCGGATGATGCCCACATGAGCTTTTTGCTTGTGCGTGGGTAATGAGAAGTGCGAGGGTGAGTTATGAGATTATCAAACGTCCATGCCTATTCTATGGGATTCGAACCCGCGACCAGGTAGCACTAGCAGACTAAACGCCTTAGTCAACTCGGCAATCTGGCCGGTAAATTCTTTCCACTCTACTGTTAGTAATTCAATCGTGAGTTCTATCATTGTAATTGATCATTTTATAATTAGAATAAAGAAAAACTCCAGTACAATAGCCTACTTCAATGACGAGCATTTTTTCAGCTCAATTACCCTCATTCTAATACATTTATTTACTATTAACCAAGCAGAATGTAGGAGAGACATCATGAAAAAATTGGGAAATAGTGAATGTAAGTTTTGCTTGAAAAGCAGGAATTATTTAGCAGTAGGAAGAGAACTGTGTGACCTTCCAAATTCTTGTGTTGTGTTGCAGTTAAAATTGCATTTTGGAGAGATACAGTGGCGGAGCGAGAAATGAGGTTGCCATATCGATCGCTAGGAAGTTGTGTGGCCTTCGTTAACCTTTCACAGTTGCTACCTGTTAAACTCCAGTCTGTTCATATCTCCATACTCAGATCCACTTCAAATTTTCAGCATGGATTCAATAGGAAGCACTGACATCACTTATGAGTAATACTGACAGTTTGATCTCACTTTAGTCACGTGCATTACACACCAGCCACTCTTTTCACTTCTCAGAAATTTCCTGGAATTTCAGAGTTTCCAACAACAAAGTCCTGAGGGGACCATTCTTTGAAAACAATCTTGAAAGAGCGTTGTCGAGTATTCATGATGGCAGCAAATTGAACATTATAACGTACAAAAGGATTAAAGGGTTAAGGACGGCTTTGGGAGTCTTTGGTGAGGACAAATTATGAAATTGATAGTCACACGCATTAAACCTCCCTAAACACCGGTATGGGGCACTCATTTATCAAGGAGAGAAGATGGCGTATTATTTATGCAATTCTTTCAAATTTCCAGTTGAACATTTTATGGTTTCAAGTTGTTATAACTTGTATTTCACAGTTACATGACCTAGCAGTAACAACAGCTTGATTGAAGGAAAATATTTCCAGAAAAAAACTACTGTCAGAGTTAATTTGTAAATAATATTTACTAATTTAATAATATTATTACCAATATATAGGATTGTGGGGAGGGGGTTTATTCGGACGCAGACTGCGTCCATGAGATTCTTGGGGGAAGGGGCACGGAATCAAATCTTGGAGGTCCCCCCTTTTGGAGGTCTGAAAGAAGATCAGCAGTGTTTGAAATGATGACTACATTTTTTATTCTTTTGTAAGAGGGTAGGGTCGAAGAAGAAATTCCCTAAATTTTGGGAGGGGGTGGTGGTGTGCACTCCTGCATAAATATTGAATTTCGAGTTGAAATTACAGGCAAGATAACCGAGTTGACTAAGGCGTTGCACCCTTCAGTCTGCTAGTGCTACCTGGTCGCAGGTTCGAGTCCCGCTGAATCCCATCGAATAGGAATGGACGTTTGTTCATCTCATGATTCACCCTCGCACTTCCCATTACCCACGCACAAGCAAGAAGCTCATGTTGGCATCATCCGCAAAAAATTAAAATTGGAACAGAATCTCAACAATAACTGAAGCAATGAAAGACGCTGTTTGGAATATTAGGAATATGATTATTTAAAGTGGAATATAGAGAATATTCACACAAGCAGAAGTGCAGTCTCTATTACATAAGCATGGTTACTTTATAAATATAGTACTGTACTCATATATTATGATCAGGATAGTAAGTATAGAGGCGGGAAAGGAGTGCACAATACTCATTTCTTTAAGCTTTTTTGATGAATATGGAAAAGTGAGAGGTTAATGAAGCATTCAGAATGCACCGCCTCTTCCTTTTCTCATCGCTCGCCTTGTCATACTAACTTCACAGTAAATCCCTTACCATTAGGCTCAGTCTACCTAGAAATCTAGGTAGAGATCTAATCTACTCAATCTATTTTTTATATTATTCCACATTTACCTATATTGTTTCTTAAAGAGAAATGATAATAATCTAATGATAAATGTTTTCACCTGCATGAAGTCAAAATACGAGTATTATTCTCTCTCTCTTCATTTCCTCTCCATTTGCTAAGAGTTGATGCTAAATAGTAAGTTTGGTATCATCTTGACGTGACAACAATTAAGTATTGCCCCGAGGAATAGAGATGTTTGTGAGAGTTGACTGGGTGGGGAGAAGTATTAACTGAGCTGTATGTGTAGAACTCACTCGTCTGAATCTGGTTTTGGTGCACTTCCAAGGGAAGTATTAATCTTCCCTAAGTTAAGAATGAATTATTACTATGCCTTCCAGCTGTCTCATTTCGCTGAAACTGATGCAACTTAAATTGCCTAACGTCACTGGCAGTTTGTTCATAATTCGAATATGATTATTTCATGCAATCAGAATTCAATTCACATCAACCATTGATCATAACTATGATTACTATCTCCATCTTCAATAAATATATGAGAAATTCATGTTTGATTCAAAAGTTGTCAAATACTTATTAACCGAATAAAGGACGTCAAATTCTATTATTAAGGAGCAATATAATCAATATTATCAATTCTATGCGCTGATAGAGTGGAAATTCCTTTGACGGATCATTTCATGAATAAAACTTATATTTAAAACTTATATATAAAACACATTTTTAATTCCACTAGATTCAATGAACTTCCTACAACAGTATTTGACAGCTGGAAGAAACAAAAACCTTCAGTTCGACAATGGCCAGTAGCAACTACCTGTTACTTGCAGAATGATAGATTACAGAATAATATTCTTCATTTCTTTCTCCCACCTTTACATGCGTCATCAACCTTTTACGAAACACGTTTCCATATAGAAGCTTTACACGTGAATATTGTTTATGAGAGACTTCCATTTCTTTTGTTGTAATTGTTTTCAGTTCATAACAGAGAGTAATAATATACTGTGAGTCAGTTGAATATCTACTACGGAATGATCAACACAGTTGAGAAACACTAATGTGTATGGTATTGAGCAACTTGTTTTTCCATATTTGTGAAATTTGATTGATTTGCACTTGTATCAATAAATGAATAAGTGAATGTTGACTTTTAATTTTTTCGAACGAATTTGAGTAGTTCTCACTGGAAAAGTTAATATTAAAATAGTGTCATCAATAATCATATCAGGTCTAATACGAGATTGAAAATACGGTATTTGATGGACAGTTGAAGGCGTTTATTCTTGTAATGGGAAAATCATTAAAAAAACGGTTCTGTTGAACAATTGCAATAGAGCACCAAAAAGTGCAAATCAAAATTGATGTGCTTTTGTGTTATGAATAAAGGAATGGTTTGAATTTCTGAAGCGCATAACTTGTTCCTCTGAACGTTTTTCAACTGGGTACTGTATCATTTGATAATGTACTATTCAAATATAATAGAGGGATAGTTTAATACAATATAATAGCTTATTATTAGAATATTTCGAACACATGATCAGCTATGGTCAGAGAATGGTCAGCTATCTTGTCGTAAACATATTACTGCTCCCTTTCATCCTTCTAGATTTTGCTTTTCACTATCTCGATGAAAAAATTGCACAAACAGTTTCCACTCAATTGAGTCCACGAATAGAATTGTAGTTGTGATTCATATCTGAATGGCCACCTTTCCTGTCTTTCTCTTCATTTCCTTCTCCATCTCTTTCACACTGTCTTTATCTTTTGTGGTTCTCTCCACCCTCTTCTTCCAGCTGGCATCAACATTTTTTGGTAGTGATTCCTATCTGACACCTATCCTCTCTTTCTCTTCACTTCCCTCTCTATCTCTTCCACACTGTCTTCATCTTTTGTAATTCTCTCTCCACCCTCTCTTTCCAGCTGGCATCAACAATTTGAGTCATTGCCAAACGGTCTATAGAGACAGACCGCCGCCTCACATAATTCACTCAAGTAGGAAGCTGTCTGAATAATTCTGGCACTCTTTACACATGCTTCATCAACAACTGTTGTTCGTGATACGGCAACTCTGAACTGCTCGAAGAACAGAGAGAAGTGAGAGATTCAGAGAGAGAGACAAAGAAAACCAAAGGGAGAAACAAATAGAATCAAAGAGAGAAACAAATAGAATCAAAGAGAGAAATAAATAGAATCAAAGAGAGAAACAAAGAAACACCAAAAAGAGAGAAACAAAGAAAATCAAAGAGAGGAAGGAAAAGAGCAGAGAGAACGAATTGAAGAGAGAAGCTGATAGAACAGAGAGAATCGTGCAGAACGTAACAGGTGCACCGGAGGGTTTTAAAGTGGAGCGCTCCTTGAAGACAGATTATCATGCTTCAAGTAATCATTGAACAATCTCATCTGTACTTTACGCCTGCCTTTTTTTCAGCTCTAATCTGCTCAACTGGAGTGCTTCTCAGATATTATTTGAATACCTTTCAGTGAAATTTATTCAAATCCAACAGCTCAGCAATTCAGTTGACACCCATGTAATGTTATGCTCTAATACGCGTGACCTTGTTGATGATTATTTTTTGTCACAAGAAATTCTTGAATTGAAATATTTTTATTGCTTCAATAGTCAACGTTATGAAATTCCTGATAAGTTCAACTCTTCCTCAAATCGGCAATATATCCATAAGCTTCGGCATGAACAAGAACAATGAACAATACATTTAAAAATACATTTCAGCGCTAATTTTGAATTAATATCTCATCAAAATCAGTGCTATTTGAATATTGTTGAGACTTAAAATATCTGGATTATCGAATATGAAATCACTAGCCTTAGTGAAGATGATTGATCATTATATCAAGATTATTCTTGAATGGAACAATAATGATAAAAATTACTTGAAAAAGAAGCTTTCCATTATCACTCAATATCTAATCTCTCTAATTGAATAACCTTAATTTCTAGATGAGATATATACCTTCAAACACAAATTATTCCATGTTATTCTATTACAAGGGTCATGGTGGATGACACATAACAAAGAAGTGTTCACTTGATCAAAATGTCTTTCGAATCCTCTCTGAGTTATTATGATGTATATAGTTTGCTAGAAACTGAAATTCAATCTAGATACATTTACAATAATTCAACCCACTTAAATAGAGTTCCGGATTATCCGTATCCAAGATGCAAATCTTTGTCATATTGTAGGAGTGTATTTACATTGGGAAGTATTAAACTCATTTCATGGACAGTACCTATATCTAAGGAATATTCTCATGTACGAAATAATAGAGAAACTTTTATTATTTCACATAAATTGAGCTCCTCCAATCTGATTAAATTCATGTCTAGTCGTGTAATCGTTTTCATACGTCTATAAACCTTACAAAATCCGTGACTGGAACCTAAATGCATGTAAGCTGCCTAATCCCCACGAGAGCCACATTCCAAATTGAACTCACTTAACGCCAGTAGCCACGCTCTAACAAGCTGCTGCTACTACTACAACAGGTATTCACCTGCTTACTTCTGAATAGAAGATGAGCTCAAACAATTGTTACGGATCGATAACAATAATTGAACCACGCAAACCTTGTAAGTCTGCCGTACACAACGTGTAACACTGGTTTTATCCACTTATTTGCGGTGGTACGCTCTCCTAGTATACGCAAGTAACAGGTAGGAAGGGTGATAAGGGGTTGATAGGATCTCAACTATGGTTGGAAGGGAGGGGGAAGACGAGTTGGTGCATGCGCAGTAAACGTTTTTACTTGACAATTGTGAACGGGTACTCAGTTCGCTTGGAGCCGGTGGCGGGGTGTGTGCGAAATTATGGATCTGTAACAACTGTTCATGCACAGAGTTCAATAGCGGGTTGGTTTCAGTTGAAGGAAAAACTTGGAATACGAGTTTAGTGACGTCGGATACGGAAAAAATCGTGTCGGAATCCTCCGGAACGTCTGCGGACGCGAAACGACGGGAAGCGTCATTTCCCCCGCCATTGTAGGGAGGAAAAACAGGTAAAAGTGATTGGAAAGTTGTACTTACGGGGTAAAAAGTAATGAAACATAGTATAATCTGATTTTAAATTGCTTGATGCTTTTTAAGGTATGTTTTCCCGCGAATTTCATATTGCAATTTCTAATTTCAATAAGTTTCATTTTACTTCTGCAGAATGAAGCTAACTGAATGCTCAGAGCTATATGAAGCGACTCAATAAGAAGTGCATTCAATTGAATTCATCACTCTGAAGTAATTATTCATTTGGTAAAAATTGTTGTTCTGGATTTGAATTAACAAAATCTGATATACTTGCCAACTAATGGTGTTTGGGTAGGTTGGAAAGTAATAATGGAATTCCAATTTAGGTTGAGGGGATAGTTGAATAATGGGCTAATGAAACTATACGATAGAGACGGGATGAAGATATACTCTCACGTGATATCATCATCAAAAATGAAGAACTATTCAAAATTTTTAATATTATTTTTTGCATTGAGTGATACAGCATCCCTTATTCAAATGAGGAATTAAGTAATTATTCTATTTTCCACAAAATTGTGGATATTGAAAAATTTCAAAGGGAATTGGGCGTTGGAGTTCATTCTGAGATAGTTTGGAGTAGTGGTGAATTATCAATTTCATAAAGTGGATAGATAAATTAGTTTTCTTCTTTTCCTCATTTCTACATTACAGAAATAAAAGATTTTCTATCTTACATAGAAAAAAGAATCTAAAAAATCAATAAACTCCTTGATTCTTGTTCGAGCTTGAATTTTATTTCTATAATAAATCTTTCTGTGACGTTGATATGAGGAAAAGAAGAACACTATTTATTTATCCATCTACTTTATGAAATTGATAATTCTCCGTTGCTCCTAACTTTCTCAGAATGAACTCCAACGCCTAATCCTATTTGAAATTTTTCATTGATTGAATCGAACCTCTCTCGATTTGAAAGTATAAAAAAAAACTTTTTTCGATGAGATTATCTATGAGTTCACTTAATTTCTTCATATTATTGGATAAGATTATTTTTGATTACTTGGAATTTCATTAACTAAATAGTCAGAGTTTAATCAAGTTATGAACTACTTACAAAAACTCGAAATAATATAAGATTTAATGGGTGCACTTCTATATCAGAAACAACATTTTCATCCTTTTGGAGGACTTGCGGCTATCTCGAACTAGATCCTAGAATGAGTAATGAAACTATTCAGTTTACTACTGAAACACACTTGTTACGGCTTAGCTTTGTCTTCCTTTTTTTGTCTGCGACGTTTTATCATTAGCAAAGGAAAAATACAGCGAACAAAATCCTCTTCTTTTCTTCATTTACAAAATATTATAATCAAGGAGCACGTAGAAGGATTAAAATGGCGAACCTGTCATAATCTCCCCGAGACCTAAATTGAATTCTGTCCTAATTCAAATTGAGCTAGCTTGATCACGTCAAGATGGCGATTCAAAGGCTGCACTCTAGTGCTATTTTTGGGTTGTTTTCTGAAATGCTTCTCAGATATCGGGTCAAGTGTTGCAAATATAGTGGAATTTATTGAAATTTTTGAATGTTTAAGAGAATCTGTTAAGTTTACATACATGATGTTCGAAAGAAAAAAATAAGCATCTCCAACTAATCAGCGATAACATGGAACTGAATAAAGTCCTTCTTATTGAGAACTGAAAATGTTTCTATTTTTATTAATTAGAAATTTAAACATGTGAGTTACTGAAGAATGTTTTTGAAATTACAGAGATATTGCAAGCATCTAAATATTATTACTGAAACTAAGCGAATAAAATCTGCAATAGAATTTTTACGACAATGAGTATGAATAGTATTTTATAGAATTCTAGGAACTGTTATGTATAAATATAAAACTATGATCAGTATACTCATATAATACAAACGTAAGGTTTTTTCCATTTATTGGATTCCCTTACAGGAGTTCCACCTCGCCTAAATGTTCATTATCATATTAATAATATGATACAGTTAACAATACCAAAATATTTATAGAATGAATATCTTTAATCGAATAGTGGGACAGGAAATAGGTACTTGAGACTTTCTTATTTTCCAACGTTTTGACAATTCCTCAATGAACCGGAGTGTTCGCATTTCACGAAATATTCTTCAAAATAGGAGTGGAATAGGTTACATCTTCATCTAGAACTCAATTATTTCATGGATATTCCACTTCTTGTGATTTTGTAGTTAAGTATTGACGAATAGCTCCAAGTCTTCCATTTATTATAAATATTCCGAGGAAATGGGAACATGAGTATTATATCCCACTGAGAATGTGTTCGGAGGAGCTGGCAGCATAATAAAGCTTTCCCAAAAAGCAAGCGGGCTGTTGCCCCTTCTGCGTGTTGCCCCTTCTGCTGTTGCCCCTTCTGCTGTTGCCCCTTCTGCGTGCTACTGCTCCACACAACCATGAACAATATATCATTTTTTAAACACGCCATCAAACGATAAGATTAATCGCCACTTGTCTGGAATTCTTTAAGAGGTCCAACATGCTGTTGCCTTCCAATAAGATATTGCAGGCTTCAATGCACAAACTCCGTTACACAAATAAGGGGTATTTGTACTCGAGACAGACGTTTTCACTATTAAAAGGCTGTTAAACTGCAGTTAATGAAGTATAAACCATAAACCGTCAGTCTGTAAAAATGAAAAATAATATCACTGTGTTTGAGAGGTACTAGTTTTTTAATAGTCCTGACCACCTGGGGGGTTTTCTTTTATATCTCAATCAATCAATGATTTTATTCAACAAAACACACAATAAAAATAAAATTTTAAAACAATACAATTTTTTCAATAATTATAAAATACAAAGAACAAGCTTCATGATAGGGTGTGTTGAATAGAATAAACGGAGGGAAAATGCATAATCAACTTTGGATTCCCATGTGGTAGGCTGGTATAGGGTATAAAATTAAGGAATGAAAGATGAAAAGGAGTGAAAAATGTAATAATGGGAGAGGAAGAAAGAAAAAAGACAAGCATGATTTCTAAGCAACTCCACTTCTAACAAATATAGGCTAAGGAAATAAGCCAATTTTGATGCTTTATTATTACTGTTTGTTGATGGGAAGTATTTTTAAGCAGGAAGTAGTCCTTATTTCCATGAAGTTCTTTTATTTTCAGACTCTTTTTCCATATGATAGTATATTTCCCACATTTTGAGTTATTCCAATCTAGCAATACCTAATTAGATGTTACCTATCACAATCTCTGATAATTTCAAGTCGTCTTCCTACTTTAAGTTATTTTTATTCAATCTACTCATACAGTGTTTTATTGAACCGAATGAGATAAATTCCAAGTTGTAGAATTTCTCAAATGATTTTTTAACATTTTCTATTCTTTATGAGCTCTTCATCAGTCTTTAACGGTGACGATTCAAGGAATTGTATTTCACATCTTGGTGAAATGGACAAAAATTCATTTTGTATGTTTTATTTTGGAAATTTCTACGGAGTTTTATTGTTAACTTTATCTTGTTAGTTAATGTATCACCCTACTATTTTCCTGTAATTGAAACTTGAGATTAATGAGATATGAAGTATTTTCCACTCCTTTTCAAATGGAGATTATGACAAAAGGAAGAATACGCTTTTCTTGAACTTCTAACCAGTAATCCAATTATTATTATAGCTGCTTCAGACTACAAACACTTGGAAAACTTTTAATAGAACGTCTTGAATATAAATTACTGTTACGATAGTGGAAGTTAATTGAGAGTTGAGTTGATGGGGCAAAGTAAAATAGAAAACGACAATTATAAAACTATCAACCACAAATTGTGATAGACATGCAATCGGAAAAACTTTTATAACTACTTTATCATCTCTCCTTACTTTTTTCTTTATATTCTATCCTCCTCATTTGAGCCTACAATGTCACTCAATACTTGTCGTTATAATCATCTTGTTCGATAATTAAATGATATTTTAGGATGAATATTTACTTTTTCATTATTACTACATTCGTAATGATAAATTTTTGTGTATGTTCAGTCAAAATAAGTAAGTGGATGCCCAGTTAATTCTGATTATGATACATGACGAATGAATTTATTTGATTCTAGAGGCAATTTTTTTCGCCTACTCCTATCTGTAAAACATTTGATGAGATGTGTTTTTGTAGGAAAATGATAAGTGGGACTAGTGTTGGTCTTTGCGAAGGTTACAGTTCTAGTCAAGAATTGAAATTATTTTGTTGTCCTAAAATATATCTATCACTGATATATCATTAAAGGGATTCGCTTGAAAAAAATATTATTCTTTCCTTGATTTTTCACATTATTCAACTATTCACTAATTTTTCTGGTAACTTGACGACACAAGTCAACAAAATGATGTTCCAGATATAATAATTCAAGATTTGTATTGTTTATTAAAGTTCAACCACTCCACTACTTGAGAACTCGTAACATGGAATTGAATCCTTGCAGAGCACTTCTCCGAGATCTATATTTTTTATCGAGGAAAACCCCTTCTCTCACATTCTCTTGACAATCCTATCAAGATTCCAAACTTTCTGTTCTTAAATCATTTCAGGATATCTGCATTTCACTGCTTGAGTACTCTTGACATGAAATTGAATCTTTAGAACAAATTTCTCTAGATCAATATTCTTCATCAGGAAAACCCTTCCCCTCACTTTTTCTCCCCAATACTCGAAGGATTTCATACTCTTCCCCTTGATCCTAGCATTTCCTCATTCTACTCCAGTCATATGTGAACTATGCCCTAGGTGAATCAAGAAACTTCACCACCGTCATCCAATTCACAGACAAATGTCAAGTTTGATCAGTAGAGGCATTGGAGCGGCACAAAAATCTGACAATACCATGACTAATGTATAACAAATTCCAATAACGTACTGGTAGGTGGAAATTAATGACAGAGGAGCCGTCTCTTAGAGTATCACGCAGTAGTTTCAGAAGAGTACCGCTTCCTCCAGCTCTACTTGCTAACCTGAAATATTACATTCCTCCTTCGAGTTTTCCCGCTCAATTTCTCTCTCTCCCTTCCATCTCACTCTCAATCTATCTCTCGCGACCTTTTCATCTATCTCTCTCTCACCATACAGTGATTTATCAGGCACCGTTTTCTCATAGGCGAAATGGGGCGTGTGAAAGCCATTTACTGGCGGGAAGTTTGTCACAACCGTTCCCGCCATTTTTGCCCCGTTCCCGCCATTTCCCACTCCTTCCCGCCATTTCTACACGCCTAACATTATATTGCCACGCTTCCATCGCCACTTGCACGATTCCTTTCTGAATAAATCATGAAAATTCGGACGTCAAACAGAAATTTAAATGGCGCTTCCATGCGCCTTCTTATTAGATGTCTGGCTGGTGCTATGTCTACCCGCTATAAATATAGATATATTTATGTAGCAGACCCTATGTATACTGTAAGTATATATAGATATACATAAAGTGCCAGGCCCTCCACATTCTTCCGCTTAGTGAGCACCTCACGCGAAATATAACGCTCCTAATGAATTTAGAGAGAATTCCCTACCTGTTATGCCATTGTTGAGGATTTTAGCTTTGACAAGAACATGCTCGGTCCCACAATGATTTCCATCTTGAGCTCTACAACAGCCTGCTTCATTATTGAATTTCCGAGCTCTGACAATAAGGTCCACACAAATAATAATCTCAGAATATTGAATTCGTCGTATTCCTCATGAATGAATGATTGGAGTATTGCAATTCTGAACTCAATTTGTCTACATCGAATTCATAGAGTATAAAACGTGCTTATTGCACTTGAGTATTACGTACTACCATAGACTAATTAAACAAAATCTTGACTTGGTGGAAAACAATGATTCGAAACAAAGTCTTGAATCTGTGGTACTACTTACTACTAGTATATTGTATTATTTCAACAGAAATAGAGTATGACGACAGCGTATCTTAGCATTTGCAATAATTGCCTTGAAGGATTGGGAGGTACTTGTGCTTGACTGATGAGATGAGTGATGGAGAACGTTTCAGGGAAAAAGCGGTTATCATTCTCAACATCAATAGGCTCTGCTACAAATGAAAATGATAGGATTTTTGTCGAAATTGTGATGCACAGTAATTCGAATGTCTGTTTGTGTGAGATACGAGAAATCGCTGGTCAATCGTAATTGATTAGGCTTACTAGAGTCTCATTCATCAACAATATGAGTTTATATTTTAGACTTTTGAAATCCTTTGCATTTTCACAAGAATATAAGAATAATCTTTGAAAAAAATTCAATGAAGAAAGTTTTTGAAGTTGACAGCGGTTTGCATTCATATTACACAAATTCTTGATCAAGGGTGGTTAAATGAATGAAGAATGATTCATGAAAATATTTTTAAAAGCCATCAATAACGTTTCAATGTCGGTTTTGAACTGCAGTTACATATATCTTCAAACATTAATTTTATTCTGAACTAATATTTAACTGAACATTTCTAAAACTTTTTGAGCATCCTTGTGATTTTAATCTCAATCTAATTTGAATGAGGATTTATAAGATCTATAAATTGAAAATGTCCACACAGGGCTCAAAAACAGATTCCAGTACATGAAAAGTATGCAATAAAACATTCAGTTACGTTAGCTATCACAGAGGTGGAAGTACAAAATATTCGATATACAATCTACACAGCTACCAAGTTTGGTATTTGTAAACTCAAATCAAAAACATGAGATGAATTGAGTGCAGATCTTTATTCATCTCATCAGTTCTGTTCACTCTTCCTACTTGCAAGAAACAACTAGAAAAACGAACATCTTGAAAACAAATAATAAAATTGTTCTCATTACGATTCTCGGCGGTTCCACTCCAGTTACTCCACTTTTTCGCCACGGCGCAACTACATAAATTTCGACCAATAACATGTTTACGAAGTCCTGGCAAACAAACCCGGCGACAACTTTCGACGCAGCAATTTCTGCTCTCAACATTATTTTCTTTATTACGTTGCCTTGGGCGCAGCAGACAGTTAGTGGCAGAAACTTATTTCTGCGCAGACAATCGGGCGACAATTCTGCGCCCTAACCTCTCAAGAAATATGACAATGCCAACTTTGATGGCGCCTTCCAGTCAGAAGCTATTTTGAGAAGTGGGTGGACAATTTAACCCAACCTTACCATTGTTGGATTGCAATGCGGATTATATAGAGCACTAGATAATATAGAGAGGAAGGAGCCTCGGATGGACCACCAGATAATATAGAGTGGAGGGGGCCATAGAACACCAGATAATATAGAGTGGAAAGGGAAGCTATTCAAAGTGCATGAACTTGTATTTGGGTCGGCGTTCAAAGCTCAAAAACATGTTTACCACTTTGCCAACGGCTGAAAATCATCGCCAACAACCCGCTTTATGCAGCTTTTATGTGTGATTTATAGCTAGCTCCTTCCACACTCCGCGGCTTGAATGGTATCACACCTACAGTTGGACAATTACGATTGATATCCCATACTCATTAAAGTTAATGACTGATAATTAATCCAGGATATCATAGGATCGCAATCATCTGCAGCTTGAAGTCATCACTTAAAACTTGGACCAATCTGGATTCAGGTTTATCTCCTCCATTCAATCCAGTTCATGATTGAAGGATATAATAATAATGAATATAGTAAAGATATTATGATGATGATCTTTGCATCTTGACTAAGGTAATTGCGAAACTCTCAAGTTCAAACTTGAGTCTTCACTATCAAGTTAAACTATAATGCAAGGTATTCATGCTACCAAATTATTATTAGTTTCTGGTAGTGATATCCTTTTGTTGATCATATCCCATTAACGTAACTTGAATAATATTTCATCTCCTGCATTGCACAAATTATAGAAAGCCTGAAACTCTCCATAACCAAGAATTTGTTGATAATGTTGCTTAATGTAATGAAACTTAATGAAAAGAATGATTAAGAGGCTTGTTACTTGATATTCTATTTTTTCATTTCATTGAAATCAAATCTATTTCCTACTAGCTGGCCCGGCGAACTTCGTACCGCCAAATTAATGCATCTCATGACAAACTTTAGCTGGATGCACACCTGAGGAGGCGCGATGCGGCATTTTGCATCCAGGTGCTTATTGGTTTGAATGGAAGAACACACACACACTGAATCGGGCATTGCGTGGAACGGTGTGATAAGGCAATCTCCATAAGATCAACACTTTGTATCACCACCCGCGCCTCCACAGGTGTGCTGAGCCTTAGCTTAATCTGATGCATTATATTTTTATGAAAATTATCCAACAATTAGTATTTACATTTATATCTGAATATGGACTTCCTATGTGCTTGGTTAGTTGTGGAGCAGTTTGTATTTTTAGATACAGTTGAATTCAGCTTGCTGGGAAATTGAATGGTATATCTCCTTGCTGCTGATTTTCCCGTGCATATTCTAAATTCACAGCATTTCGAGTTCTACGACCCAAGTTTGGAAGTCGTTCGTACCGCGGCATTATTATTAGGATTAAAATTTTGTGAATCAGTAGAAATAAAATAGAAAAACACAAGGTACCTAGAATATAGGTACATGTATAGGATGACGCAATGATTATAACAGCTGATTTTTATTCCTGTGTGTGGTTAGCTCACAAATCTTCTCCCATAAGGATTACATGTAAACTTTGTAGGACCGTAGGAAAGAGTCCTGAAGTCGGATCATAAATTTGATAGGCCATAAACCTA
This sequence comes from Nilaparvata lugens, assembly GCF_014356525.2. Lineage (NCBI taxonomy): Eukaryota > Metazoa > Arthropoda > Insecta > Hemiptera > Delphacidae > Nilaparvata > Nilaparvata lugens. Next base: position 13,947,664 of record NC_052510.1, read on the forward strand.
CTCCTGGACATAACAAACACAACTGAAGAAAAATCATCGAATTCGGTGCACACAAAAAAAGTTACTGAATGTCAAAATTTGAGGCTCGATTTTTCTTTTTAAAGATGCATATTAAATTCTTGAAGAGAGTCTATCAGAGACGTTTACCCAAGATTAGGGTTGTGTGGCATAGAGGATCTAGAGTCCTAACTCCACCCTTAATAAAGGTATCCAATTCATGGTCAAATGATCAAAGGATCATTGGATCTTCTGGATGGGGAAATATACTTGTGTGCTGTTAGTAGTAATTTAACAAGAATTTGTAATAGCGATACAACTACATAAATTTCGACCAATAACATGTTTACGAAGTCCCGGCAAAGAAACCCGGCGACAACTTTCGTCGCAGCAATTTCTGCTCTCAACATTATTTTCTTTATTACGTTGCCTTGGGCGCAGCAGACAGTTAGTGGCAGAAACTTATTTCTGCGCAGACAATCGGGCGACAATTCTGCGCCCTAACCTCTCAAGAAATATGACAATGCCAACTTTGATGGCGCCTTCCAGTCAGAAGCTATTTTGAGAAGTGGGTGGACAATCTAGCCCAACCTTACCATTGTTGGATTGCAATGCGGATTATATAGAGCACTAGATAATATAGAGAGGAAGGAGCCTCGGATGGACCACCAAATAATATAGAGTGGAGGGGGCCCATAGAACACCAGATAATATAGAGTGGAAAGGGAAGCTATTCAAAGTGCATGAACTTGTATTTGGGTCGGCGTTCAAAGCTCAAAAACATGTTTACCACTTTGCCAACGGCTGAAAATCATCGCCAACAACCCGCTTTATGCAGCTTTTATGTGTGATTTATACTCGCTCCTTCCACACTATCACACTACGCGGCTTGAATGGTATCACACCTACAGTTGGACAATTACGATTGATATCCCATACTCATTAAAGTTAATGACTGATAATTAATCCAGGATATCATAGGATCGCAATCATCTGCAGTTTGAAGTCATCACTTAAAACTTGGACCAATCTGGATTCAGGTTTATCTCCTCTATTCAATATAGTTCATGATTGAAGGATATAATAATAATGAATATAGTAAAGATATTATGATGATGATCTTTGCATCTTGACTAAGGTAATTGCGAAACTCTCAAGTTCAAATAACTTGAGTCTTCACTATCAAGTTAAACTATAATGCAAGGTATTCATGCTACCAAATTATTATTAGTTTCTGGTAGTGATATCCTCCTGTTAATAATATCCCATTAACGTAACTTGAATAACGGTATAATATTTCATCTCCTGCATTGCACAAATTATAGAAAGCCTCAGACTCTCCATAACCAAGAATTTGTTGATAATGTTGCTTAATGTAATGAAACCTAATGAAAAGAATGATTAAGAGGCTTGTTACTTGATATTTAATTTTTTCATTTCATTGAAAACAAATTTATTTCCTACTAGCTGGCCCGGAAACTTCGTACCGCCAAATTAATGCATCTTATGACAAACTTAAGCTGGATGCACACCTGAGGAGGCGCGATGCGACATTTTGCATACAGGTGCTTCTTGCTTATTGGTTTGAATGGAAGAACACACACACACACACACTGAATCGGGCATTGCGTGGAACGGTGTGATAAGGCAATCTCCATAAGATCAACACTTTGTATCACCACCCGCGCCTCCTCAGGTGTGCTGAGCCATAGCTTAATCTGATGCATTATATTTTTATGAAAATTATCCAACAAAATTAGTATTTAAATTTATAATTATCTAAATAGAGACTTCCTATGTGCTTGGTTAGTTGTGGAGCAGTTTGTATTTTTAGATACAGTTGAATTCAGCTTGCTGGGAAATTGAATGGTATATCTCCTTGCTGCTGATTTTCCCGAGCATATTCTAAATTCACAGCATTTCGAGTTCTACGACCCAAGTTTGGACGTCGTTCGTACCGCGGCATTATTATTAGAATTAAAATTTTGTAAATCAGTAGAAATAATATAGAATAGCCTAGAATATAGGTACATGTACAGGATGACGCAATGATTATAACAGCTGATTTTTATTCCTGTGCGTGGTCAGCTCACAAATCTTCTCCCATAAGGATTACATGCAAACTTTGTAGGACCGTAGAAAAGAGTTCTGAAGTTGGATCATAAATTTGATAGGCCATAAACCTACTCCCGGACATAACAAACACAACTAAAGAAGAATCATCAAATTCGGTCCAAACAAAAAAAAGTTATTGAATGTTGAAATTTGAGGCTCGATTTTTATTTATTTATATTATAGAAGATGCATATTAAATTTTAGAATAGAGTCTATCAGAGACGTTTACCCAAGATTAGGGTTGTGTGGCATAGAGGATCTAGAGTCCTAACTCCACCCTTAATAAAGGTATCCAATTCATGGTCAAATGATCAAAGGATCATTGGATCTTCTGGATGGGGAAATATACTTGTGTGCTGTTAGTAGTAATGTAACAAGAATTTGTAATAGCGATACAACTTGATAAATTAAACAAGAACTGCGGATAAAAAGGAATGTTCGAAATGTAATGCCTTAACACAAATTCAGATGAGGTTACCATCCATTCATACTATTTTGACTGAACATCGAACATTTCTCTGACTAATGAACAATTAAAAAAACTGATGATGCTAACAACAATACTGTGCCTATGTGTAGGCCTATAATAATAATGTGATTCACATGTTTACCAATTGCACTGAATTAGGCAAGGGATTTTACGGGTGGTTGGCAGGGTTTGATCGGGTTTTACAGACGACCAAATCGTAATCACAGCTCGCAAAGCATGTGGGGTGGCTAGAGTAAAATTCACTTCAAACTGTCATCTTTGGTTGGATGAGAAACGTTGGTGTTATTCTATAAGAAATGCTGACAGTTTGAAGCTATGGTGGTATTCACTCAAGATTGTCAGCATTGGTCGTATGGGGAGCACTGTAGTTGGGAGCATAAGGGATGCTGACAGCTTAAAATGAATCTCAACGGTACCTACATGCGGGCCACTGCATAGAGCTTTGCGAAGCTCGAATCGTTGCAATGCTCAATGGAGTTCGAATAGCTTTGATACAGTGCGTTGCAGGTAGGCTACTAAATACACACACCCAGTTGCACTATTGCCACTGGCTAAAATTGTGATATTTTACACCACATAACGATGCTCAAGTTAAATTTAATGTGATTGCACATGATTTGTGGGGGTTTCGGATCAGGGTTGATGAAAATATCTTAAACTTTCAGTTATTTGAAGTTTGCAGCTTTCGTGTAACTGTAAGTAAATTCAAAATTTTCAGATAATTATTCCTGGACCGAAAATCAAGTGACAAAGCAGTGTGCGATATCATAACCTTAACCTTTGGACAACATTAACTTCTGATCACAATTTTTGAAGAGAAATAGTACAGGCTCAGCCTAGTTTTTCCTTCCTCCAATTGTATTATGTACATTGTACATAGTATATTGTACATTAGATAAATAAATTGAATTATTAAAAAACAGAACGGAGAAGACTCAGTATATGAGTATTCAGTAGAATATTATTGAGAATAAATAAGTTTCAAAGCGGAAAAAGAAGTTGAGAATTAAACACTCGTTTCAAATATTTTGTGGAACGTGTACCTGAAGTGGAATAAACTTATTGTTGTGGAGTGAGAATTGATTTCGAGGATGAGATATGAATGATCATTACAGAAAAGTTACTAATTGCAAGTTGAAAACCAATTTAGTTCAATATCTTCATCAAATAGTTCTTCAAACACTGGGTTTTAATTATAAACACAATTCAATATTGCAACATTGAACTCAGTTCTGAAATATTTTTCAAATATCGAATCATATTATTTTCCTTATCTAGCTGCCGGGGAATGGTTTGACTTCATTCACAGTCATAATTTTGTCAGAAATGGTCTTTTTCGGAATTTATTAATGGAAATATTTCAAAAGTTTGTAAATTACATGTGACTAAAATCCGAGTTGTAATGAATCAAATTAAGTTTTATTTTTAACGACATCAGTTACTTATAAATCATATTACAGTATCAATATCAGTATAATTGTTGAATCTCCTGGTGAAATTCTTGATCATAACAATACAGACAAACAAGAGTAATCAGTAATAAAAGTCAATGGAGAACTCGAGTGGAAAAGATATAACTCGGATTAAAATCAGTTTCTCAAACACGGAATACGAATTCTCATTCCATTAGCTGATCTTAATAATTCATATTTGCACAATCATTCCATGTCTTCAAGAATTTCAAACATGTTCCAATCCTTCCCTCCAATCACACCATGTGTGGGTTGTGCCACATACTTCAAGAGCTCTGTTGAAAGGCACAAAAATCAGATCAACAGGTTCGATTTGAGGGTGAATTCCCCGACGTCATCAAACAAAGTGCTCAGTATTGAGTATTTGGCTTTGACAGGCAAATTGGAAACTTCCTAAATTTGTCGACCTGGGAAAGGCGACTCGATTATTGAGCCATCAAAATCAATGATGTATAAAGAACGGTACGAAGGACTTCCATCATTCTCACTTCATTTCATTCTTTTCCGCTCGTTTTTATCCTCGTGCTTTCTCTCTCTTCATCCGAAATTCGAAGCCGCTGGAAACAAGCAACAGGCTGCTAAACAGGTCAAGCCTTTTTGTGTTCTTTCCCTCGTTAGAAGAGGGGAAAAGCTTCGTCGATCCATCATTATGTCTATTGTTATTCGATAGCCAAAATGGATATCAAACGCTGCAGAATGAGGCTCAGTAGTTACCTTAACAAATCCATTACTTCCATAGCAATTTATCGAAGCATTCTACTCACACTGAACTAAATTGAAGGCCTGATTACAGGTTAGTTCCAGCCTGTATATAAAGCCATTATAAGTAAATCTCAGTGTTTAACAATCCAGAGTTTTACATTTTCCTCAAAAACTAATCCCTAGTGATAGATAGTGAGGAATAGAAGTGCTATACTCTTCAACAAACAGTCTACTATACTATAGTGTGGTCCACGTTATAATGGCGGTGGAGAAAGATAGCAGAATAACGTAGCCGACCATCTGTCTTGTTAATGCCTTCTATAGATGGTAGCTGATACAGCTTTATTGATGTAATATTAAGTGTTCATTCTCGTTTGAAATAATCAATTAATTTATATTATTTTACTAAGCAAGAAATTATATTTTTCAATAATTTCATAATTGAGATGGAATATTTTGTTAATTTATTATTAAATCTTCAATGTTAAGAGACGATCTGGTAACAAAGCAAAGCGAGAAAGAGATAGCGCTATCTGATTTGTTGAATGATAGACAAGGATAGCAATACCATTGCTAATCAAACACTGCCATTATAACGTGGACTTCCCTATAATAGTGAGATAGATGAATCTTATACTTCAATCATCAGGATGATGTTGATTTGAAGGAAAATACAGACTATTATTATATAACTTTTATGCATTATTTAGCAGTGATCTAGTGAAACTACATCAACACCTAGAAAGGGCAAACCTTGAATTTCTCATACAATAATTTATTTTTCATGAATAATAAGGCTAGTTCTCCACCAATCTGGCATTGATTGATCGATTGTAGTTCCATGTAATTATGGTCTAATAACAATCTTCATTGTAATGCTGGAAATAACAAAAGTAGGCTTTTGTTACGTTGAAACTTTTTCGATCTTCATTCTATTGCTCCGTTGTATTCTTCGAGTTATAACGCTTTTTGTTGAACTCAAATGTGAAGATATCTAATAGTCATCATTTAATCAATATCAACAATGATGTCTTGGAAAAAGATGAGTTTGATAATTGTTCACTATGAAGAATATTCTATTCAACATATTCTATGAATCTGCCATATTCTAAGGCTGTGCAAAGGCTGAAAGTAAACATTCTACTGGTGATATTTTTCAAAGTTTTTCGATTTGTATATCATCAAGATAATTATCAAAATGAAAAAGTTTTCCCAGGAAAACATTTTTTCCCGATTATTAATTTTTGAGATATGAGCGCCCAAAGTTTAAATTTTTGGGACAGAACATTTCAAATTCGGTAAGAGATGAATCCATGAGATTCAGTGGATAAATTCTTCCCGGTATTGTTGATTGAATAAAACAAACATTTTCTCAAAATATTAATTTTTGGAAAGTTATTCAATTTACCAAAAATGGCAAAAAAACTCAACTAAAAGCTATTTTATGTAATTTTTAATAAATTGAAAACTTTCTAAAAATTAATATTTTCCGAAAGTTCATTTTTAGCATTTGCACAGTCTTAAAACTCAGTATTTCTCAATGAACGGAATAACTAACTAGAAGTAGCAGAAGCTGAAGTTGCAATAGGAGACCTGAATTCCTTCATTTTTTTTTCAATAATCAATAAAAGAAGAAGAAATTAGTGAGCTTTTTAAGATTATGAAAAATGTTATGGAACGCTGCTTCCTCAATCGGTACCACCTCCATTTAGTTATCCAGTGATATTCCCAATTGTGTGAATTTTAAGATAAAATATGTAACGTCTATTTGATGGAAGATCCCTCTCACTGGCATCTAAACCCACAGAGCGGCTAATAGCAGTGAGCCAGGACACCAGAGGGATGTAGGACGGATTCTCCTCTGCTATTTGCACAGGACAAAATCCGAACAGAATGGTAGCCATAAGTCAGCATTCGCAGACGTTCTGCGCATGCGCAAGCCAGATGGACAAACAAATCCAATTGCACCGGCACAGGCCTCTCTATGCTCTACTTCCTCTATGTTCTTTCCATTACTTGTACTGTTCCCATTGAGAGGAGGCGCACGGATGAAAGGAGAAATTTGTAGAGTGCAGACTGAACAGGTCTTTGATGTTCTTCACAGAGAAAAGTAAAATCGAATTTCGCCAACTCGTTCGCTCTACTTTCAGTGCAGCTATCAGTTTTGTGCAAATCGCATAGTTCCTCATTACTGGCCTCTCTATATGTGTTGGTCGGTCTCTATGTGCAGTGCCCCGAGATTCCTATTCCCAGGTTCACTTTCAACTGTCAGAAACGGTTGAATGTGGAGCTTTGATTCCACTTATAAACAACACTGACAAACAGGAATAAATCTCACGACTGCAAACTCCTCTTCAAACTGTCAGCATTAGTTGAATGAGAAACACTAATGTTATATACAAAGAACGCTGACAGAGCTAAGTAAACCTCACTACTGCCTGGGAGAGTAATCGGTGTGCTTTTCTTTTTTCACTCGGGAATTTCGGCAACTTTTTCATCGTCCAAATTACTCGGATGCTGCGCGCTTTTTATGGACTGTGTGTTTCTACTTGATGCTTGGTTAGCCAGGTTGATGCACGCTGAAACACTTCATAAATTACGAGTTACTGTAACCGTATAATACACTGCCAAACTTTGCTTTACTAATCTTTTAATCTAGTGTTTCTCAATGTTTTATGTTTGGCAACCCACCTTTGGATCTTCGTTAATTTTCGTGATACACATTAAACATCTTTTCACCATACGTACCAGCCGTCAATGATTATCCTGTACTATTAATATCCGAGAGGATTGCTTTGGGCTTTGGTCACATGATAATAATTATGTTATGCATCCATGTTATAATGCATTTGATTCGTATGGATATGCAGAGGCAGAAACAAATATAAAAAACAAAACCCATTTCATAAATTTCATGTTACCTGCTCAATTTGATTGTAAATAGTGGTGAAAACTAATTTGAGAGTGATGCCTGATGTTTTCCTTGTTCTTGAACCAAATAATTACGAATTCTCCAGCCATGCATATATCACAAATAGCATCAAGAACTCTTATAGTGACGTCTCTCATTTCGGGCGTAGTTTGAGGCACTTCCAACATCAATCTCTCCCCCCTCTTGTAGCTGAATCTGCATAAAAAAATAGAATCAGTCTTAGTGGAGAAGTTTACAGTGAAACGTTGGAAATTCAAATAATGATAGTATGATAGACAGAAGAAAATATTAATAGATGATATATGAATGGGGGATTCTATCAATCGAGCACAGAATAAAAACAAATAAGAAACAAATCTCGAAAGAAATTCAGATTGAATCTTGTGTAACACTGCCTTTCAAGCTCCCACTCTCTCAATCAGACATTCTTTCGTAGCTTGGCCTACTGTTCCCTGATTGTACAGAAATTGATCAAAACATAGTTTCAAATTCTGGCACTAGATGGTAGCAAGTATTGGGTGCAGTTACAACAGCTCGTTGCATGACATTAAGCCCCGCCTACTTTCTCCTGATTGGTCAACATTTTTCGAGACTCAGCTCTGAAATCGTCTGATAGATGTCAGTAGTGACTGGGTCATGAACATTTTCTCAAATTTCGAGAACCTTTTCTCCTGATTGATCAACAATTAATCGTCACTTAGTTCTACAAAGACCACCAATGTTCATCTAATTGAAGCCTATAGCATTCTGTATCTCCATCCAAGGAATAATATCATCTCTCATATAGTTTCTTCTACGATAAAGGAGTTATGAGAATAACGATTTCCACAAGAAACAAGAAGTCATCATCCATCACAAAGAATACCAATATTCCTTAAATTTGTAGCTTTGGAAAAATAATAGATGGGAGAATTCTGTGTTTCCATTCAAAGTTTTCCCTCTCATATATACTGTATATGGTTAATATTTAATACTAGAGATAAGATATTCTACAATACCTACAGAAGACGTAAAGTCATTAACCGCCTTGAAAGCCACCAATACTCCTTGAATGATTATCAGATATGAAGAATTGGAAGATTGGAAGATCATTTCAACATTCAATACGTCTAATTCGGTACTCATACTTCCTCCCACATAGTTTCTTCTACAATAGAGGAGTAAAGAGTCCTCATCCAACGACACTCACAGGAGAGATAAGTCACTTGCCGCCAAATAGAGATCAACAATACTCTTTAAATCACTACATTCAAATTGGAATACCACATCAGCATTCAATACGGAGCAATCTGTATTCGAATTTCCTCCCATATCGTTTCTTCCATATAATAGAAAAGTTAAGAGTGAATACAAGAATACAAGTCACTAACCAGCACAAACACATTCAAGTACAAACACAGATCATTGGTATTAGAAGACGACATCAGCATTTAAAACAAAGTATCCCTCCCATAATAGAGAAGTTGAGAGTCTTCATCCAACGATACTCACAGGAGACAAGAACTCACTAACCGCACAAAGACCACCAACAAATGACGTCACGGCATTCCGCACAACAAAGTTGTAAGGCGGAGCGATTAGTATCGCGCCCACATAATGCGCGACCACCAAAGCCGCGCGACTGGCAACCAACCCTTATCAGCAAGTTGAAGCATTCGAAGAGAGCTCCAACTCAATTATGGTAGTCGGCTAAATTACTATGGCCAGTTTCACTTCAAACTGTCAGCATTGGCTGGATGGCAAGCGTTGGCTAGTAATGCTGACAGTTCAAATACAGGTTGCATCGGCTAAGTTTGTGCTTGTGCACAAATTAGATTCATCGTAATCGGATCACCCGACTAATTACTTACTAGTTACTCTGCCGCCACTTCAAACAACTTTGACACGCAATTTCATTTGTCAATTACACATTATAAATGAATACATTAATACATAAATAAATTACATTATACATTAACAAATGATTAAATATTTTATTCTCATATCAGCGATCATCTTTATCTGTTCAATGACAGTTTGAGCAAGATACATGTATTTTTAGAATCACAATATTTGATAATGACAATTTGTAGAAGAGAGTCTCCCAGTCTTCCTGTGCAATCTATTTGCAGTTTAACGTTCTATTCTTGAAATTGTTCAAGTGTTCAAAACGGAATTTTCGAATCACAGTGTATAATCACGGAGCTGAATAAGATATGGAGCTTAGGGGGTAGGGATAGAGAGATATAGGGGTCTATTCCAGACCAGCCTGCCGTCTTATTATTTTAGGCCGATATAAGTGGGGGATGATTTCTATATAAATTCTTCAATGTTGTTTTCAATCACAGAGTGCTTATTATTAAATCACTTTTTGCTATTAAAAAGAACGACTAGCAGTCAGATTTTTCCCAATAAATGAATTAATTACTCACTGTGACAACGATATCTTTCGGCAGGTCCGCCATCTTCCTGGTTGTAATATTGACAACTAATTGTTCTAATCGTTCTTTTTGAAAGCGAAATAGTTATTTGTGCAACTAGTGCGCAAAGTGACAGTTTTCTGCACCGAAAGAAACGGCTTCTTGAGTGCAGCAGAGGAACTTTGCTCACGTATTTCACATTAAACTTTTAATGGCTGAAATCCATCAAATGTTTGTGTGTGTGATGCTGTTATTAATAACAACCTTAATTCATTTAAAAATTAATAATCCAATTGAAGTTGAAAATTCTCAGCCATAGTTCTCATTTTTATTCATTCAAGAATCAGAAGAAATACAGATAGAAAAAAAATTCGCACTCAAAATACACGCCAACAGCTGATTGGGATGGCTGCAAGATGGCTGAAGCGACAAGCGCGCGACCTAGCGGGAAAAATCGTACCTAAGTTTGCTTAATCCAGCTAAAAAGTACTGAAACAGGATTCAGAAATTTAGACTTTTGCTCAAATTACCGAGAAAAATGCTCAAAGTAAACTGAAAAATAACATAGACAACAGAGAATATTTATTGTAGTATTCTTATGTGTTTTATTATTTTTATTTAAATGGATATCAAACGGTAATCATTTAACCTCAAAATTCGAATTCTATAATGTATATTTGCTACTTTTCTCATTGCTTGCAGTTGAAATAATAATTATCAATAGAAAAGAACTTTTATTTATTATTAAATGATGAGAGTTTGTAAATTATGATTATTTAATTATGATTTAGATGAACATTATTCTTGTTTTGGATTTCTAGATTGGGATTTTATCATAAATGTAGGGTAGCCATTGAAATGATTCTTATCTAAATCTAACCACAGTCATTGTTACCAACTTAATTTTTGTTTTCGTGCACTAATCCTCCATATAACTCACCAACTATTTTGTGTTGCCATGTTGCAAATCTGGAGTACGCAAAGTAATACTTTGCGCACTAGAGCGGAAAAGTGATTCTTTGCGTTCTGTAATCAGTGCAGGAATGGTCACTTTTCAAGGTAACTGTAGGAAAAATTTTTTTTTACTAACTTCAGGTGCTATTCAAGCCTGTTAGGTAAGTTGAGGAAATACGAGTATTTATAAACAGGCTAGGTATACAAATATGGACGGTACTCTATCTTATCTTAGAGTGTTATCTTTAACATGTTAGTTGATTACTATATACTCATAAATGTGAGTGTACAATTAGAGTATATAATAGATCAGCTCGTTTCAAGACTCTTGTGAAAAACAATATTGAACAGTGAGGCCAGTAAACATAAATTAATGAATTTTTGGACGTTCATTTTTTTGCCGTCCTTATGAATTCTACGAGATCAAACGGAACTTGATAAACATCATCAATCAGAGCTATACTGGGAGTATAGATATTTTTATTTTTCATAAAACAAACTTTATGACGGGAGTTGCTTCTATCAATTATCCTATTCTATCAAGACTAATTTTGTTTGTAAACCCGACAGATCGCGAAAACTGCTTAAAGGGGTATTTTAAAAACTTCAGAAGTGTCCGTTGTGGAATCTGTTTGTAAAGAATGAGGAAATTCGGCCAAAATTTAACTTGGGCGAAAGAAAGGGGTTATTTATTAAAACGGCCAAATAGCTGTTGTTGCTTTTCCTAATGTGAAAATATCTTGCATAGAAGTAAGGCGCTTTTCCCATGAATCAATTATAGCTTTCGATAAAAATATTGGAGAATATGTTGTATAAGTTAACAGTTCGTTGACTGTCAGTATTCCTCATTAATAGCATCAATGCTCCCCTTTCAAACAATGTTGACAAATTGATGTGAATCTTACTATAATCTGGTTACTTTAGATCAGATGAAGAAAATAATCTTGATGATCTCTACTGTTTCAATTTCAATCATGTTTGACATTTCTGCTTTTGATGCCAGCTGTTATTATTATGTGAAATGAGCTCTCATTGAATGAAATCATAATCATTGAAGTCAATAATTATACTAAGAAATTAATTTGTTTGAATATGTGTGTTTGTGGATATATGTATCTATGTTGGATGGATCTCGAAAACGGCTCTAACGATTTTGATTAAATCAGGAATATATTGTGCTTGCGACAAAAAACATTATTTTGGAACAGGTCTCAACTCTGGAAAAATTTGTTGAACTACCAAGAGAAAGGATTATAGGTCCCTCAAGTAGCAGCTGATCAGAAAAATCGTTTTCCATAGTCTGTTGAAAACGTAAGAAAGTGTGAGCAAATAAGAAACATTATAATAGCTGTAGTTGAGTTACCAAATTTGGCGACCTTATTTTAAAATATTGCAGTATTCATGGAACATCTGGAAGAATTGGTTCAGAAAGTGACCGGATGATAGTAAAAGAAATTTAAAATCGATCTCTTCAAACATATAGTAGTTGAATGTAATGTTCATTGTGAGGTGATAGAAATGCGACTAATTTCTTCAGCTCCTGTTGTATTGGTTCTCCTGTTGCTCTATGTTTGTACGCAGCCATGGCCTTGGGAGAGACAGTTTTGCACTGTTTGTTAATTCATAATCTGGACTTAATACCACGAGAACCAATCAGAGAAGCCTTCTATTATAAAAACCCTGCTCTGATTAATTCTCATGGAATTTAATCCCGATTGAAATTGAACATTCTTTTGTGCTACTGGGCCTGATATTTCCATGTTTCAAAATCAGTAAAAAACTGAATAAAAAAAAACATAATATTCCATCAGCTGCTCCTATTTCCTTTCAAGATGTTATTTCGACACAAGGCAAACCTATTGATATTGATAGATCACAAGTAAATTCTAAAGTTGTCAATTTAGATAGAAATTTGATTGAGTTACATGTTAGTTTACATCCAAATCTCCATCCCTAAGCTTTTGATTTCAAGCTAAGATCAAAGAGAGAAATCATATAATGGTAGTCAATAATCGAAGCGATTGAATTAACTTTATTCAGATTGCAAATTCACATTAGAATGATCCCACTTTAATGTGTATGATTGTAGAGTTTAGAACATGTGAAATCAGCCACAATAAATGTTATACTATTATGATAGGACTCTTATGTATGAATGGACTTCCATGGAAGGAAGAATCAGTGTATTGGTTGCTTTTACACTTTTGGATAAGTAAAACGAAAAGTAAGCGACAGGCTATGCCAAAAATTCCAGAATAAGCAAGAGATCCATGGATACCAGAGTCATCAAATTCCGAATCAACCTAATTTGGAATTTGATCTTCCATTGCCAAAGCAAAAATAACATGATCACTGCTAATTTGATAACTGTCAACGGGAAATATTAATTGCCAATGAATAAAGTCGAGGGCGACCCTTAAGCCCCGCCCCATATCCTACAAAATTTGCTGCAATTAGACTACTCTTTCAACAGAGCACTTCCAACACATCAATTAATTATTTGAATGATTTGACTTAATAATTTTCATGCCAAGTTGTGGCCTAATCTCAAAAACGATTATAACAATTTTGGTAGGATCTAGATTATAAATGTTTCACAAAAATAATTTTATCTTATAATTCCCGTAGCGAAGCACGGGTGCCCTGCTAGTTTTAATTATAAATTAGTCAGTCTAATTATAATCTGTTCACTCTGAATATAATACAGGGACGGTAAAAATAGTACGTTCTGAAATCGATGTGTAGTTTACACACACATGACTCGCTTTTATCTCATTATAGTATGATATTCAACTATAGCTATGTGGAAATATATTCTGTACGTGTGGTGTGAGTCCCCCTTTCACTATGGTTCTATTTCAGTTTGTTACGTTCGAAATTAATTCGATTCATCGAACTCTAAATTCTCGGGTTACAATGATTCTGAACAGCTTTTTCATCGCAGGCGTAATTGGTGTGGGTGATTCACACTATTTGCTTCAACAAATTAATTAATTGTGACTTCAGCAGCACATTCAACACGTTGCAACGTTCAAAAACCTCGAACACCCACATTTACACACATTCAAATTCACCCACGGTTATTGATCACGGGGTTAATGAACATATTGAGTTCCAGTGATAGTGTTTGTGATTTGAGCAACAAAGAGCTTTTTTACTGACCTTCTATTTGCATGCAAATTGAGAATAATTTAGGAAATGCTATTTTGATTTTGGCACCGATAGTAAGCTCAACCCTGCATTTTTCTATTGAGATAGCTACATTACATTTATTCTTCATTATTTTGGTCTTCCATGTGATTGCACGTATTTCCTTCTAATAAAGGAGAAGGTGAACATATAAAGTGCCTGCTTAACTCTTATTTATTCAAGGTGTGGAAGAGAGCGGCTCTGATTCATACATTCAAAGAGTTACACAATATGAAAAAAGTGTAAAACAGAATTGATGGAAGTTCGAAAACAAAATAATACAGTAGTTTCTTGTACAGCTTATATTTTTACATGTACAATGATATAGGTGTTGAAGACTTTATTCCTAAATTACAAATATTTGGCATACTATTCCAGTAACTTACTTAACAATGGTCCACTATCGGATATGGAAAGGATATACTCTCGATTCTACAGTATTAGATACATCAATACATTACATTACATTGTAGCTAATACATCATATATCATAATATTGTACGAATTCTAACATCAACATAGCAAAAATATTCATAAGCTGTGTTGTGTTGTGATTCGATACATATTTATTCAGCTAATTTTATTATTATAATATCTATTCATTCATAGCCAATGGGTACAATTCAGATAAAAACAACAGGCATTCACTCAAAACTGGTCTCAACCTTAATTTGAAATTAATAGTCTACAGGTTATGTAGATCTTATGTATTACAAACAATAAATATAATATAAATTAGTAGAAACAATATAAAAACTTGTAGCCCATATTAGCGAAGTGATTTTAGATATAATATAGTATAGGATATATTCTCAATTTTCAACATTCTTACATGTTTTGTGGCATATCATTTCAACTGGATATGATAAACTTCCTAGAGAACTCTCCATTCATTTATTTCCTATTCAGTTCTCCAAAAACATTGAGTTATCGACTTGTGGAAGTGATTGGTCAATAAGAGAAAAAGATTGACATGGAACAAGCGAATTCAATGTGGGTTTAATCAGTTAAGTGAGAGTCACCAGGCACCAACCGACTCTCCATTTCATGTGTTATGAATTATTGAATGGAAGATGAGTGGCTACCCTAATATTCTATACGTTCAGAAAAAACCGTAGTTGGACCTTCTAAAATATTGGAAAAGATTAGTTGGGTATCGATCAACAAACACTCCATTTCTGTCACGGTTTTTAGGTATGAAAAATTATACTTTATTCTAATGAATTCTCTTCCTGAGAAATGATGTCATTCCCTCATGTATTTGAGCCTCCAAGCAATGGCTAATGTATTTCTTTATTTGATTACTGGAGTCATTAATAAATCAAAATAATTTCACCAGTAAGACTTGGTTTTCCTCAATTAAGTTCTAGACAAGAAATCTCTGAGTAATAAAATACCATGTATGAGAAATTTCTGAGTTTGAGATTCAGTTGAGAGGTACATACTACTGAAATAATATATATGAAGCTCTACAGTAAGCACTATAGTGAGGTCCACGTTATAATGGCAGTGGAGAAAGATAGGAGAACAATGTTGCCGAACATCTGTCTTGTCGATACCTTCTATACGATAGCTGATACAGATTTATTGATGTAATATTAACTGTTGATTCTCGTTTAAAATAATCAATTATATTTTATTAAGCAAGAAATTATATTTTCCAATAATGAATTTTCATGATTAAGACGAAATATTTTTTGAGTAATTGTTGATTCTACATTGTTGAAAGACGATCTGGCAACAGAGCAAATCGAGAAAGAGATAGCACTATCCGCTTTGTTGAATGTTGTCTATCATTGCTAATCAAACACTGCCATTATAACGTGAACCTGACTATAGTTTCAGACATTGCATTGCTCAATAAAATCTCTGAGTTCGAGACTCAGTTAAGAGAAATACTGTATACCAAAGAAAGTTGGATTTAATAATATTTGTTCATAGCCTGCTACAAAAGAGAGTACATCAGTACAACTATAGAGAAAAGATAGCATTAGAATATATCCCATGGTAAAAGGGGTTTATGTTTCAAATTTTACTTCTATTTCAAGCCTATTATCGACATTTGATAACAGCCTATTAAATATTACAGTCTACTTTTGTCGATTATTAATAATACATAACTTCACGGATAAAAACCACTTGCACAATCGGCTTAAGAAAAAAACAGAGCATCTAATTAAAATAATTTAATAGTTGTTTTTAGTTCGTCACTTAGTTGAACCCTATTATTTTTTGCTTATAATTTTCAATTCCTTATTCTATTATTAAGTTTTTAGTTACTAGATTTTTTATTGTATCTAGTGTCATTAAAGTAGGCTATAGTTATAATTTTTCTTATCGATTGTCAGAAGACTCCTCCATGCACACGGACTTGACGCCCAAGCATGGAGTTATTCATTTACTTTTTACTTGTTTTTCATATTAATGTTACAAACTAATTTATCGTGTTTACTTTGTTTTTACATACTATGTAATGTATAAAGTTTTTGAATAAAATGAATTGAATTGAACTTGGGACATAAACGCCTTATACCATGCTATATCTTTTATGCCATATGAGTGATACCACTCACCAATATGTTTAATCCTGGATGAAAGTAGGCTACTATCAAAATCATTGAAATAATTTTGGATTGATGCGATGATGATGAAGGTAATAAAATTCTGAAACTTGGACGAATAATTCTATTAATATTCTTGGAACATACACAAATGATTATATTATATATCAGTTCGGGTTCATAGAATTGGCTCACTCGGAACTCGCTGACTCCATGTTAAACTGCCGTATTAATCAATACTACACCGATGGTGGAGTATTGGAGTATTGGATGGTGGATGGTTGGAGTGATCCGTTGTATCTTGATAGAGTGCTTGCGTAGCAATCTAGAGTTCCCCGGGTTCGAGCCCACTCTGAGCCAAACGTTTTTGACAGATCACTCCAGTGTTATCGGATGGGCACGTTAAACTGTCGGTGCCGGCTGAAGTATGACAGTCTTAAAGCCCATTGACGGCTGAAATGATATATTCAGGCGAGGTGGAACTTCCGTCAGGAACTCCCCACCAATAACAGCCATACGAATATTATTTATACTACACCGATCAGAGCAGTTTTTATTCATATGGCAGTTTAACATGTCAGCGAGTTCCGAGTTGGCCAATTCTATCAACCCATTAGTTCTACCATAGAGAAGAAATAGCGTATCAGTTGTATTGTATCAGTCTTGATTTGTTGTCAATATCTTGTATCATTTGTCTCTGGTTCTACTTATGCAACTGTAGACGGTGGCGGTTGCTGTCTGTCACTCGTGAGAATAAAACATATTTCAAATACTAATATCGACATGACATCAATGAAGGAAATCAATGTATATATTTGATCAATAATTGAATGAGTCAGAAACCTCATTTCAACGCAGTAATATGATATCACGCTGATACCGTATTTGTCAAGAATCCACTTACCATTGCATTCCATTCGATGTTATTACTCATTGAGCGATGTACAAATATTGGACAATAATGGAAATATGTGCTCCAATCCAATTACTGCCGCCGAAGCGTTATCATAACAAGTTCTCATCTCAATAAACCTCCAATATTCATGTCGAAACACAAAAACAATCGTCGTGAAAGGCTCTATTGCGTGCCACCGACAATCAAGGCGAAGTGGAATGGCGACGGTTGGCCCTTAACCTGAAAACTCGTAGATTATTTGAAATAAGGGCATTTTGTTAGGGCCTGTTAATAGATAAGGACCGCGTTGAGGTCCTGGTGGCTTTTTCGGCTATCATAAATAACGGTCTACCGCCGTAATAACACCTTATTAGAAGGAGTGCCATGTAATTAAATTCCCATCACAGCTGCGCTCTGTTGACTCCAGTGTTAAGTGTCTTGAACAATTGTAACAAATAATGGATTTCATGTTTCATTTTCAACTGGTGACAAATGTGAATAAATTTCAACGAAGTAGGCTTAATGTTAAAAGCTTTGTATGACAAAGGATAAAATATCCTTCCAGCTGAATGAAGTATGGTAGTGATAATATAAGTGGAATTCCAGAGTATCTAGAAATCTAGAGTAACTAGAGTATCTAGTAATATAATAGGTATCTTCATGGTATTAACACTGATTTATAAACAAATAAACACTGATTTATAAACAAATAAACACTGATTATTAACAGATAAATAAACAGACAAACACTGGAAAATATCACTGTAATGATATTTCTCCAAGTTATTCAAGAAAGATGACAACTCCAAAGTTCTATTGTCAAGTATGATAAAAAAAGAAAATTGAGTTTAATGTATGATGTTGCAAATAATATAAAGTTTTCATTTTCTCCTATCATTTAGAATCTAGAGAATTCATCTATTTAGTGTTGAATTTATGACACTCACTCACTCTCAACTCCCGTATTTTATTTTCAGTTATTCAACAATTAATTTCTGATCATTATTTATGATTTATCACTTGCTTCCAACTCCTCCAATCTGCGCTTTGACTCTAGTTTCATGAGCTGACAGGTTGAAGACATCTATCAAATCAAATCAATTTTATGCTCATCCAAAAACACAGCTCACAAACAAAAATATAAATATTATACATTATTTAAGAAAAAAAAAGTTTTTGAACAATGGCATCAAAAACAAATCAGTTGAAAGAGAGTTATCATGGTGTATTTTAGTTCAATCAAACTTCAATTAATCATCAAAATTATATGAAATAAGATTCCAAAAACTATATGATCAAGTCTATCCGAAGAAAAAAGTACATTATTTCAGAAGCTCAAGGATTTTAGAAAAGTGGAAAATGAATGAAGTAGTGAAATCAGATTGGATTTAAGAATAAGAATAAGAATTTTATTTGCCATTAAACATATAAACATCAATGCAATAGGCTTCGTCAACAAAATATAAATTTGAAATACATATTACAATATAATATATAACATGAAAACTAATTATAGCTCACAGTCTAGCAATACTACTAATATCACAGTCTATAAATTCTCTTAAGTTATAAAATGGATTCTTTTTCAGCCAATTCTTTACCACTAATTTAAAGCTTTTTTCTTGCAAATTTCTCATTGCTATGGGGAGTTTATTAAACATTACATGCCTCTGATACATATGACTCCTATGAGTTCTAGACAATCTTACATAGGGTGTGAGAAGGTCACCGTTTTGTCTGGTATTGTAATATTTAGTAAAATTTAATAAAATTTTGAAATTGGTTTTGCTGATACAGATATCCTCAGCGTTAATATTTATAAAACTGGAATCATAAGTCCATTTTCACTCCATATTAATGGAATGCAAATCTCATTCACTCAATATCCATATTAATATCACACATGAGAATTCCATCCTCCATAAATTTGAAATTGAAGTCTCATGAGACTTACGACCTCTACACATTTATTCACACTTGAGTTCATTTTCGTCCAACCTATCAAGAAAACATCCAACAATATCACATCAGAGACAATTTTAGTCGAGACATTTATAAGCCAGACCTTTACACGCGCATTGAACTAGCATTTTGTTCTGTGGATATGAGTGAGAAAAAATCTCTACAGCTTCACTAATATCTGAAAAATAAATCGATTAATCAATTCATTCATTCTTTTCAAGCTCTATATCATTTACTCCATACTATTTTCTCCCCTGTGACTAGACTGTATACTGATTCTCTTAATGCTTTTCGTATTCTTCTCTTCTCTTCTCTTCGCCACTCTTCACCATTTGTATTCTTCTCTCATCATCTCACTGTCCTCTTCTGTGAATGTTCTGTCATCTTCCACGTCTCCTTTTTCTTGAATTATTCCTTCTACTTTCCTATAGAATGACATCATAGTTTCTTCTCTCATTTTCCTTTCTTCGGAAACTTTCAGCTTCCTTTTCATCCCAGTCCAACTTTTCTATCCTCCCCTGTACCTTCTCAGCATTTTTCATTTTCCATCTCTTGCGTTTTTCCTCAATCTTCATACTTTAATATTCCTTATCGACTTCTACACGTCCTACTCCACTTTCATCTTCTTCTTCTTCTTCTTCTTCCTCTTCTTACTGGAATATCAGAATCTTACTCTTTTCTTCATTCATCATCTCATCCTCTCTCCTCTATTTTTCTTCTTCACTCACATCTACACACTTATTTTCAAATTCATCCTCTCAAAGTCCATCACTTTCATCTTTTTTCCAACCTTCTCTTCATTTTACATCTCTCTCTACCTCTCTAATCAAATCCAATCAGACCAGCAAATGTAAAATATATAAAAAATAGATATCAAACATTTCCTTCTACACTCACCGTCTCTTTCTCCTTCTATCTTCTCTTCTCCTTACTTCTACTCAGTCCTCTCTATCCAACTTCACTTCTGTTTCTCCTTCTCTTATTCTATTAAATTTCATCTTCCTCCCCTTACATGTCTCCTCAACATTTCTATCTATTAATCTTCTCTACGCCCATCCATCTCTCAATTTCATTCTACTCATTATTTCCTCATTCTCTTCCTCTTCATCCCACATCATATTTATCACCTCATCTTTTCCTCTTCTATGTTTTTCACCTCTCCTGTTCCTTACTCTCTTGTCCCTCCCTCTCCTATTGCAACCTCTCCTCTTCCTACCGCTTCTATTCCTACCTCTTTTCTTGCTCCCTCTTTTATAACCACCTCTACTATTTCTCCCTCTTTTATTCCTACCTCTCGCATTCTTCCCTCTCCTATACCTTCCCCTCCTATTCCTATTTCTCCCTCACCTATTCCTACTCCTCCTATTCCTATTTCTCCCTCTCCTATTCCTACTCCTCCTATTCCTATTTCTCCCTCTCCTATTCCTACTCCTCTTATTTTCTTAATTTATATTTTGTAAATTCATCTATAATTTTACTGTATTGTAAGCTATTGTATATAAGTGAATAAGCCAGTATATATTGTAATCTACATGAATAAAGTACTCAATCAATCAATCAATTAATCAATCCTCCTATTCCTACCTCTCCTATTCCTACCCCTCCTATTCCTACTCCTCCTATTCCTATTTCTCCCTCTCCTATTCCTACTCCTCTTATTTTCTTAATTTATATTTTGTAAATTCATCTATAATTTTACTGTATTGTAAGCTATTGTATATAAGTGAATAAGCCAGTATATATTGTAATCTACATGAATAAAGTACTCAATCAATCAATCAAACAATCCTCCTATTCCTACCTCTCCTATTCCTACCCCTCCTATTCCTATATCTCCCTCTCCTATTCCCATTTCTCCCTCTACTATTCCCACCCATCCTATTCCTATTTCTCCTATTCCACCCTCTCCTATTCCTAAATCTCTCATACCCACCTCTCCTTTTTCTCCCTCTCTTATTCCTAGCTCTCCTATTCTCACCTCTCCTTTTCCTCCATTTCCTATTCTCACCTCTCCTTTTCCTCCATTTCCTATTCTCACCTCTCCTATTCCTACCTCCCCTATTCCTACCTCTCTTGTTTCACATTCCATCCGTTTCCACTTTTCACTCGATGCTAGTTGCTTGGCTCGTTCTTCCAGCCGCCGACTTTATTTGTTGTGACAGCCCTGAAATATCATTCCGACCTTTCGCTTACAGAAGGTGGCAAACAGACCTGTTGCCAGGGGGGACCCGTTGGTGGTGGGGGGCTTGTCAAGGTGCTCCCTTCCCCCCCACCGATTAGAAAAACGAAGAGGGCTCAGAATGCAAATGCTCTTGGTGACATTGTACTGTGCTCAGGCTGTCCTGTACTGCTTACCAAATCGATTTACCAATTCCTATTACTGGTCCTTTTTCCTCTTCCTTTCTCCATTTCTGTTAGTCTCTCTATCACTCTTTCTCTCTTTCTGTCTCTTTCTCTCACTTTCATCAATTTCTATTACTGGTACGTTTTCTACTTCCTTTCTCCATTTCTGTTAGTCTCACACATCTCTGTCACTTTTTCTTTTCTTCTCACTCTCTCTGTTTCCCTCACTGTCTCTCTCTCCATCTGACCGTTTCCTCAAATGTTTGCACTTTCGTTCCTATTTTATCTTTTATTCAATGTTCCCGTCTCTGTCAACCGCACATAAACATACGTTACTTTCTACTTCCCACTCACTTCATCCACTTATTTCATCATAGCTCACTCATTTCCATTGTAACACACATTTCTGTAGACCAATATCATATTTTGAAGAGATAATACTTCTCTCCACCACAACTCATATGATTTCATAAGATTAGTGACGTTTCCTGTAATTTTATCGAGCTACTAATTATTCTAGTTTCTTGAGTAGTTTATATATTCAATAAGAATCACGATTGAAATGTTCAACTGGTTAACAGAGAGCTGTCAGTTGTTCTGAGTTTCGCGTTCTTTAAAACTGCATGGAAACAGGAGTTGATTGTTGAATTATCACGAGAGAAAAAAAGTTTATCGAAATATTGAATTTACGATACTAGCTCTTAGTCTGTAGTATCTTGTACTGATCTTCAATTGATGGATTCATTTGGAACGTTCGTTCATATGTCTATAAATCATATTTTGTATTGTATTGCATTTTGTGAACCTCAATTTTTCAGGTATTCCAAAACCTTTATTAATGAAAATGAGTAAGATCTACTGAGAATTTTATATAAATTTCATTGTATGAATCTATTGAATTTTTAAAGTGAAACTCCATAATTTTAAGCCTCATTGACTGCTATTCATATACCATTGTTCTACAACAAACGGAAGCGAATAGAACTCATGAAGTATTGAAAATTGTTATATTGTCAACTGAAAATACATGAATTCAATAATAGTCATGACGTTGTGCTCAATAATGCATGTCAAGATTATGAAACCTTTCATGTGATGTAATTTGCCTGTCAAATCCATTTATCAGTCAACATCGACCTATTCGATAAAGCTAACACAATATGTGTAATGTAAATTAAAACTGGTTTGATGTATTTCATAAAAACATTACACTAAACTAGAAATTTTTCAACTTTGATCAAGATACTACGTCCTGTTCAGGTTCTCTAGTGAAATTTGAAACTGTCAGTATTGTGATAATGAGAATCATTGATGCTACTCAGAAGGAATAATGACAGGTAGATCTGAATTTAGTGAGATCGAAAAATAATCATCACCAAAACAAGGTCGTTTGCAACTGGAGAGCGTTCAGAAAGTCGATTAATTTTTGTTTGAAAGTAAATCAGCCGGTTTGTTGTTGACAGGTTCCCACTTTATTCCTCAGAATATAAGATACTTATTGGAAAGTTGTTGTTAACGAGGCTTAATGGTGTTGCATTGTCAATGGCTGACACGTTTCTCACCTCACAACTCACTACCCCTCTCTCTCTTTCTCACTCCTCCTCTTTCTTCCTCACTCCTATTCACCCCAAAGAGCCTCACCCATTCTCTTCGAAAAGCCTCAAACCTCTGTCATCCACGCTTCAAGCTCTCATCGCAATGGCACCGCATTGTTTTGAAGCTGTCAACCATAGTGGCTGACTGAAAACTTTCCGGAACAGCTTCATAATTTTCACCGGTCTACATATCTTTCAATGACGTTGAAAAACTAATTATTTATTCAGCACGATACTTCAAAATAGAGAGGGAAAGAGAGTGTAAGAGAGATGATATAGATAGTGTAAGTGAAAATAAGAGAGAGAGAGAGAGAGAGAGAGAGAGAGAGAGAGAGAGAGAGAGAGAGAGAGAGAGAGAGAGTGAGAGAGAGAGTGAGAGAGTGAGTGAGTGAGATAGGTAGGCTGCCTTCATTTTAACCTGAAGGGCGGAGTTAGAGAGACAATGTAAAAAAGCACATGAGTTCATGAGAACGGTAGAGTACTGACAAAAAATATCAACCTATATTATCATTTGATCTTTGTTCTCTCAATTTCATAAACATCAACAAAATTAGTAATTTTATACTGGAAGCTGATTTGAATTTTTCATGATTACTAATATTGAGTTAATATTTTGGGAACTATAGTGAGATTCCATTTATAAAGTCAACACCAAATTAACATTGGTCTTGATTGTTATCATGATTTCCTAATTTCTTTTTCAGATTGGCATAACACAAGAATGCTCGGATATTGTGTTGCCGCTGTTCTGATATTTGCAACAGGTGAGTGCTTCTGAATATTTATGGTGAATTATATTTCCACTTTTCATACTTTGATAATTCCATTACAAAATTGATGCAAAACAATTGTCTTTTGGTGTAACATGAAAACTGTTTGAAAACATTCTCCCTTATCATTAGAATAAAGAAACTGTTTCCTAGTTGAACAACCTTGATGCTGTTCAACTACAAAAATTGAATAATCATCAAACTTGATTTAAGTTGAACAGCCTTACATGTATTATATGTATATTACATGTCAATACACACATGTATATTACATGTCAAAATATAAACGAGAGTCTATATGGAGGAATATCACTCTGCTCTGTAATAGCTTCTTGACAGGCGAAGATTCTCACACTTTTCTGACAAAATTCGCTGAGTTTTCATGTGAGATTCAGTGAGCATTGGGACCGAAACACAGTACGGCGTAGATTAGGCAACAAGCTTTACATCATTCCATACAGGACTGATGCTGCGTAATAATTACGCAACAATTTGTTCAATAATTATTATTGAACAAATTATTACAGATTTATTAAAAATTGTTGCAGATTTATTAAAAATTGTAGGAATGTGTAATCAGAAACTCCATAGTAATTATATAATTCTGATCTCAGTTAACTGCTAACTGAGCAATGATCCTTCTGTAGATCAGGATAGTTTAAAACTAACAAGTAGTTTTAGTTAACAAGTTAGTAGTACTACTAACAAGTAGTAGTTTTTCAACTTCCTGTATTGCGATTTTTCAGAAGAGAATAACAGATCAGATGGACTATTTTTTGAAGTTTGTGTAGGTCTCGAACAACCATCAGTCTGATGAGACCAACCAGATTTGGAGAGAATCTGATCTATCCATGTCCTCTGGAACATAAGTTACACTTATCATGCTAATCTTTGGATCAATCACTACCAATTATCCAATATCTCTCTGAATTATCAAATATCTGGGATCATCTGCATTCATCTCCATACTCAATCTTGGACCAATTGAAGTCATTAGATTTTCAACGCCACGGCTAAGTAACTTAATCTAACAAAATCCCACCCTAAAAATAAAATTGTATGATAATGATTTTACAGATGGGGTATAATAAGATGAACCCTAGTTTTCCGGTGCGGGGGCGGGCAGAAGTTGAGAGTTAAGCCTAATGCACATCACTAAACGTCTGTATTCCTAATTAAAATTATGTTGTGCTGGCTGGTTGACTCAGAACACTAGATTATCAGATGTTATTGCTCTAAATTGCAAAAATAAATTCAAATTTTTATGCCTACATCGAAAATTGGACAAGTAAAGGAAGCCCAATCTACGTTTTGAACTATGTCATCACCTAAATTTGGGAAATACAGTACCACAAGGATTGTCTTACCATTTATCTACCAATGCTTTACATTAGTGTCGTTTGTTACATGAATGAAAATAAATAAATTGTAATATATAATTATTCAACGAAGATCCAAAATAAATGCAGTAAATCACCCCGAAGACTTCTGCTACTGCAGACATTGACAACAGGGTTAGGTTAACAGCTATATGGAATTTCGATGAGAACTACTATCCAAAAATTAGTTGCCAGCCCGGGAATCGAACCCGGTACCTCCCAATTGCTAGTCAGGAATGCTTACCCTTACACCAAACTGACAATATCTGGATAGCAGCGCTCATTTTATACGAAGCCATAGCGGCCAACCAGTTACAGATAAAATTAAATAGAGAATAAATGCATTCTCTATTTAATTCCATCTGTAAATAAATTGTAGCCTCTTGATGCTATCTGTGGAAGGAGTTAATCGGTCCAGGGATCAGCTTGTGATACCAATCTGCGTTACTGTACGATTTTCAATAAGGCTTGTTTCGTCATAAAGTTGTAAGCAAATATGCTGTAATTTTTCTATTCATTTGAATAAATATGAAAAATCATCATCCACACTGATATACTCAATAAATATATGGGTCACAGTTCTAGAGTGAAGTTCTTGTTCAATAGAAAAATATTTCAAAAATGGAAAATTGTCATACAGTACATTCATACTGTGCTCACACAAAGCTTTCAAAAACTGTTCAGAGAAAAAATATTATCATAGAAATCTCGACTCGACATTTAGAGAAAAAGCGTACTCGCAGCATTGTGGAGTGTGAAAATGTGCAGGTAAGAGCAAGTGAAATAACAATGTGGATGATTATGACGGCAATGATGATGATGACGATGATGATACAGTAATGCCCTGCTATTTTGTCGCCAGCACTAATGAGTCAGCGGCAATGGGGCATTGAAAAGGGAAACACAATGGAAAGGGAGAAAAATCCAAAGAAGAAGGATAACAAAAAGAAGGGGGAGGAGGAGGAAGTGAAAATCTTTCTCAGGGCCGAATAAAAGGGCGCCGGGTGTCGACAAGAGCACAGACCTTTCCACTTCTTTTTATTGTTATCCCTTCAGACCTTATTTCGCCCTTCCTTTAAGGGCGCCTAAGGGAGCGTCTCGATCAATTAGAGAAACAACAATTTTGCGCTAGGCTGGGCTGAGCGTCGCGACGCTCAATGGCTCAAGACGATGGCATTCCATGAATACTGATCGACTTCAGTCCACTCTACAAGTTTACTTTCAGTGGTACATTACTGGATCGACACCATTACAAAAAATCGGGATACTTTCTGATAAAAAATATAACTGAATTCAATTTTATAAGTTCGAATTTCCTTAACGAAATTGTATTTTATGGCAAACAAACAATTTACATTTGAAAATATATGTTAGTTGCAATATTGAATTTAGTCATGATATGGATATTAATATACCTTATATGAATACACATTCCATTCTCATACATGGCATATGGCATACATCATAAAAATTCTGATACTTTTGGAATGTAATCGAATTTCGAGAGAAAGCTTAGAAGAATTATTAAAATTATAGACTAGTTTTTGAATGTACAGTGGAAGATTTTCTTCTATGATTTATAATTTTCCAGCCACAATAAGGTGCGAACAGACTGAGTAGAAGCACTATGGGGGTAGTGGTAGTGTTTACGGAGGTAGTGGTAGAAGTCGCGGTGAAATCGATGTCACTAAACAACTGAGCAATGATTGAAATATTAATACTAAAACATATATTGAAACTAAAACAGGATATCAACACCTGGATCAAATGCAATTACTTCTTCTATCTATGAGATGTTTCACAAAGTGTACTCTTCTGACTTGTGTGCTTGCTTATCCTGCAATCCTTCGTAATTCATCTAGACCTTCAAATCTTTTTTTTTTAAACCTGGTACTATTGGTTTCTTTTTTCATCCTTTCCCTTATCATTCTTCCCCCGTCCCATCCCCTCATATCTACCGTCTATTTACTTTTCCTAAAACCTTTTTCACCTTCTTAAGGATTGAAGGTTTTCCTAGTACATGGATATCCATAGTTGGAAAAACCCTTCAATTTTCCACCCTTTCTTTTCTGTACCGCTTTCTTTTCATTTTGCTATTATGTGTATTGTTGTTGTTTGCATGTATTCTTTTTGTTAATTTCTGTATCAAACTTGTATGTGTGTGTAAAAATAAATTGAATTGAATTGAATTATTACTTGGAGTTATTGATATAAGTATTGATAAAAAAGGTTGATAGTGAGCTTAAATCGTATCATCGATCAGACCGTTCTGTTCGTACCCTAAGTATGTTGGTCGAAGATGGATAAATAATGTCTTCTTCCACAAAGTTGTTGAGAGTACATTTCCTTTCTAACCTATGAAATCTCGAATATTCAATTCCAGTTGAATATTCAAATGATATGACAAATATGTTGAATATTCCAAAGATATTTTATATCCTATGAAATTGATATTATGAATATTCCAATGATATTTTATATCCTATGAAATCTCGAATATTCAAGTCCAGTTCAATATTCCAATAATTCATTTCCTTAACGATTATGCTGAGGAAGGTGGGAATTCAAGAATTGTGTGAAACATGATATATATTTATTATTATCATCACACATTATAATACAAAAATATTTTATGATATATCATTGAAGCAACATTGAAACAAAGCAAGAAGGGGATTGCGATTCAAGAATGAGTAAAGGTGAATCGTAAGATGGAGGAGTAAGACTTTATAAAGTGTACGTTTGTAAGTGACGTAACATCAGGAAATCTTGTGAATGATGTATAAACAGAATTTAGCGCCTCCAAACATAGCTTTCAAGTGCATGAATCGGAGCCAAATTTAGTCAAGAGGGTTCCAAGATATGACAATTGAACAATTTCCAGGGACACTCACAGAGATCGAGTCAAAAGTGGGATTTATATTGAAGTTTCAGTATCGACTCAATGGGGATCATCAATGTTTTACATTAGAAATGCTGAAATTTTGAAGAGGATCTCACTATAGACACCTACAGGAAAACGCTTCTGGTTGAAAATGTCGGGAGAAACGTTGAAACAAAGAGAGAAGGGGACTGTGATTCAAGAATGAGAAAAGGTGAATCGGAGGGTGGAGGCTGAATAGAGGGATAAAATGTCAATCCGAAGTAGGCCAAGGTATCAGTGGAGCTCCCAGTGCTAAGGAATGGATAAGCAGCAGGAAACAGCTGATCTGCATTTACTGCCTAACTTATTCAGCAGTCGAACTTGCGACTCGGATAAATTATTCCAAGCGGGTCTAGGTTTTTCTCCACTTTTCGTCGCATTCTATAATTAACACTTCGTTTTTCAATTAGCTGAAGAAGGAGGAAAGGATTATAAAGGATTCGATTCCAAATGTTCTTGAAGTCTTGGTAGTTTTTCAAGATTGTGCTTCAGTTCAAAAAA
This sequence comes from Nilaparvata lugens, assembly GCF_014356525.2. Taxonomy (NCBI): domain Eukaryota; kingdom Metazoa; phylum Arthropoda; class Insecta; order Hemiptera; family Delphacidae; genus Nilaparvata; species Nilaparvata lugens. The sequence goes on from NC_052510.1 coordinate 13,976,843, forward strand.
GAAAACTTGGAGAGTAACTTTTATTTATCTTGATCACTCTGCAAGTAGTTTTGAAAATAACATTTCCAAGGTTATACTACAGTTTGAAGAAAGGAGCGAGGTTATATTCCTATCCTATAATCTCCATTGATTCGTAGCTGTATTTGTCAACTAAGTTGAAATTTGTCTAGAATGACTGGAAACACGTATTTCGGATCACACAGTATTTGACGAGAGACTATTGACCATTATTGGTAACATTATCTCATCAAACACTACTATGACGTGCTTCCAGATCATACACACGTTTTGTAGAATCTCTGCATTAAAGTATACCATATTCTCATGTACACTAGCGTTTAGTATGTAATACAATAATACGTCATATACATCAGAACAACGTTTCTTATCTTTTTTGTTTTGTTGGAAAAACAATGACGCCATATAACGCTTTTTAATAATGCTAGTGGAAATTCGAAAAATGCCAGCTCCAATTTTATTATGTACTAGTGGGAAACCCGTGATCTACAAGGGTCTATCTTGAAACTTAACAAACTGAAAACTTGACGTGATGGAATCTTGAAGAATTGGAAATAGGCCTAAAACCTTCCTCGGTTAATTAAGAATCTATATGAAAAATTCCAAGTTAATCAGTCCAGTAGTTCAGATGCGATGATGCGTAAAACATAGTTTGCCTATCCTGTACGAATATAAGCCAGTTCTTTCCTTTTTCCTTTATTACAGTTGTAACATATTTTAATTTGGATAGATAAATAAAAATCCCTAGCTGAAATATAATTTATAGGTCTAAGTGAAGTAATTGGCTAATATCGCCAAAGAGATAACATAAAGATTAGATAATATCAGACGTCCTGGCTAAACTGTACAACAGCCTAAGAGAAATTGGAATAATTTTTTGCTAATATATAATATTATATAAAATATTGAAAATTGAGGTTAGGCATAAACATTTAGTGATCGGCGACCTAACGATCGACCGAGCCATACAACGTAGAATCTGACCAAACACCTTGGCAGAAATTTATTGTGGCAAAACGGTATGCAATTTGAGGAACTAAAGGTCTCACGTGGCTAATTATTATGATGTATGAAACAAATAATAACCTATAAAAAAATTACTAGCATGTAGAGAGCATATTTAAAAACCCAATAAAAATAATTAAATGTATTAAGGAAGTAGGAGGTTACCAGGCGCATGAATACTGTAATAATTTGCATGCACCAATCAAATAATGGCAATTGATAGGCGGCAATAGTGAGCCGATTCAAAAATATTTGTATATATTTCTACAAATAAATAGAGTTTATGAAAAAATTGTTATATAATCTATGTTTTGGATATGGCCCGAAGGCAAAGAAATTATTATATATATAACATAAGTAATAGTTTAATATTTTGGCACGGTCTATTTGAGCTTGAATGGCGGAGGACTAGAATATTCAAATTTTATGCAAATTTGAAAATCGGAAATGAAAATTGTAAAATTGAGAAACGAGAACGACACTCGCCTGCCAACTGCCACCATGAGAGGTCACTAAAAATTATAGAGCGTAATACCTTGCTATATCTTGTAATAACTTAAAGTTAAATTGAATTACTAAATTTCTTATAAGACTTTGTGATGCTCTTATAAAGAAAAAGTCATTTTCATTTTTAAATAATTTTGTAACCCCTTGGAAGAGACGACTCCGGCTACAATAATCCAGGACCACCAGGAGTTGGATCGACATCAGCAGCTCATAAGAAAATTCCGACACGTGCGTGGAAAATATTGAAATAGTGATAGGGCGCCCTCAGTGCTTCGAAATTAAATAAGAATCAAAGCTAGCTCGTCGAAAGGGTTTTCTTATAAATTAAGAATTTGGTAAAAAATACTTGCACAAGTAAATGTAGTATTGAAGGTATTTTATTAGAAAGTAACGAATCAATCCACATATCAGAAGATCTACCAATCAAAGAAGTATGAAATCTAGGCTGTCAATACACATTCATATGGTCATTAATTTTTGCAATATAATTTGCGATAGTTTGTTGTAGCTCTGATTCACTAGATGAATTGCTCTATTTATTCCGTCAGGTGCCGAATCTCGCACCCTGAGATGAAATATATATTTATTACAAAGAAATCTATTGGATACTATAGAATTTAATATATATATTTGGATTATTAGTTGTCAATTTATCAAGTTGATTTTTAGAATTTAGTTTTAATGGAATTGTCCAAGTCGACAGGTATTAGCAAGCTGATATCGCAGCTACATGCAAATAAATGCATATGATCATAAAAATAAAAGCACATGGTTACGTTTCGTGCTGTAGAATTTAGAGAATAGTATTTAGCCTGTGATGTTCTATTGATTTCGATTATTGTTCTATTTTATATTATATATTTTAATCGCTCTATATATTTTTTGCTCTGATTTATTTTTTGCAATATTTGTTAATATATGTATCAAATTGTTTATGGTGTGCGATTTATTTTTTATTCCTCAATACTATAGGATAAGTACCATATATATATTTTTTAATGAATTATCAGAATTATTGTGGAAGCTCATATCTGTGCCTATAAAGATTTTTATGAGACTGTATCCTATTAAAAACCACGACCTTGATTATTTATAATTATTAAAATATTTCATGCTCTACCGACTGATGCCAAGCAGGAGGCTAATCGTTATTCAACTATAAAAAATAACGTGACACAGTGTAGATGTCAATGGATAAACAACAATATGATATGTGTTTTTCCGTTTGTAAATAATATTACTGGAACCTGGTTTAGTTTAGTATTAACCATTGATGTAATCTATTAATTCATTAAAATTTGTTTTAATTAGATTAGGTTTCCGTTGATAGAAGCCTTGAAAGCTACTCACCAGCCCGCCTACTCGTTCCTTAATAAGTAATGAAGAAAATTGCATATCAGGATTAGGATAATGATGATGATGATGATAACAGCGCCGTTGTTTGGAACAACGCGTTGAGTCCTGGCGCTGAAAGTTGATTAAACATTAACGCCGTAAAAGAAGGCCTAATTAACAGCAGTAGCAGCGGCGGGCAATGCTGATCAGTTGAAAGAAGACGAGGCCGGTGTGGAAATATTTCACGCCAGCCTGCATATTTAACCAGCTTCGCATTAAATCGGTGCACACTCTGTTTGCCGACGATGTTCACTATCTCTCACGCTCTCTCACCCCCTTGAACCTCTTTCTCTTCACCCAAAATTACTCTTCTTAGCCCACCTCCCTCCACAAACACCCCAAGGACAATATTTTCTCCCTTTTCCCTGAGCTTGATAATTAGCTACATTGTGCCCTTGTGCCTTTTCCCGGCTATTAGAATAGGGATTAAAGGGCTTGCGCGTTTCTCTTCTTCCCGGCTCTCTGAAAATATTCAATTTTCTGATTTTCCAGGTGGCCAATTTGTAAACTCTTAACAGCCGCCGCATGAATTGTAGGTATTTGCTTTTATTTCGTTTTCGTATTGACGCTGCCAAAATTAATCTGAATCAACGGGGTGCGACGGATTAATTTGATCTATGGGAAGAGGTGATAAGAAATATTGTGATCCAACTGCAAGAAGACGGGCATTCAGTGTTACATTCAGTATAAATGCGTATTATTGAATGAGTTTTTAAAATAGAACGGTCCATCTCCAAATGTGTCAAGCGGTGTATTCTTTATCAGAATACATATTCATACACATATTCTTTATTCTTTGTTCTTATCCTTATGTTTGTATTGTTATTTTCCGTGGCTGCCCTATAACATACATTGTTCCTCTTCTGATCACAATAAATTTGATTGGCGTAGAATAAAAATAACAATATTACTATTACTCTTACTCAAACCAAGGTTTTTCTGGGTCGCCAACTCAGTATAAGAGATGAAAATCATGTTTTTGGGCACAGACGACCCTGCAACGTATAGAAAACTTAAAAGCGAGGCACCTTAATTTTTTTGGAAAGCAATCCTTGTCCAACTTCCACCATAGGTAAGGAAATTATTGCTTCCTGAGAACAATTTCTTCGTAGTTCCAAAATATTGGTTAATAAACCTCTATTGATATTGCTTCCTTAAAAACATTTCCTCTGTAGTTAAAAGTAACCGGTGTATGATTCAATTTTCATGAGGCAATGCATTTCAGTTAATTGTTTCTAAAAATGCATTTCAGTTAATTGTTTCTAAAAATGCATTCATTTGTCTAAGAGAATTGGATATGGGAAGAATTGGGAGATAAAATATCAATCAATTGAACACAAACATACAAAAATGGATAAAAATTCGATTGAGTCACTGTCAATGTTGTAAAACCGTACCATAATGATTTTATAAAACTAGAATTTCACGATATATGTGTGTTTCTATTTCAATAATAGATTTCTATCCATAGAAAAATCCCTTCAGAAATAACCGACTTTCCCAATAGTTTTGCAGCCATCAGAGGGATTCAAAAGCAATGGAATCGAAGTGGCGGATGATAAATTGGTGGAGAGTGAGTCATCTCAACCCTGTAATCGTGGCTAAACGGAATAGCTGCGGGGTCAGCAGTCATCAAGGAAATACAAGTTGACAACTGACCTCATCCCCTTCTTTACCCCCTCATGACTCACAACCCCCCATTACCCCCGGCGTAATTCATTTATCCAGCAGTCAGCGTCTCTCACTATAAGCGCCCTGCCATTCCGCGTGACGTCTGTCTCAGTTACATGTTGCTTTCCTGTGAGTTACACCGCCGGCAGTTTCCACAGACTCCCGAAATATCTCCTTTCCAAACCACTTTCTGGCCAAATTTCGGTTGCTGCTCTGTTACTGCCTATTCGGTTTGTGGAGTATGATAACAAAGTAAAAATTGGTCATTTTATGATTTGTCAGATTATGCATTTTACAATTTCTACTACGTTCAACTCGAACAGATCAAATTGCATCTTCATTTCTTTCCTCCTTATATAATTATTATACATGAATGTGTAATGGTGATGATTATTGAAATAAATTAATTATGGGTTTGTGTTTTCATAGAGATGAATTTAGTATGGGTTCATTCGAAAAGAGTAGAATAAGGGATTCAATAATGAGACTCTAGTGATTTTGTAGCTCTGTGAATTTTAATCGTGAGAAATTCATTTTCCTGTTGAAAAAAAAAATTCTCACATTAAGATTTTGCTAACTTGCGTCCGGGAAGACTCCAATTTTATGCAGGGTTGAGGTATTCTCACGGAACTGTATTTCCGTTAGCAAGGGAAAGTACACGAGTATTTGGGAATATTTCAAACTTGCATTATTTTCCTTTCCCACGGAATTATGCTCGTCTCCACGTGGAACGTTGTCTCGTTGGTGGAAAGGGAACATAATTTGCGTGGAATAGTTCAGTTCGTCCGATCTCGTAAAGTTATTTGAAGTAGTTTGAATTGTGTATGTATTTTATTGTTTATCAACAACGTAGTGTAGTGAAAGGTTTCAGTCGTGATGAGATTAATAGTTCTAAAGATAGCGATTGCCATTATATTGTCTTGCTCATGTTTTAGAAACCCGAATTGACCGGGTCCCTAATTATATTCATTTAGTAGAAAATTGAGTTGAGTCCTCGCTACCTTCGTAAACAAACGACCAGAGATCAGAGTTAGCAAAATCTTACAGGCGTTTTTGTTTTGTCATAGAATGTGTAATAAATTGTTGCAGCTTATTTGTTTTAATTAGATTAGGTTTCCGTTGATAGAAGCCTTGAAAGCTACTCACCAGCCCGCCTACTCGTTCCTTAATAAGTAATGAAGAAAATTGCATATCAGGATTAGGATAATGATGATGATGATGATAACAGCGCCGTTGTTTGGAACAACGCGTTGAGTCCTGGCGCTGAAAGTTGATTAAACATTAACGCCGTAAAAGAAGGCCTAATTAACAGCAGTAGCAGCGGCGGGCAATGCTGATCAGTTGAAAGAAGACGAGGCCGGTGTGGAAATATTTCACGCCAGCCTGCATATTTAACCAGCTTCGCATTAAATCGGTGCACACTCTGTTTGCCGACGATGTTCACTATCTCTCACGCTCTCTCACCCCCTTGAACCTCTTTCCTCTTCACCCAAAATTACTCTTCTTAGCCCACCTCCCTCCACAAACACCCCAAGGACAATATTTTCTCCCTTTTCCCTGAGCTTGATAATTAGCTACATTGTGCCCTTGTGCCTTTTCCCGGCTATTAGAATAGGGATTAAAGGGCTTGCGCGTTTCTCTTCTTCCCGGCTCTCTGAAAATATTCAATTTTCTGATTTTCCAGGTGGCCACTTTGTAAACTCTTAACAGCCGCCGCATGAATTGTAGGTATTTGCTTTCATTTCGTTTTCGTATTGACGCTGCCAAAATTAATCTGAATCAACGGGGTGCGTCGGATTAATTTGATCTATGGGAAGAGGTGATAAGAAATATTGTGATCCAACTGCAAGAAGACGGGCATTCAGTGTTACATTCAGTTTTTGAATCGGAAACAATAAATGCGTATTATTGAATGAGTTCTAAAATAGAACGGTCCATCACCAAATGTGTCAAACGGGGTATTCTTTATCAGATACATATTCATACACATATTCTTTATTCTTTGTTCTTATCCTTATGTTTGTATTGTTATTTTCCGTGGCTGCCCTATAACAGACATTGTTCCTCTTCTGATCACAATAAATTTAAGTTGAGTAGAATAACAATAACAATATTGCTATTACTCTTACTCAAACCAAGGTTTTTCTGGGTCGCCAACTCAGTATAAGAGATGAAAATCATGGTTTTGGGCATAGACGACCCTGCAACGTATAGAAAACTTGAAAGCGAAGCACTTTAATTTATTTGGAAAGCAATTCTTGTCCAACTTCCACCATAGGTAAGGAAATTATTGCTTCCTGAGAACACTTTCTTCGTAGTTCCAAAATATTGGTTAATAAACCTCTATTGATATTGCTTCCTTAAAAACATTTCCTCTGTAGTAAAAGTAACCGGTGTATGATTCAATTTTCATGAGGCAATGCATTTCAGTTAATTGTTTCTAAAAATGCATTTCAGTTAATTGTTTCTAAAAATGCATTCATTTGTCTAAGAGAATTGGATATGGGAAGAATTGGGAGATAAAATATCAATCAATTGAACACAAACATACAAAAATGGATAAAAATTCGATTGAGTCACTGTCATGTTGTAAAACCGTACCATAATGATTTTATAAAACTAGAATTTCACGATATATGTGTGTTTCTATTTCAATAATAGATTTCTATCCATAGAAAAATCCCTTCAGAAATAACCGACTTCCCAATAGTTTTGCAGCCATCAGAGGGATTCAAAAGCAATGGAATCGAAGTGGCGGATGATAAATTGGTGGAGAGTGAGTCATCTCAACCCTGTAATCGTGGCTAAACGGAATAGCTGCGGGGTCAGCAGTCATCAAGGAAATACAAGTTGACAACTGACCTCATCCCTTCTTTACCCCCTCATGACTCACAACCCCCCATTACCCCGGCGTAATTCATTTATCCAGCAGTCAGCGTCTCTCACTATAAGCGCCCTGCCATTCCGCGTGACGTCTGTCTCAGTTACATGTTGCTTTCCTGTGAGTTACACCGCCGGCAGTTTCCACAAACACCCCAAGGACAATATTTTCTCCCTTTTCCCTGAGCTTGATAATTAGCTACATTGTGCCCTTGTGCCTTTTCCCGGCTATTAGAATAGGGATTAGAGGGCTTGCGCGTTTCTCTTCTTCCCGGCTCTCTGAAAATATTCAATTTTCTGATTTTCCAGGTGGCCACTTTGTAAACTCTTAACAGCCGCCGCATGAATTGTAGGTATTTGCTTTCATTTCGTTTTCGTATTGACGCTGCTAATATTAATCTGAATCAATGGGGTGCGTCGGATTAATTTGATGTATGGGAAGAGGTGATAAGAAATATTGTGATCCAACTGCAAGAAGACGGGCATTCAGTGTTACATTCAGTATAAATGCGTATTATTGAATGAGTTCTAAAATAGAACGGTCCATCTCCAAATGGGTCAAGCGGGGTATTCTTTATCAGAAGATTACTTTGTTCTTATCCTTATGTTTGTATTGTTATTTTCCGTGGCTGCCCTATAACAGACATTGTTCCTCTTCTGATCACAATAAATTAAAGTGGAGTAGAATAACAATAACAATATTGCTATTACTCTTACTCAAACCAAGGTTTTTCTGGTTCGTAAACTCAGTATAAGAGATAAAAAATCATGTTTTTGGACACAGACGACCCTGCAACGTATAAGAAACTTGAAAGCGAGGCACCTTAATCTCTTCGGAAAGCAATTATTGTCCAACTTCCACCAAAGGTAAGGAAATTATTGCTTCCTGAGAACACTTTCTCTGTAGTTCCAATTAACCTGTATTGATATTGCTTCCTTACAACATTTCCTCTGTAGTTACAAGTAACCGGTGTGTGATTCGATTTTCATGAGGCAATGCATTTTAGTTAATTGCTTCTAAAAATGCATATATTTGTCTTAAATAATTGAATATTGGGAAGATCTGGGATTTAAAATATCAATCAATCCAACACAAACATACAAAAATGAATAAAAATTCGACTGAGTCACTGTCAATGTTGTAGAACCATTCCATAATGATTTTATAAAACTAGAATTTGACGATATATATGTGTTTCTATTTCAAAAATAGATGATTTATCAAATGGATTTCTATCCATAGAAAAATCCCTACAGAAATAACCAACTTTCCCAATAGTTCTGAAGCCATCAGAGGGATTCAAAAGCAATGGAATCGAAGTGGCGGATGATAAATTGGTGGAGAGTGAGTCATCTCAACCCTGTAATCGTGGCTAAACGGAATAGCTGCGGGGTCAGCAGTCATCAAGGAAATACAAGTTGACAACTGACCTCGTCCCCTTCTTTATCACCCCTCCTTTACCCCCCTCATGACTCTCAACCCCCCATTACTCCCGGCGTAATTCATTTATCCAGCAGTCAGCCTCTCTCTCTATAAGCGCCCTGCCATTCCGCGTGACGTCTGTCTCAGTTACATGTTGCTTTTCTGTGAGTTACACCGCCGGCAGTATTTCCACAGACTCCCGAAATATCTCCTTGCCCAACCACTTTCTGGCCAAATTTCGGTTGCTGCTCTGTTTTCAGCCTATTCGGTTTGTGGAGTATGATAACCAAGTCGAAATTGGTTATTTTATGATTTGTCAGATTATGCATTGTACGATTTCTACTACGTTTTCCACTTTAACTCGAACAGATCAAATTGAATCTTCATTTCTTTCCTCCTTATATAATTAAACATATGAACACATTATTTTCTTAATAATAATTGAACATGGTCAGACTCTCATCTCAATTCCAATGGAATCTATTTTCAGTAAAACCTCCCTCACATCGGTGTGGATGGAATATGACATATTTGAGACAGTTTGAGACTTTTTCACGTTTAGATTTGAATAGTTTCCAAGAAAATTACAAGATAAGTTTGCAGTAAAACTGCAGGAATTCTTAGAAAAAATGTGGTTAGTTATCCCATGCAGACTGGATCCAGATTCACGATGATGAGATCAAAACTTATCAAATTTAATTTCACGCAAATTGTAAAATTTTAATATTATTAGTTTTGTGTGACATAAAAATTTAAATATTTGATATTCAAAGCATCTTAATTTGAAATTCTGGTTTGTATAGATATTTTGGACTAAAAATGATGTTGGATTGAAAATGTAACATCTTTTTGGACTATTTGTCGTTTTATGAAAATTCAGGGGAAAATATGAGAGAAGTAGCTCAAGGTTGACCTTATTCCTTCTCTCTCAATCATTTTGATAATAATCGTTAATGATATGTGATATCAAGAGTAAAAAGTAGAATATAAGTAGTGTGACAATATGAATAATATACTCTATTCAATTACTCAATATAAACAATGTTGCTTAATAAGTGGAATATGTTTCTAGATTGATTAATCGTATTCCCAATGTGAATATCAGTATCACAATTTGAATTGGAGGGAGAATTAAATTTAGTTCACTGAACTAAACCACTGTGAGTAAATCTCAACTTAGTATGAACCGATTTCAGTTACTGTTCTAGCTTGAAATCTCTATGAGAAAAGCTGATCCAAAAAACAACATCCCTATGATTTTCCAGCAGATAACTTTCTTCGCATCAGAGTTACTAATATCACTTTTTCATCAGTGCTACGCGCTTGTAGACAAACGGAAAATCTAGACGATAAGTTGCAGCTGCGGATAATCCCTGCTATGGCCAAATTCTTTGCTTGCGGCTGTTTACTCGGAATTAATGTACAATGCGCGGGGCAGTGAGAGAAGATAACCAGAAGCAGATGGGGAGGAAAAAGACGAAGACGAAAAATAAGAAGAAGAAGAATAAGAAGTAAAGAAAGGAGAATAAGAGGAGGAGGAGAAGGAGTATTGGCGAAGGAGAGATAGAAATAGTTGGAATGAAATGGTGAGAAAGTTGCAAAAAGATACTCAGATTGCAGCGAAAGTGCTCCAGGCGTTGAAACTTTTTCTCAGTCTTTCACTCAGCGCTGGGATTCATCTACTTTAATTTTATGTAGTCGTTTTGTTTGAAACAGTTGTGATTCACGAGAGACTCAATTGATTTTAATATTAGTTTGAATTCTTTCTCGTTACCTCAAATGAATTTTCAAGTAATTTGCTTACTTTGAATCAACTTTTGGAACAGCAGTTTTTTCAAACTCAGTTATTACGAAAAGCTTGATTTCTGTCACAGTGCACAATATTCTTTTTTCTCGAGGTTTGGTTTTGAATGAAGTGAATACAAGATTTCAAGAACTTATTTCTGAACATATTTCTGGCAATTGCTCTCTCTAGCAGTTCCTCCAACAAATGAATACTTGTGATAAGTTGCATTTTCCGTTCTGGATAAATCAATATTCTTTTTTCTTGAGGTTTGGTTTTGAATAAAGTGAATAGAAGATATTAAGAACTTATTTCTCATTTCTTCATCGTCAATTACTCTGTCTAGCAGTTCCTTGATAATACTACTCGTGATAAGTTGCATTTTTCGTTCTGGAATATCAATATCGATAGAACGCATTCGAATTATATTATCTTTCAATAATAGTTGTTGTTTGTTTTGTCTAGCTCTCTTTTATGTGCTGATTCTGTTCCCATAAGCAAATATTTCTTACTATTGTGTTGAATGGAAACATTTTGGCGAATGAAGTTTCACGAGTTGAAGCTTTCCTCATAAATCCCTGTGAAGAGTTTTGTTTGAAATACACTTTAGAAGACTGTAATACTGCAAAACTATAAAGTCTATAATATACTATGAAATACTGCAGGAGATCGAATGTGCAGAAATCATTGAATCCATTTCTATGGACCATCTGATTACTTGTGAAGTCAGTTTTAAGTATAAGAATATGAAATAGAAAAATATAATAATTTTAAAGCTGAAGTATTTAATTTCTTTCCACTTCTTCATTCAACAAATTATGATGATGCATCAGAAAGAAGATCAGCTCAACCCAAAACTGTTTCTCACTCGAACATTCATAATGATATCATCATAATCAAAAATAATTTTTTGCACTCTTTTCAAAATCTTTCACAAAACAACACCGTCCAGAAATATTAATATGAATTAGTTATATACTCTTTTTTATTTTGAGATTTTATAGAGAAAGTTAGAGCGTCAGTTTCAGCATTAACAACGTATCATTTGCGTCTCTACGACACTCTCGTCTGTGAACCAAGATTGAAAATATAGTGCTCAAATATCATCAATTGACTACTCTTCACTTTCTCCTCCTCATATATTCCAACTAAGTGTGAGAAAAGTTGGAAATATAAGAAAATCAACATAAGAAATCCGACTAAAAAAAGAATAAACCAACGTACCTGGAATACTACTGATACCTGGTATATAAGAAAATCAACATAAGAAATCCGACTAAAAACAGAATAAACCAATGTAAAAGGCGCTATTCTACTTTCTTTGGAATTATCATTGATCTGGTCAAGAATAAAATTATCACTATTCGTATTATAATCGTAAATTTCAAAATTATCAACTTTTCTAGTATAGAGAAACGTGTCAATCCACGCGCCACTAAGGTTGATTAATTTAGCACCAGCTGTCAGAGAAGGCGTCTACTATCTGAAGTTAGGAGATGAGTGGCTCACGTGAGAAGAACGAGGGCTTTCCCAAAGAAGGGGTTGTTTTGGTGGGGGGGGGGTGAGTGAGAGGGTGGATCGATCAAGAGAAGGGCCCGGTGGATTCTATTAGAGTAATGAACTTCTAATTGCCTCTCTGCTCTTTGGCTGAATAAAAGGGCGTTAGTCGGTTGTTGCATGTCAGTTGGCGAAGTTAGGTCTTCTTGGTGCCCACGACGACTAAACGATCTCTCCAATTCTAATTCCAAACTCCCAACTACACTGCTGTAGCTACTAATCAAATGTTTCCCATACTGTCTTGTTACTTGCTGCCAAATATCAGGTTCTAGTTGAATTACTTACCAAAATAGCTACAAGATACGGTATTTGTATCACTGATATGCCATCACTGGTTGTTTCTTCCCAGGTCTCGAATGAATAAATTTGAAGTTTTTCGATAGTCTGAGTACTATAATCAATTTCAATTTATTCACAACACACAAAAATACAATGAGTAAAAGCAATATACAACACATCAATAACATTAACAGTAACAATGATATTAACACATTAAAAAACAATAAAATTATGTGTGCTGGAAGAAAAAGGGGGAAAATACCTTGCCAACTATGGTTTCCCATGTAATAGGCAGGTAAGGTATAACTGGTAGGGAAGGGTGTGTGATAGGCAAGTGGAAGAAGGTAGGTAGATAGGCATGGCTGAGGGAAGGGAAGATAGGATGTGAATTAACGATCCAGGAAACGGTTACAATAATTTAAAGATTGGAAGAATAATTGCTTTTTATCCAATTTATGATTTCCTGCTTCATTTTCTTTGTAATTCTAGCATTGTTGAGATGATGATCGGAATCGAATTCAATATTGTAACATACTACTAACTTGGTTATAAGAGAATGTCAGTCAAACTTTCTGGAAAATTTGGGGTAATTTCCAGACTTCCAGGTTGAATTACCACTTGATATCCCAAAAATTTGTCTAATATGCTAAAAATTCCTGAAAAGTAACTGTTTTCACAATAATTGGAAGATTCTAATAACTTTGTCAGTTTTGAAGACTTTCAGAGCTGTACTCTTGTAAGAACTGCCATTGAAAAGCGCTTGCAATGAGAGAACTAATTGAGTAGAGCTCTTCAATGTTATGATTTGAACGTTTTATTCGAGCTGTCTCTTAGAAGACAATGTTAGCTTTGAATTCCAGGAAGACTCAAAGCCACTACTTGATGGTGAAGATGGTAAAAGTTCGGAATCAGAGATTTGACTAGGTTTGCTTTTTTATCAATGTCATTACAACTCTTTCTTGGATCGATTACAATACTATCTTGGTTCGACTTGAACTTTCATAGTTATCTTCCAATCAAACGTCTATTTCTTTTCCTCTCAAAAAAGTTGCAGGACTCGATTAAAATGGATGCATCCTTTATCAATATTCTTCCAACTTCATCTTACAGAAGACTTTTGTTGAAAATTTAGTGTTGATATTTTTCAACTTTCATAGCTGAGCAATAATGGCTACATCCAATATCACCCTTAGCCTACTTTGAAAGTAGCCTATACGATGGGTAACAAAAAGAAAAAATCGAAATCCCTTACTATGAACTATAATAATAAAAGGTGACAAAGAAATCCCTGAGAGCAAAAACCGCTACCAATAATCCACACACGAATAAGAACAAAAAGCTGAAGCTGCTGGTAGCTTACAGTAATAGCAATCGACTGCTCTCTATGATAAGACCCAGAATTATTGAATTTGCGGCTGTCACGTTTGTCTCTTGAAAGTCGACGGTTCGATGATTCTTCCAGCCTCACTCAGTTCTTTATGGCTATGATGATGCTGCTTCTGCTATGTTGTGACTATGATGCTTCTGATGCTAAGTCTGGTGATTTTAATGATGATTGTGATGCTTTTGCCATGTTTTGATCTGCATTACGATGTTGATGATGATGATGATGATAACGTTGGTGCTCTTGCTATTTTCTGACGGCGATGATGATGATGATGATGATGATGATAACGTTGGTGCTCTTGCTATTTTCTGACGGCGATGATGATGATGCTCCTGGTATTATCTAATAGACATTGAGATGATGATGATGATGGTGATGATGGTGATGATGATGATGATGATGAAGATATTGACGTTGGTGCTCTTGCTATGTCCTGACCATGATGATGATGATGATGCTTTTGCTGTGTTCTTTTGATGACGATGATGTGAAGCAAGGAGTGGGGTGGGGAATGAGCAAGGGATGGGAGGGGTTTGGTGAGCAGCGTTTGATTCTTCTAAGTGCTATTAAGAGCGTATTGCCAGCCAAGCAGCAGCGAAAGCCAGCGACAAGATTTCATTTCATGGCGGCCCATAATTTGATTCCCGGACCCTTTCTTTCCAGTTCAGCCGCCTGGTCTTCTATGCTCGCTTCCAGCCAACACTTGCTCTTCCTGTCTCTCTCCTCTACTGTCCTTCCTCGCCGTACTTCACGACTCTATGGAATCTACAAAATCCTCTAGCTCTTCGAGCCAATCAGATGCTTTGAATCTGGTCTTCGCCATTGTTCCGAACCTTCTCTTTTGCTGCAACTTATTCCCTCTTGCTCTCACACCATTCTTTTTCCTTCTTTATCTCCCAATTTGCAGTTGTTCTCTCTCCAAGCTAGTCCTAGTTGTTCTCTCTTCAAGTTACTCTCAGTTGTTCTCTCTACAATCTGCTCTCTCCAAAATGCAGTTATTTAATTTTTCCTCCACATCTTCCAATTTCAATCTTATGAATGCAAGGATTCTTTGTTCTTGAACATCATCTCCCATTCCCACCTCCCTTGCTTAGAAAATTCAGCTCTTTCTCTTCCTCTCTTCGTCTACATCTTCCTATTTTCATCTCTTGAATGCAAGGATTCATCGTTCTCCCCCATTTCTCGAATTCTTCTCTTTCCAAAATGCAGTATAGTTCATTGTCTTATTTCTTCTTCTACTGAATTTTCCAAATTCTATCTCCTGAATGCAGTTAGATTATCAAGTTGGATGTCGATGAAATATGGATAGCGTTTTTTGGCTCTTCATATAATTGAATCCAATATGAACGGAATCCAATTGTATTTGATCTTCTAAAGTGGGGTGCAATTGTTTGTGAGCAAGCGATTCATAGAGATTGTTTGGGGATGAATATCTCAGTCTAAAGATGGAAATTACTGAGATACTGCATTTATTCAAATGCTTATAGATGAATAATTATTAAAATGCATGAATTCAGGGCTACTTTCTTGTATTTATAAAATATAATAATTATAGTACCTTTAAAATTAATAAAATAATAAAACAAGAATACAAATTGTAACATAATTCAATAATTATTAATTTATAATTTGGCTTTTCATTTGAAAATTATTCTTCAGATAATAAGTAATACTTTCTGCACATCAAGTTGACAAAGCAAATGGTTTGTACGACTTCAGCTAGATGGAGCGCTTCTCAAAGGCGACGCGAGTTCGTCTATTTGCCGTTAAGGGTTCGATGTCCCCATGTCTATCAACTCTGTGTAAACCATTGACACGAGAAATTGGAAAGCAATTTATCCACGTGTGCTCTTCCTCACCTTCATGCTTTTTTCCTCTTCTATCGATACTTTTATTCTGTTTTTCTTCGATAAGATAATTTCTCACATAGCTTCCGAATAGGTTATGTATTGCTCTCTCTAGCTCCTTAAATTGTACTCTCAAGTGCTTCATCTTGCATATTCTCTTCAACATGCATATTCTCTTTTCTTGAATTGTTGCATTTTCCTTGTAGCTCCTCGTCGATTTATTACAAATACACTCTTCTTCTTCTTCTTCTTCTTCTTCTTCTTCTTCTCTTCTTCTTCTTCTTCTTCTTCTTCTTCTTCTTCTTCTTCTTCTTCTTCTTCTTCTTCTTCTTCTTCTTCAACCTAATCATTCACTTCGTTCTTCCTCAGTTCTTGTTTTTCTTTCAGTAGCCTGATCTCATTCCTTAATTTGAATCATATACCCTCTTCTTGAATAATGATTGACTCTCTGCCAATTTGATATAATTTTTGAATGTCCTCACTCTCATTCTTTCTTCTCAAAAAGAAAACTCCCCATCTCACCACCCTTTTATCCAATTATCTCTTGAAATTCTCTCAATCTACCCATTCAATTCCACTTGATACATCTATCGTAGGTGTGTTTTACCATAGAGAAACAATAGCTTGAGTAGATACCCCATGGTATAGGGCGTTTATGTCGCAACTTTCACTGTTATCTCAAGCCGATAGTCCACATATTTCTTTCCCAAAAAGGTGTGTGACGCTGGTAGTCTCTCATATTGTGCCGTTCATACACTCTCACCCGGCCAAAACAGTAAAAATATACTATAATCGATAGTAATCGACTTGGGATAACAGTAAAAGTTGCGACATAAACGCCCTATACCATGGGATATCTACTTACGCTATTGTTTCTCTATGGTTTTACTTAAAAATTCGATTCTGACCTCATTTGACAGTTTCTGCTTAAACTGTTTTCCATTATCTTCCATGTCTACTCTCCACAATCATACCCAATTTCCTCTGTGTTGAAATTGAAAGATGGTTGGTTCCTCTTATTACCTTCTTCATCAATCATCTTCCTCTATAAAATCATCCAATCTTTCTATTTCTATTCCCAGTCTTCATCAGTCCAACAAGCCTACCTATTAGTTTTTATGTACTGTATTGTATTTTGTATATATTAGTTTTTCATTTACTAAAACTATGAAGTATCACAAAACACAGTTATTCAGCATTGTTATGTATAATTTTCAAGTAAATTTTACTTTTTCTCTTTAGTTATTCAAAATTTGTTTTATTTCAAATGAGTAGATATTGTTTGTTTGTTCTTGATCTGTCATGAATATTATTATTTTATTTCCTCAATCATATCATTCGTATTCTTATAATATGTAATAGAAAGTTGAGTGTAAGAGAGAGTCGACTGCGACCCAACTTCGCTCTCTAGAAAAAAGGCAGTTATTCTATTCTATCACTCCTTTTTTACATACTCAACCACTCTTCTTGCATCCACCTCCTCTCCCTCAAACTTCTTTCCAATTATGTCTTCCTCTCCTCGTTAACCATTCGCACTCTCTCTCTTCCCTCTTCCTCCTCACCATTCCCTATCTTCGGCACGCCTAATAGTATCACATGTCGCAGCCAATTTCTCTAACTGCGCCCGCCTTTTACGCAGTAAGGAGCTTGCAAATGCTTATTTAGTCAGTTGTCGTTTTACACACACGGCCGCTCCACACTAACAAACGCCCATGAATATAATGTGGAGTGCTTCTGCTGTAAATACACACACACAGACACACACACACATCGAATCACTATTGACGCTGCGTTCCGTTCCAATATAACAAGCCTTTGACATGGCAATAAGCAGCCAACTTGTTGACAATTCGAATGGAAAGTGAGCTGACTCCAAGTGAACGAGGC
Organism: Nilaparvata lugens; assembly: GCF_014356525.2. Classification (NCBI taxonomy): domain Eukaryota; kingdom Metazoa; phylum Arthropoda; class Insecta; order Hemiptera; family Delphacidae; genus Nilaparvata; species Nilaparvata lugens. The sequence continues at coordinate 13,994,482 of NC_052510.1, forward strand.
TTGTCTTTACCGTTCCAAGTAATAGTCTTTTCGTGAATTTCAAAGAGGATACTCTTCGCGTTCCGAAAGTCTTGTAGATGTGAGGTGAAGACTGAACAGGTCGTTTGAGAGCCTATGCAGGTGCCTTATTATCTTTTGAAACTCACATATTATTCAGTATTGTTGAAGACAGATACCAGGCGAGGAAAAATAAGCTAACATAACCTTCTATAAATGCACTAGATTAAATTTATCGGTAGAAAATAATAGAATTATTGAAAAGCAGCTGTATGTATCAATTTGGAAAATTTATCAGTATAGCCATGGCTTACCTTCTATCTATAGTAGGCTATGGTATAGCTAAAGATGTGTTGGTTTCAATGTTTAAACACAATACTGCAGTCCTAAGATCAATAAAGTGAATTTGAGAGCAAAAACAGTGTTTTTCGACTAGGGAGAAGTTCTACAACAAATTTTAACAAGGATAGAATGACTTCTTTACACTACTTATTCCCTACTTGAGGTAGGGAAGTTTGAATAGAGTTCTACCACTTAACCATAAACCATGATGATACTCACGGTATTTAGATGAAAACGGTAGTGGTTATGAAATGTGTGCGCAGTGGCCAGCCAGCTAGATTGCGTCATCGCCACCAACCGAGGTTTCCAACACCTATTGGCAATTTAAGAAACTTATTTGTTAAAAACAGATGATTGGATATAAAATGACGTCAGCTACACCGGAAATTTAGCACAAACATGCGCGTGACACCTACCGTCTTCTTCTATATACCGTGATCACTTAACCATGATGATAAATCCCGGACTGACAAATAATTTTTGTTTAGTAGCGCTCATCAAATTTCCATCTAGCTGTTTACCCTGTTGTCAATATTTGTAGAAGCAGGAGTCTTTGGGGTGATTTACAGCATTCAATTGGGATTCCGTTTAATATTGATTATGATAAACTGAATCTATCCATGAATAAATTAAATGATTGAATATCTCAAAGCATGTTATCCTATGTGACTCTTGTTATCCAAGTTTGACTCTTGTCTCATACAATAGTGTATGGTATTGTTATTTCGTGTTCCACAAATCAATCAATCGTTCGGCACTTCAAATTCACTACTTGTGTCTACCCACCAATCTCTGGCGTATCTCACTCCTTAAATTCACCTAACCTCACGATGATGAACTCAAATTCACCTCAACTGTCACAATGATGAACTCGAATGACCTGAACCCTTAAATTCACACCAAACCGGCGGAAAATGACCTGAACGTCAGTCATGCAAGGCTGTTTCGTCGTCGGCCATTAGCGTAGCCAACTGTCAGCAATTTAATGATGTTGACGCAACGCTCGTTCGATAATTGATTACCGGTCGCTACCCATCAGTTTATGACGCTGTGAATTATGGAAACGCAGCCGTGGAGGCGTCAATTTCTGACACATTCGATGTCGCCGATTGGGCTGCAAATTTGTTTTCGCTCATAATTAGCGTTAGTTGCGTGTTTGATGGTTGTAATGACTGTGATTGTTTGGTTTAAACTCATACAAGGGTGCGTTGGCTGCTTGGTCATTCCTCTCCCCGATAATAACAGAGTGCCGCCATGCTAATTATAGGCGTCTAACAGTTTCATGATTGATCAGCTTAGAATTAACGACGACATGTCTTGTTAATGTGCTGTGCGATAACTTTTATATGGTTGGTACACCACCTACTAGAAATTAGCTCGTTTATCAAGTGTGTTGGGAGTTCGTGTTTCTTTTTAATCGACTGTGAATTTCAATTTTGCATCATTGTTCCAGTTTTTCTAGGTATACTTTGATAATGTTGTTGCAGGGTCGAAAGCATTTGAAATTCGAATGAGAAATTGAATATACTTGTTGATTTTGAACGCTATAAAATAGATCTTGAGCGCTATATAGATCTTTCAACGCTATAAATAGATCAATCGCTATAAAATAGACCTATATCACCTTTGAAGGGAACTCATATGGGAGTTTTTCGTGTAAATCGTTCTCACAAAAACACATAAGAATTCCCAGTGAATTTAGTGGAGCTACAAAGTAATATTTCTCGAAATAAAATTGGAGCAGCTTTCATCAGTGGAAAAAATCTATGATGATTTAGTTTCTAGAGGGTTGATTCTCTATGAGCGAGTTTCAACTTGCATCATATTTCAACTATAATCCTTTTTCATCCTTTTTTGTAAGTCGAAATATCCAATAACATTGATACTGGTACGTCACATTTTTACATGGATATCGATCACAGACATTATAATTCTTAATAGCATAGTAGCTTAAATTATTCGGAAAAGATTGTAATTTACAACAATGTTACGTATATTAGATATATAATATATAGAAAAATAGCTTGTTAGCCGGAAATGATTGTAATTCACAACAAAGTCATATTAGATCTACTGAAGAGACTGCATTCAAACATCTCGTCTTTAATCATCCGGGTCATTACTCCCTGGAACTTATGTGATCATAACCCGTAGCAAAAAATCAAAATTCAAGTTTAAAAATGTTGCTTTATTGATTTGTTGTTGGAGAATTCTCCACACCTCTTCTTCATCTTTCATTCATGGTTTAGGCTATTGCCTTTTCCGACTCACAACATTATATCATATTCTAATCTATTACAGTACAGTATTATCAAAATTAAAATCAATAAAAAAATGTTGAGCTACCCCATAATATATCATTTTTCCACAATGTAATTCAAAATTTGAATCAACTCAAATCAGGCCAGTAGCATATACTAAATAACTGAATAGACAAGTTATTTGGAAGTAGCCACAAATGAATCAATACCCTACTGTCCATACATAAATTCAACTCTTGGAACAAACAACAAAGCGAGGAGACGTCTATGCATTGCATGGTCAAAGCACAGCGTTCACTCAATGCCATATTTTATAGCTGGGGCAGCTCTAAGAAGACAAATTATCGGAAAACTATATCTGCTATTCATGCGGGGACGCCAGTGCGCTCTATGCAGATTAGCATGCAACTTTATGACAGGGCTCAATGGGGGGACACAACAGCACATTCGGTTTTGTGGGAACAGGTGGAACTAACTGTTGTCAAGCTGCAGGGCCGGCCACAACTACTAGTCGCTTCTCTACGATTTGCATTGATAACTCTTGTAAAGGACCGGACGAGCATAGAACACAGAGAACCATAGAGAGTACATCGAGACATCTATTTAACAGACAAAATGCTGAATTCGCTGCACTGCATAGAGAGCAGAGAACCATAGAGAGCACATCGAGACATCTATGTAACAGACAGATGCTGAATTCGCTGCACTGCATAGAGCACAGTGAACCATAGAGAGGACATAGAGTTTGGAGACATCCACAAATGTTGTTGATTCTGGCAGCTTTGTCCTGCAATAACATCATCAATCACACTTGCCGAAAAGCCGTATGTCTTTGTCCCTCTTCTTCACTGGTTATCTCCCTTTCTATCTCGCTCAAAATCTATCTCAGGCTTCATCATTGATTACTCTCTCTGTATGTCTCCTACTCTCTGTTGTCAAAGCACTCAAAAATCTCTTTCGATCGTCATCAATGGGTCAATGGGTCACGCTTCCTATCCAGTAAAAATCTGGTATAAGAGTACAAAATGCTATTATTTCATCTTCAACTGGAGATTGATATATTTTTTAAAACCCATTCACAATTTCTCCCCTTGTAAATAATCATTACGTGAAATAATAACATTGTTTAATAACGATGCCATATTTTAACTCTAATATTAAATGGTTTCAGAAATATAATTTTCAGAGTTCAAGTTTCCTTAGTTTTTTCAAACCAGAGACAGTGGATTGTAAAGCTCTGCTACAGATATACATAGAGGAAATTAGAAAGGTGGTATTATTACCTGCTTGAACAAGTTCGATTTTACTATTTGTGTGCCCATAAATCTGTTTCCAAATCTTATTGTTCATGATAAAATTTGGAATATCAACCTCAAATCTAATAATTGAGTAGTAGAGAATTAATTTGAATACAGGAAATTCAAGCTTTCTCCTCCAAAACGTCCATGTTCACGTCGTTTATACATCCTTCTATCACATACCTTCCTCTAAAATGTTTGTGTTTCTATCTTCAAATTTCTGTGTCTAAATTATTTTCTAACCGTAATTCTCAATCATTGATCTTCCTCTAACCAAGCTCTCTCTGTTTCTCCAATCTCTCTTCTCACTCATTCATTTACTTCCCCCCTCTCCCACTCCCGTAGTCGTATAACTCCCAAATCCCTCTGAATCACCACCATCGGTCATACATACAGGATCGTTGTAATACAATAAATTTTCCTCTTGAAATGATATTAAAGGACAATATTTCACATGTTACAGTACCGCCGTTAAACAAGGTAACCGAATGTCGTGGAATAATCCTGTTATTGTATTCATAGTGACCACATATGAATGCTGCGTGGAATCGGTGCAAATGTTTTTATCGCCCTCCTCCGTTGCCCGTTATCATACATGACCACACATGTCATATGCTCGAAATATATGTGAATGAATTGCAGTGAAAAATTGTGTAGGTATGAAACTTTTTGTTTTTATCTGACATTCAACACCAAAATCATTGCTCAAAACTAGTTCACACATTTCATGTTTGGCAATTGGCAATATAAATTTAGAGAAAAACCGTTCGGAAAGTATCCGTTTAGAAAAATCGTTCGACAAGTATCTTGTACCAGGCTATTTGTAAAGGTTTGTTTGGCTATTTTTCCTCTGATTGGAAAAAGCTAACAAAATCATAATCAACTAGTCAATGATGAACAAAAAAAACATTTCAGCATTCCTGATCACACGAGAAGAATCAATAATTTAGCTCAAAGTGTCCAGTGAATACTTTCAAAAGTACTTCTTCGATTGATTTGGCGAATCTAAACTATTTAAGGGAATGACTCGAGTGTAGGTACTGAATAGTACTGAATGATGATGAGATGATGCTGCCCCATGTTTCAAAAGAAAGGATTTTATTAGTCTATTACTCCTTATTAGTCCCTCCAATTCAAATATACTTCGACTGTGGCTACCTATTGACCTGATAAATCTTTAAAACTCGCTGTGGGAAATTTCTAATCGATACTGAGAATCTATATAAATAAAATTGAGCCTCAAATTTTGACATTCAATAACTTTTTCATGTGTGCACAAAATTCGATGATTTTTTTGTTGTGTTCGTTATGTTCAGTACCAGGTTTATGGACTATGAAATTTATAATCCGACTTCAGGACTCTTTCCTACGGTCCTTCAAAATTTACATGTAATCCTTATGGGAGAAGATTTGTGAGCTGGCCACACACAGAAATAAAAATTAGTTGTTATAATCATTGCGTCATACAACAGCCGTTGGCAGATAATATACAAGACCATAACCGCCCATGTATTTTATTTTAAACGCCCCGACTAAAAACAAAGCGACTGTTCTGTGTGTAACCATCCAGCAGTGCGGCCTCAGGTTAAAGACTTACATGCTCTAGACATTGCTTTGTTTTGAATAATTGTGCTGTCTTCGGTGTTCAGAATTAATTGATTTTTAGTAAATTATTTATTTTGCAGTTGGAAAATTATCTATATAAATGAAATGCCACATCGCGCCTCCTCAGGCTAAAGTTTGTCATGAGATGCATTAACTATTTGGCGGTACGAAGTTCGCCGGGCCAGCTAGTGAAAAATAAAATTGCCAAACTAGAGGACAGTAAAAATGTAAAATTTTCCATCTGTATTGATTCTCTGAATAGATAGATTGACTTTCAAACTTAATCTACGGCTCTACTCGTGAAAATCTCAAAGCCAATCCACAACAAACTCTTCAGACAGTTTAATAAAGTGAGAAAAGACGGACACTTGGAAGGTCGCTGACCTCTGTTGAAGGAAGTACTTTCCAGATTGTTTCAATATCGGTAATAGTCGATTAAAGGCGACCGGACTAGTAGGGTGGTAACTTTGATGTGAGCTGCGAATAACAGTTATTTGTGAATCGAGCCTTTGGCTTTTAGGGGTGGAGGAGGGTTTTAAGGGTGGTCTTCAAGAAGGGAGAAGGGGGTCGCGTGAGAGTTTACAGTTTAATTCGGTCGCCGTTTGCGTTTTGTGAGATATAGTGAAACTCACCTCGAACTGTCAGTATTACTTATAGGCCAACATTAATGCTTCCCATTTGAATAATGCTGACAAATAGTGGGAGGCAATGATCGGATCGCGCGCGAGCCTAATCACGAATTGTGGCTTTTCTTCCCGTCTCGCCAAAGGTCTACTACTACTCATCCCCATTTCTGGCTTGTTGGCAGTTGGGTATCGGTCGTTGTTTAGTGACTGCCAACAGCTGGAAATGTGACCTTGAATTCGATTCGGTTATACAAACAATATTGTAATACAACTTCGTTGGAGTGAAACGGTATAGTTTGTAGAGATTTGAATGATATACAGTAAATAGTGAGGTCCACGTAAAAATGGCAGTGAAGAAAGATAGGAGAACAGTGTTGTTGATTCTCTGTCTTGTCACTGCTTTCTAGATGGATTCGGTTATGCAAAAAATATTGTAATGCAACCTCTGTAGAGTGAAGCAGTATGTTTTGTGAAGATTCGAATGATATAGTGAGGTCTACGTAATAATGACTGAAGAAAGATAGGACAACAGCGTTGCCGATTCTCTGTCTTGTCACTGTTTTCTAGTTGGATTCGGTTATGCAAACAATATTGTAATACAACTTCGTTAGAGTGAAACGGTATAGTTTGTGAAGATTTGTATGGTATATAGTGAGGCCCACTTCATAATGGCAGTGAAGAAAGATAGGACAACAGCGTTGCCGATTCTCTGTCTTGTCACTGCCTTCTAGATGGATTCGGTTATGCAAACAATATTGTAATGCAACTTCTGTAGAGTGAAGCTGTATGCTTTGTGAAGATTTGTATGATATAGTAAGGTCTACGTAATAATGACTGAATAGGAGAATAGCGTTGCCGATTCTATGTCTTGCCACTACCTTCTATAAAGACAGCTGATACCGGTATATCTGATGTAATATCAAATGTCCATTCTTGTTGAGAATAACAAATCATAGGCTATTTCATTCGTCAGGAAAATAAATTATTAAATGACTTGACCTTCCGGAAGTCGCGCCCTAATTGATCACACGAGCAGTCGCGTGTTGTAATTTTTACAACATCCTATTTCTTATGTGTTACGTACTCTGTTTATTGACAAAACATACTATTTAATTGTATAATTAATATTTCATCTCATTAGATTATTTTACGCCTAAGAACATTTGCACGATTACCTTTTTGTAGCCAAATAAGGTACACAAAGCAAAGCCAACAATTCCGTGTTATTGGTTCGTTGACAGTCTCTTTCCCTATCATATGCACTACTCATGCACTGTCGCAACTGAATGGCACCCAAAGACTCAACCATTGCTCGGTTGATACAACAACTCAGTAGAGTGATGGGGAGAAAGTTTTGGAATGCATAGGTGACTCATTCACTAACACCATCCCATTCAATAGTTTTGTGCAGCAATAAAACTGACACTGTTGTACTTTTCAGAACAGCGCGACTGCCGGAAGGTTAATAACATATTTCAATAAGATGAAATTTTGGGTGCAGGTTGCACAAAAGCCGGTTGAATTTCAACCGTGATTGATTCCACGAGAACCAATCAGAGAAGCCGTATTTCCAAAAAAGCCTCCTCTGATTAGTTCTCGTAGAGTTAATCACATTTAAAATTTTACTGGCTTTTGTGCAACCAGGCCCAAGTTAATTATCTATTTATTTTTTTAACATTCAACACTACACACATCAAATACATGATTAGAAATGGATCAACAGTCCTAGCCCAAAACTGCTCTCTTTCCGATTTTTGATAGTAGTAAGGCAATGATCGGATCGCGCGCGAGCCTAATCACGAATTGTGGCTTTTCTTCCCGTCTCGCCAAAGGTCTGCTACTACTCATCCCCATTTCTGGCTTGTTGGCAGTTGGGTATCGGTCGTTGTTTAGTGACTGCCAACAGCTGGAAATGTGACCTTGAATTCGATTCGGTTATACAAACAATATTGTAATACAACTTCGTTGGAGTGAAACGGTATAGTTTGTAGAGATTTGAATGATATACAGTATATAGTGAGGTCCACGTAAAAATGGCAGTTAAGAAAGATAGGAGAACAGTGTTGTTGATTCTCTGTCTTGTCACTGCCTTCTAGTTGGATTCGGTTATGCAAAAAATATTGTAATACAACTTCTGTAGAGTGAAGCAGTATGTTTTGTGAAGATTCGAATGATATAGTGAGGTCTACGTAATAATGACAGTGAAGAAAGATAGGAGAACAGCGTTGTCGATTCTCTGTCTTGTCACTGTTTTCTAGTTGGATTTGGTTATGCAAACAATATTGTAATACAACTTCGTTAGAGTGAAACTGTATAGTTTGTAGAGATTTAAATGGTATATAGTGAGGCTACGTTAAAATGGCAGTGAAGAAAGATAGGAGAACAGCGTTGTTGATTCTCTGTCTTGTCACTGCTTTCTAGATGGATTCGGTTATGCAATCAATATTGTAATGCAACTTTTGTAGAGTGAAGCATTATGTTTTGTGAAGATTTGAATGATATAGTGAGGTCTATGTAATAATGACTGAGAGAAAGATAGGAGAATAGCGTTGCCGATTCTATGTCTTGCCACTACCTTCTATAAAGACTAGCTGATACCGGTATATATGATGTAATATCAAATGTCCATTCTTGTTGAGAATAACAAATCATAGGCTATTTCATTCGTCAGGAAAATAAATTATTAAATGACTTGTCCTTCCGGAAGTTGCGCCCTAATTGATAACACGAGCAGTCGCGTGTTGTAATTTTTACAACATCCTATTTCTTATGTGTTATGTACTCTGTTTATTGACAAAACATACTATTTAATTGTATAATTAATATTTCATCTCATTAGATTATTTTACGCCTAAGAACATTTGCATGATTACCTTTTTGTAGCCCAATAAGGTACACAAAGCAAAGCCAACAATTCCGTGTTATTGGTTCGTTGACAGTCTCTTTCCCTATCATATGCACTACTCATGCACTGTCGCAACTGAATGGCACCCAAAGACTCAACCATTGTTCGGTTGATACAACAACTCAGTAGAGTGATGGGGAGAAAGTTTTGGAATGCATAGGTGACTCATTCACTGACACCATCCCATTCAATAGTTTTGTGCAGCAATAAAACTGACACTGTTGTACTTTTCACAACAGCGCGACTGCCGGAAGGTTAATAACATATTCCAATAAGATGAAATTTTGGGTGCAGGTTGCACAAAAGCCGGTTGATTTTCAACCGTGATTGATTCCACGAGAACCAATCAGAGAAGCCGTCTTTCCAAAAAAGCCTCCTCTGATTAGTTCTCGTAAAGTTGATCACATTTAAAATTTTACTGGCTTTTGTGCAACCAGGCTCAAGTTAATTATATATTTTTTACATTTTACACTACACACATCAAATACATGTACATGATTAGAAAAGGACCAACAGGCCTAGCCCAAAACTGCTCTCTTTCCGAATTTTGATAGTAGTAAGCCAATGTCCAAAAGGTAGGTTATGTTGCTTCACTTTCAATCAAATTCCGAGTCCAGAAATATACAAACATATACAATTATATTTCCACTATGTTGAAAATGATCTGGCAACTTTGCTAAGCTAGAAAAGGTATCAGATTCGAGTCTAGAAACATACAAACATATACAATTATATTTCCACTATGTTGAAAACGATCTGGCAACGTTGCGAAGCTAGAAAATGATAGTGCTATCTGCTTTGTCGAATGATAGGCTAGAATAAAGACACCAATTTTAATCAAAAACTGCCATTATAACTTGGACCTCACTATAGCTTGTCTGAAATCTGTGAGGTCTTGTGAAGTCTCCTTTGGTCTGAGTTTTGGGCATAATATAACATGAATATTTCGAAATCCTACAATATGGGAAGTATATTAACAGGGTTATGAAATACCTATATTCTCAATAGAGTTGAGAGTTTGGAAGTATTGATTCTCCATTGCGAAAAAACAGACAACTCAAAACAGATCAATTTTTCAAACAACTCCTGCGCCGTTACTAGTAGTGTGTCAACCAGTTACAACGGCTGTTACAGGGTGAGTTATCATTGAAAATAGAAGCGATTAATAGAGGTGACCAATGGAGTGATGAATATTTGACCGAGTTACAAACCGAATACTAGCAACACCAGGAATATCGAATGTGCAGGCCTAATCGATAGCTGACGTGATGTGAGGGGTGTAGACCCCGTACCGTGCCATAGTACATGCATGAGGGCCTGTCACATGTGATTGTCACAGGCTTGGCTGCCTATTTTGTGATTGTCACATGCTATGCTGCCTATTTGGTGTCCACTCATATAGGGGCTGCTGATTGCTGCCGACACACACACACACACACACACACACACACACACACACACACCTTGTCATCAAGTCGATTTCAAATGAGAAATGAGCTGTGAACTTAAACTAGAAATTGATTTCTGCACTGAGCTCGACGGCGCTCAAAATAACTCATCAATGTGCTAAAGCATGACATCGGACAGATTGCATATCGGATACAGTGGAGCACCTACATAGCCAAACGAACGCCAACGAGATGGCTAGTTGGTGATTTTGCAGTGTAGTTGAGTGCTTCGCAGCTTTTTTGCAAAATTGATTTTTGAATGGCCATCTAGTCTTATTAATAGTTTGTTTACTCTATCAACTCTATCTCCTCATGAATATTTTAGGATTGTAATAACTTTATGTCCCCATTCCAAAAGCTCTAGTGCTCTTTCATAGCTGAACTGAAACGTAGAGGAGCTTTCCATCGAAAAATGGCTAGTTGGTGATTTTGCAGTGTAGTTGAGCGCTTCGCAGCTTTTTTGCAAAATTGATTTTTGAATGGTCATCTAGTCTGATTTTTCATAGTTTGTGTACCCTATCAACTCTATCTCCTCATGAATATTTTAGGATTGTAATAACTTTATCTCCCCATTCCAAAAGCTCTAATGCTCTTTCATAGCTGAACTGAATCGTAGTGGAGCTTTTCATTGAAAAATTCTACTCTTTACAAAAATGTTCTATGTCAAACTCTTCTATTGAAGAAGTTTAATCTGAAACAGATTATTATATGAATTTTTCAAGTTATAAAAACAAAGTGATGAAACATATTGAATAGAAATTGATTGAGAATGACAGAATTCAAGGTTACTTGGAGAAAAAATGATTCCTAGCTCATCATTTCTTATTCAATTTCAAAGATTTTTCATGAGTTCTAGTAATTTATAAATTGGACTCCTCGAGTATCTTATCAATTTCTTGAGCACCAGCTTTAGAACGTTCATTTTCATGTGTTTAGAATCTTGTCATCATGTCAATAGATGATAAAGAGCAATGATTGATGATAATTTCCTGATTCCTTTGAAGACAAGACTGATTCATTTCATCATCTTCATTAAAAGTAAACAAACACTGTATGACTAGATTTTGATTTCACTGGATTGTCAGTGATACCAACTTGAAAAGCAAAGTAATACGTTGCTACAACAGAATAGTAAAGGAATTTGAATAAATTTATTGTTAATGGAGTACAAATCAAATAAAAACGCAAGTAGAATCCAACAATTTCAAATATATTGGAGGAAAAATACTCAAGCAGAACATTTTTAGAAAATTGATAGAATCGTTTCCAGTTAACTTAGAATTGTGATTCAGACACCATTGGAAAGCGCTCATTTCAAACTACATGATGAGCCAATAAACCGAAAAATTATAAAAATGATGTAATTATGACTTGGACTTCCCTTAATTTCTTATCATTCTCCTGATTCTCCTTCTTCTTCTTTTTCGTAGAGACGTTTTTTTATGAAATTATAGGTTGATGATTACACTGAGGTTTGACGGATATACTCATAAAAGGGAGTTTTCGCAGAGATGATTTGTAAAAATCTTCAACTCATCCCGATTAATACATCTTCTATAAAATGTAGCTATTCTATATATACTCACAATTCCAGTGGAAACAGTGAAAATTGAAACATAGAGACAAGAATCACACATACACTAATTCAACTGCTGAGTTCACATGAGAATGCTCGAAGAATTATGGGTTCAACTTGCGCGCTATTATTAATATTAATGTAATGGAGGAAGATCAAAGTACACCCGCTTTTTGCTTCTGAACTGCGCTGAATTCTTAGCAATAGCGCTTACCAATTATGATGCCAGAGAGAGGCGAGATCTAAGCACCACCAAGTAGAGTGGTGTGATGGTAAGATGCGAGTAACGAGAGAGATAATGAGGAAAGACAAAGAGGGATATGAGGAGAATGAGGAGAAGGAGGAGGTGGAGGAGGAAGAGTGGTAGGAATGTGCCGGAGGAAAAGGGAATAGAAAGAAGGAGAGGAGGAAAAGGAAGCAAAGGAAAGGAGGAAAAGGAAGCAAAGGAGTGGGAGGAGGAGGAGTAGGAGGAGTAGGAGCAGGACGAGGAGGACGAGGAGGAGGAGAAGGAGGAGGAGGAGGAGGAGGAGGATGAGATGGAGGAGAAAAGAGAGCCTCCTGTTGCTCGACCAATAGCAAGAAGCAATGAACAGCACCTGTGTTCCGGGCTCCCATTGGCTTAGAGGCCCTAGTTAAAGTATCATTTTTGTCAAACTTATCCCATTACCATCTAATGGTCCCTGAATCATCTTACAGCTATGGCTTTCTCATCCGCTCTTCAAAACTTGCACTCTATTTGATCCCAACAACTTCATCCCAACCCCAAGATCCATTCTGACCGAAGATCAATAAGTTCGAAAACTTTCCTGGAGCAAAGTGTGTTGGACTTTTCTATGGAGTTGAGAGTATCTGCTCTTCGATTTAGTGACTTGCATTAGAACTCTTCGAAAATTATCAGATAAACCTTTCTATCAGCATAATAAAAGCATAATGGAAGAATTTATGAACTCTGCATGAAAGAATTATACAAAACTAGCCGTCAAGCTCGCTTCACTCGCCATGTACGTCTAGCCAGGGGGCTCCGCCCCCTGGATCCCCGACTGGATCGTCCAAGATTGAGTTCAGCAGGCTAGCTTCGCTCGCCTGCATTTTTCATTTAATCATTTTTATCATATGTTAGGACGATCCAGTCGGGGGTCCAGACCAAACGGATATGGCGAGCGAAGCGAGCCTGACGGCTAGTAATATAATATTCCCAGGAATAGCTCTGATTAAAGTAGCAGTGCCCAATCAATTTTTCCGCGATAAATGCATTTCAATCTTCAACTTGGTGCCAACCTAACAAAGTCAACTCAACTTAATGCCAACCTGAAAAAATTATTAATTTAGTTACCAGTTAACAACACTGTTTCGAAGAGGTATTCTCTCTAGATTATAGTTCTATATTAACATATGGACATTTTTCAATTATAATTAAGAGAATAAGAAGAACATACATGCTAAAAGACGAACTTTAAACCCTTAAAAACCACCCTTAGAGTTGAAATATTGCCAAAAGATTTCTTAGTGCGCCTCAAAAGGGCCAACTGAACATACCTACCAAATTTGAACGTTTTTGGTCCGGTAGATTTTTAGTTCTGCGAGTACGTGAGTGAGTCAGTCAGTGAGTGAGTGAGTGAGTGCCATTTCGCTTTTATATATATAAATAGACGCAGTCATTTGAATAAAATGCCACCTGGAAGAATGCCATTGGAAGTCCAAAACTATAGACCTACTGGGAAAAGAGATGTAGGAAGACCAATAAAGATATGGGTACCGGAACAGGTTCATTAATAAACCCAATCCCTGAAGTGAAGATGGTGATGAATAAAAGCATAATTGTAGCATAATATCATAGATATGAATATTTAATACACAATAGAATATACATGCTTAATCAATGATAATAATGACAACGAATGTACTTTATTCTTTTTTTTACAATGAAGCACAGATCGGGAAAGAAAAACTAAGAATACCTGGTACTATTTCTCTAAAAAATTTACTATAATAAGACGTTAATTTGGAAGGAGAAATGTCTTCTACAAAAATTATTGATAAAGAATTATAATTATCCTGAACATATTCGCTAACAGGGATGGGACAAGTGGCCTTTGATAATAATTCATTGATGGTGATACTTTGAGCCGAGCTTTCACTTCTCATCCAAAGACTTCTCTTTGAAGAATTCAATTTTAATTTCGGCTATCGATAATTTCTTTCACGTCATGACATATATTCATGTTCCAGAAGCCTCCTTCTCAATCCCATCATTATGATTATTTAAAATTATGAACATTTCTTCAATGAAATTCTCGTCTATTCTTTCAAAACAATTAAATGAAGAGATACAAACTAAAACGCATTGTAATGTTATTTTAATTACAAAATTTATCCGGTCAATTAATCAATTGACAAACATTGCTCCTCAAGCAAACTAATGTTCTTAATTTGATCATTTCAGTCAAGATCTTGAATAAAGGATCGCTTGAATAGAAGATTCCGTTCTAGAAGTTAGAAAACTACAATGTAAAAAGGTATTCGATTTTTTGACAATGTGACATAGGCAGACCACCTACTCAGTAGGTATAGTATTCAAATTTTAATCCAGATTTAGTTTGGTGTACTTTGAATTCCAACACTGTAAAGCAACATCAACCCGTTTGAAGAGATTTGATCATTACTGTTCCATTCTGATAACTGCTGAGAGTTTTTCTTTAAATTCCAAATTTTGCGAGGTAATATTTAATATTTGATCAACATTTTCACAATGTTATCAATTTACTCCGTCATAATCATGGAATCATCCCTATTTATTTGATACTCGTCATTCTGATGGGTAGTAGAACAACCTGGATATAATAATCCAATATCCAATAACTGGATATTTTATTTGAGAGCCTTGTTTTGGGCCAGAGAGGTCTCCCTCTCTAGTGAGAGTTCTAGGCCATGGAAGATTAATTCAAATTGAATCATTCGAATTCCTCTATAATTAGGGCTAAATATCCATTCCATAATATTCCATAGTGGATTGCGTTTTGAATGAAAACACAATATCAATTTACTGCAACCATAGACAAATGATTATCCTATTCGAGTGTTCTATTATTTTTTTTATTTATGACAGTATAACATAAAGTAACATTACACATATGCAAGCTCTTTCGAGCATGACTGCATATGGGAGTATTGAATACATAACATATAAATTACGAATTAAACGTCATGATGCTGAATAAAAAAATAAATTCAGAATTCAAAAAGAACGAACTTTGAATGTTTTATCATCGAAAATTTTCCCTCACTCAAATTCTAACTGACAATAATATTACTTGAGCATTACATTACATTAAGAACATATGAAGGAAGTACGGTACTTGAAAAATTATCTAAACTTACAGCGACGGTCAATAGCCATGAAAGTGAAGACTATCACACTATGAGAAACTCAAAACAAAGAAAAAAGAACACAAAAGATACCACACAATAATTTTGTACATGCTCTCTACATCTTGTTCGGGCATAGCAATTAGAAAAAAATTAATCTACGTTTAAACAGATGTGGTGATCCTATAAGTGAAATTTTCTCTGGCAACCTATTTAAGAATTTACCTTCCAAAAAAGAAACGATTTGCGGAAAAAAGTTGAGGAAACAGGTATTATACTAAACAAGTATTTTATTCTCTCTGTCACAACTCACACAAATCAACAAAAAACCATTATTGGCCAGGCTCTATAACTAAATCTTAGATGGAAATCCCATCTGTAAAATTATTAATTTGAAACGTGTCTGTTGTAGCATTATAAGCGATGCTGCTGATTGGTATGTCAGTAAATGAGGCTTCTCCCCTGATAACAAACGCATCATCGCGAATCACGGTCACTGTAAACGGGTAGCGAATAACAATAATGTATGAGGCTATTAAAGTTTTTATAGGTTGAACTATACTATCTCTGACCCAGTGGAGCAGTGGTGTAGGGCGGGTTGCCTACACGGCGCCTATCGTGAAGGTGCAGACACACAACTCAGGGAACCTTCTACCCTCTACCTACTACCCCTCACCCACCACCCACAACTCTCTACCCTCTACCCTCTACCCACCAACCCTTTTCGGCAGGTTTATGATGTTTGCACTGCAGAAATGAAACTAGCCAGCTTCTGGAAAGCTGCCGGTGTAACAAGTTCTGTTGATGAAGAGGTTAGGACAGTATTGTAGGTGGGTAGAGGATATCACCCTTGGGTGATTACTATGCATGTGGTGTTCTCCCCAGCATACGTATATACATACACAAAGCTACACGGATATACATGGAGCGACACAGATATACATACAGCGGTAGTTCTCATTTTGGTTAGTGTTGGCAACTCGTTGAATTTTAATTAGCTTTTGATTTACTGAGAGTGGGGGGGGAGAGCCACTCTTTGGGCCCGATTTTGAAATTCAATAACGGCCAGCAACGAGGCCGGAAGGAGGAGGGGGTGTGCTAGGTGGAGACTAATTTATTTACATATTTTATCATAACTGCAGCTTCTAGCCGTCGTCTCATCATCTGACGCGCGGTGTGTGGGATACTCTCCTCTTGGCTTTCCATTTGCAGGTGTTTGTGAACTGGCTTCAGTTACTGGCCTCGGTTACAGTACACAAAAGTATGAGACTTAGCTGAAGCAGATGTTTAGAGGATAGTGTGTATTCTTAAATACTTTAGAACCGCATATCAAGAATTCAAATAGAGGGAGAATGAAGGCAAAAGGTAAAAGAAAGGCCAAAAATAGTGAAGAATAGATGTGAAAAAGGCAGTACGTGAGAAAATAATTCCCTCAGAACAAAAGGAATTCCCTGGAAAAGTATTCCCTAGTACAAAAGGAAGGAAAATTAAAAAGATGGACAGAATGAAAGAATCAATTTGAATCCTTCAATAGAAAAGAAAAGTTACTGGAAAGTGCAGAATCAATTGTAATAGTTTGAATATTGAGTGGGTATTATTGTAGTTGTTTTTGTGTATCTTATATTGTTTTTCAGGTTTTTGAACTGAAATGGACTTTGATTCTAACTATATGTTGAACCCTGCGTTTCTAGTGTGAGAATTGACTCTGTCTTGTGTTGAATTTGCTAACTTGTTGCTTAGTTGTCAAAATTAAAGCAATTTTCGTGCATTTTTGAAATACAGTTTCAATTTCATGTCGAAAAAGCCACTATATTTGAAAATTGTTCGAGCATTGACCTTTTGGCAGCTTTGGCTTTTCCACTGGAAGTTATGCTCAACGCTCGTGGAGGGGGAATAATTTTCAGTGGAAAGGCCACAGTTGGTATTGAGACGCGAACGAAAAATCATGTAACGGTGCGCGAGCCTCGGTCCTCTGAATGGGTCTGTTGCCCATCCAGAGGGACAAATTGAAAAGTTTTTCATTATCAGTACTTTTGTTGTAGTTTGTATAGTAATCTAAAATTGATAGAATCAGTAGATGTAAAATTAAAAGGTTAGTTGTGTGCGTGAATTTAAGTTGAGTGTATTGAGTTTCATCACGTCTTAGTTTATTGAGTTTTGGATTAAGTGGTCTCAAAAGTAGAATTTGAAATTGTTGGAATGGTGAGTGCCAAACTGTTGTTTTTATTTAACTTGATATTTAGTACATAGAATGACCGAGGCCCGAATTTAGTTGCAGCAAGTTAGCAGGTTCCCAAAATGTATAGATTGAAATTGAATATTCCTTATTTTGCTGAGTAACTCTGTTTGAAAATTTGACATGATTTCTATTGATTCGTCAATGAGTTCAATAAACCTGAGGTTGTATTTTGAAAAGTATTTTTCATTGAAGTTCCTGGCTCGTAGTTACTATGTTTGCTAGAATATGTGACAATGATGATAATCTGTGCATTTGAATGAACGAATCCATTAAAAGCTCGCAACCAATAGAGGATTCAAATACCGGTAGATGAATTGATAGCAGTAAACTTTAGCAAATATTATAGAAGAGAAGAAACAACCCCCATCCGTTCACATTGGTGGCCAGCGATGGTATAGTCTGCAAGAATGACTATCGAATCACATGTATTCTTATATATTTTATGTTTTGGAAGATTAATCAAATAGAGAAAAAGATATCTCCGGTTACAGAAATGATGTCAGGTGTGGTGTAGGGTTAAAAATACCTCCACCGGTTACACAATGAAGATAATCTCTAGTAGTCAAGAGAGTTGATATTAGCTATGAGGAGTTAATATCAACTGATCATAAAGCCGTAATGGTGACTCATCACTGGAAATCCAATAATATATAGATGATTAATATTATGTGTAGAAATTGTTTCATTCTTAGTTTGACCTGGACTCGGAAACGAATGAACGAATGCAGATAATTTGATTTTATGATACCATGCATTACATGTAATCAAGTAATGGGAAGGTTGTTTCTTCTGTTGAGGATGATGCCCCCTTGAGCACTAATACCGTGTTTGGGTTATGAAAAGGATAGTAGTGATAGAATGATAGATAAATGTCTATAGTGTGTTCTAAATTTAACCCAATTTCGTAATTTTTCAATTATTGTAGAACCTGAATTGTGGAAACTCAATTGTGCAGAATCTTTTGTACTGTCAATCTTTTAATTTTCCTTCCTTTTATACCACGGAATATTTTTCCAGGGAATTCCTTTTATTCTGGGGACAAACTATAAGGCATTTTCGATGACTGTTGAAAAACTTTGTGAAGGAATTATTACATTGAATTCGATAATAATTTCATGTTATGTTGTTAGCCTTTAGGACTGCAACAATTGAACTATCTATGACTGAAAAGAGAATTTTTTTCAAGTTCACTCGAAAGATAATTATGAGTGATCTGAATGAAACAAGGCTTCAAAATTTTCTGAAATAACTTTGAATAACTTTTAAATAACTTAATTTATTCAAAGTGCGGTGATATTAAGTGCAATATTTGACTATAATTTGGTATTTTGATCATTCTAAATTTAAAATTTCTAGCTCATATATATTTTTGGACAGAACTTTGAACTTTAACTTTCCTCAGTAAGAACATAACCTATTTTTTCGGACATTTTATTATTTATCAAAATTAGGGAACAGAATAGTTTTGGGCTATGCCTGTTGATCTATCCCGATCATATTTATATGATTTGTAATTATATCAACAAATACATAAATAAAGACATAACATTCATAAATACAGTATCAGCATAATAATCCTACATCATGAACATCATGAGTCAACTAAATTGAAAAATACTTAAACAAATCAAATTTCAAGAAATATAACATTAATTCAATTGAAAAAAATAGATGATTTGCTTCAAGTAATAATAATAATCTCGAGGTTGAGTGGCGGAGAGTACTAACATATCCTAGCTCCGCCTAGTAAATGATTCTTTCATTTCATTCCATAATTCAACATACATTATTGGAACTGAAGGACAATGGTAATATTAATGATGTCATGCAGGGTTCAATAGGATCCGATGGCAGAATAACAACGAATGAACCCAGTATTCGGAATGTACTGAAGAACTAGTTCACATAAAGCTTCCTTCTCTGGTGTGTCTCTTGCATACCTCTATTAGTTCGAACTACTGTCAGTCGATACAGTTTCTCAGTGCAACTAGAAAGGAAGAGACATAACTTTTGTTAACTCGTGAAGCCAGATTGAGTTATTTGAACTTGGCAATCACAGTTACAAAGCAGAGAACTTGGACTGATACGAGAGGAATCCATCTTGAATGCATGATTGATCAAAGTTAAGACAACAAAGAAGATCCCTCAATACCATCCCTCTCACTCTTGCTTTCTCTTTGACACATTTTCTTTCTCGCTTTCGCTCAGCGCTTCAACAGGTGCTGAAAGTCATTACTCAGTGACACTCTTGAAAAGTTTTTCCAGCCACGATGCAAAGTTGAGATTTTCTCTTGAGATCGTGAAAATTGTATATTGTGGCTTTATACTTATTAATGACTTCAATAAAGTTGTTTGAGAGCGTTCTCACTCTCTTCTCAGCTTCTATACAAACGTAAAGAGGAATAGGAGAATCAGCTTTTCTACTTCTAGAAGTTTCAGCACCATTCCAGCTTGTAATTATTATTCCTGGTACACCGTTTTTGTTCCATTTTAACTAGAAAGTTCTAAGTGAATTCATGGTAAGTGATTTCCATTATAATAGTTGTCACAGTCATGGGGTAACTAGGTTATTATAAACTTCTGTGTGAATTGAATTTGCTATTCCCTATCCCGATTGAATGGAAACCGATTCCAAAACTATTATAACTTCATGATTATATCAATTCAACTAATCTGGAGTTGAGGCATATATTCAGCTAAGTTTGGTTGATCCTTCATAAATTCATGTACCTCATCGAACCAATCACATTAATTTGATGACTGGGAAAATTATAATAAGTAGTCATTATAACGAGGAAAAGCATAATAGTAGGATTTATGAATATTACATTCTTCGTTGATAATGGAAACTGAATTTATTCCATTTTACTTCGAGTAGCCTCTGATTCTTGAAAGATTTTGATTCTGCCATCAATGATAATGACTCATTTACAGTACTTGATTCAGTATGAGCACAAACGTTTTTGGAATTTCATGAGGTGAAACATATTGCAATAGAAGATTATCTCATTCTAGATATATTTAGAAATAATCAATAGAAGGCTTCCATATTTATACACAATTATCGGAGTCTGATGATTTCTGGATCAGTTTGCTGAAACTTTTCTGAATGTGTTGGAAATTCCCTGTTTCTTGAAGATCACTTCTAGATTTACATGGAAAAATCAATGAACTCTCTTCAACATATAGTTTCATTTTCCATAAGATGTTCCGACTTTGAAGTCATTTCAGAGTACTTGGATTTTCAATTTTCTATTTTGAATACAAGTAGTCCCAAATAAGAAAGTAAAAACTATCAGATCAGATGCAACAGTGAAAAATTTTCAGAGTTGCAACTGAAAAAATGAACTGATATGCATATAGCCAATAAATAAGCTTCATTCCTCGAGTAGAATTTCTCATTCATAATGAGCCCATTAAGAACGTTTCAATTATAATAATTGAGCAGTTTATTCTGGGTCCTTGAGAATATCACAGACATTCTCATGATAATTCACAATCTGAAACAAAATCAGCAGTCTTGATAGAATAAAAAAGGGTGCAAGCTCAGCAGGTTGAAGCCCCTTCTTTTCTTCTATAAAAATATTCTAATGATATCGAAATCGAGTCACTCATTCGATGAGTCCCTGTAAACTTTTTGCTCATTGATGTCAGTTGGAGACCACTAATGCGAGAGTTCAAAATAAGAGACGGTGAACTTGCAGGGCTGGTCATTAATAGCATTATACTCATGATGCAGGAGTGTTAAAATCTCATTTATCATATTCTGAGAGGAGGTAGTCTCACAAACAAACTTGCTGCCCTATTTGGAATCGAGTTACTGCGAGTTTTAAAGCCTCCACAATACTTAATCCAATTTCACAGTGAATAACTCTGAATTAGATTCTGTGGCGAGTTATAATCATGCGTAACACTGGGATACCAACCATGCATTGACCTGTCCTCTGCCGTTGAAATATTATGGAGCACTCCGACTATTATTTCAGTTCGTTATTCAAAGTGATCCACTTCCTTTTCCACTGTGCAGTAGCCTAATTTGAATCGTGGTTTTAGAAATTCAACCTTTTTTCAAGGACCATCATGGTATCTATCTTTCTTCCTAATTCACGATAAAATCCATTGCTCATTATTTTTGCATTATTTATATTTCTTTCTTATATACTGGAGACTAAAATATTACTGCCATATAGATCATTTACTGTTGATTTAAACAATGAATTCAATCAGAAGCATAAGGTGAGGTGAGGTTCGACTTTGTATTACTACTACTTGATAAATAGTTGAGCATATTCATTAATAGTGTACGATAATAGTGGACACTAGTCATCAAGATTACTGATTGATAAAAAACGTACTATTGGAGAATCTGTAAAAGTTTAGACTCTTGAACTGTAGTTGACAATAGAATATTTGTTCCAATTTTCAGCTACAATCTTGTAAGTATTGACCAAACAGAAGTAGAAAATACTGACCTCTTGAATAAAATTGATTGTATTACTTGGAGTGCTCAATTAGAATCTCTCAAGTACACAGCATGGCATGAAAATATACTGATGTTCAGTTCACCAGATCTTTCTGCTTTACAAGAATCTAGATGATGACATTGTTGAAGAAAAGAGCAGTATGTAGAAATAGAATACAGTTTCAATTGAAACCTTAGTTTGGGATGATACAACATTTTGGCATGGTCATTCATTTGAGAAATAATTAGAAATATAGAATATAGTATATAAATATAAAAATAATAAATATAGAAAATGCATTTTCTATAAAAACGTGAATAGAAAATACTAGAACAAAATGTAGATTCAAAATTTTCGTAGCAGAAATAACACACATTTCAAATATGGTATTGAATATTTCAAAAGGTTCATAGTTCCCTTCAGATTGATACCAACTCAATTTTTCGACAATGGAAAAAATAAAATTCGAATATACATTCAATGAAGAAAAACACAATTTCATTGATAGAAATTGCTTTTTCGAATCTTTTTCATCAGCAAGTAGAATAACCAAAAACAAATCCCGATATTGAATCCATCCATTCGATACACAGTCACACCTGAATTGAAACAGCACAAATTGTATTGAAAATATATTTTTGAATGACAGGAGTCTAAAGGTTGTTGAGCAATCTATTCCATTCGTTATCAATCCACCGTGAGATGATGCAATGAGGGTTTTTTGATTGTAACTCATTCTCAGTCATGTCCAAGAGTGGCCCCATTAGAAACTACAGAAGCTGCAATGAATGAGATAATACGATGAAGCTGAATGAGAGAGAGAGCACAATCGAGCAAGGAAAGCAGATTATGAAGAAGCGAGGCATCATAGTAGTCAGCATACAGCAGTCAATTAATGCAAATCCGGCGACCGAGAGTGATAACAGCCTTTAAATATTCCAGAAGCGAGCTTTGCCGCCTTTTTTTATCTTCGGTTGTGTTTGGTTTTCCGTCCGCCAGATCGCGTTCCTCGATGATCAGCTTACCCCGACTGAGCTGCTTCGACTATGAATACAAATTCGGGATTGATACCGTGTGATGTATGTAGATATTAAGCTCAACTTAAAAAATGAGTCTGAACGTGGTGATAAAAATTAGAGTAAATTGTCGTCTGCAAGTCGCGTGATTTGTTGGATTGATGCGGTAGTGAAGGACGACGATTCCATGAGAAAAATGTTTAAGCTTTATATTGATAAAGTTTCCAATATGATAATTTATTTATTTATTTAATCATTCAGAGTTTCACAACTTACAGAAAAGTACCACAGGCTTATAAGCCCAAAACGGTTCCAATTCTAATTTATACAACAGTCCAAATGTAGCTAGAAGTTATATGTTACTCAACGTTCTTCAATTACACACTCAAATTACAATTCAAAACACACAAAAATAATTTCAATTAGGAAAAAAATACTGAATAATGAATATATTTTCGAAATTATACAAAAAATATTCAAACCTTAAGAAAGCGATTGCAGTTTTGGTTAGTATTCTCAATTCAGAAATAGTAATTGTTACGTTGAATCAGTTCTAAAATATAGGTTCAAAATCCAATAAATTTCAATTATTATGGAAAGTTTTGGATCAGCCCAAGTTATACAATATTGAGGTGCGTACAGACTTTCGCTCTGCTCCGCAATCGAACGTCACTCGAGCAGATCGATTGATGATAGACCGGGGAGCAAGAGTGGAACGCGAGAAGAGCTAACATCTCCCGTAACGTTCATGATCGGAGTGATTGCGGAGGTGCGTGGAGCGTGTTGGAGGCGCGTTTATCTGTACGCACCTTAATGGAATATCATGTATGCAGAATAGTATTTTTCAATTGATGAATGAATGAATTAACTCATGTTATATGGGGGAGAATCTGTTTTCTCTCTTGCACTTTTCCTATCATCTTTCACTCCCTCTCGTATGATCTATAGCTGTGATATAGATCTCTCTCCCTTTTTTCTCTCCCTCTCTCTTTTTCTCTCTGTTTATCTCTCCGACACTCTCTCTATCTTCATCCCTAGCGTTATCCCACTCTTTCCCAATAGCTGGATCTATCTTAGCTATCAGTTTTGAAGGGATGAAATAATGAGAAAACATAGAGGTATTATTTTAAGGCAGTTACACACACATTGATTGCCGTCCTCCTATTAGATTGAACATAACTTGGCAAACAGATGATGTTTTCATGTGTTTGTCAAGTTTCATTCAATCTGGGTTATCTCATGAGAACAGCAAAAATTGAACGTCCAATATCGATGTGTGTGTAACTGGTTTTACTAACCGAAAGGTGGTAATTTTTAATTGGAGCATTTGTTTTCTTATATTTCATAATGGAACAATTTTAAAACATCCCTAATAGCAGTGTACAATATATCAAGCGAATAAAGGATGAAATTTGATTAGAATTGTGTAGGAAAACATGAGACAAATCAGAGAACCAGCAGATTTTCTGAGGGATTTTCCGAACATCTCCAATAACAGTGTACAATATATTAAGCGAATCAAGGATGAAAATTCATTAGAATTGTGTGGGAAACATGAGATAAATCAGAGAACTAACAGATTTTCTGAGGACAATCAATATGCTGGACACATTCATTATGCGCAGATTGCGAAAGCTGTACTAACCGCGCTTCAGCACTGATTGATTTCTATTGAAAAGGGTGATACACCGCAAACTTTCAACGCTGATTGACATGCAGTACTTTGAGTTTGGTACATAAAAACGTGATGTCCGTATCAGTCGGGTGTACTCTGTGGAAACGTCGCACTTCAATCACACCCCGACTGAATGTTGTCGACCTATCAATCAAATCCAAAAGCTTTTTTATCAGAGAAAAATATCATCGTGTTCATTTTGCGCTTTCAGTATGTTACCATAGTACACCGATATATCTACCATAGTATATATACATATACACCATAGTACACCGATATGTGGACATTGATTTTCAGAGCCTGCAGGAAGTTACTGGTTAACTTTAGTTGCATGTTTCCTGTTACTCTTTTATTACCTGTGTCCTAGGAATCTCTCTTTTGCTTACATACTCTCTCTTCTCTCTTGCCCTTTTTCTCTATTTTTTCTCTCACTCCAACTTGCTTGAATAAAGCTCTGTCCTCTCTCTCTACTTTCCTCGATCTTATCTCTCTTTCCTCATCTTGTCACTCTTTCCTTTCTCTTTTATATGCATATGTGAAGCTCGTAATGACTACCCAGCTCGTTCTATTATTGGCGTTTATGGTCAACACATGTTTTATGGGTAAAGTTGGTTGAGATTGGATCTAATAACATTGATGGTTCATACCGTGGCCTAGTCAGGTCAACCTAACAATTGAACCTACTTTCCGTAGGAGTTTGTTTGGTTCAGTGCATTAACCAAGTAATGAAATTACTGAATTCCTGAATACCAAATAATGCACAGAATAATGTGGATCAAGGTGAAGAATAGCCCTGTGGTTGGAAAAAATCATTATCTGAGGATTACTAATATACTAAGGAATTGGAGTTATTAAATCTCATTTCCTCATATCACTTCATCAAAATATCTCTTCAATAACTTTTCATAGCGAATCGATTCTTAAAAATATTCACTGTATTAATCATGTTGAATTATGCAATTCATATAATTCACAAGGAATTTCAATAATTATAATTTCAAACATGGGAAACACAAATAGCGAATTCAAACAATGGCTGCTAGGAGTCAGAGTGGAAGAAATAATTATTATCAAGCGAAAATCCAAATTAAAAGCTGTAAATCACCCCGAAGACTTCTGCTACTGCAAATATTGAATACAGGGTGAACAGCTAGATGAAAATTCGATGAGTGCCACTGTACTAGTAGTTCTGTGAACAGTGGACCTCGCGCTCAGTACGTTACATTGACCTGTTGTTATGTTTTCTCGAAAATTAATAAATAATTTATCAATTTGAAATGTCTAGAAAAAATCCTAAATAATCATAGAGCTTCCTGTCCTATCGTACCGTGACGTGTCGTCACGGAAAGTGAGTGTGAGCGCTGTTATCAGGTCTGGCTGCCGTCGATACGCCAATCCAATCAACCCATCAGAGAACATTCTGTGTTGTCGTGTTGGCGAAAAATCGGTGTGTTGAAATTAACAAAATAAACTACTATAATGCTGATTTTCTACAAACTCTATTTCTCACTTATCATGATTTTAGAAATCTATTCCTTTTCAATAATATTTGTTGCAATTTTAATCATCAGGTTAAAAAAGAAAAATGTTTCCTATCAATAACTCTGAACTCCAAACTAGAATCATAGCCTCATCTTATGGAAAGACAAATTTAGTAGACAGCTGTCTACTAACGTTGATGAAAAGATACATTTTCAAGATTTTCGATGTTTTTGAACGGGTAGTTTTATAGTCCACTAAACAGCTGATTTACGATGAATAATTCTATAGTCTGATTCTTACTCCAATATTGGCGTATGAAGAAGGCTCCTTTTTCCTTTTATATTATCCTTGAAATGCAGAATTTATATTCGTCGACGCGCAATTTAAAAAGGAACATATAAGCATTAAGAGAAATGCCAAACCGTCGACTTTAATCTTAGACCTCACTTCGCTCGGTCAACAAAAATTATTTGTCAGCCCGGAAACATTCATCATTGGACGTTATAGTAGTGGTAGATAATCATGCGCTAATTCTGAATGGACTGACATTTAACTTTATTAGAGGGAACACTTTCGAGTAACAATTCGAACCTCTCGAACTGATTGAGACCTTTGATTCAGAATCTATTTCATCATATAAGATGGCAGGAATTGTTTCTGTTCTGGAAGAAATTACCGAATAATTGTGATCGAATCATCAAATAGGTAATTTTTTTACAATAACTTAACCCTCTATCCCAGTGAAACTGCTTCAAGCCAACCTCAAAAAAGCAAAAATATCATGATAGTAGTCAAAGTTTAATAAGCCAATTTTATTGGATATGGTAGTAGTGGTAATTCATGCAATAATTTCCGTGTGAACTAACATTGAACATTTAATAGATTGATCACTCTACAGTATCAATTCGAAGCTCCTGAACTAATAAAGTCTTCTAATTCAGAATCTATTTCATCATATATTAGAGGAAGGAAGTCCTATTCCTTTTCGTTCTCAAATAAATTACCACAAGAATCAGATTGAATCATCAAATAGGTAATCTTACCACGAAAACTCAACCCTTTATCCCGCTGACACTGCTTCAAACCAACCTCACAAAAACCAAATATCACCCCAACAAATATTTGCCTTCTATGTGCAGTATAATACCTGAGCAGTACACAGTAGTTACAGAAGGAAGCTGCAAGATTAAGATCACGGATACCGTGGATAGACCCAATCAGATGTTGCAATAGCAGTAGCACTACCTGGTCTCCCTGTAAGCAACAAAGGCTTACAACCCTTTCCATGGTAACCAACTGGAGATTCACTCCAATCTGTCAGATTTCCTTATGAGTAGCATTTGCTCTTTCCATTCACACAATGCTGACTGGTAATGAACACTTCTCCCAAGGTGAGATTCTCTTTAATCTGTCAGTATTCCTTATGGATAACATAGAAGCCTCCCGTTTAACCAATGCTGACTCTCTCTGTTGAAGGCTTACAAGGACAGGGTACAACTCACACCCATCTATTACAGCCGAATCCTCCTGTTGCTTGCTTTGCTCCATTTATCCTTCTCCATTCCTCCATTTCCCTTTTTCTCCATCTGCGACCACTTGGAGCACCTCCTGACAGACTCGCTGTCATTATCCACCTCATGCTGTCAAGACGGCGCCAAATGAGATCTTCGCTATTTATGGTAACTCGCGGCTTCTTACTCACACCTCAGACGTACACCCTCAGACGGTCTCCTCATTCTTGTCTTTGTACTCCCTCTCCTCTCAAAGACTGGTCTCTCTTCTTCTCCCTTTGCCTCCACTCTTCTCTTTCAATCTATTTCTGCGTTTACCTCTTCATCCTCGTCCCCTCTTACTCCTCCTCCTGTGACCTTCCACCTTCCATCCTTGTCTTCGTCTTCCCTCTCCCTCCAAAAACTGGTCTCTCTTCTTCTTCCTCTTCCTCCACTTCTCTCTTGCAATCTATTTATTCGTTTACCTACTTCTCCTCCCCCTACTCCTCCTCGTCCTCCTCCTTTTTCTTCTTCTCCTCC
Organism: Nilaparvata lugens; assembly: GCF_014356525.2. Classification (NCBI taxonomy): domain Eukaryota; kingdom Metazoa; phylum Arthropoda; class Insecta; order Hemiptera; family Delphacidae; genus Nilaparvata; species Nilaparvata lugens. The sequence goes on from NC_052510.1 coordinate 14,022,811, forward strand.
ACCTGTCACCTACCACTTTCCATCCTTGTCTTCGTCTTCCCTCTCCCTCCAAAAACTGGTATCTCTTCTCCTTCCTCAACACCACTACTCTCAAAGACTGCTCCTTCGTTTTCCTCCGTATCAACCTTCCACATTCTTCTTCCTCTATCCTCATCTTCTTTTTCAGTCCAGCTTCTTACTCCATTCTCGTTCCTCCTTTAAAACCTCGCCTTTGTCCTTTCTCGCGCAATATTCCATTATCTCTTTCTTCTTCAGTCTTGAAATGTGTCTTCACTATGCTATCTTCTCTCTATGTTATCACTTTCTTTTTCTTACTCCTTCTTTCTAACTTCAGCTCCTTTGTCACACTCATTCTTCCCTTCTTAGGCTCCATACTGTCTTTCTTCTTTTAGCTTCTTCAACACTCATGTTTTCTTACGCTAGCTTTGTCTCTTTTCTTTCCACTTTCTCGTCCCTCTTTAATCAAACACGTTTTTCAGTGTTTACGAGTTTGTGTTTCTTGAATAGTTCCAAATTTCTTGAATAACACAATATTATTCGTTAAAAGTGGTAATTGAGTGGAATATTTATAATTAATTTATCAATTTAAGCCATCTAAGTTCAAAATTAATAGTTTTAATGTTTATTTTGGACCAAAATTTTATAAAAATTGTATACGTGAAAATTCTAACCTTATCTTGGACTTTGTCACCTATAAATTTGGAAGAAAAATAGCACAAGGACTACCTTATTATTTTATCTGCCAATGTTATAACATTAGTGTTATTTGCATTGTAAATAAATAAATAAATAAATAAATGTCTCTTCTCCTCCTTCTCTTTCCCCTCCATTCACTCCTCTTTCTTCTGCTTCTTCTTTGCCTTCTCTTTCCTCTTCTTCACCCACTCCTTTTTCTTCTTCTTAACTCCTTTTTCCTTCACTTAACCACTCTACCTCTCACTCACCTATCAACCTCTTACTCACTCACACGATGAGGTGGAACATTATGTGTCCTCCTCAACATTACCTATCATTCCGTTTCCATCTATGTTCTTCCATTTTTTCCATCCTCCTACCTTGAACACTCTCTCTATACTTCTTGCACCCTATTCCTCCTTCTATCACATAGAGAACTCCCTCTTCTGCTAGCTGCCTTTCTTACTTATTCTCCTCCAACATTTCTCTCTCTCTCTTCCCCTTTTACATAAATCTCTTCCTCATCATTTTACTCCATCTTCTTCCTCCTCTTTCTTTCTTCTCTCTACCACTCCACCACCTTCCCTATCTTTCTCGCTCACCCACTGAGATGAAGCATTTCTGCTGCTTCTTCCTCACCAACGCCCGTCCTCGCACGAAATATCAAATCACACCGTGGATATAATATCAAAAAATTAATATCGGGCCCACATCACACAGCGGCTGAGTGCCTTTAACCACGCATGATATATTGTCGATTTATGAAAACGGAGTTGACGCTCCATGAAGAGTCTAAAGCTATTTCTTTCGGGGTTTAAATATGCAGATATTCATTTATTCTTCAGCTTTTGGCTCATTGCATTGAATTACTTCTTTTCACGCTCTCTTATTTCTCTACATATTTCCACTGTTTAGATGAATAATGTCCTTTTTCAAGACACCGGAGTTAGACCATGGAATGTATAGTGGAAGAGTAAAAAATATCAAGTTTTGGCACTAGAAAATGTGAATGTAATCTACTCGCTTCCATCTATCACTATATCACGTATCCCTTACTTTTCACACCATCTGTCACTAAATCTGTCACTATGCGATTCGCAGGTTTATATTTTCCATAAAACTTGAATTTCCAAATCTCTCCTCTTCAGGAATTTCTTTTTCTATTCACTTTTCCATGATCGCTATTAACTCCTCGTTCTTAAATTCATCCATCAGATCTATAATTACAAATCAATTCTCATAATTCAATTAATCTGCAAACATTTCATTCTTATTGATTTTGTGAACGAATTTGATCCAGAGACTATCTAGGAAAGAATTATCCTCACAATATCAATTAATCGAAGAATCAAATGGACAGTTGATAATGGATACAAAATACCTTATAATTCGTCGATTATAATTTTAACCTCCAAAATTTCAACCCAACAAAGATAATTCTATTCCATCAATTCGCGGAACTTTACGAGGTGTGTTGCCAAACTGGCACGACAGATAGGGCGCTTTATGTCATTGAAACTGGGCTCCCATTCACCGGTCGTGACACGCTGTTCTGCCTCCACCTTCGCTTTCGCTAATTGAAATGTGATGCTAATAAATGTCTTTTGACGCGTTCTATCAGCATCAGACTGTAGCATCAGTTAATTTACAATTGCATTTACATACCGCAACATCATAATCTACTCGTAGCTATCTAGGTCACACAGTCACGGCTACAAGGAACATAATTTACATTCATGAAAAATTTATTACGTCCACTCCAGGTTGATTAATTTCATTATTAGATCGCGTTTGTGCAGCTACAGTGTATGAGTCACCTCAATGTAGAATTTGCCTCGAAGTCATTCATGTGAAGTGAGAAAATTCAGTGAAGAGAAGAATATTGTTTATCTCATGAAGCTCCCGTTTACCTGGGTGTGTTTCATTGATGAAAACCAGGAAAATATTAGTGCACGCAATAAAGTCAACAACAGACATACCGTACTCAGATAAGCAAAGTCCATCATTCATTTCATTCTCATTATGCGAAATATCATTTTTCAATCAAGGAATGAAAGCAATTAGTAGAAAGCTCATTTCAATGCTAGCTATAGAAGGCTCAGAAATTTCGATCAAGGTATAATGAAATCAACACGCAATTCTGGACTGATAGCGTGAAATATTATAAATTAAATTGAGAAGGAATTTCATAAATTATCACTCATCCGTCATGAATATCATTTTCAAAGTACAAAGTTATCTTCATTCAACTTGAGGAAAAGTATCAGTAATTTTTCATATTAGGAAACTGAGTGTACAATAAAGTTAATTGGAAATGGACACCCTTCGCCAAGCATGATACTGAGAATGAAAAAGAAAGATATTATATATTGTCAAATTCTACAGTTTTATTTGGTAAAGGACCATGGCTTCGTGACCAAACACGTCACATTCTCATGATACTCAGCATTCGATTTGTGGGTAGGCAATGGAAGTAAAGATAAGATGAATGTATTCAAATTGCTATGTGGATTCTAACCCACTGGAAGTATTCTATAAGTTTGAGTTAGTGAACCAGGCATTAGAATTGAACACTCTTCCAGAGGAAACTCAGGCGATCATCAATCTGCAATTCGCTATAAAATAGCTCACAATTAAAACTCATGACTTGATAATCAATCTGTAATGTTCGGATTCTAAATAGATCCTCCCGATACTATATCGGGATAGTTTCAGGTGTCACAGCTATCAACATAACGAACATTCAATAACAAACTTCATACAGTTTATCTGTTTCCTCTGGAAAACTTGATGAAAAATAGCTATCACCACAGAGTTAAGAAGACTGGACTGTTTATTACTATGCTATCACTCAATTTTCTAACAAATATTATTAAAAATTGTTTTGTTGGAATAATCCATGAAAGTAACCGATAACAAGATCATGAAAACACATTTTCAAAATCAAACTCAATGAACTACTTAAAAAAACATTGGATGAAATATCATAAAAATTACAATTCACTCAATGTCCTAGTAAATTTCCTAATATTGATAGTCCAAAAATTTATAACCGATAAGAATTTCTTGAAAAACCTACGCAAAATTGAACTAGACAGGTTTCTAGTTGAAACCCTATCAAATGGAATCATAGCATTGAAAGTAAAAAAAATATATAACCTATAACAATTGAACTCAATGGGTTTCTTTTTGAAAACTAGTGAGTTTAGTCATAAAAGCATTCACAGTTACACGCAGTCAAAAGTAACCGAAGAAAGCAGCGATCCGATAGAAACACCTCTATTCAGCGTTCGGTAAGTGATTGGAGTTGAAAGCCAATGCAGGGTGAAATCGTCTCTTTTCTAGTGGAAATTCATGGGTAGCAGGTCGCAAAGCCATAGTAGGAGGGGATGGGTTAGATGGTGGAGAGGGGGAAAAGGCTAGTTGGAAAGATCTCTGCTCCAATAGTCTGGAAAACAACAGGTACGGATTGATTTCCATTCTAATAGGAAAGCTGGTTGGTTGGCTGGCATACTTCCACCTCACTCATTCCGCAAAGAAGCAGCTCTTTTCTGTCAGATGAGAATCACTGAATCAGTTGCCGCGCTAGAATTACTGTTTCAACGCTATCAGTGACAGAGAATGATCAGCTTCTGTTTGTTTTATTCAATAGATTAACAATTATTGGAGCCACGTCTCTTGTTTGCATTGGGCAATACGGCTCTTCTTATCTAAACTTTGATTCAAGGTGCTATCGCAGATTAACTCGTTGTTACAGTACTATACTGGTTTATACTGGTTTTTCCGTGGAAGTGATCATGATTGATCACTTCTTCTTCTTCTTCTTCTTCTTCTTCTTCTTCTTCTTCTTCTTCTTCTTCTTCTTCTTCTTCTCTTCTTCTTCTTCTTCTTCTTCTTCTTCTTCTTCTTTTGATGAAGTATTGTTCATTATTGTTTGATGATGTATACTCTGACAATTGTATATTATCAGATAATCTGATGAGAATGATTGTAATGTAATGATAAACACAGATAATGTTGTAGTTGTATATGGTATAAACACAAAAATGGTTGGTTGTAATGTATATACATACATGTAAGCTGTTCAATTACTTGCTATTTCCTCCATCAATACATTCTTTACACTGACACATCCTTTCCTCAAAGATATTCGTTACTGAAAATCTGAATACTGTGCAGAGAATGTATTCACTCCCAATTAAAAATTATCTTGCATAGTGTATGTTCAACACGATGTGGCTGCATCATTCCAATAGAAAACTTATTCAGGTTTTTTTCAGGCTGCAAATAACAACTTCCATAACAACTTTTTTGTGGCTGAATAATGATACCATGAAATAGACTCAATCCGCTCAAACTCTGATCCTATTCACGCGCCTCTCTATTCGGAAAAGGCCGAACGGGCGGATCTGATTGGTGGTGTTTTTCTATTGTTTTGAACGTAACGAGCGATGCATTCCCCCTCCAATCCAACCCCCCTCCGGCCACTGCCATTCAAATCGCGAAGTGCAAATCGGTGTAGCATCGCCGCCACCAAATCGATGCTCCAACAACCGAATCACGTCCAAAAATAGTGCACCTGAGTGAGAATCTATTGGAGTTGAGCGTTGATTCAACGTACTAGTTTCAGTGAACTGCTTTTGGCCATCAACTATCAACTGTTCACCTGATTTGATCATGTTCGAACAATAGACACCGGAAATGAAGAGTTCGAAGCATGTTGTGTTGAAATAAATATTAGAAGGGTGCTATAAATTTCAATTTTCAAAACATATAGTTTAATGAATTCGTAAGAAATGTTCATCAACTACTAGTTGATTCTCTAGCGAATGAATGGATCAACAGTTCATCAACTAGTTGAATTCTATATTGAAAAACAGTTGCATTCAGTTGACGTTGAAACCGTCAACGACCTATCACTTTTGGGAGGCCATGGATGCATCCTTCGCTTGATACAATCAAGTCTGTACTCGGAGGTAAGTGTGCCGGTACTGAGGAAATTTACAGTTCTTTTCCACATTGCGACAGCGCTTTTATCTAGTTTGAAACGAACACTATTATTTATCCTGACAGTTCTCCTAGTTTCGGCTCCCCTGGTGCTACTAGCGTTTCACCTCATTTTTCACTCTGAATCTTTTATTTTCTCAGTTACCCACGAGGTGGATATCATCAATTTCAAGTTATACAGTTGGAAGTAAACAATAATTCCTGAGCAAATGTGGGAGATGTTTTCCGAAGTATCGTTCTTGAACAACTGGGAGAACGAAGGGTGTATATTTTATCACGTTTAACTTTTGATAGTTCAACAATTTTCATAAGTTTACTATTGGATACTAGTAAAAAAATCATTCTTGAACAAGTGTCATGTCAAGCTTTGAAAATAATTATACTAAAAAGTATACCACAGAATATATACATAGATTACTCATGCATGTTCTTCATTGGTTGATGGTTGAAGAAAGCACTCTCAAAAAAAAATTGATTCTAAACAGAGACAAAAGCCTGAAATAGGAGAGATTGAAGAATATAATGAACTGAATACATTTTGAAGTGTGTATCACGTATCACACTAGTTTGTGAAAAATAAGCACTTCATTGTTTTGATTACCCATGTTTGTACAAATGATTTTCCTCAAAAGGTGTCTTTATTGACCGAGTGAAGTGAGGTCCAAGATTCAAGTCGACGGTTTGGCATTTCTCTTAATGTTTAAATGTTTATATGTTGCGCATTTACGGCGAAACGCGGTAATAGATTTTCATGAAATTCGACAGGTACGTTCCTTTTTAATTGCGCGTCGACGTATGTACAAGGTTTTTGGAAATTTTGCAATTCAAGAATAATATAAAAGGAAAAAGGAGCCTCCTTCATTCGCCAATATTAGAGTAAAAATCAGACTACAGAATTATTCATCATAAATAAGCTGACAAGTGATTACACAGATGTGTGGAGGAGCCAGTCTATTTCTGTATTTCCATAAGGTCTATAGTTTCAATCAGGTACTTGTGGATGAGAATACTGCGTGAGGTCTACTGTTCACAGAACTACTAGTATTAAAAAAATACATGAATGGGGAATAGAAAGTTCGCGACTGCGTTCTTCATTGAGCTATCGGGCGAGGAGCTTCACATATTCACATATTTTGTATCATTGGTTATCATTTAATGGATTAATGAATATTGTTTTAGGAGAATAACGCAGAAGGCGAATAGAATTCATTAAAATGTGAATTTCACATTCATCTCATTCATTAATGAGGAGGTTTTGAAACATGTTTCTTCGAATAGAATCTTGCACTCTAGAAATAACAGTAACTTGTAATAATCTCATTTCTTTGTAATAACTCAGCATATTTTTTTAAACTGTTGAGAACTATACAGTCTAGTCACGATAAGTGACTGTCTATAGCAGTCAATGAGGAGCAACAAAATCTAGCTTGCTTCATATTTTATACTGACCGTTCTTCGATAGGACTCTATTACACTGTTGATAAAAACTGAGAATCATTATGGTTGGGAATTAGAAACTTGAATGACGGATAGATTGAGGACAGTGTAAATTTGATGTGGAACTAATGAAAGATGAATAGACATAGAATTGGTAACCTCGTTGATTTGAGTGGTAGAGAGAATAACATTCAAGTCTTGACTCTGCTAGAATAAAATTTCAAGAAAAGGGTGAAGGAATGAAGTAAGATGACGTTCATGAAATGGAATACATGCTACAAATGTCACGGTATAATATGAAGGGAGCTATGAACATGTAGGAAAAAGTACTGAAAGACGTTGAAAAAATAGAACTAGTAAAAGTACTCGAAAGACAGAGTTGAAGTTGAACTCGTATAGCTGAAGATGTGAAGAAGGATGGAGACTACGAAGCGTGAGCTGTGATGAAGGGAGACAGGGAGCAGGAAAGGGCATGTTTGGAGAGGAAAAAGGATTTCTCCAGGACTGGCTGATCGATTCCCTGGAGTCCAGAAGAGATGACTTGTATATAGAAGTTTGTTTTGGCTCGACGAGATGAGAAAGAAGACGAACTGAGACCGTACGTGACAGGCCGATGGCCGAGCGAGCCCGAGCCTCCCCGAGCCTCTTTCTCGAGCCTTGAGTCTTACTCGCTGCCGCCACTATTTTTCACAACTGTAACATGAAAGTTTCAATACAATACCGTTCATAACCCGGCTGCTAAATCGGAATCTATAAACGAGGCAGACGGCCCATGAATATTTTATTGCACTCCTGTGGGGAATGCTTGTACTGAACATCCATCTTAAAACATGAGACTGATGGAAATGCTAGTCTGTATGGGCTGCTAACGCTTCAGCTGTGCTAAGAAAAACTGCATCACCGAAGAAGTTCTGGAAGATATATTGCTTGAGAATTCCGAAGCATAGTACCTACTTTTTATGAAACTTCATAGCATGTATTGAAGTTTAAATACTTGCATAACATATGTTATAAATGTTTGAATAGTTGCTTTGCAGCATATTAAGGTTCGTACAGACTCTTATGCGCCACGAACACACGAATTTCTCTTTTGATCAGCTGATGTTATGCTTATCATATTTGTATTTGTACAGAAACATTAGGATACAGATATATTAAGCATCAGCTGATAGAAAAACGATATGATAGAAGATGATATGATAGGATAGCATCAGCTGATGAAAAGCGAAATGCTCGTGTTTGTGGCGCTTAAGTCTGTGTGCACCTCAATACTCAGTAATTACGGTAAATAACAGATAATACTGTATAAATAATCCTATTTTCAATGTTATTAACAAAAAAGGTATTTATTTCGTCTGCTACCGTTGATCCACAAGAAATAAAGAATACTTGCTATCAAACCAAAACTGTTGACGGTTCAATTAAAATTTAGAAACTCACTTCACTATAAATTCAGAAACTGTAGTTAAAGACAACTGATACAGGTTTACTTAAACAGTATCTCCACTTATTTGTTTTCTGTATAGGGCTACTTTTTATAGAAATAGAAAGAAAAATAAAAATCTCAGTACCCTTTATGAAGGGTACAACACAACATGTTTCGGACATTGATGCCATTTCCAAGTGATAGTATCTTCACTTTATGATATAGTTGAATGGTTACAATACTGTCATGTTTTTACGAGTAGTTACCACTTGTACTAAAGGAATGCGAACGATCATGTTACTGACGTTGGATGGATGTCAAAATCCTCATAATACGTTTCCGTATCCTGCAACAACTCATTTAGCTTCATTCTATCTATAAACTTCCGACAAGACATTAATTGTCAAGGCCTATTCGAATTCTTGTTTTACACTGAAGTGCAAATGATCACAATACTGAAGTTGAATAAGTGTCAAAACTAGCCCCGTAAAATAATACTCTTCTCGCCACCCACATCCTACCCAACAACAAACACTCACGCTGTTCTTGAGAACGAATACAGTTCAATTCACTCCAATCGAAAATAGAGGAGTGTAAAAGATGGCTATCGTAGGAAAGTCACTGAATGTCAAAGCGTCGTTATTTTGCAAGATAGACTGTAATATTCGCCCGGAATAGTTTAGTCAGTCCGGCAGCTTCCTGTCCGAGAAGAGCGAAGTTCCTTGGCATGTCATAGTGAATTTTCTGTTGGATTACTTATGGTGCACTCTACTCGATTTTCCAGTGGGCTGCGTCTCTCAAAATAGCTTCCTGAATACTTCAGTAGCATCTGTCCAAATAGCTCCTCGGTTATGCTCCTTTGTTGAGGAATCTATCTCTCCAACCGCACTCCACCACTAACTGCGATACGTCTTCGCGGTATTCAACAGATAGCTTCTGCTATTTGAATGGAATGTGCCAGTACAGTCCTTTGAATCACATAAAATAACACTATCAGCTTTTTCGACTTTGATATTCTTTTCAGATGCAAAAGCTGAAAGTGTTATTTTATGTGATTCAAAGTAGAATTCAATATTCTCTGCTATTATTCATATCTATTTACACTAGATATTATTTTTATCTATTATAGATATTATTTCGTCGATTTACAATAATAGCAGAGAATACTTAAATTTTCAGAGAATATTTAATTCTACTTTATTCTCAGAGAATATTTAAACTCTCTGCTCAATAGCAGAGAATACTCTTATGGATTAGTACTTCAATAGTAAGGTGTCTTCTGGAACTGTTAAATTAATAGGACTTAATAGAACAGTGAAAACTTTATTCTATTGTAATCTTGATATCAAATTGTGGATACTCAATCGATCGGATTTGACAAGGATCTATAACTCTAGTTTATAAGTTTTATTTATTTTAGGATCAATGGTACTTTTTCAGTTGTCAATTTGATTAATTCATTGAGAACCTAACGATGATTTTTTAGAGATTGATGGAAAAATCTTTCATATCATGTAGGATTCCAAAGTCAAGTTCTCTCATTAGTTTTAGAAACCCACTACAAAACTTCAGGGAGCTTTTCATTGAGAAAAACAAGTGAAAATGATACGGGGCAGAAATAAAGAACAACTGCTATAGCTTATCAATCACTAAACAAGTTCCTTCATAATTTTTTTTCATTATTTATTTACAACGCAAATGACAATAATGTAATAACATTGGTAGATAGAATAATAAGGTAGTCCTTGTCCTATTTTTCTTCCAAATTTATAGGTGACTACTACCAATGTGAGGTTAGAGTTTAACGTCTACAATAATGTGTGAAAAATTTTGAGTTTTCGCGGGAATTAAGGAAACAGAAGGGAAAATGACTGCAACCGGAAAGTTTGTCGCAAATTGGGCGGGAAGTCCGAAAAAGAGAAAAGTGTTCAGAGAGAATAGCAATTGTTATTCATAAACTTCCAAACGATTGTTGAAGAGAATAGTAATTGAATGAGGGAGGGTTTCCGAATGCTGCTGAATTGCAACTTCATTCAATTTATTCCAGAAACAATCAAGCAAAAACAAAATGTGTATAAATTTATTTACTTGTTTTTTTTATAGATAAAAAAGTCGTTTTCCACGCGTCTGATTCGGATTACAATAATTGTTGATTACAAACACGATGATTTCAAAAGGAGTGAAGTGTTTGTCAATTGATTATAACCTGCAGTCATTGAAAAACAATCAATCGCTGTGAAAAACACTTGATGGAACACTTTTTATTGATAGCAATAACTTGTGTGCTGATTGCTGGAGGCGTATTTCAAATGAATGCTATCAAATAAATTCATAGAGCTCTTTTAAAACCCGATTCCTCCCATACACTAAAAAGAACAGTATACCGTTGATGAACTCTCATAGAGAAGCTTGTTGAAGAGGTTTTTGAAATATTTTTGACAAGAGATGAAAATTTGTCTTGCTTCATTCAATTTTTTTAGCTTCCGGTGATGAAAAATCACATACGTACAGAAGAGTAACAGCTTCTCGTCAATTATGTTTACAGCAGAGAGTATGGAATGTTACTCTTTGGTTCATAGCCTGCAGTCATTCGAATACAATGAATTGATAGGAAAGAGGAGAAAATGAAAGGGAACTTCAGTTTCTGAATGAAGTTGTTGTATCAGTACATATTTTTAAATCCTAGCTATCCTCATACAAGTATCTCTCAAACAACAATGAATACCAAGTTGAAAAACTACTGTAGAACGTACCAGAACTTCTTCTAGTATCCAACTTAATAGAAAAACAGTTCTAGCATCGACTATGAACACTGAGTACAAACTACAGAAGCTATTGCAACAGTCAACTCTTGAAATGAAACAATGATTATTTCAAACTACTGTATAATTAGGTCATATACAATAGAGTAGTTCAACTTACATGACATGATACTCATGAGATAGGATTATGGGGAGGAAATAATGCTCATGAAAGAGAGGAAGTAAGCGATGTTACTTGGATAATAGATAAGAGTGAGTGAGAGATAGTGTTGGTGAGTGGGGGATAATAGATAAGAATGAGTGAGAGATAGTGAGGGAGGGGATGATGAGAACACTTCATGTAGATCTGCAACATTTCAACTGCACTCCAATTCAGAAAGTTTTGCATCTCTATTATGGAAACAAATCCTTAGCTTTGCACACGTGAAAACTTCAACTGTTACACTTCAGAATGTAGACATGACATGGTTTCTGCTCCATTGAATTTAGCACAGCGCGCGAGTGACTAACCTCAAGGAAAGTTGCTCGTCTTGCACAGATTGAGATCGGATGTTATTAGTGTTGGTGGCATGTAGTATTAGATGAGATATGACACACTCGTGCTGCAGCGGTATTAGCAGACACCTGCATTGCTTAATTGCATTCAACAATTGAATTGGCCCGATATTACATTCCGACGTTGCGGCGAGGCGCGTGGGTGCATATCAAACTTTGTAGCGAGTTCGGAGATGTCACATAACGTATGCATGACTTGAAAATTAGTGGGTAGACTTGTGAGATACGGATTTCAGGATTATAGTTGGATATAGTTTGAGCGAGGAGAAGCTAAGATTGAAAACTTATCAAACAGAACATATATACGAAGTCCACTTTGATAAATATTTAATTGAAGACATATTAGGGTAGAACAAAATAGAGGACAGATTTTACAAATACGTATCGATAAGATAAGATGAACTACTTGCTACTCAACTTACATACTTGTTGAACTACTTCACTTAATAGAACATAGTTTTTATTGACTAAATTCAGAAGAAGGAGAAGTTTTTGACCACCTGCTTTGTTATTCCAATACCGCATTATAGTAATAGTAATACTTGTGATTCAATAGATGAATGAAGAAATTTATAGTGAATATGGCATTTGCGAACACAGAAATTGATATTAATGGAGGGATATAAATTATAAGACTCAATAACATGAAATGTAATATCAATAATGTGATAAATATAAAGTTCATTCTATAGAATAGTTTCCATATTTAAAGGGTTTTTTTCATTACTGTATTACTGTATGATTCAATGAAGGATGATTTTGAAGGTTGTCCTGAGGATATCATGAATGAATTATATTATTCTTTGGTCTCCCAGGATTTGCTTCAACGAAGCTTCTCTTGAAGTATCTCTACAACAAATTGAAAGGGAAAACAGAACTATGATATTTGAGGATTCATTGTCCAATGAAAAACAGGCGGAGAGTGAAATCTGCGCTCTGAAATTGAGAGTGAAAGACTTGGAGGAAGCAGTGCATTCATTTAAATTGGAGATTGCCTCAAAGGAGGAGATAATAAAGTTATTGGAAGCTGATTCGAAGAGAGTTTCATCGATGTTGGATGTGGAAGAAAATGATTGTAATACATCCACACACAATCTACATTCTGCAGGCTCTTTCATGAAGCCTAGAACGACTTTCAAAATGGCCCATGTATCGCCTCCGAATCCACTGATCACAAGAAATCGTTTTTCAATTTTAGCTGACAGTGAAGTGTTATCATCACCACCAGAGTCTGGACAGAGAAATTTCCGAGTGAGAGCTCAAGTTCATAGATCTCCCCTCAACCAACCGAAATTGAAAAAAATAGGAAATCGCTCTGCCTGTAAAAAAGGAAAAGTGGTTGTTCTGTCGGACAGCCAGGGAAGAGACATGCACAAGTACCTGAATAATCTTGACGATTTCGATGTATTCGTTCATTGTCTGCCTGGAGCAAAGATGAAACAAGTGATTGAAAGAGGTATGAGTTTTATTGAGGATTTAAAAACGTCTGACTACGTATTTATCATGGCAGGCTCAAATGACTTCGGTAAATATGAACCCGGTTATCTAACCGTAATGCAGGGTCTGGATTTGATTGAGTCTGCTGACATTGGAACAAATATTATAGTAAGTGCATACCATCTCGCTTCGATTCACCTTCTCTCAATGACGACATCTGCTTCACCAACACGGCTATTCTAAATAGAACAATCAAATATAAAGGAAATTCATCAATTAAATACAGTGATGTGAGCAGTACACTGGTGCGTCATCATTTCACGAGAAAAGGACTTCATTACAAAAATTCGACAAAGAGAGTACTGGGAAAGACTATGAGTGACTATGTAAATAATATCTATAAGCAGAGTGTAGGGTGTGGTTTATATGATTGTTCTGTGACCATCACGAATGAGGTTAGTATTGTTGGCCCTGAATCACCTGTAGAGCCAACCCGTAGAGTCACACCTAATCCTGTTACTCCCATTCAGTTCCAGCAGCCATCCTCTCTCATAGAATTTCAAAATCCTGTGACCCAGTCTCCCTCTCAATTTCTCCTTTCTGAGATGAATTCCTCAATCTTGTCGCGGTTGTCAGACAACCAACAATCACTTGATGAGAACAATTTTTTAGAAATTCCTATATCAGGTGTGTTCCTGAGCGAAACATTGTAAATTCTCTCAATGAAAATACTGATATCGATTGTTACAGCAATAGTGATCGTGATGGGATTGAGGGGGTCAATTCGGATAAATTTATTGACGATTCCAGAGGAAATTCAAAATTCAGAGTGGGCTTCCTGAATATACAAGGAATTAATAAAAAGCATGTAGTTTTGAATGAGTTTGGGAATGATAATGATTTTCATGCTCTCTGCTTGAGCGAGCACTGGTGTAAGGTGGACGATATTCCTTTTCATAAACTAGATGACTATGTTCTGATTAATAGTTATTGTAGAGAAAATTACAGTCATGGAGGAGTTTCAATCTATGTTAGGCCGGAGCTAGTACCAGATAGCAATTGTTTAGATCTAAGTTGTTTCAATTGTGAAAAAAATTTGAAGTTACTGGTATATCTTTAGATAAACTGAAATTAGCTCTAGTCTCTATATAGATCACCCTTGGGCGATTCTAGTGTTTTTTTAGAAGGGCTTGAGAATGTATTGAATTTCTTTAGTAGACCTAGATGGAGAAACTATAGTATTGTATTCGGAGGTGATCTTAACTCCGATTTTGATATTGTTCAGGACAAAGCAACTGTACATGAATTTAAGAATTTACTAAGGCAGTTCAATTTGGCCTGCCATAATAATAAGGCTACCAGAGGTTCTGCATGTTTGGATAATATCTTTACAAATATCAGGATTGACAGTGTTGCATGTGATGTTCTGGCATTTCCTTTTTCAGACCATGATTGTGTATGGGTTGACTTAAATATTTGTTCCAATACGGACGGTAGAAAGACTAGGAAGACAGTAGTAACTAGGCCAATGACAGATGAAAATCTCGACTTATTTAAGAATTCACTCTCCAATGTAGACTGGAACAAATTTGTGCGTGAAACTCATTCTTTGAACTCTGAACAGATATTTAATAGATTTTTCAATATAATACATTATTATTTTAATATGTTCATTCCTGAAAGAAAAATAGTTGTGAATAGTCATCAAGGGGCAAAGAAACAAGAAAAACAAAACTAAAAAACTGGTACACACCGCAATTAGCGAAAATGAAAAACACAGTATTGTTATATTTAGATATTTCAAGGAGAGATAATACTGATGAAGCTAGGAAGGCATATTTAGATATTAGAAGATCATATAAGCAGTTAATAAATAGAGCTAAGAAAACATATAACATTTCTAAAATTGAGTCTACTAGTAATAAGTGCAAAGCCGCATGGAAAATAATAAAATCTGTTCAGGAAGAGGCTCGAAAAGATCCAATTCCATTCACACCCAATGAAATGAATAAGTTTTTCTTGGACGCAGTGATGGATGTTCATGATAAGATTGACCGGCCCAATTTAACGGCAATTAATTTATTGGAGCAAAACTTCAATTTCCCTCTTAACCAGGATAAGCCCAAATTCTCATTTCACAAAGTCTCCACACGTGAAGTGCTTGATATAGTACTTAGTTTCAAAGCTTCATCCAGTGTTGATATTTACGGCTTTTCAAGTAATCTATTGAAGAAAATTATTCATAATATTATAAATCCATTCACATATTGTATAATAGATGCCTGAGAGATGGAGTTTTTCCTGAAGTGCTAAAAGTTTCCAGAATTGTACCTGTCTATAAGAAGGGGCCTAAAGATATTCCATGTAGCTATCGTCCCATCTCATTGGTGCCATGTTCTTTCTTTCTTTATTCAAAAAAAATAATTATACAATCAAATGCATTCCAAAAATCAAATACAATATTGTTTCCTAATTTCTAATATGTGTTCCCTATAGGCTACCCTGTGTGGGGACACTTGAATATATATAATAAAATATTTATATACAAATTTAAATATTATATCATGAAGAACATAATAATTGAATATGGTATATATTGAAATAAATCAATATGTCAATATTTATAATCATTCTTGCACACATTCATACGCACACACATTCACATATGCGCACACATTCATACGCACACACATTCACACATGCGCACAAACACACACACACACACACACACACACACACACAACACACACACACACACACACACACACACACACACACACACACACACACACACACACACACACACACACACACACACACACACACACACACACACACACACACACACACACACACACACACACTTACACAAAACTTAAAACTATGTACGGAGTGGTTGCTGTTTTTTTTCATATTTAGTTCAATTTTATTCATAGTTAACGTTTCGTTTTTTTTCAAAGTGCTGATGTAATTATACCATAAATGAATGCGTTTTGAAGAAAGATACAGTGATTGAATTTGATACTGTCTTACTGTTTACGCATACCGGACGGGATTTGTGAGTTCAATGATCTTTGATTGTTGCAGTGTTCATGTCGTGTAATGTGTAAATTATACTAAATTTAGACCTATATTAATTTGTTAAAAAAATCATTCGGGTTGTCTAGTTGTAAAATGAATTTCTTGATTTCTTTTCTAAATAACTGACGTGACGTTATTTTCCTTGTTGTTACTGGAAGTGAATTGAATATTTTATAGCTATGTATTTGAAGTGTCGTCTGGAATGTTCTAATCTTGGTTTTGGGAGGTTAATGTCCTGTGAATTCCTGAGGTTTATTCTTTCTCTCATCTGTTGAATATCGAAATTATTTTCAGCTAAATCCAGCAATGCTTTGAATAGAAAAGAATGTCTCACTGATAATATTGACAGTTCTCTGAAGAGCATCATTGAACTATATTGTTTAGGTTTATTACAAATTATTTTTAATATATTTCTGACCAGTAATCACAGGTTTAATATGAACATTGTATGCACTCCCATAGCATATTATTCCATAATTTATTCTAGAACCATAATTGCATGGTATAATTGTAACAATACTTCTTTTGGACATAACTGTCTGAGGTAATAGAACTTCCTTATGTATACAAATAACTCATTTTTTATCTTCTGTACATGATCTGACCAAGTGAGCCTACTATCCAATATGAGGCCCAGATATTTAACTGTACGTGCTTGTTTTATAGTTTCACAGTTACACAATATATTATTCACCTGTTGGCGCAAATCATTTATGGAAGTAAATACTAGTTAACTCCTGATCCGTGTTTTGAAGATTAAATTGTATTATATTAGATTTGTCTGTGTTGATAGTTAATTTATTTTCGCAAAACCACCACCTAAGGTGCTTAAGATCCATTTCTAATTTATTTTTAAGTTCTTGATTTGTTTTGGCCGAATAAAATATAACTGTATCGTCTGCAAAAGATGTAATCTTTCCCTGTAAGTCACCATCCGTCAAATCGTTAATAAAGACCAGGAATAAAGTACTTGATAACACTGATCCTTGAGGAATACTATGGTAATGTCCCCGGGTTCACTCAACGTATCGTTAATTCTGACCCTTTGACTCCTATTAGATAGGTAGCATCTTAACCAATCATTGGCAATTCCTCTTACTCCTGATAAATCAAGTTTTTTAGAAGCATGTTTTTATCATTGCATCATATGCTTTAGATATATCAAGAAACAGAGCTGCACACTTATTATTAACACTAAAACTGTCATTTATTTTTGAAATGAGATTTTTAATTGCCGCTTCTGTACTTCTTCCTTCACGGAAACCATATTGGTTATCACTAAAAAAGTTATTATTTTTATAAAAGTTTTCAAGTCTAATCTTGAATATTTTTTCTAAAATCTTGGAAAAAACGGTAAAAGTGAAATTGGGCGGAACTGATCTATGTTTTTACAATTTGGCTTTTTAGGAATAGGTATAACTACGCTGTGTTTGAACATGCTTGGAATTTTCCTTTGGCAATACTTAGGTTAATTAGATCGGTTAATTTGTTCAAATAATTCATGTAAGTTTTTTTAATCATGCTTGTGCTTATCCCATCTACACCTGGCGAAGATTTATTTTTCAATTTTCTTATTGTACTTGCTACTTCCTCCGGATTTGTAGGTGGAGAAAAATTGAATTTGTTGGAGAATTGTATGGAAACCTTATTTTGATATTCTAGCAGACTCTTCCCTAGTTTGCAATGTGGTTTGTTCTAATTCATCATTCATTTTATTCACAACATTTAGAAAATAAGAATTAAAAGAATTAGAAATTTTATTACTATCATGTATGCTATTTCCCTGCTCATCAACAATCAGTTTTAGTGGTTCTTTATTTTTTTCAATCCTATTAACGCGTCAATTGTTTTCCACATCTTTCTAATGTTTCCCTGGCTTTCTCTAAACAGTTTTGAATAATATATTGTTTTCTTTCTCTCAGTTCATTACGTAAGTTATTTTGAATGTATTGTATATTGTTTTAATTCGTCATTATTAGGTTGTTTGATAACATTCTTGTATAACTCATTTCTTAAGTTTATTGCTTGATCAGATAACTATTTATCCATGGCGACCTATTTCTGTGTCAAGTTATTTTCTAAAAGAAGATTTTCTTGTGAATCTTTGATAGCGTTTTTAAAATGTCAATGAATTTCCCATCCTCATCAACTGATACTGCTGGTATTTCTCTATCCCAATCAATCGATGATAAAATATTATTCAACTTCCGGTAATTGATTAGGCATATTTTTTATATTTGTATCTGCTTCTTCGTTGGATCTCTTCAATCCTTCAACTTTAAGTATGATTGTACTGTGATCAGTTATATCTAAATGTAGTATTTCTGGAATTAGATTAATTTTATTCAGTTTTGTTCTATTTTTGTTGGATTTTAAGTAAAGATGATCTATTAAAGAGTTGGAAAATCGGGACCTATGAGTGTAATCAGTATTGAGTGATTCAAATCCAAAACTATTCATTAAATATTTGTAATCGTCAATAATTCTGGTGTTCTGAAAAAGATTTATATTTATATCTCCCGTGAAAAAGAAAGGGACCTCATTGTTTTCGTTAATATTAAATATTTCTTCTAAGTACAAGGTTAATTCGTTAAGAAATATTTTGGGTGAGTTTGATTGCAACCTGTAAGCAGCCAACAACTGAAATTCAAAATTATTATATGAACAAGATATTTTTGTCGGTGGTCTATTCGATATTTTTGAGGATGTTTTTCAAAAGTCCTTGAGACCATAATGCATAGGCAGTTATATGAATATCTTCAAGAGCTCAATATTATAAGTAATGCTCAGAATGGATTTGTTAAGGGTAGGTCAACTACTGGAGCCATGGATGCTCTTGTCAAGAATATTCTGAGCGCTTTTGAAAATGAAGAGTATGCTCAGGTGACCTTTTGTGACCTGAGCAAAGCTTTTGATTGTGTTGTGCACTATCTCTTACTGGATAAATTGAAATTTTATGGCGTTTGTGGAGCAGATCTTAGCTTATTTAAAACTTATCTTGTGGGACGTAGACAAGTGGTGTGTATTGGAGATAAGAGATCAGATGTAGCATATGTAAAATTCGGTGTCCCACAGGGATCAGTTCTCGGGCCATTGCTTTTTATTCTTATGATAAATGACCTTCCTGCTGTTCTAAATTGCCGTTCAATACTGTATGCTGATGACATACAATAAATGTTTATCAATAAATGTACTGACCTTCAAAATCTTAAAAATCTAACTGAGACCACTCTGATGACAGAGCGACATGGTTTAGGGCTAACGGCTTCATGCTCAACGAGAATAAAACACAGACTATGCACTTCACCCTTAGAGGTGGCTTAGATTGTGTGGATGCAATAAGCGATGTAAAATTTCTGGGGATATTCATTGACAGATATTTGACTTGGGAAGCTCATATTAATTATATATCAAGCAAACTTTCAAGAGTGATTTATCTGATCAGACAACTGAAAAATCATGTTCCAGATAATTATTTGAGATCGATATATTTGCCTTTTTTCAGAGTATTGCAACATATGGCATACTACTGTGGGGAAATAGTAGTCATGCAGAAAATATTTTATTATTGCAAAAGAAGGTGGTCAGGGTTTTAACTGATTCTCATAGACTAGCACACTGTAAGCCTCTTTTCGTCCAGCTTAGAATAATGACAATAGTGAATTTTTACATTTATACTGTATCGTTGCATGTTAAAAAAACTCATCCAATTTAAAATTAAGGCATCAAACTCATAGCTACAACACAAGAAATTGTCATAGGATTGATATTCCCTATCATAGGTTATCCAAAACAGCCAAAAGTTATGATACATTTGGTATAAAAATTTGCAATAAATTACCTACAGATTTAATATCAGAGACAGAAAAGAAATTTAAGACGAGATTATTGAATTGGCTTGTGATAAATCCTTTTTATAGTGTTGAAGAGTTCTTTGAGAGTGGAATAATTGTTGCTTAGAGTTAAGAGGTTTCTATTTGTATTTATATATTGTTCTAAAGGCTCAAGTTGTGCTGTAAGGAATATGTTTTGTACATTCAAATGAATATTGTTAATGTATTTGTAAAATCCAATTGACTTACAGTTTACTTAGGTACTGTATTATTTTAAGACTCAGTAATGTAATTTTGTATGTACAATTGCTGTAAAATTTGATTTTTATCTTTTGTCTTACTGTAATCAATATTTGACTTTGCCTATTGTTCTAAGAATTTAACGGCAATAAAATCATATTTATTTATTTATTTATGGCATTTGCGAACACAAAAATTGATATTAATGGAGGGATATAAATTATAAGATTCAATAACATGAAATGTAATATCAATAATGTGATAAATATAAAGTTCATTCTATAGAATAGTTTCCATATTTAAAGGGTTTTTTTCATTACTGTATTACTGTATATTCAATGAATAAAAAATTTAATTCATAAAAATTTGATTTTTATCTTTTGTCTTACTGTAATCAATATTTGACTTTGCCTATTGTTCTAAGAATTTAACGGCAATAAAATCATATTTATTTATTTATTTATGGCATTTGCGAACACAGAAATTGATATTAATGGAGGGATATAAATTATAAGATTCAATAACATGAAATGTAATATCAATTATGTGATAAATATAAAGTTCATTCTATAGAATAGTTTCCATATTTAAAGGGTTTTTTTCATTACTGTATTACTGTATGATTCAATGAAGGATGATTTTGAAGGTTGTCCTGAGGATATCATGAATGAATTATATTATTCTTTGGTCTCCCAGGATTTGCTTCAACGAAGCTTCTCTTGAAATATCTCTACAACAGATTACAAAAACAACCGATTCCTCCGTTGATGAGCCTCAACAAGGGAATCACATTTATAAAGTAGTTCCTACAGGATTCAAGAGAACAAAGCTCTTCTAATAATATAATTTATCACTACATCTTCCAAATCACACAACAAACAATGAAGCAAGTCATAAATGGAACATTTCCTCCTGAGCGATGTCTTAACAATCGTCATCAAGAAATCACTGGGGAATATCTCTGTCAAGCAGTGGAAATCTGGCGACAATAAAAGTGTTTTTATGATAAAAACGCATCGCTTTCTTTTTCAATAGATTAGAAGAGCTGTGTTTATGGGCAATGAAGCAGGGGTAGCGAGTTGTAGGTTGCGGAGCGCTGAATGACGTTTAAAAGGATTTTCTAGATGAGATTGCAACCAACCAAAGTGCTGAACAATCTCGCTTCAATGGATCAGGCTATCAAACTTTTCAAGCAGCGATTCTTTCAACAATAAAACTCAATCTACCGCTTCTTGTAGCAGCTACTGCCACCTACATACCTGCTTTCTCGAATGGGAACTTGCGAAATTGGAGATCTAACGATTGTGGAACTAAGCTGGGATTGGAAATGTTCGGTATTATTTGTTTATTTTAAGAGTGGAGGAATGATATAATAGATCCTAAAGATAACCTGTTGGAAGTATGATATCTTATTTTCATGAATCAAATGGAATATAAATTGATATTCATTGTGTTGTGAGTATATTTCTTGAGGCAGGAGATGAACTATATTGTAGCGGATTTAAAGAAGTTTGTAGTTTTAGTAATAATAAAGACAAAATTCAAACTGATCTGCTATTAGCCACTCTAGAGACTCTAGCGACAGAAAATATTGATAATTGGGAGACCTGATACAGGAAAATTCAATGAGGTTATTTTCCGAAATTTCTTGTTCCTCAAACTTTAGTTGAGAATTTGAATTTTTTTATTCTTATTTTCTGTGAAGCCAATAGCTTCTAGATTTATATTTTGTGATGAGAGCAGATAGTTGATTATTATTAATAGAAACAATATAGGAACTAGTAGTGTAGTAATAGTTTCTAAAACTTTTAAGTCTTTGAAATGTTTTAATATAGGGTACTACAATTTTTTTTCCTCCACCTACTGTCTAAAGTACTTACTTTACTCCCTGAAACATAATACTAAAGTGTCACTTTTTCGCTCTAGGTAGTAAAAAACAGAAAAACTCCCTAGGGAGTAAAAGTGACTCCATTTAAATAACATGGTCTAAGCTCAGATGAGAAAGCGTAATAGAGGTGTCTGTCATTGAGTCAACTGACTTCAATACCACAACCAGAAATTTGATCAACTCATGAAATATATGTTTGTATGATATTATATTCTTAATATTGGTAGATGATAAAAATTTATACAATTTTTAAAATATTTTATTCTATTCAAAATATTTTTGATCTGCATTCTGCAATTCAAATCTGAACCGCGTGATCTGGAGTCAGCCATTTTTGGTAGCTCAGCTGATATGATTGTTACAACTTTGGCCGATAGATAGCGCAATCAGCAGTGCCTATCAGACGACCGGTTTTTAGGTTTTAGTTTTTAGGTTATGTTGTTAGGAAACATTGTCACCAATACGTAAGTTATTAGAATGATTTAATTTGCAGTTTCTATAAAAAAATATAGATGGAGGAAAAATGTTGTGTACATCACGAGCGAAAAATACTTTTTCTCCCTCAGGAAAATTGTTGCCCTCGGCTTCGCCTCGGGCTTCAAACTTTTTCCCTCAGGGAGAAAAAGTCGTACTTTTCACTCTAGATATACAAATAACTAATATTGTTTCTATCAATTCGAATAAAGTAGCCCATATAAGTGAAGTGATTTTTGATTATAATTTAGTTGAAAAACAGGCTTTAATCTGAACTAATTTTATTTGAAATTTTAGCTTTTTTCGATTGAATGCTGTTTCATTTCAAAGTAATACTTGATTTCTCCATGTGTGTATTTGAACCAGAGAATATAGAATGTAACACTCTATAATATTACACTCAATACTCTCTCATTTGAACAAGTTTCCAAATGAGTTATGAGTTTCGTATTACAAAGCTCAAATATAAAATTCTCCCCTTGGGAACAAAATATCCATCGAAGGATTACACAACACTATAATCATATCTTTTGTTCTCCATAGTTTTTATCCAGTCATAACATGCAAATGGAGCTCAATAATGCAAATCAGTTTCTATTGGCAATTAGAATTGAAATGTTCCGCTGTTATTATTGTTTGTACAAAATTACCAATACTGATAGATCAAAAGTTCTCTCATTGTTATTCAATATGGCTCATAGAGTTCTACACTCTATGAGAATATCAAAACCGCTTGAACCAAACTGATTAAAAACATGATTAGCAAGTGAACTGTAATTTTATGATTGTAAACGCAAAAATCGATTCATAGTTGAGAGCATTCATTGAAGTTGATGAAGCTGTATCATGTTTTCATATTATATCCGTGAAATTATCATGATAATGTGTCTCTCATGAATATGAATAGAGGTAATGAGACACTGTGACTGTGATGTTCACTGTTCACTGTTCACTTATTGGTATTGGATACACTCAACTACGGAACATGAGTCTACTACATCAGGACACAATCGGAAAACTGCATCCTTTCGACTCGAGTATTGGCTTATGATCATGATATCGTTTTTACAAGTGTATAACTTCAGGGTTCCTCTGTAACAAATTAAGAAATAGGCTCTTTTTACGAGTGTAATAATTCAGGGTTCCTTGGTAATAGATTGAGAAATAGGCTAGTTTTGGGAATGTTTTTAATTCCTCGGACATGAGAACAAGATGTGAGTTTGCCGGTGAGAGAGTGTCAGAAAGTATAAACAATTCATGACAGCGAAAAGTTCCAGAGGTCGGTCATGAGAGGAAAGGTCAACAGATTCGACATCTCACAGATATTTGTCATCCAACTTATCTCGGACAGTGCTGTCACAACTTTCACACAACAAAACTTTTCATTGATTCTCACAGAACTGTTCCAGGAGAATGATGTGGTCGATGGTATCACCAAGAATTTTATAGTTCCACAATATTTGTTTAACAGGTGATAACAGGTTAAAGGTTGAATTTTTCATGGGTGAATCAAGCTATAATCGAGTTAGACATAAATTTAAACTCTATTTACTCTCAGCTCATATGCAATTTTTCTATAGCGAATGAATGCATTAGAATATAGTAACTAGTAGATGATAATTATAACAACAGTTTGGTCTTCATTCACAACGATATTCTTCTTTTTTTCAGGTGAGATGATCACTTTGAGAGACAAAATGCGGATCCAAAGCAGTAAGGATTCAGTGAACAATTGATATTTCTATTATGAAATCCATTCAAATTGATTGATAAATACTGAATTTTCATTCAAGTGACGAATAGTTAGTTTCTTCCTCTGATCATTGTGACATAATAGTTGGTTTTACCCTCTCAAAAATAGTTCTATCTTTGAGGAACGATATATTGCAATAGTATATATTGTGTTTGAAAGTGATGAAGAATCATAATCTCTTTTGGACTAATTTTCAATCAAAATTCGGGAATGGAATAGAAAGGGCTTTAAGCATGTTCTTCCATTTCCAATCATTTTATGATTATGTGTTTTATCGTTGTTGAATGAATGTATAAATAATTTTGTAAAAAAAGCAACCGTACAATATGTTCCACATTGCAATGCTTCAGATGTATGCATCAAAAACAATACTCCATTACTCCTCTTTGGAACAGACTATCAATGAATACATTAATTTGAACAATGTATGAAATGTCTGGAAAGAAGGAAGAAATCAGAGAGAGAGGTCATGTGGAAAAGAATATCAAGGATAATAATACGCAAACATTTCTGTTCAGCATCTTTCAAATTTCAATTCCATCGACTGGAGTTTCCATCACACTCTAACTAAATCACAAATCAAGTGTTCCCAATCTACATGATTTGCGATACACGAACAGTAGCCACAACTCAACTAATCTCTGTCATGGCAAACCTCATGCATCAAACGGTGTCCAGCTCACAAATAAACTAAAAGTGGAATGTTATCAACTGGGCGGGCGATAGATAGGGGCTGGAAACATTGTGATGAGAATTCATCCCTCATGTAATAGCATGTCAACCCTCATATCCAGCGGCGTCCCAAGAATCAAATCGTTATTTAAATAGAACGCTATGCTGCACAAATTGATTCCATCGAAAACGAATAGAATTGGTTGGTTCTCTCTCACCAACAGTCATTTCCTCCTCGCACATCATCTCACTCTATCTCTCTCAGTATTTCAATAGAATTTCTCTCATTTTAGTTCTTTCTCTTATTTTGCTTCTCATTTCGGTCTCTCACACAAAAACACATATTTTTAAAAATATTTCTCTCTCGAGTCCCACTTCCTCTCTCTTTCATGTTATCCTCTATTTACATCACAACAATTTCAACTAGTTCTCTCTCCGTTTTGCTTCTCATCACCATCTCTCACACAAAATACATATCATTTCCTTCTCACTCCCTCTCTCTAAGTAATACTTTTTATGGCATCATCGTTCACATCCCAAAAATTTTAACTAATTCTCTCTCTGTCTTGCTTTTCATTTCGGTCTCTCACACGAAAACACATATTATTTTCACTACTTCTCTCCCGTTCCTCACAACCTCACTCTTTTTAAGCAACACTCTCTCATGGTATCCTTTTTTTACATTGCAACATTCGAAATTCACCATTATTGGTACCCAGAAGTTGAGTTGAGCTCAATCAACGTGTTACACATTGTCATACAATTCATATTATGATATATATATCTATATACTAGTGGTCAAACCCATCACACGCCTGTTTGAGATTTTACTTCCCGGATTTGCCAATAGCTATATAGGTATACATATCTCCCAGTTTTGGTGCTGGAGAATCATCCCTCTTCAAGCGTACCAAGATACAAGCTCTTTGAACATCCGAATACATACACATCTCAAATGACAGTGATAGATGACTTGAGCGTGAAAAATTGATCCATGCTCGGCATATATTGGGGCTGTTGAAAGAGGATGTCTATCTGACACAAGATAGACGTGAATCATTACATTGAAGAAATATGTAGCAACTGACTGTAGTTGAAAAGTCGGAAGTTGAAAAATGACTTTAAATCGACAATTTTTCCCCGATTGTTAAGAAGTCAAATAAACTTTTATAAAATAGGAAATCACCACACAATTGGAGTAAGGAGCTATCGAGAAGTGACTTTACATCATTTGAATTTGCCATCTTGTGCTGCGTACAGACTTAAGCGCCACGAACACGCGCATTTCAGGTTTCATCAGCTGATCATATCTGTATTTGAACTAACATATATATATTTGATAAGCTGATTAAAAGTGGAAGCGTGCTCGTGGTATTAAGTCTGTACGCAGCTTTAGATTCTCAAGTATTAGAAATGTATCGCACAGTATAATTGAATATATTCATGTTAGGTAGTTGATAAATAAATATACGTTTAACATTTGTCCAATCATTCAGATTTTATTGGACCTCCCGTTCGAAGTGTGACTACGAATACAAATGACCAGAATCACTTTGATAGTGTCAAAATCACCTCTTGATGGTTTGGTACCCCCTTACTGGCATTATCCTTGCTACGCTAACTATATAAACTTGACGTTGTCTGTTTTCAATGAATTTGATGGGAATAAAATTCTATCTATTCATTCATGGAACCCCTTTACTGGTGGTCCGGGATTATGATGGAATCTCATCACCTATGAACATACCTAAGGGTCATATGTGGACATCGTTCTCAGTAAGAAATTCCAGTCATTGTCTACCCAACACTTATTTCCTCCCGGGATCTTCACCACACATACCACCGAAATTCTATTATCTAGGATCTAGGCTTTAATGTACATGCACTTCTCCTAGTCGCCGTTGTCATCTTCCTCCTTGCTCCTCCTCCTACTCCTCCTCCTCCTCCTCCTCCTCCTCCTCCATCACCTTATCCTCCTCCTCCTCCATCACCTTATCCTCCTCCTCCTCCTCCTCCTCCTCCTCATCCTCCTCCATCACCTCCTCTTCCTTCATATCCTTCTCCTGCATCTTTCCCTTGACCTTCTTCTTCTACTCCTCTTCCTCATCCACTTCCACTTCCCACTCCTACTCTTTCGTCACATCCTGCTACCCACATGCCCCTTGATCATCTCCATCACCTCCTCCTATTCCCTTCTCTCTCCACCTACTCCTTCTTCTCATCCACCTCCTCCACCTCCTCCTCTTCCTTCATATCCTTCTCCCGCATCTTTCCTCTGGACCCTCTTCTTCTACTCCTCCACATCCTCCACCTCCTTCACCACTCCTCATCTATCTTCTCCTTCTCCCTCTTCTGATCCTCCACCGCCTCTTCCAAATCATCCTCCTACTCCTTAATCACATCCTGCTCCTGCACCTCTCCTCCCAATCCTCCTCCACCATCTTCATCTCCTTCTCTTCCTTCACATCTGTCTCCTCCTCCTCCTCCTCTTCCTCCTTCGCCTGTTCTCCTCCTTCTCCTCCTCTTCCTGTCCTTCTCCACCTCTCACACCACTTTCTGTCCCGGTCATTACACTTGATGCCACAGTTTACCACTAACTACTTTCACGGAAGAGAGGCAGCTACAAGACCAGTTACCAGTGGCTGGCTCTTGTCCGGTAAATGTGGCATTAAACTCGTCCGTTGCTGCAAACTTTGACTTGGACGAATTAGTGACGGGGTCCTGGGGGGTACGCTAGGGGTCCAGGGGGGACCATGTGCGGTTAATTCGTCGGACAAGGGTCGCTGCTAATGAAGTACCTCCTGGCTGCCCCTCCCACCAACTAAATGCCTTGCTGGATCTTGTCTGCACACATCCAGACCGCCGCCGCTGCCTCAAGACAGTTGGTCGGATGTTGTTGATCACATAAGGCCCGACTCGGCCGAGCTTCAACTGTTGGCCAAACTTCTCCGCGCCAATGAAACACCAACGTCTTATTCAGGATGTTTGGCTCACACGCTTTCACTCTGATTGCAAACACTCTTCTTTGATTGCTCGAATTGTTAAATACTTTGAGAGAGTGAGAAGAGGAGATAGTAAAAGAGGAGACAGAATAGAAAGAGGATGGATGAAAAGGAAGAGAAAATAAGTGAAAGAGTAAAAGAGAATAGGGTTGAGTAGTAGGAAGGAATTGTTAAATTATACCACAGAATACAGCATATTATAGGCTGCCAGTAGCAGCTATCAATTCACAAAAAATGGTTCTAAAAACTGACGCTCTCCTCCCTTATTATATTAATGCCAGCCTACTTTTCTCCTTCCACCAACTACAAGCGTCTGTGGACATGCTTCTGCGATCTGGTGGGACTGTACAGAACTAAATTATGCGTCATGTTTTAAATGCACTACGCCGTCTTTCTCATTATAGTAGTTTTCTCTGATTATACTTTGAAGAGTGAGAAGAGAAGATACCAAAAGAGGAGAAAAAATGATAGAGGATGGAGCTAAAATAGGAGAGAAAAGGAGGATGAAAGATAGAATGTGTTCGAGATAATGAAATGACGAAGAACGATTTGAAATGATGATTTGTGTTGAGGACTCCTCTAGGAACTTGTGATTCCCTTCTTTATCAAGCAAAAAGGTCATACATAATAAATAGATTCTCCGCATTGATGATTCAGTTACGAGGAAATACTTGAGATTTCAGCAGCCTTGTAAAAGAAGCCTTTTTTTCATGTGACGAAATAATTAATTCTTCTATAAAATATAGATTATCAAATTCAGGGTGAAGTCATAGACATTTATTCAAAGTGAAGATATGGGTGCTCTCCTGTTTTCTTGAATATTCTTTGTCGATATAGCAAACGCTCAGGATGTTCAAGATGAATACACCGTGCTTCAACAATCCTTATATTTAACGTCGACTGGTAAAGTTTTAATTATTCAAATTTCTGTATATTTATTTCAATTGAGTTGTTTGCTTAAATATTTCCGCGAGAATAATTTAAGTGAGAATATTCCTATTTTCATCTGAAATGTATTTTCCTTGGAAACTATAACATCGTAATTACCATGCACTGATAAACAAATTTCACGCTCAAATTGTCAATATAATGCAGAAAAGACGACTTCTCTATAATATACTCATCTTCAGACAGTTCACTCATGGATACTTACTATATCATCCAACAAGTAAAACATTTTTATCAGAATATTACGAGTCACAAGACTCTTATCTTGATAAAAACACAATAAATCTCCATATGCATTAGTCTGCTACGTTACTCTGTCACTGAGGATTGACTCAGTTACTCGGATAAACGAGTGGATACCGGCAAGTCAAGTGTAGCAGCTCCATGAACGGATCAGGAGAGTTTCAGGAAAAGGAAATCTTTCATCAGAGGGAACAACAAACAGACTTGCACAAGAGAGAAGGAAAAGAGATCGTATACAAACAAACAAGAGAGAGACGAGTCACAAGACTCTTATCTTGATAAAAACACAATAAATCTCCATATGCATTAGTCTGCTACGTTACTCTGTCACTGAGGATTGACTCAGTTACTCGGATAAACGAGTGGATACGGCAAGTCAAGTGTAGCAGCTCCATGAACGGATCAGGAGAGTTTCAGGAAAAGGAAATCTTTCATCACAGGGAACAACAAACAAACTTGCACAAGAGAGAAGGAAAAGAGATCGTATACAAACAAACAGTAGAGAAAGGGAGAGGAGACCGTATACCCATCGGAGAGCCAGTCCGTAAATTGAGGGTCTCTTCATAGCAATGAATAAAAGAAGACTGCTTTTATGGCCGCATTAAACAGTCTGAATTTGGGATGGCTGTTGAGACATCTTGATGTAGAGCACTGGGACGATTTCGATCAACAACTGAGGAGCTATTGGGATGATTGTTGCAGTTAAAAATCGTTAAATAAACCCGCAATTATCCTATTTAAATGTGAAAATTAAAATTAGTCAATGTGGCAAATATGAAGACTAAAATCATTATGATGGTTAGGATTATTACTCGTGTATAATTTGATCCAATTCAAGCGGATTGAATTCAAAAAAATATATATTCTACTGGAATCTAATCAATTTCAAAATTAACATTATGGAAAAAGTGAAAAATAACGATTTGTAAGCATTTTGAAGAATTGAATTGAATTATATATTTGATATTATTATCTTAAATAGGTGAAACTGGAAAGATCATGTTGAAAGTATGGAGAGAGACAGGATTCCCAGGGCAGTCATGTTTATAACCCGGTTGGAAGGAGAAGTGTGGGCAGACCCCGTAAAAGATGGATGTGATGGTGAGTTTGAAGTCGGAACAGGCAAATTGCCTAATCCTTGCAGGAAGACGATGACGATCTTAAATAGAATAGAGAAGTGAGGTTAGATAGTAAGCATACGAGTACATAACAAAGAGTATATATTCACTCCATTCTTATCAAGTCAGGAACCTCTGTATTGAAATTACCACCACCCATCTGCCCGCCGCCACTAAAAGAGTTCTACAATCATTCTCTTACTTTTTGTGTACGAGCCAGCTTTAAACATCATATCTCATTTTTACTTCTCTTGCTCTATTACCTATTGCCCTATTATTTTGGAAAGTATTGCTTTCCAAAAAATTAAGGAACCCGATTTCAAGTTTTCAATGTATACCTAATGTAGTTTTGAATACCTAGGTACCTTCATATTTTTCTATTGCTTTTAGCATTATTTATATTAATGAAATAAAAACACATATATCGTCAAATTCTACAGTTTTTAAACAAATTTTATTTCTTATATCTTTGGTAAATCGATCCTCACAAGTGTTGAGCTCTAATGTATTTAGTGTATCCAAAATATAGTACAGTAAATCTCATACTAATCTTCAATGCCTCACTATCACAGCCAATATTTCATCTCCAGCAAGCTGAATTGGATTGAATTGAATCAAGTAATAATTGTCTTTATTAATTACGGGGTTAGGACTCCAGGTTCTCTCTGTCACAAATGTTTATACATTTCACAGCTGGAGTGAACGAGAGGCTTTCATACAACAAAGATTCTTACAATAATCTCATCCAGAATAGAAATGTAAATTATAACCCTATTTCGGAATTTTAAAATCTAAATTTGAGAGAGAAATAGTACAAGGAATATCCTAAGTTCTTCTCTTCAGGACAATGATTTCTTGTAAAAATGACAAATAAATAAATAAATAACAGGATATAAGAGAATCATTCATGTAAGAATGGAATCTGTGACTATTCTACAATTGGAAAATGTCTATTGCGTTTTGATTAGCCATGAAATGTGAGGATGACTGAGTAACTTCTCAACGCCAGAGTGAATCCAATTTCAACAAATCATGTTATTAGGTACAGAGTGAGATGATACGTGGTAACTGTAAACCACCCGAAACGAAAATGAGAATGTGTTCTCTTGTCCTCGTTTCCATAGCAACGAAGGCAGCTCTTCTTCACTCGTGTCTTGAAAGACGTCTCACGCCAGAAAGTCACGAGAGATACTCACTGTCAAACAAAATTTAGGAAACTAGTCCAATTTTCCTTTTTTCATTCGTGTTTAAAGTAAATCGATAGCAATCGACAGTTCTTAAATTTTTATACTTGAATTCAAGTTTAATGTGAATCAATAATTAAATGGTTGAATCTAATTCAGTTATTGCCTGAAAATAATACAAACAAACAATACATAATATGTTGTAAGAAACATTTCTGAAAAAACACTCGAAAGTACAAAAATATGATGATTACATTTCTAAAAATTAGTTGGCGTTACAGTACCAGCAAAGCCTTATTGGTTAGTGTGCTGGCGTCGAGTAACAAAACTGTTCGAAAATTATAATCATTAATTTATCGTACAGTACTCATTATCTAGTACTTACTATCAATTACAACCGACAGTTCTAATATTTCGATTTTCTTAACTGATCTTCAGAGAATTCAAAATAAATGAGGTGGATGAAGATGATGGTCCTGAACAAATTATCAAAAACAAATAATATTTCGTCATTGAAATCACCATACAAATGATACCTCACAAAACTTTGTACTATTATCATGAGAGTTTCTGGTTATTCAAGTTATTGAGTTTTAATCTCAAGTCCTATAGGTTGCAGTAAATCTTTTATTTATTCATTTATTTGTTTATCTGTGGATACAATCACACATCGTATAAATATGATTGTGAAGGAGCAACAGGCTTTGCCTGAAACTATTCCATTCCCAAATTTTCATAGTGAATAACATGTTCAAAAAAAAAGGTTAAGATGATTAAGCAAACCTAACTCATAGACATAGGAAAATAGATGATGAAGAGTGTTGTATTGCTTAACGTTCAACTGGCTTATTTCGATTGAAAAAGCGAAGGTTCCATATCAAATAGGAACATTATCAATTCATAGGAGTATGATACCGGAATACAAATAAATATCGGGGCACCAAACTTCGCTCGTTACTTATTTATTGATAAACAGAACACAATTCTTCAAAATGATTGAGGAAGGGCTATCAGGCACAGCCCAAAACTGCTTCTTCCCCGAATTTCGATTCATACACTATAAATAGTCCAAAAAGTAAGTTATGTTCTATACACTTGAAATCAGGTCCAATTCTCAGTACAAACATTTGAAAACAGAAAAGCTCCAATTCAGATTGTTCACAAACCAAATTGAATAACAAACTAACACTCACTAATCACTTAAATTGAAAAATAATGATTAATTTTGTAAATTATGATATAATCTAATTTAGAATGATATATCATGTCATGTCAACAAATCAGATTATTTTGAACAAGTCGATTAGAATTTCTAAATAATATTTCTTGTGAGATAAGCTGATTGATTACACAGCTGAACATTATTCTGTTTCTCTTCCACACATGCACACGCATCTTGTGTTATCGAAAGACGACGAAATCATCATCTGTTTTTCCAAGGATGAATAATTATTATCCTTTTCATGTCCTTCAGCGAGTTTTCCCAGAAATGAGTCCTAGTGCAATCGAATTTTTATATCATAAATCTACTATGTTCCAAATTTCGTGAAACTCGTTAGAGCCGTTTTCGAGATCCGTTGGTCATAAATACATAACCAACCATATAAATAAACAAATATATATTATTCTATTATAATTAAATATATATTTCTCGCTTAATATAATTGGATTCACTATTCACAAATTTGAAAAAATCATTTTTTCAGAATACAGTACAATATCAAGCAAAGCAAATTTTCACTTTGAGTTCAGATCATAGTCCTAATCAAAAACGGTTAAAAATTACTTTGGAAGTGGAGCTAACGGTTTAGCTAATGTATGTTATTGTAGCTAATGTAATGTAGCAAAGTGTAACTAATGTATCGAAATACATCGGTCAAAGTTTTCCCCACAGTATTGATTCTCATTGGCTTGATACATCAGTGTTTCGCGGAACTGCTCATCTGATTCAATCCAAGCTAACCTCTAACCTGAGTACACCTAACCCGACCTCAACTAACCCAGTTTCTCATTACTGGCGGCGGCAAGCCATTCTGAATAGAATTATTTGCATAGTGACCTCCATGCTCGTGTTGCGGTAAACAGACAGATGAAAGGTTAGCACTGTCAGATTCACTCCAATTTGTCAGCAACCCTTACGAAAAACCCCAAACGCTTCCCTTTCAACCAATGCTGACAATTCACGTGGCCCCATAATCTCTTCTCGGTTAGCAATGAGAACTCAAACTCGAATTATCTTATTCACAGCGTACTCAGGCATATCTCTGTCCTTGACATTTTCCCTGCTGTATTCATTCCACGACCACAAGTTTTCCATCCCGGGAATTATGTTTTCTCTCGCAATAAGCTGTCATTCTGATCCCTGTTTATATGTACAACTCCACCACTACACACTGCTACAGTCCTTTATTCTGCTGGTGAGGAATAATACACCAAATAACCAATTCGCGCAATATCTCTCCACCAAAGGTGTAGTATGAGAGATTACGGTCACTCGGAAAGCAAACGTGGTGTATTTCAGCTCTCAAGTACCTTTTAAATTATTAATGTGTGGGTGGGAGCTCTATTCATAAATTCAGCTAGGAAATAATGTCCTTGACTCAATATTTAGAGTAAAGAGATATGAACTGAATTTGTTCCCTGAAAAGGGCTGTTTTTGAGGACAACGTTTACTGTAATATGAAGAATGAGTTCATTATTGACTGAGGTTTTACTAATGCCAATACAAAGAAAATTCGTTTCAAAATAAAGTACACAGCAATAATTGAAAAAAATGACCGTATTTTCCCGAAATTATTTGAAATATTATGGATTTAAGGATATTACGTGGTTGAGTGAATTAGGTCAATTATCACAATAGAATAATTCATAACATTACATGTTTCATGTTTTTACGAAAGTTTTATTATCAATCTATCCAAATTTGAAATTGTTTGTTTTATTCTAATCTATATTCTTAGATTGTAATTTGGTGTAGAAAATTGAAATGGACATAACCTATGTATAATATTTGGACAATTTGAAACTAAATTATGAAATTGAAAAAGTTTTGGGCAATAGTCTGTTTTTTCTTTTTCGATCATTGTATTGCTTGTGATAACCTAATAAATAAATAAATAAGTGAATAAACATTATATACTCAGCAATGAACAAAAACAACTGTATTATGTTGAGTGTGAAATTTCTCAAAAGTGTTTAAAAAATCAATCTCTTGATTCTTCAAACTTTTTTAAATCAGCTCCAGAGCAAATTGAGTAATAAAAATTATTTAAACCAGAAATAATATCATTATCACAACTGAAATGAGGAATGAACAGAGCACTGAGATGCAACACAATTTAATAATCATTATCCAATATTGGATACATTTCCAAGAATTGTATATATTTCTATGATCATTGATTTGAGAATACATTGTACACGTGAAATACTAACCTTATATTGGACTGTGTCACCTATAAATTTAGAAGAAAATAACACAAGGACTACCTTATTATTTCATCTACCAATGTTATTACATTAGTCTCATTTGCATTGTAAATAAATAAAATATCAATATTGAGTAGCATAATAGAAATAAATGTAGAATACTTTGTTTATCTGCTGATACAGAAGTGAATTCTGGGCTTATGGGCTTTCTACTACTTAGAATGAAACCTACAAGGATACGGGATATGGAGTGGATATCAGGCTTCCTAAAATGGAAAAATATTCCGGAAAGAGAGGGAATAGCATGTCGGACGACATTTTTCATCAGGAAACAGGACGACATCAGACACAGAAAATGTCTATCCAGATTCGGCCATTAGTGCCGTAATGGTCAGTCATGATGCGCTCACAAGCTCTCATGCTCACATGGTCACATGGTTCCATCCCATTCTAAGCCGGCAACCAGATTTATTAGATGCGTTGCTGGGTCTTCATTGACGGGGCGTTGCATTGACAGTGAAAAGTAGCCGAGGCCATCCGTTAGATTTGTCAGATTCACTCCATACTGTCAGTATCGGTTCAATGGAAAGCATCGATGCTACTTGTGAGGAATGCTGTCAGTATGAAGAGATGACACCATGGCGCGGGCTTCAATAAGCAACAGCTGACAGTGTCACTTTTACTTAAAAGCTGGAATCACATTCACACCACATCCTGAACTTGCTGCACTCTCCCTGTGTAACCCAAACTCCAGGAATAAAAAGAATGTATCTCCCATCTCTAGTGAGAAACAATACATAAAAACTGTATAAATACTGACAAAGTCCAGAATAACTTTAGTTTCAGGTATATTTTTGAGTAGATCAAACGAGCGCTAACGGAATATAACCAATTCCAACTATATAACTGAGAACTGAAAGAGATCTAACCAGCTTCAGGAATAGGTTTGAGTGAATGAAATGAGCACTGACGGAATATAACTAATTCAGAGATGTAATATTAACTTCTAAATAAACCATCAACCAAATAAAGACTGACAAAGTAGTCGTATAAATTGAATTCCAAGGGATCAATAGATGGTATTCCACAAGGGTAACTTAACTGTATTCATGGAGTAAAACAATTAATATATATTATGATAATAATATTGAGTAACCTGGCTGGCTCAGGTCTGGTGTCAGATTTTATATACTGTATTATTTATTAAATAACATCATACCTTTTTTGCATCAACTGTATTATATACATATATTATATATTGTATTTATGGAGTACATCAGAAGTAAATTGTTCAAGTTTAGGTTGAATTCCCGGAATAAATAACGTGCACGTCCCTAGTATAACTAGCAACTGGAATAGATTAAAAGCCATTTTGAAGTGGTCTTCTAAAAGGTTGGTACAGCATACATCACTTTATCCTGTGCGTCAGTTGTGTACAAGATTAGAATAGGCGGGAAATATAGATAATTTCGTCTCTTTGAGTTGAGTTCGAGTTAATGTGCCTATTTTAAACGAGAGTGATTTCAAAGGTCAGCATTTGCATAGATGCCACTCATGATAAGTTCACCAGGGATGAATGACATGGGGAGGCCTGTAACAACAGTTATCAATTTCAAGAGACATGGTCTGTATGAAGAGAATACCCTTCGATATTAAATACATTTTTTCTATTAGATTCTAATTGTATTTATTCATTTATGGCTCTTATTAGCAGAGAGATCCTTTTGGATGTTCTGCCTTGCCTTATTACCCAATGTCATTTCCTATTTTTACACTCGTGTTTATAGGTTATATATAAATTGGGTCTTCAAGTTTTCTCACAAAAATATTACACTTTCACTTCTTGAGTTTTTATTTTATGAAGTTTAAAATTTATTTCTAAACAAAAATTCGGATTCCAATATAATTTATTGATAAAATGCCACTACATCTCATGATCTTTGAGAAGACAGGTAATAATTTAAAAGAAAAAGTTTTTAGTGAGAACCTAGGATAAATTAACACCCAATTCCTGGTTTTTCTACTCACGCCTTGTGTTTACCACTGCGATTTGCATCTTTGCATGAAGGCGTCGGAAGTAAGAGAATTTTTAAACCTGAGTTGATTGGTTGAAGTCGTCGCCGTCGCCGCCATGCGAATTGCATTAATGTGCACAAGGCTTTACATGAATCTTAATGGGAGAGTTATCATGATATCATGATAGTCATCATGAGTTCTATGATATTCGGTTGAGTACTATGCAAGAGACGAAAGTTCAAGAATCCCAAAACAAGGTGAAATCTGTAACTGATGGATACTTCTAATTGCAGTTGTGAGTAACATGAATCGATAGTTCGTCAAATACACCAAAGTTTTGAGTTTACTACAGGCAGAACTTATTGGGAAAAAGTGATTATACAGATTTGATATCAATTTGTGAAAGATACAAAAAAATATTTCCAAATTCTTATTGCAACATGGTGCTTCAGAAAAACCTGGTAATAATGGGAATATATTTACTTTCAAGTTGAATTGGCTCACAATATCCACCCCCAAGTACAGTGGAAATGAGCATGGACTTTATTATCTTCTCAGCCCTGGCATCTTTGCTGAAAACGCAGCTTTTTTATACGCACAGCACGGCCATTTTGGAAAGATAGGTACTGGAAAGAATGAGGTAGAACAGATCTAAACAGCTCCCCAGCCATGCACTGAATAAAGGCTTATTGTGTCTGCCGTGAATTCCCCAGACCACCGCTTCAATTTTCAACACAATCTCATCCAATTTTCTCGCTATATTTTCCCGTACAATTTTCATGTATCATTGGACAAGCACGCAACATACTCGTAAACAAATAACAGCTGCCACACTCCATTGTGCTCATACATCTCACGTCCCAATTCAATATTCAATATCAACTATTGTGTTAATTAATTCTTCGTGGTACAGTTTTATATGGGTTTTCCATCAATATATTGATTGAACTCACAACCAAGTTATGCTGTCAACATGATGGAACTGGAGTAGATCAAAGATCAATTTGAGAAGAATTATGATATTATTCTAAGTACTCATTTCTTCTAGATAGAATTAGATCTGAACAGATTCATTCTAAATCACATTCGGAATCATTCGAAATATTACCCGTATATACTCTAATATATTGATAATTCAAAATTTTTGACAAAGCAATCAATGGAAAACATATTAATCTTATATCTCAAGTTAAACACTCACAATATGTGAATGTACAACATGCAGGTGTGCCCAAAAAGTCATCCTCACAAAAAAGTTTTGATTAAACACGGACGCAATACAAAACAAGGACGCGAAATCATGCTATTGGATGATCAACGAACAAAATCACAGTTGATTATGGTAGCTATTAGCTACAACCACAATCACATTAAATTTGAGCTTGCACTTGAGTAAACAAGTAGCTATTGATGTATAATTTATTTCCTGTATTGTTTTAAAATAATTAATCGTTTCTAATTTGTATTTTCCCCTTATTTTAATAATCACCTCGTATTCCATATCTCTCTCATATTTAGATCTGGCAGTTCAGTTGGAAGCGAAAAATTATGATTTAATTTGATCTTACAAGGTTTCCTAATCTATATCAATGCGTTTGCTGAACGTCGTTCATTTTCAAGTGTCAAATTCATCACTGCAACATAATTGATCATTCATCAATTCAGACTTTGGTTTTAAATAAAGGCAGCGATTCAATTCAATTCATCACTAGGTACCGGGCATAATATTCAATCCCAAAAGTTCGAAACTGAATTTTAATTCAAGCTACAGATAAGTTATAGTTGAATCACAATTATTTTGGAAGAAGGGAACCACGCTTCTGCTCCCTATACTACGACCTCAATAGGCCTACAACGCTGCGATGAAATAGCACTGGGAATAAAAAAAGGCGATTGATGAGCCCTTATTGAAGGGTGAAGTGCAAGAGTAAAAGTGGCGAAGCGAAGAGGCATCGGCTTATTGCGTATAGCTGATGTCATGGACAGATTTGACGTGCCTCGCAAATTCCTCTTTACTATCACAACCCTCTCTTCTGTACCCTTCTTACCTCTTCACCCAATTTCTCCCTTGCCCTTTTGCCCCTCGCTTGTCCCTTCTAACCGGTTCTTTATCCCTGATCTTCGGGCCGTGACTAATTGCTTCATCCTCAGCTCACTTAGTCCCTTGCTCGATTCCTGAGCCACGGTAATCCCCGCCTTGTAATCCCTGTCGTCCGAGGCTGAATTGACATTGGTGCCGCTTTCTTCATGTCGATCACGTCCAGTCTCAAGATGGCAGACCCATGGAGCTCAGCTATGGTATTTGTATAATCATAGATAAATAATTATTCTTCTATGAAGTAATTTAAAAATGAAATTATCTAAATTTACTGGAATTAATCCATAAGGGAATGGTGAGCGTTAAATATGTAATCCAATATCAGCTTTAGACTCAAGATGCAGAAAAAATTTATGGAAAAGTGTTTTACTCAGCCTAGTATCAACTAGACATGAAATCATGTGAATTCACTGAAAATATTATTTACAAGGGAATACGATTGGTTGAAATTTTAAATCTTTTATCAACTTTAGTCTCAAGATGCAGAAAGATTGATTAAATAATGTTCTCAACTTCATTTAATAATAGAGATTCAGAAATATTGATGAAAAAGCGTTTCACTCTAAGGTATAATCATGTTTTAAGCATGAAATCATGTTAATTCATTGAAAATATTATTCACAAGGGCATAGGAATCAGTGAAATTTAAAATCTCATATCAACTTTGGCCTCTAGATGCTGAAAGATTTATAAAAAAGTTCTCAACTTCAGTTTATAATAAATATAGTATCAGAACTGTTTCTGGACGTATTTATGTATACATTTTTTCTCACAAGCGAGTGAGAATAGTTCTACCTGTGAATGCAGTGTTATTATAAGAGTAAACAGAGCACTGTTTTATGAGCATTGTTTTCTAATTACGTGAATCAGTATTCAGATCAGTAGCAGAATGTAATTTCTCTTCTACTTTCTGTGAAGTAGTGAAGCAGATATTATTGTGGTTCAATTACTTCAAATAAAAAGATTTATAGTTATCAAAACCACAAATTTATTCATAACGAGATATCGCTTGTGCACCATTTTCCACATCTCTGGTAAAGGCCGAAGTACAGATCAATAAATTAACAAATTAATATATTTCCTCCTCTCAATAAATCATATAATCACGTATATAATATCCTAAACTGTTTACTTCTTCCAGTAAATGTAATCAGCTTACAAAATAAAAGTAATTTATCTTACCATGAATGTCTGATATGATAAGTACAAAATAGTAGATATGATGAGTTCGAAGCTGTACGATTAGTAGACGAATGGCCTGTTAAGGTGAACGTCTGCCATTGGTCTGGAGAAGCCCCATCCACAAATGTTACGATGTCAGTTTTCAACCGCCATTGCAGTGACGTTTAAGTGAGGTGCTGATTGTAGGAAAGGAATCTCTAGGCCAATGGCATAATATGTTTACCTTAACAGATCATTCGTCTACCAATCATAACGCGTGTTCATCGAGCTGCTGCTTTGGCTTCAGTTTACCAAACAGTGATTGGCTGGCAATGGTGTAGAAACCGAAACCAGTATTCCGTAACTCTAATTGATTTGTTGTTGTAATAGCAACAAGTATTTTCATTCAAAGTCCTTCCTTTAAATTCACAATTGAATTTTTATGAAAAAACCGTGATTTTTTGTTTTGGAAGCTCCATGCTACATCCTAATATTTATGCAGTTTCCAAGTGATATATTGTGCTTATGATAATCATTATAATAAAAAATTCAGGAAGGAATCAGTATTATTCTCAACATTTATAGGGAAATTGATGATAGAGTTTCATACTAGAGATTAATAAATATGCAGGTAACTGAAATCCATCAGTAATCATCAGGCTTCTCTGTAGCCAAATATTGTTAGAGAGAATCAAATGAAACTACTATACTTTCGTGAAACGAGCAAAACTCTTCTGATTGCATCTCTTACATGATTAAAAATCAAATTGAGCATACTGCTCTCTTGCATCCAATAAAAACAATCCAGACTATAATGTAAGCTAAAATTTTCATAATCGAGTTATGAATAATGATAGATATGACAGTAATAAATTGGAAATCAATATTGATAGAATTATTGTGAATCGTTATCGGAAACAATGAAAGAGGAGTCAGCAGTATGAGACCAGCCAGTTCAGGCCGCTCTGTCTCTTTCTAACATGAGTTAATGTATCATCTACACTCTCTCTGAAAATTGGGGTGATTTTCCGAGTGTCCAACAAGGAAAATAACGTCTTACTAAAGGCAGTCGTGGCCGAGTATTAGATTGGAACACAGCCTGGACGGGTTCAGAGGCAGAGCTGAAAATTCTAAAATGTTCGGAAAAGTGACCTGTTTGTTAATTATTTTGATCGGTGAGTGAGAACTATTTGAACATATTGCAATATCAAATCTTATTACATTATCGAAAGCTCGGGAGTCTAGGGCGGGCTTCCTTTTTAAAATTCTCAAGAATACAAATTTTTCAAGTGTAAAGTAACAATTTAGAGAGAGAGAGAGAGAGAGAGAGAGAGAGAGAGAGAGAGAGAGTAGATAGAGGTCAAATTGTATATGTCTTACAATATGACAAAATTAACCCTTAAGTGGTCGCGCAGCTTTTTGAAACACAAGTGCTCGCATGGGGTGTTCAGAACACCCCAAATGAAAAATTTTATAACTGCTTTCCTTCTTGTTACTAAGGGAAGAAACTATTTTTAAACAATAAAATGGACTCCCCTGATATCATTGTGCTTACACTCATGTGATTTCAAAATTTAGTTTATAATTATCAGATTTTTAAATAAAAGATCACCAGATTTCGAGTCAAGCTGTATTTGTACAAGTTTTGTAAAAAATATATATATTCAGAATAATGTTTTTCTTGTTTTCAATGTTTTACTGCATTGAATATGAATAATACTAAATTAATCCCATGAATTTCAATCCAATCATGCTTTCCATGACATGGCAGCTCATATCCAAATATGACCAATTCATATATTATGCGAGAAAGTGTAACAGAAATTTTTACTAAATAGGTAACTTTATATTGATCTGAAATTGACATAGAATATGAGGAAAAGTAAATTTAGGCCATGTTCAACTTACATTTTATTTTCATCAACATAATTCACCTAGTTTAGGCAATTGTTACATACTGTTTTCATGTGTCAGTAACTCAACAAAAAGTTACTTTAGTAGTCGCGCGGGGTGTTGCCGACACCCCAAAGACAATTGAAGAGATCTTACTCATACAATTAGTGTCGCAGAACTAGTTTTTTGATTTGGTTCTCTCACTCATGCACTGGTTTGAAGGTACTGTACCGGTCAGCAGGTTAGCCAATCGATCAATCAAGCTAGAGCAAAATTTACCTTACTGGGGTGTTTAAAACACCCCGCGCGACCACTTAAGGGTTAATTGTAATATGTCTTTGGAAGAACCGTTGATTTTATCTTTTCATGTTTGGAATTTGTTGTATTTATTTATCTGATCGTATTCAGTAATCAAGAAATACTTTTGAGGTTATAATTGCTACTCTCAAGATAACCCTTGAATAATTGAAACTATTATTACCTTTATATATAAACTATTGTTTGATTTTATTGTATTTGCTTATCTAATCGTATCCAGTACTAAGAAGTACTTTTGGAGTTATAATTAATTGCTATTCTCCAGACAAACATTGAATACCTGTAGATATTATTTCCTTTATATATTAATTATGTTGTATAAAGTCTAGGTTTAGGAGCACAGTTTAATTTCATTTGGCAATTGATCTCTTTTATACACTATGTTGAATATTCCTTTAAGTGAACAAATACTCAGTGTGATAGCTTATAATTGAGATTAACCCAATGAAAGAATTTCATTATCAGTACTGTTAGTTCATGAGTACAGTTTTGCTACATCTTTCCACTAATTTCCTTGTACAGTATTTACCGATTATTGAAAATGTCTATGTTGAGCTGAAATGAATAATTGATGTATGATCGAATGAGATTGGATATAACCTATGACATAACCTTATGTCAGATATTGAGGGAAATACCAATTGTTTCAATTAAACATGATCAGATAGCCCTACAAGTAGTTAGGGAATGACGATTGAGATAAGGAGTAGTTATGCGAAGCTTAATGCATGCACAGTCTGAATTGATGACATAATAATTGAAATTCATAATTCCTTGTTTGGAAGTAGCGTTGTTTATTAAATGTTTATCAATTTTTAATATGTTTATTTAATTAATGGTTATTAATTTTCGTTTTGTTCATTAATTTTTCTTTGCTATACTCTAACTTGTAAAGATAGATTTATTTATTATCAAGCTGTTTCGTAGATATTTCGTTGGTGAATTAATTATTTCAATTTATTATTGAATTTGGAGACTCTTGATAGTATTCCTCACAAAGTAGTATAATTTTCCGATTCTGGCTCAGTAGTAAAAATTTGCCGATGCTGGCCCAGTAGTATAACTTTCTAAATATATATTGATAGGGATTTTATAATTAGAAATAGTTTTAGTGTTAAGCTTAGTAAGGGATCGTTTTGGCAAGGCCATCTGTGTGCCCCACGAAGGGCGGATAATTTAAACCTGCTTAGGCCTACTTGGGAATTCGTGTATCTCTGCCTTACCACCCCACCCGTATTTCGGTTACAGATACAACTTATAATATATTTGGAGTCAGTTTTCTCTAACGGTTTTCAAAATTCTGGGAAGCGCTTCAGATTTTTTGATGAAGAGTTATATTGATCCTGCATCTTTCCCAAGAATACAACTCAGTAAAGTTCAGGTCAATTCTCGAATGGAAA
Source organism: Nilaparvata lugens (assembly GCF_014356525.2). Classification (NCBI taxonomy): domain Eukaryota; kingdom Metazoa; phylum Arthropoda; class Insecta; order Hemiptera; family Delphacidae; genus Nilaparvata; species Nilaparvata lugens. The sequence continues at coordinate 14,066,861 of NC_052510.1, forward strand.
TTCCACTTTCATCACAGGAAGTAAGTTAAAATTCTATAAAGAATTCAGCTTATTGAAAACTTTTGATCCCGTGAAACTTTTAGATCCTGACAGCTTTGGAATGTTTGGCTGAGAGAACGTCACTTTCTCCCGGCAGTGCAACAACCAAATTACTTTTTTATCAACACACTTTTAGCCTAATGGATTACCGAAACGTGATAAGTTTGTTCCAGATCATTGTCTGAAATAATATTTATAACGTTTTCCACGATTAAAAGGTGATTTTATATCAAACAAAACGATAAATAAATATTCAATTCCAAGCATCCTTTCAAGTGCCAGTAAGCATCAACTGGAGAGTTAGAAATAGAAGTCAATTCAACTTGACCTTTGAAGTATGATAACGTATTCTCGAAGTTTGGAAGTCTATGAAGTAAGGTTTTGATACTTCTGCCAGGTTTATTCAGTTCTCTAGGATATGATTTATCTATCAGAACACATCATTAACAACTAGCCTTTGCTGATAGTTCAACGTCAATCAAATCAATAAAATAAATAATTGAACATTTAATTGTGAGAAATACTCATTACGGAGTACTATGGATGTGCAAGTTGTGATAACCCTTCAATAAACTTCAAATCGACTTTTGACATTGCAGTGGAAATATAATCGACTTTCAGTTTCAGATGCCCCAGCACAATACCCATCTCATTTCCAATGCATTTAACAAATTTTTTTGATTATCTAATTCGACAATAATTTGAGATACAATGTAAGTTTGATTCTATTGAGAATAAAACTATTGGGTGGGTAAAATGCGGCAATGAGCAAGAAGCTATTATGAGCCAAAGGAAAAATTCAATTTTTTAATTTCTTAGACAGTGACAAACTTTCTCTGTTGTACTGAAGGTGATGTTTTACTCTAGATACTAGTCGTCTCGAATACGATTTAGTACTTTCTAAGTAGTTGTGAAATAGCTCTATTCACGTTAAAAATTGAAATTGAATGGAAAGTAATAGTAATAATATCGAGTCAGGTCTGGTTCAGGTCTGGTGTCAGAGTTTTCAGGTCTTAGCTAATCATTTCAGGGCCTCTGACAATACATATCGACTGCTTTTCAGGCAGCCGGGACCGATGGCTTAACGTGAAAAATAAAGCTAAGATATTGCTTATTAGGATGTACAGATAGTATGAATATTTGGAAGCAATGTAATGGTTTTATAATAAGACTTGATGGGAGTATTTTCTACGAATCTCCCATCCAACAATCCTGCAATTTCTTATTGTTGTGATGCCAAAAAGAGAGGTGAAGATATTGATTGCCAAGGCAATAGAACGAATAAAATATATGAGTGGATATTGTTGTGATGCCAAAAATGAGAGGTGAAAATATTGATTGCCAAGGCAATTGAACGAATGAAATATATGAATAAATAATGATTACAAACAATTTAGAGTGACTGGAATACTTTGATTTCTTTTCAAGGAATGGGTAAACCAAGATATGGTGTCTCAAACAATGAGTCAGTGATGCGCTTCTGCTCATTTGGTGGTAAGTCTTCCAGCAGTCAAGCAAAAGCACGTATCACCATGCATCATTTGATATACGAAGATACATCCATCATTCATTCACCGATATCGATCATTTGAATTGTAAATAATCATTGCAACCCACACAGAATTCAGTCACTCACTTGGTATACTGGTAGAGAATGTATCATTCATGCTAAGACATGTAGGTCGGACATGTAGATCGCTGAATATGCTGTAAATTGAATCATGATACAATCATGTAGCTCGTTCATGTAGAATGTAAAAATGTAGCTTGGATATGTCAGACACTGAGTATGTTGTAAAAATACGTAAAAATCATAAAACAATCATAATATTGAGACATAAGGAATAAAAATAGAATATTATGGAAGTTTATGTAGTAGACAATCTTATCATAAGCACGCCTCAATGCACATATCAATGAACTGAGTATAATTTCAAGCATTTCACTAAATTAATAGATTATTGTTATATGTTTGTCATTGCTTCATAATGATAAGGTGAATTTCCCACAACTCAGAATTTTTTATACAGATCACGTTGGCATAACCAATATGTATTTTTCATAGCATAAAACTGCAGCCTACTATATTTCTTAGTTTGCAAGCACTAATTCATCACGAATAGTTATAAAATAGTGCGAATAAATTAATAGAATCGAAGGAATATTAGGAGAGTAGTATTCATTTCCCACAACTCAGAATTTTTTATACATATCTAATCTTCATATTACGTTGGCATCACCAATATGTATTTCTCATAACATCAAACTGTACTATATTTGTTAGATTGCAAGCACACCACTAATTCATCACGAATAAACTACTAATTAAATAGTGTGAATAAATTAATAGTATTGAAGAATTATCAGTAGTGGTAGCCAGAGAGAATAGAATAGAAAGTTCTTCTCTATGAAACTATGTTATAGTTCTAATCTCTCTGCTAGTAGCCTACAAAATAGCAAATGGATCTTACTGGGTTCAAAAACGTTTTATCCTAGTTATTATTATCAATAACATGGTCGGAAACTTTTTCCTCAAAAACTATTCATCCACAATATTATCAGCATATTTTGTAATATTTGCTTATCCACTAGAATATTTGCTTTGTTCACTTCGTTATATTCCATTTTGTAGTGTTGCATTCTGTATAATAATTATCATTCTTATCATAACTTACTCTATGAAAAGTATTCATGAAGTAATCTATAATACAATCAATTATTCAAAATAGAACGTGATTATCCGATTAAGCTGTTGAAATCGTATCGATTATTTCTGATTCAGCAAGAAATTCTATTGAAGCTTGATTGAAACTAGTGACTTCCAAAGTGTAATTAGGATTGACTAAAATATTTTTAACTATCCTTCAATTGAAAAAATGAGACACTATTATCAGTTGTTATATGGATCTGATATTCATATTATGTTCGCTTTATCAATATGTATTTCTCATAGCATTAAAATGTACTATATTTTAATTGATTGATTGTTTCGTTATTATCAAAGACTGGCATACGATTTTAGTTCAGGGCTCAGGCACACCAGTGTTTGATAATGATAACCAAAACAGTAGTGTTTAAGATATGTTTCCTCAGCAACACTTTCATGTTTGAGTTGTTTCTGTACACATTCGTCAAATTGGTATTGGTTATTGATTCTATGATTTGTATTAAAACTACATGGTGTCAGGAGTTGGACACTATAAGTTATTATATTTAGGAAGTGGTAGTGAAACTTTGAACTTCACTACATTGAATTTCATTATTACCACAATGTATGTATTTTATGAACACCGATGTTTCTGCATAACCCCGTAGCTATCAACTCTCAACAGAATAATTTGTGATGTTCATTATTCAATGTTCATCATACAAGATCACATCCTGTCGATTACATGGGACCATCCATGTAGATGTCAGAGTATACAAGCTAGTTTCAAAACTAGCACCAGATTTGGTGCAACATGTTCATCTGGTGAAGTTGGCGAATGAACATGTAGGCAGCGAAGCATGTTCTAACTGCAAGTTCAACAAGCCAAAAGCAGCAGGCATCAGCATGTCTTGGAATAACAAGATACTGAATAACACGTAGTGGGCTATGGGCTATGGGCTATCCTTCCCTCAAGCACTTTTCTGTTGAGAACTTTCCAACACGCAAATAACTTTTATTGTTATTTCAGACACTTGAGTGTCCTATCTTGACTGCTCTTTCTATACACCTCAGACTTCAATTCCCAGTCCCTTATATTCTTCTTCAACAATGTTTTCCATGCAATATAGCAACAAAATACTGAAGTGTAACTGGGTAACCTCCAGAACAACTAGTTTTATACTATTACAACTAGAGAGCATAGGATGATGTAGAATAGATGTATTCTAGGTACATTGATAGGATGTAATATTGCAACGACCTGTTAAAATTAAACCTTGAAAATTGTACTATTTTATCTTTCGCCGACGATACAACTTTGATTTTTAGCGGAGACACATGGGAAGAAACGTTCAAAGTTGCAAATAATGGTTTGAAAATAGTTCAACAATGGCTTGAAGATCATATACTAACCCTAAATGCAAAGAAAACTAAATATATAACTTTCTCACCCACCGTAATTGGTCAACCATCAATAGATCTTGAACTTTCTATAAAAAAATCAAAGAAACATAACAATGGCACCCAAATAATGAATGAGGTCGCCCACGAAAATATACCTTTAGAAAGAGTGCAATCTATAAAATATCTTGGTATTTTTGTAGATCGCCATATCAAATGGAACATTCACCTAGAGTACCTCTGCTCAAAATTGAAATATCTCATCTATATTTTCTATAAAATAAATAAAATTAAAAACAGGGAGATAATAAGAAAAATTTATTTTGCATATGCACACTCCTTATTCCAATATATCATTGAGGTGTGGGGTGGAGCTTTTGATACGCACTTGAGAAAACTGTTTGTCCTCCAAAAACATATTATAAGAGCAGCTCTAGGGAGACCACGTTTGTACCCAAGCCGAGATATTTTTATTGAATTTGATGTACCAACATTGAGGCAAACGTTCATGAAAACCGTAATACTCTACATAAACAAGAATCACTCTCTATTTTCAGCTCGCACTACCCCTTACAATATGCGAGTAAATCATTTCAATAGATACAATATGCTTTTGATCAAGCTCACTACATGTAGGCATCAATTCTTTTATTACTGTAATATTTTCATCAACTTAGTTCCGTCAAATTTCATTATAGAAAAACCAACTGGTAAATATCACAAAACTGTGGAAGAGTGGATAAACAGGAATTTCTTTTTTAAATTAACGCTACAATAGATTTAGTTACTCTTAAGTATTCTTTAGTTATTCGTAAGTTTTTGATGATGTTCAATCATATATATATAATTATTTAAAAAAGCCAAATAGAATAAGTATTCTACAAATTTTAGTTAAGCGCTAAACTTGTTAAATCTAATAATGTAGACTCACTGCTGGCTCTCAAGTTCTTACTTATGCCAGCAGTTGCCAAAATAAAGATAAATTAAGTTTTCATCTAATAATTAAGTTGAGTTTTGCTTATTTGTTTAACACTTTGTAACTTAATATATTGTAATATTGTAATTTTGTTTTGGCAATAAATTTCAATTTCAATTTCAATTCTATACTATCTGATTTCAACTATACTACTTTCTATAGTAAATAATTAAGATACTCAATAATTTGATATGATGTTTCGAATCGTATAGCCTATAATTGGATAATCATAATGATATGGGAGGCGAATACAATATTTTGACTATCTTCTACCAGAATATTATCTATTTCCAATACAAATCTACCAAATAATTATTTCGCATTACAGTCCACTTTTCACACATAGAGGTGCATTCTATTGCATATTCGATCACAATATATTTTTTGGAAGAAAAATAGCACAAGGACTATCTTATTATTCTATATTTCAATGTTATTACATTAGTGTCATTTGCATTGTAAATAAATAAATAAATAAATAAATATGCAATAGTAATGTGAATTCTATTATTATTTGAGGTGTTCCGCTATTTCAATTGCATTGGCATTGAATTTTGTTTTGAGCAATAATAAATTACTATTATAATATGAATGTAATCTGTGATAATTGTATGATATTTGAAGAATACACAGGATAATATGGTATCTCTCTAATAGGATCTATAATGCGAATCATTATTTATTTATTGGATAGAGTAAACAATACAATAGTCGGTAAAGAAACACAGACAAAAAATAGTCGGAAATAGAAGTGCAATCAGTAATCACTGAGTTATTTTTTTTAATAACTGTTTGCTCTTTACTTTAACTAATTTGCTTTTGGATGTTCGCCAGAATATCCACATTTTCATCCACTATTTTTACATATCATTTCTTATCACACAACGTCTAATTGGTTATTTACTGTATTCAATTGGATCACAATAAATTCATAAATTATAATATTTCATCTATGATTTACTGAAATTGTAATACATTGTGATTGATTAATATTGTTATGCGAATAATGTAAATATCACCTTCCAAATCAATCAATAATAATAATCTTCCCTTACTACGATAACTATAATCAATAATAATAATAATTTTTCCCTTATACGATAATTCTCCCTTAATTATTCTTTTATTACGATAGCGATACAACAATTCGTAGGATTTTAAATATGAATGAAACACCTCTCCATCAATAGTTACTAACTGAAATATACTCTATTGGCTAAAATTGAACATAGAACAAGAGGAAGTTCTATTGAAATTCTAATTAAAATAGGAGTTGAATACGAAACATTCAAATGAAATTCATAGTTAGAGCTTCCTCTCGGGAAAATGAATACTCATCTAAAGTCTCCACGTATTCATTGACAATGAAATGAGTTTACAATCAATAACGGCAGACACTGTAATTGAGGAATAATCTCATCTATTTCTGTTGAAAGCAATATTGTTCCTGAGAGTTGAATATTGTTCATGATCCAGCATCCAATTATTCATTTCGAATGCAGAGAAATATACCGTACTACCTACACAATAATTAAAGCAATCTGATCTTGATTTTCTTTCATCTGAATCCTTCCGTCATTGTTCCTCCCACGCTAGACAACAACTCAATTTTCCTCATGAAATAAATAAATTTAATGTGGGAGCTGTGATGTTTTCTGTTGAAGGAAATTGTTTCTGATACACTGTGTTTTATTTGCTAATAGGAGTTGCTCTTCTAATCAACAGTCATTGTACATAATCCTCAATAATACTAAAAATAATCTATTCAGAATTATAGCTTCTTAGGGACATGGGTCAGCTTTTGTTACTGTCTGTTATTGTTTTATATTCCAATCAGAAGATATTTTGTTACTGTTTGTTATTGTATAACATTACAATCGCACGATTCTCTTCATTAGGCTGAAAGACAACTCCTATTTGACCTATTTGAGCATCACTGAAATATATCAGAAAGAAGTTCAAATCCCGGCACGGGCAATATACTTTTCTCGGATAACTCACATGGTTCTGATGAAAACGTAAGTCGTCGGTCCCGGCTGCCTAGAAAGCAGTCCTTAAGTCTGTGGCTCTAAAAATGATCAGATGAGACCTGTGAAAACTCCGACACTAGACCTGAACCGACTCGGAGTTATAATTATTATTATTATTATCAAAAAGTATTCAGCATTACTATTTTTCAATATTTTCGTACTAGCAGAGGAGAGGATATAAGATCGAGCATTGAACTTTATCTCTGTTTCTAGTAATCATTCTGACTCCAAAAAAGTGAATGGAAATTTCAATTTCCTCATACTTGTCTCTCAAATTTTCTTAGCTTCTCAAATTGAATCAAGCACAATAATATTCATGTATTGTCACATTCTTACATCTACCATGTTCCATGTACTTTAATATCTTTTTACTTTGTCTCTCAAATTTTCTTCAGACTAAATGAATCATGCACAAAAACATTTATGTCTGATTACATTATTACATCTACTAATATTTCAATGTACCTACTCCGGAAAAGCATAGAAAATAACTAAGCATAGTTTGTTCTCGCTTTTATAAAAGCTCACCCCACTTGTACAAAAGCTAGCAACGCTTGTTCCGAGCAGTTTATTAGGGCAGAGCTTAAAGCTGTGAAGCAAATGTATAAAATTAATGGAAATCAGGTTGGTTGTGAGCTCAGGTTGGCTCATAAGAGCCCTTCAGCTCGATCGATTGAGCGCTAGAAATTAATGGTCACAGGAGATTCACCTTTCCACTAGCACTTGCTGTACACGATGCCACTTCCCTCTTCTCTTGTTAAATCCTGAAATTTATTGCGGCCTTAGTAAGTCCGCTCTGGAATGTTGCCGCTGTTGCTCTAGTCAACGTGGGCTTCATGGAGAAATTGTATCAGTGAAAATTTTGATTCATCAATACAAATATATATTCCATTAGATTTTGATCCTTGCCACCAATATTATATTTCGAATACTCCCTTGAAATAGTGAGAAATGAATAAACTGAGAGTTTCATTTTAAATGCAGAATATTTTCAATTATTATTTTTAATTGTTGAACGAAAATCCAAATTAAATGCTGTAATTCACACCGAAGACTTCTGCTACTGCAAATATTCCATGTAGAATAATTTCCATCTGTAGAAAATGTTTCCTTTGAAAGCCCTTCAAATAAGTTTTAGAATACTGTCTGAATGTCTGATAGTTTGATTGCTATCAATACTGTAGTTGTACGTGTTTCGGATGGACAAGTCGGTTAATGGTTAAGTCGTCGGTCCCGGCTGCTAAAAGAGCAGTTGTAAGGTCATGTCAGAGGCCCTGAAATGGATCAGTTGTGACCTGAAAACTCTTATACCAGACCTACGCCAGCCACGTAACTCGATATTATTATTTTATTTACTATCAAAAAATCACACATTGAACAAGAGTGAGGTACCCACTAACGACAGGACAAGTTTGGTGAACATGCATGTACACACATGCTCGTCAAGCATGTTGTGTCATTAGCGAGAGGCATCGAACAGCTGTTTGACAGCAGCTTCTTGCATAAAACAAACATCTGGAATATTGCAAATCATAATAAATCATTATTATACGTTTCATTATAAATATTCGATTTTATCATTTGGGAGAAGTTTTTAGATAGAATATAATAATGGAAAAATAATTCAACCTTAAATAGAGCAGCAAAGAAAAAATAAACATCGAAGATACCGAAACACAACTACAAAAAATTTTGTTCGGAGCTTTTCACTGTGATGACACAACAATGTATGACGACATGTGTGTACACAGTTGTTCTGTCGTTAGTGAACACCCTTAGTAATGAATCGATCAAGGTTAGTCTCAGTAATATATTTAATAAATAAAAAACTATATTTTGTTCCTTTCGTTACTTCATCGAGAAAGTTATATAAAATAAGATCTCCCCAACTATTCCTCCAAATTGTCATTCACGCAAGAAAGGGAGAAGATTTGTGCGGACAAATATAACCATAAATTGAGGGGTTTTCAAGAAGCTGATCAGAAAAAATAAATCCCTTACCTTTCATTTTTCCTGTGATGTAGTTTGGAGCCGATTTATTGTTAGGTAGTATTCTTCCTTGTTCTTACACCTTGTGGGATCCCTTTAACTTGAGCTCTCAGGGTGGAATGTTCTTCGAAAGTCATATTTTGTCCGTTTCTTGTTCCTCTCTTCTTCCTCCACCACCTCTTCCTCCTCCTAATCCTCCTAACCCTTCTCCATCTCATTCTCCTCCCATTCCTCCACATCATCTTCTTTCTCTTCCTCTTCTTTTTGTTATTCGCATAGACCAAGAAAGACGCAATAAACTTGAAGGTAATAAAGCCGAACGTAAGTAGAAAATATGATCTTGCAATGTGACAGAGGGTGTATGGAAGCTTACCTTTCAAATAAGGTTGTAAATTTTAATAACAAAAGGAATAAAAGTATATATATCAGACTCTTCAGAGTGAGAATAACGTAACTCATGCGGTATGAGAGAATGTAAGTGTGATCCACTGGAGTGAGAAGTGTGCAACAGGGCGCTAGGGCTTAAATGGAAAATTGTTTGCGATCTTGAGGGAAAACGAGAAAAATTCTCAAGTTTCTTCACTGCTCCTTCAATTTTGCTTGTTATCTCTCGACAAAGTTGCATGAATTTGGCTCTTTTCCTTTATCATTATTCTGTTGCCTCATTGCATGAGTTGCAAATCATTCGTAGATTAGAAGTACCTGCACTCTTCAATTGGAGTCTATCTAGAATCTAGATTTTCATGAACTAGCTGTATTTTCCATTTTATGTTGTCTCAGTTCGGATTGGAGGTAGAATTATAATACTGTAGTGCAAATTTGAATATATACTGATTGGTGATAAGTACTCGGAGACACACTGAAGAATAATCCGCTCTTCATAAAAATCTATGGCAAATTTATAAACCACCTCATAGTTACTTCATCTCTGTTCAAGAATAAATGAGTAGAGTATAGGTTGTTGTATTGCACAGTGTATTATATATAACACAGATTCTTACGAGTTTGATGAAGATCTTGAATAAAGCATAGAAATACATTTTCTCTACTATTCAGAGAAGTTCAAGATTTTTCCCCTATTTTTATTCTAGCAAAAAATATAGAGGAGGCTTTCATGTGTGTACGAAACTATGAGGTTAACACAAACATAGCCTATAGAATAAATGTCTACCTTGATGTATTTTATTGTTTTAAATATTGAAATAAATGTGTGGTCTTTTCCTGTGTTGCTATGGTCTACAAATGAAAGCTCAATTTCAAGGGTGGTCTCTACCCAAGGATGGTATATAGCTATACACTATTCTTGGTCTCTACCCGGCTCTCATAGGAGGCTCCAATTGGTTCGATTACTATAATAATTCATTCATTTATCAGAAAGGTAACAGTATGTGAGAGCAGCAGGGAAACTCCATTATTGCTCTCATAACAGACAAATTATAAAATGTAACGTAAAATTGAGTTAAAACCTGAAAAATATATTCATAAGCCTTAATAAAATTGATAAATTTAGATGAAAATGCAAGAGAATAATTTATTAATTCATTGAAAAGGTGCAGTATGTGAGAGCACCAGGAGAACCTTATTATTGCTCTCATAACACACAAATTATTCAATGTAACAACGTAAAATCAAGCTTAACCCTGAAAATAATATATAATATTCATAAGTCTGAATAGAATTATTAATTAAGATAATAAATTCAGGTCAGAATGGAAGTGAATTATTCCTCGCTAGATTGAATGATTCCTGTTAACAATAAATGATCTACTGTAGTTAATGAATGAGAACTTTTGGATATGAGTAGTGAACAGTAACAGTAACATTAGTCAAGTTTTGGGACAGTGTTTGAGTAATCGGTTCGGTTGCAGGCTGCACCGGGTTCCACGTGGAGCTCCGCATGCCTCGCTACGTGCGGTGGGGCGAGATGGTGACCCTCAAGTGTGACTACAACGTCCCTCCCGACCTCCTGCACAAGGTCGAATGGCTCCGTCAGGGCAGGAAGATATTCCAGTACATCAACGGCAGGACGCCGCCCTATCGCAACTATTCCATTGTTGGCGCTCAGCTCGATGTGAGTACATTAATTATGATTATTTATTATAATTGTGATTACTTCTATTAAAAAAATACTAGCATAAAGATATTACTAAGTTGCAAATATATATAATTCATTAGTACTACTAATTATCACTAATATATTACGAGAAAAAGTCGGTTGTCAATACGCCGAACAATTACAACTTTCTATCTTAAATCGTGACTGAACCATATACTCGTATTGTCACTGGATTGCATGTTTCCAAGAAGATACATTTTTTTCATCCCACTGACCACCTACACAAGGGGTATAAGGATTTGTCAATTAGAATCTAAGTCGTCAATCTTTGCATTCCATAATGCGAAAAGAATTCCTCACTGGAATAAGGACAAACCTGCAACAACTCCTCCCTCACCTTAATTCTGAACTTTTCACCTGTTAGAGCCTTTACGTGTGTTGGCAATGAATTATGAAGCCGAATTCTTGCACTCTTTACCCCCTCTCATACATACCAGTTCGATGAATGTCGTCTCGGTTTTGTCTATATCTGGTATTGTATGAGTGGAACAACTCTCCTTTATTGAACCTATCTTTATTCTTATCAACAAAACAAAGAGCCTCCAAAATATATACACCTGGTAGTGAGAGAATCTTTAACTCTTTGAAATAATCTCTACAACTTGCTCTAATAGATTCACCCACCATCACTCTAACTGCTCAATTTGAATCCTAAATATATGTATTGCATGAGTAGAATTGCCCCAAAATATAACACCGTATGAAAGAAGAGAATGGAACACAGCAAAATAAACACTTCTAAGCGTTCCTGCATCCAGCAATTTCTTCACGGTTCTAAGAACAAATACTGCCATAACAATAAATACATGTTTCCATACAAATAAGAAGAACGAAATTCCAAGACTCTAAACAATTATTTGAAATTTATTCTTATAACCTGACGATTGTATTTTTATTCTATATTTTTATTATTTTCAAAGGGTACTACAATTCTATTTTAAAAATACAAAAAATTAACCCCGAATTCATATACCCTGAAGATATGTAACTTCATATATTCAACATCAATTCAATTGACGGAACTTAAAGTCTTGGAACGGTCATGTAAGCTGTAGACCTGTTGATGTGGAAAAATCGAACATACAAATGAAATGTTGTTATTGCTTTGAAGAAAAATGATCATATGACCATATAAACGGTAAGAAGCATATTGGATTGAAGCTTCCTACTCCAAAACGACAGGCCTATTCGAAATCGAACAACAAAGCCGGCTGAAGAAAGCGTTAAATCATGACATTTCACATCCACAGTCAGACGTAACTTTCCTAACAAATCAGAAATCAGATCCAGATGGCAGATAAAGTCATCCACCAGTAGCCTAGTAGCGGCACACTAATATTATGATTTATTTTCGAATGACAACTGAGCCATTCAAATGGGACCGTCGCACCGCTATTTGAATTCTCAAAAGCCATCAATTTCTTTCCGGTAGTCTTCTTTGATAGCGATTTATTGTTATTGGTAACATAGGGATTCCACAGAGGCCGATCGCCCTTCCGAGGGATTTTTCCCTTCCCTTTCCCTGCACCCCTGTCCACATTTTCCCTTCCCACCGACACCACACACAAAACCATTCGTTGGCTATTCATTGGGTATTGAAGTGCTTACAGCGAAAGCCCTTCGATAAGCACCTTTGGCCTACAATAATGGAAGCTGTCTCCACAATAGGATAGCGGCAAGCTTTTCAGGCGGCGGCAGGCTTCAAAGCCTCTAAATTATTCACACACAAACTTTTCAAGCTCCCACTCAAAGCCGGGAAAATTTTCGCTCAACAATTGTCCGCCCGCTCGCCTGCCAATCAGCCGACAATAATTTTCACTTTTCGCATTTCTGACACTTGCTTGAATAATTTAGCGCGAATCAATTAACTGGCGTCGTGAGTGAATTGCAAAATCGACGTACACCAATTAGCGGAGAATTTCAAGAGTGTTCAAACTAGTCGCCTACGGTGCTATTTATTGAAGTCTTATCTGATAGAGAATAGTAGGATAAGTTGAGTGCAAATTATTTTTAACTAGAAACTGTGTTCTTTGCATTATTAATTCACTTGGGAGCTGTTGTGACAGGATGGTCTGTTTTTCACCAAACTTCTGGTATTGATGAGAAAGGATATTTTTGTTGTATTGTATCTAGATAATGAAAACTGAAAACAAATAATACGATGGAGAGGTGAAATAGGCAATCACCTAAAACTGATTCTACTTCTTGCCGTTTGTCACAATATAGTTTGCTGAATTAGTTCATGATAGTTGAAGATCATCGATAAAAAATACTTGATACCGCTATTTATAAAAATGCAATATTCAATCCTCTTATCCATCCCTATCAAACACGAAATATGAATATATTTGGAATTTCACAACCAAGATTAGTTAGCAATTGCAATAGATTTAATAGGCATTACATATGCCACATTCTTTATAGAAATATACCAGCCCACATAAAGCAAATAGCCCTTAGCCTTAACAATTTACAAACGATGTTTAAATTATGTGGTTATTTGAAACCGGCAGGGATGTCGCTGATCAGCTCATCTACTCCTCTTACCGATTTTAATACTATGTATATATTTTTCTTATATTCATCATCATATACATAAATATATCATCATCAATATATTGCTCATAATTAATCATTGTTCAAGTTTTAAATTTTATATTGTGCCATGTTAAAGCTGTATATCGTACTAGGTATATTGTACTACTTCAATTCAAACATATATACTTTCTTCACTAAATTTGATTAACTTTTTATTTTTCAAGTTATATTGTAAATATTTATTATTTTCTTTTTAGTACCAAGTTATTTTTCATTAGAACTCTTTCCCCACGCACAGACTTGTCTATGTGGGGAAAATTCACAAGTTTTTTATATTATTTATACGTGTACTGTATGTGTAATGATTTTGTGAATAAAACTCAATTTGAATTTGAATTTTAAAAAGTACTCTAATCTTTCCACACGTTACTATTTAGTTTCATATTTATTTATTGGATAGAGCAAACAATACAATAGTCGCAGAGTAAAAAACAGGATATTGTCCAAAACTTCTTCTATTTCCTAATTTTGTCTCAAATTGTCAAAATTTTATGTAGGTTATGTCTATTCCAATTTCTACACTAAATTGGCAATATGAAACTACAATCAGAATAAAACAAACAATTTCAAATTAAGATAGATTAATAATAAAACTTTCGTAAAAACATGAAACAAACTTCAAAATCACAATAATTCTATAATAAATTCATATGATACATTGAAAGACCGATTAGAGCAGCTTTAGTTAAAATATAACTACAAACAACTCAACGAAAATTCTAGCGCTTCTATAGCGTAGACCCGTAGACTACTTATTTCATTTCTCACTCAATTTTTTTTTATCAAGAATGTTTTATTGTCACAAACAAAATAATTGCATTGACAAAAGTCACTTCATAAGGATACAGTAACATTGATACTTTGTATACAAGTACACGTTATATATATCATAATATTACCAATTAAAATACAAATAGGCTACTCAAATATTTTATCTACAGACCAGCATTTTTTACACATATATTCATAGTTGGCTTCATGAGTACTCTAACTGCAAGTGTCAGTTTTAATGGAATAACAGAGTGTTCACATTTTTATGAATTCACAAAAAGCGAAGTCAAGTCGTACTCACGACCTTCATTCCAATGTTTAACAGAATGAATGCCTGATTGCCTTCGAATCTTTTCACCAAATGCTTGAAAGTCATCATTTTGAGATAGCACTCTTCCTCACCTAAAATTCTTTCTCCTCTAGTGTCCTTGAACCTTGTGGGCTTTATCTTCCCATCTATGAACTCTTCTGCTATCAATGATAATGCTACTCCATCATTGGCTGCTTTTAATAATCTTTGATACATCTCGGCTAGAAATCAATCAGTGAATGCACGTGATACACAAGACGTGTTTTGGGTGAAGCTATAAATTTATGAAAGATAAACGTGGCGGAAATGAAGTTCATTCACCTTGACTACAAGCCGACAAGGGCTGAATGAAGTTGAATATTATCGTGCCAGCGAATGAAAAGTTACCAACGAATTTTTCACTCGACAGTAAAGTAGGCTACTTCCACTCTCCAATTTCTTTCCAACGCGCGCACGATTCTAGAAACGTTTTCCAGTGAGGGAGGCTCGACGAGAGGGTGGGCAAAATATTGCATGAATGAAAACTTGATCGTAAGTACACCTTTCCACCTGCTACGTCAGGCTTTCCCGTTTTCCAATCTAATTCATCCATTTTCATTGTATTTTCGTGGGCAGGTCCCTCCACACGTTACTGTTACGCCTTTTGGAACTTCGGGCAACTCCTTTCTTTGCCTTCCAACTTATCCACTCCACTTTCATTTTGCTACCTACTTATATTGGATTTTTTGTCTTATCAAGCAGTTCGCTTGCACGCTTCAGATAGTTTCAACTTCCGTCGCAGCTGCCGACATTTACAAACCTTTTACTTTATCTCGTCTCCATTATTTCGAAATTAAATTTTGGGAAAGAATTTTCTTTGTCTCGTCTTGATCATTTTGAGATAGAATTTTGCAAAAGAAATACTCAAAATGGTCTTGACCATTTTTTTTTATTTATTCATTCATTTACAAATACAATTCAGGTGAAAACAACAGGCATTCGCCCAGAACTACTCTGAACCTTAATTTGATATACACAGTGTAGAGGTTATGTAAAATGATAACTTAGTTCACACACTATTTTGAGTCCAAAAAAAATGTATCTACTACAATTTTGAATTTATCAGAATAATTTATTTCAAAATACAAATCCAAACAAAAATTTATATCATAAACATTGTTTAAGATATTCAAGATAATAAAATATAGTTTTGCCTTGAGATTTTCAACTTAAATTCAACATAATACTCATATTAGTTGAGCTGTTCACAATATTCCATGCTGAACGGATCTACCCAAATACGGACGTTACCTAATACTTTACCTAATCTCCTCAGTCCATTTTTGAGACAATAAACATGGAACATTCACACATAAGAAATGTGACCGCTAAATATTGTGCACATGTACAATATATGAAAATATCTATAAAGATCTCTATGAACTATTTCAAAGTAATATATTAATTATTATCCCAGTATGATGTGAGGATTATTTATCAATTTCCTCAAAAGGACTAGAGATCTTTCTAGGTCCAGAGTCTAGAGTATTCCTAAGACTAGAGAACTGAAGGAGTAGAATACTCCTTTCACTTTTTTTGGATGATCTAAAAGATTGATTTATGTACAATAAATTTGATAATAACATTGAGGGGATTTATAGCGTTACGAAATACTATACGTTTAAAGGTTATATGAAAATTTATGTTTGCGGTAGATAGTAGCGATAATACACCACAATGAAATGTAAGCTGGCTGGATATAATACAGCTAATGTTGTTCTGTGTTAACATCAAACATGAAAGTTTTCACTCTTTGTTCTACTACATGAAATTCACCTTCCAGTTTGACTTTGGGCCCCTAACTTCGGTCTGGAAAATGGCAGAGTTAAATGTAGGAGAAGCGGAAAATTCCAACTTTTCCTTTCTATTTTCGACAATAAACGTTTCTAAAAAATGACTTTGAGCACAGCAAAGGAGCAAGTTACTTGCCTGAGTGGAAGTTTCAGAGCTGAGTAGCGCTACTGCAAAATCTCTTGCGACAGCGCTTTATAAAATCGTAAAAGTTTTCCCTTGGATCCACTCGTTTTTGACACTACTCTGAAGCGGATCTACTCCTCTTATTCTTTTTATTCTTCTCTCTCTCCTTCTGATTGTTCCCCATCGTTGTCGCCGAGACCAAAATCTTGTTCTTGTTTCTCAAGCACAAACCAGAAACTCTGCTGAGTACAATCAAGAAAATTTGTGCAAATTAATTAAAACTGTCAATTAGCAACTTAGTTTTCATCTCCTACAATATCCTACCATCGCCACTCAATACCCAGCAGATTTATAGAACAATCCAAAAATGTTTTCCAAGTTTTTCCATAACAATTAGAGTAAAACAATCACTACCGTGTATTTCAAGACCGGATATCATCCAACTATTCTATTGATTGAAACTGTAAATTGAATTGGTTTGGCACAGATTACACACCATTCTCAGAAAAATTTCAACTTTCTACCATTAAATTTTGAAAAATGATAGCAATCCAATTTATCTGGTGTCATTTTTTATCTTTCTCTACCTAAACTTGCTCACTTCCAGAAGCTACTTCTATACTTGAAAGTATAATACTTAGTATTGAATTCAAAGAGGCGAATACTTATGAGTGGAAGTAATATCATACAATAGAAGTTTCGTTGAAAAATATTCATATATCACTAACCTCTCTTTAATAGAAATAATCAATTTTGGAATGGACAAAAGAAATATCCTCCATAAATAACTAGTGTATAATGATTTTCAAAATGTGTTGCATTAGCAGCAGTTGATAGAGCACTTCAAACACAACAGCAATCTCGAACAATAATTATGCCCACAATAGACCTATCTGTCTATCAGATTGTCACATTAATTTGACACAATACGAGCCCCTTGAACCATTCATCCTCATGGGAGTACGCCAATAATCAATAATCATCAAGCCCCCTACAGCACAGATTAGGGGAGATATTTGAGCGAACAGTAACTCACAACAAAATATTGGTATAATGAGTAAATCACTCATTATTTATGTGATTCTTGGATGAAGCCTACAATAGTAGTTTTGTTATAGAGGTTAACATTAGGGTGGATTGGAGCGTGTTGTGATCACACGTAGGCTCAGTATTGTTTCTCTATTCTATTTTTCAGAACCGTTATTTTTCAGTAGGCTTATCAAAGCCTGTGTGGATTAATCCACACTTTCAGTATTTGGCCAGGAATTCATGTTATGTGAACATTATTATCACTAGAGAAGAGCCACTGATTGATAAAATACATAGAAATCAAAACGAGAGTCGGATCACTCATAGCATCGCCTATCATCTCTAACGTAATAAAGGAAAGAATTGGCTATTTACTGGAAAGAATTAGCTACGTACTGGATAGGAAATTCACGAATGACGCATCATCACGACTAAACTACTAGACTGACTTACTTGAAATTTAGGAAAAATTTTCTTAATTCACCAAGGATGGTTACAGGACTATTTTCAAAATTCTTCAAGATTTCATTACGTCAAGTTTCCAGTTTGTCAAGTTTTAAATTGAACTCTGGCGGAGCACGGGTTACCTGCTAGTCTGTAATGTAATGAAGGAAAGAATTTGCTTGAACATGTACTGAGTAGGAAATTTACGAATGACACATCGTCTAAACTACTAGACTGATTAACTTTTAACTTAGCATATAGATTCTTAATTATTTAGTAAGGATGCTTACAGGACTATTTTGAATCATTCAAGATTTCAGTGGGTTTGTCACTTAGTTTGTTCTGTTCTCTTAGTTTGTCAAGTTTTTAATTAGACACTTGCAGATCACGGGTTATCTGCTAGTCTAACATAATACTCATATTTATGTTCATTCTATTATCTGTGGTGAAGTTCACCCTTTCACCCCATCTTCTATGCCTCACCTCTCTTTACCAAGTCATTGATATGGCAAAAAATTATTAATAACAATATAATTGTTTAACTTCCATACAAGTAAAGTGGGTTTATGACAAGAAAACTATTATCCATATTTCATAATAAGTTATCAGGCAGTTTATTTATTTATTTATTCAATCATTCAGAATTATACAACTTACAGAAAAGTACCACAGGCTAACTTACGCCCAAAACGTTTCCAATTCTAATTTTTACAACAGTCCAAATGTAGCTAGAGGTTATGTGTCACTTCAAAATTCATAGTTGATATAAGCATAGAGAAACAATAGCGTAAGTAGATATCCCATGGTATAGGGCGTTTATGTCGCAACTTTTACTGTTATCTCAAGCCGATAGTTCATGTAATTCTTTCCCGTGAAGCTGTGTGACACTGGTAGTCTCTCATATTGTGCCGTTCATACACTCTCACCCCAACAAAACAGAAAAATTCGACAATAAAAGAAAGCAATCATAGGCTTGAGATAACAGTAAAAGTTGCGACATAAACGCCCTATACCATGGGATATCTACTTACGCTATTGTTTCTCTATGATATAAGTTACTTAAGTTACAAACTTATAAGTTTGTAAGAAAGTTAAAAATTACTTTATTTGATTGAATAAACTTGATTAAACTGGAGCACCCACCCCACTCTTCTCATTAATCAAATATATCGTGAAAAGTCAGCTGCAAGTAGTTTAGATGTTGAACACAGCGAATTAATTTAATGCAATAACAGTGTTGTGCCTTGGATGGGACTTTGTCAAACATTGAGCCCTCCTACCCCCTACCCCCACCTCCTACCTGGGCCGCAAGATTTAGTCAGCGAGACTCATTGTTCCGGCAGGATACTAGCCTACTTGATTGAGTTGTTACACGCTAGCTTAACTCCGCAAGCACGCTCATCTCTCTCAAATTCTCCCCCCTCATTCCCTCTCACTCACTCTTGATAGTGCGTCATCTCTCTGTCTCACAAGGGCGTCTTCCAAGCAATGCTATCCTGGTTGGCGGCCATATTGATCTAACATACTCCAAGGCCATCAGTCACTGAGTCAGTGGGTGTTTCTAATAGAGAGATACGTGACACCAGGAGCTTCCCACTTCCAAAAACAACACATCTCGATGCGGTTGGAACTGCTTTGTCAGGCTGTTGAAAGGAATGATCTAGTTGGTTTTCTTAGGATGGTTGATTCATATTTTAAATTTGGAGCAATGTTGTTTGAATTTTGCATACTTTTGCTTGAATTTTATCATATCAATGAGATAAGGAAGATGTGATATTTTGTAATATTGTACAAGGAATGAATAAATTTGAATTTGAATTTGATATCATCCTTTTGACTTTTGATTTCTTACTGGTGAAACGTTTTTTAATATGAGAAGATTTTGACTAGTAGGAAATCAAAAGGCCAAAGGATGACACCCCTTCTTCTCTATATCGAAGAGCACGTTTAACTATCGGTCCCGGCTGAAGTATTACGGTTGTAAGGTTCATTGACGGCTTAAATTACACATCGGCTTGAATTCAGTCGAGGTCGGACCTCCCGCAAGGGACTCTTCACCTACAAAAGTCATACGAATTTATTTTACTTTTTACTGGTGATGTGGACTAAGAATTGTACATGAGTAAATTTGGTGAAAGGTGATATATACAGTCAACCACATCCAAAACATTACCGAACTTACTAAAATTACGTAGCGTATTCTTTTTAATCAACGTTCAGTAAATCAGTTTGACAAAATTTCAAGTCTATAAATTTGTCTATAAATAATGTCTGTAAAATAATAATCTATAAATTTGAAACTTGAATAAATATTGTTATCCTTCTATATGGGAGTGTGTAAATGTTAGTACACAATTTCTTGGTTTCTTTCAAATACAAAATTCTTATTCCTAAAGCAATTCAAAGTAAAATCTAGCAGAATTCATTTCTCAATTTCCAACTACGAAAGACTGAGAAGTCCTGTTAGAAAAGGTGTAATATGAGGATTTACTTTCTCAATACTAGGATTTACATTAACTAAACATTCAAAAAATTGAGATGTATAGTATCATCTATTCCTTCCATCTGACTGTACATTCAAATTGAAAACTGAAAAAAATTGCAGAGAAAGAGTATCATTCACATTTCGAAGATTCTTCCAATTTTGACAATCCCACTCCTCAAGCAACACAGCATTCATTCAAGCACTCTTAATTTCTTAAGACAGTCAATTTCGAACTTCCTCTTCCGTCTTGCGAACAAACTTTGGACAGTCCGTCCATTGAGTGAGAGAGGCAGCCATGATAAGATTCACTCTACACTGTCAGCATTTCTTACAAAACTTACACCAACGCCGATGCCAACAGTAGAAAGAGCACACAGTAAAAGAAGCACGCTCCATTTGGAAGTAGCCTGTATCATCCACTCTGCGCCAACAATACGTCCAATCAGCACAGCTTCCAATGAGCAGACAACTCGATTCTTGCCGTACAACCCGTGAATATAAAGATCGCTCCGATCGATTCCCATCCCGTCCCGTCCGGTGAACTGTGAATGGTGTACGAACATGGACTGAATCTCAACTCGCAACGTTCCATTCAATCTTATCCACACTCGAGCTGCACAATGTTTATTTCCAATGTTGAACTTTGTGAGTAACAAGTGTTCAATCCGGAACTGAGTAGGAAACGGATTGAATTATTATAGAACTTACGACTGAGAACGTGCAGATGAGTGCTGGTAATATACAATAGGGAATAAGAACAATTTCTTGTACAGAAACTGCAACTCAAGACAATAACTTCAAGTCAATGTAAGGAGGAAAGCATGGGATGAATTTTGAGAGATTGCAATTATATTATTTCTTCGAATTATTGAAGCAGATTGAATTATTGTAGAACTTACGATTGAGAACGTGCAGATGAGTGCTAGTAGTAGGGAATAAGAACAATTTGTTGTACAGAAACTGCAACACAAGACAATAACTTCAAGTCAATATAAGGAGGGAAACATGGGATGAATCTTGAAAGTTCGCAATTATGTTATTGCTTCAAATCCATAAACATGGACTGTAAGAGAATCAGAAGTAATAGTTTTATTCTTTCACAATATTGGAACATATCTACAGTGTGTTCAGTGAATCTTCGGAGTGATGTTTCTTCTTATAAAGTCGGATTTCCACATATCAGTATCAGTGTACGTATCAGGTGAAGTGGAAATATAATTCCTATGAGTTCTTATTGAACTATTCATACTACTCGTCCAGACTGTGTGGGAATATTCCCATTGGAACTCTTAGGAATAATATTTTCACTGCTCCTATAACGTACACTCATACTGATATGTGGGAATCCACTTTAAAACTTTCCCCACCTACAAAAATCAATACCAATATTTAATCAATTGCAATCAGTTAGTTCTTCAATCACTACAGTTCTTAATACAATAGACCATTCACAATCCACGATTATTTCGATAAGTATTAGTTGAAAATGTTATTATTATACAGTAATAACTATAAGGTAGTAACTATTCTCCTCCAATCCGGAAAATTAAAATAACAGTTTCAACTAATACTAATCGAAATAATAGTGAATTGTAAATGGTCTATTGTATTAAGAACTGTAGTGATTGCAATTAATCAAATATCAAGAGGACTGATAACTTTTCAAAGTAACATTGGTAACAAAGGTGTGTGCTGATATAGCTAGTTGTTCTTGTGGTAAGATACAATACAAACTGTCAGCCTTGATTGCATGGGAAGCGTTCACATTATTCACAGGCAATGCCGACAGTTTGAAGTATAAATGATGCTGTAGATGATTCCAATAAACCGAATTAATTAGAGAAGACTAACTGGATTCCATTCAATATTCCAATTACCAGTGAGTCTTACAAGAGACCTGTTGATTTCTCCAAAGTGACTAAATCAGATGCAATCGTGTGTGAACAGAATCGTTGCAGAAGTAGAGAGATGAATGCAGGATTCGAATAGGAATTTGTTGGGACGATAGATAAGCGGATTGAACAGGGATTTTCTAATCCAATTGATCAGATTTCACAAGCAGTCTGAATCTGCTTTACAGAAGCCATAGGACTGCTTTACATTGGAAAATTATCTAGTGTAGGCATGACTCTCGTCATGTCTTGTTGATTCAAATTGTAAAAAGTAATTGATTGATGATTTTCATGAATTTCGTTTTGCACCATTTTGTTGACCTGTTTTCAATAAACTGTTTTTTATTTGATGTATTAATGATACTGAGGTATTCATATTGCGATATTGAGGATGAGATATTGAGTACAATCCTGTAATTAGATTCCTAACAGTGGTTTGACCGATAATTAACTATTGAATGCGATGAACGAGGTATTTAATAATGTAGAGTTGACTGACTGAATTTACTTTCCATATTTCCTACTCCGGAGAACCATCTTGTTCAGTTTGAAATTGCAGAATTTGAAATTACGTTGAGTGTGATATTCTCCTTGACACTAGCACTAGCGGTATTTATTCAATATTTCAATATCCAATTCAATTTATTTTTACACACACATACAAGTTAAATACAGAGAATAACAAAAAGAACTCATGCAAACAACAGCAACAACAATACACATTAAAACAAAATAAAAAGAAAGTGGTACAAGAAAAAGGATGGAAGATTGAAGGGTTTTTCCAACTATAAATATCCATGTACTAGGGAAACCTTCAATCCTTAAGAAGGTAAAAAAGGTATCAGGAAAAGTGAATAGACGGTAGCTGTGAAAGGATTGATTGATTGTTTGAGTAGTTTATTCATGTAGATTACAACAATATATACTGGCTTATACACTTATATAAAATAGCTTACAATACAGCAAAATTATAGATGAATTTACATAATATAGACTGAGAAAATTATTATTGAACTGTATATGATATGAAAAAAGATATTAAAAAAAGGATGGAATAGGGTGAGAATAATAAGGGAAGGATGGAAAAAGAAATCAATAGGACCAGTGTTAAAAAAAAGATTTGTTATACTAGATGAATATTACAAATGATTGCAGAATAAGCAAGCACACAAGTCAGAAGAGTAAACTTTGAAGAGAAACATCTCATAGAAAAAAGAAGTATGATGATAAATTCTCAAAATCTTGATTATAGACATTGAATTATTCTAACCTAATTTAAAATTACCTAATTCAAAAAATTAACAATCTTTACCATTATAAGTCTTCACCATTAGTCTTATGCAATCGATGTTTTTGACAATCCATTCCACTGGAGTCACAATGCATCTCATATTTCAATGCAGTTGACATAAATGATGTTTTAAGAGCTTCTATGATAAGATAGCTGAATATTTATCTTGAGTTTGGTTCTTGAGAACAAATCATGATGATGTGAATGGAATAAAGTTGAGATGAGGTAGATGAATACGGTTGTAGATTGATAGAATAATGTGAAAATACTTGGAAATTGCTAAAATAGTGAATCCGGAGAAAACAAGCAATACCGATGGAGACGAATAAATATAGCAATTTCTCTCGAATGCAATTTTTATCAGCTCTATGTTCTATCTCAACGCCCCAAGCTCTCGATTTATGCATTGAAAAAAGAGATACGCCAAGAATTGATTGGCAAATAAATATGGACTCTGCTCACATGGAAACAATAAATTCGAATCATTGATCTATTCCCTTTTCTACCTCCAGTTTGCTTCTTCTCTTTCTCTCTTCTCTCCTCTTTCGCAACAGACGCCAAACTCTTCCCCTCCCTCATCCGCCATCCGCCATTAACCTAAAGTTCAGTTGCACTGAAATCGGCTAATAAATTTCAGCATGAAACTACACAAGTCGAACCTTCCCGCCAATAATCATTAATATAACTTCCTCCTGAAATGGCTCGGAGTTTCCAATTAGAAACAGCTATTTATCATTGCTCAATACTGGAAAATGCATTTTCCGGCCGGAGAAAAACTCGGGGAAAATAGGGCCAGGTCGGAAAAATATTCTTGCAGCGAATGGAAATGGGAGCGCTGCTCTCCCTTTTGTGGCGCGGAAATGAAGGTCTTTATAATAATCTGTGGAGCGCTTACTTAACAATGGCCACAATTAGAACCTCTGTACCTCATTTCCTTCATTATCTGTTAGATTTCCTGGGATCTTACGTTGTTATTGGCTGCATTTACACTCACTATCATCTGCTCACAATATTCACAACCTAGAATTATCTTTCAGTTTACGATAGAGCTTGGAAAAACACCGATTGAATTGTACTGCTCGGTGTGCGTTATGAAGGCAATGATGGGATTGACTTCCTGGTGCTCTCATATATGTATATCTTCAAATAAATGAATAATAATCATTATTCGTGCGTAAATCAGTAGGATATTCATACTAGTAATTCTGTGAAGAGTGAACCTCGCGCTCAGTGAGTTACATTGACCTGTTGTTATGTTTTCTCAAAAATTAATTAATAGTTTATCAATTTAAAGTGTCTAGAAAAAATCCTAAATAAGCATACAGCTTTCTGTCCTATCGTACCGTGACGTCCCGGAATGTGAGTGTGAGCGCTGTTATCAGGTCTGGCTGCCGTAGATTCGCCAATCCAATCAACTCATCAGAGAACATTCTGTGTTGTTGTGTTGGCGAAAAATCGGTGTGTTGAAATTAACAAAATAAACTTCCATAATTCTGATTTCCTACAAACTTCATTTCTCACTTTTCATTATTTTAGTAATCAATTTCTTTTCAATAATATTTGTTTCAATTTCAATCATCAGATTAAAAAAGGAACATATCCGTCAAATTTCATGAAAATCTATTGCTGCGTTTCGCTGTAAATGCGCGACATAATTATAAACATTTAAACATGAAGAGAAATGCAAAACAGTCACTTGAATCTTAGACCTCACTTCGCTCGGTCAATAACTATGAGATGGAGTGTATAAATTCGAGTTACCGGACATGAAAAAATCTTTATAATAGCATATTAGATATTATTAATTATATACATGATAAAAATAGCAATCTATCAATCAACTTCCTCCGGTTTTTTTATGCAAAATACGGTAACCAGAGGGTTTATTTTGTTTTTTAACAATGCTTGACAAGGAAGTTCATAGTGGAGGATCGTAAAATATAGATGGGATTTGACTGAATGTGAA
The DNA here is from genome assembly GCF_014356525.2 of Nilaparvata lugens. Taxonomy (NCBI): domain Eukaryota; kingdom Metazoa; phylum Arthropoda; class Insecta; order Hemiptera; family Delphacidae; genus Nilaparvata; species Nilaparvata lugens. The sequence continues at coordinate 14,092,801 of NC_052510.1, forward strand.
GTAATTACAAAGCGGGTCCAACAGGTAGGTTCGATGAGATTGTTTCTGACATCAGAAAATGAGTGGTACGACGATTGAGAGACTTAGTTGGTACAAAAACACTATGCAATGTTCTTTAGCAGGATTGTGGGTAAATAAAATCAAGATAAAATACTTTCGAAATTTATGGAGAGCTGGTTGATGAGAGATAATTTATGAAAGGTGGATATTGATGATTTAAATCTCTTCAATAAAATGATCTTATTTGGGATACCTAATTTCACTGAAGCAAATAGAATTTTATTGAAATATGATATCCGATTGAAACTAAAAGCAAAATAATTATAAAATAAAAGGGAACGAAGCAAGTAGAGTGGATATGAAAAGGCTTTTCATCTATTCAGGGGTTTATTGCAAATGTTCACTAATGATCCCATCTAATGAAAAGTTTCATTTGACAAATCAATCAGCTAGAGAAGAACTCCTCCCGAATCAACTCTACCTCGAACTCAAAACTAATGTACTGTTCCCTCTTTTTCATATCTCTCTGCTGTCGAGATAGATCTAGGAGTGTGATCCTATTTCCTTTTTGTTTTCCCTGTAGATATCGTCTCTTCTGTTATTTTTAAAACCAAATACTGTACGGGCACACATAGCTATGCAATTATTTTTCTCATCAATATTTTCAGTTCTTCAGCAACTATATTTACTGTACGGATCTGTTGAGTATCTCTGCATAGATGAAGTTTACGAGGTACAAAAAATGTTCTCGAAAGTTTCATCATGTATATCATAGGATGTGTTGTATGGAACTAAACCACAACCTTATTTTCAACTGTAATCCAGTCCCTCTTTCGATGATCCTCCTAACCCTCCACAATTCCAAATAGTGCAGAGATGGACGTTTTTCAATTAAGAACGGAATTCAATTAAACTGGAGATCTGGCTGCATTGACTGATTTTGTGTTGTTCCAGTGGTCACACAGCGATTCAAAGCAAATAGTGCTGAGGAATCTGGACTTCACTGCTTCAGGTGTCTACTCCTGTGAGGTGACCACCGATCATCCTATCTACACGAAACCTTCTGATGATCAAGAGCTGACCATAATGCGTGAGTAAACATGTCTTCACATATCCTAAACAGAATCATATCATTCGTTCTATTCGTTGGTTACCCATTTCATAATCTAAATCCTTCATCAATTTGTTTTTCCTTGTAGTGCAAATCGAGAGGTGAAAAGCATTAGCTTATAATTTGAGAATTATACTGAATTGATGTCATATTAGAGAATACAAGCCTTCAATGTCACACTTACACTGCATGCATTATCGTATAAAGATTGATCGCACAATAATTAACGAAATCTCTCAAAGAATCCATTTGTTCTCAGTGTTCTCACTCCACATGAATTGGAATGTACCAGCATCCAATTTGGGGTATCCTCTTTTTTCAGATGTATTCAAATAAATTGACGAGGGAATTTAATCTTGACAAGACAAACAAAGAAGATATGATTTCTCAAACCTCACAGAGCTCCCAGTCTAGATGATATGCGGATCAGCTCCCATCTATTTTGAGAAAATAAATTGTAATGTATCACGTTTGATGGCATAAAATTGAAACAGCTTCTTGAATAGGAAGCAACATATGGAGTAGTTTATAAATACTATCAACTCCATCCGCATTATCATAAAGCCCGATATTTTAATAATATCACTTGTATAATTATCAAGAGAACTACAAGTAGAACGACTTCTCATACAGGTTCACACAACTACGAATACAACATGTCTGATTATTTATGAACATATTATTATTGAGGGATATTCCTGGAATAATGAATTATCTGAGCTCTTGTTTGAAACTGATTGATTCATACAAGAAGTAGCTCATCAAAAATTATAGGGAGAGGGAAATTAAGGTAACCTTGTGCTATTCCTCTCCCAAATTTACACATTGTTACACATTGTGCGAAATAAGATACGTCTTATAGTTGTTCACTTCAAAAAATTTTCAGTTCCTAATTATAATAAAGTAGATTTTTAAATTCAGATGTTTCAAAACCAAACATATGTAAAAGAAAAACTTCACACTATTATCACGACAACTTCAGATACGGCTGTTCAGCTCTTGATAGAATTAGTAATGAGTGAATATGATAAATGTGGATTAGAAGCTGTATTGAAAATGGTAGCTGTGAAGAAGAGCGTAAATTACAGAGAATATATTATTACGATGAAATTATAGATGGATAAATATGATGAAGAAACCTATATTTATGATGGAATACGTGAGGATTTCCAGGGAAAGCGTGTAGGTGTTAGTCACCGAGCGTTGACAAAATTCAGCCGGCAATCTGTTACTCAGAGAGTTTAAATCCTGTCAAAAAGACATTGAATCCCTTGCGGAATGGGAATGCACGCCGTTCTGTGGAGGCAAAATGGCTTTCCAGGAGTGTGATTCACATCAGCCTGTCAGTATTATTTGAATGGGACGCAATGATTTTACAAATAATGAATGCTGACTATTCGAAGTGTGCTTTGCAGGTTGCAGGTAGTGAGATTCAGAAGAGCCCTGTCAGCATTGGTTGGATGGAAAGCATTGATCCAACATATATAAGGTATGCTGACAGTTTGAAGTGGCTTTACAGGTAGTGAGATCAGCATCAGTCTGTCAGCATTGGTTGAATGAGTATTAATGATGTTATATAAATGAGGAGCACTGACAATTTTTAGTGAACCGACTGTTGAATCGGGGAATTCCAGGCGCGTCTGTTTCAGCTCCAGAATCCTCCAGCTCCAGTCAGCTATACATCACAACGGCAGCCACCATCTTGGAGAGACCGCTTTGATTTCGGAATCTGGTGGAGCTGCGCAATTCTCTCCAGACCTGCATCTCTACGACTGTGACGTCATGAATTATTCACATCATTTATTACGAAGATGCGCCTTTAATGTAGTTGGGGAATAATTACTGTTTCTGAAGAGCAAGAAATATGGAAATATGAAAGTGTGGTTATAAAGATACAAGTTGTGTGATATGCAGTATTCCAAAATACGAGTTACAGGAATGAAAACCATAATGGTTTTCATAAAGTTTCAAATCATGCAAAGCTTTATAGTTCCAAATGTTTTATTTATTTGAACAAAAAAAGTGAGTTACAAAGATATACATTATAACATTTAGTTTTTGTACGGTTATCTAGTGCAGCTTAGAAATTGCCTTAGAACTAGACAGGCCTACACACTTCCAGACCAGACGAAAGACTCAGACTGGTCAGTCTCTGTGGTCTGGTCTGGAAGTGTGTAGGCGGCTTTAGTATGCTACACACGTCAGGATGGTAGCTGCGCTGAAGTTTAGTCGAAGCTCTCTCAAAGGGCAATCAGCATCCTCGTGAAGTCGATTTGTGGTAAAAAACGTTGATAGTTTTGGTTCTAAAACTATGTTTATTTTTGCCTATAAAAATTTTCAGAAATAATTATTACAACGATCTCCGGTTTTTTTACTTTCCTTGCCCTATTACCATAGGTAAGGAAAGTATTGCTTTCCGAAAAAAATAAGGTACCCCAATTTCTAAATTTCCCCTGAGTTTTCTCAAGTGAACTGTTAAGGTGCGTACAGATATACGCGCCGCGAACATGAGCAATTTACTTTTAATTAGCTGACTATATCTGTATTTTTACAGAAACGGTAAGATACATATATAAAAAGCTCTGGCATCAGCTGATTAAATGTGAATTTATTTCTCATGTTCGCGGCGCGTAAATCTGTACACACCTTTAGATGAATATTGAGAATGGATAACCACTATTTCTTCAACTGGGATTTATAGAAATCAGGAAGACAGGTTTTCACTTAGTTCTTCTTATCTTTTGTGGAAGGGTGTTGGGGTGTGAACAATATAGCCAACAACAATGATGTACGTTTGGTTTGGAGTACACCTTGATCATCGGCTTCAATATTTCCAATCGTTATTCAACTTCGTACATACTCATCATGCAGGAAACTCATTTAGCATATTCATATTATGATCTTGAAAAAATTTTTCAATAAATCATGAAGGATACAAGTCCAACTCAATAATGGAAATTAGAATGGAAAAGAAACCGAAATCATGAGTTACGTTACTGGAATATGTACTAGTAAGGTAGAAGTCTTGAAAATCTCAATTCCACGATTGAGCCTTGACCATGATTGCTGGTAGTGGTTTCAACAAGCATACTTATCAAATTATGTTCCACCTTATGAGTAACCTCCAGTTGGATTTAACAGGTTTATAATGGAATCTCACACTTTTTATAAAATGCCTTATTGCAATTTCAGAATGCTGTTTTAAGGTTCACACTACCACACTGCGAAGTTGTTTTAATCCTCTATTCTATCTACGTCTAAAACTAAGTTTTTATAGAAATATGTTGCTTATCTGAATTGAATACTTTGTGGCGCTGTGGTGAGCAGTGGACGCGCGGTCTGCACCATCAATCTATGACGCTCTCTTGTCTGGTGATGACACTCCCCCGAGAGTTTCCAGTGATAAATCATGGCCAGGATTATCTGCCATGAATTTCATTGCACATTTTTCGCCTTCTTTGCAGCCTTGAAATGTTCAAGGCAGTGAGTAACTTCAGTGAAGTTGGAGATAACAAAGAAGGAATCTGTGGACTGAACAGTTTTCACTTTAAAAATATGGGAAGCTGTGATCAAATATTCTTAATCATTACGATAAGCCTAGTTTATAGCTGTTGCTTCACAACATAACTGTAGTACTGCTAAGATACACTGCCCAGTTTTTCGTAATAATCTTATATCACACACAGGACCTGGTTTAAGGAATAAAAGAGCTAAGATCTCAGGTGTTAACTGAAAGCCCGATTCCTCTTAATAAGGATGTTTTGATTGGAAATTCTATATTCCAATCATTCTTCTCCCCAATATGGTGGATAAGTAAACAATAGGCTATACTTCAAATGGAACAGCCCTGTTTCAAGACTATGAATTTAGCATGAATTGATTTCTGGAATATTCTCCCCACATAGTATAAATGATAGTATTAAACGGAATAGATGATTTAATTGTGTACGTATATAACATCTCAATTTGTATGTAGTCGTATTATAAACAGTTGCAGACAGGTCTTGAAAAGATGAAGGTGGAATCAGCCACTGTCACTACCTGGCAACTATAGAGACTCGGAGCCAGCAGTAAATGATTCTAGTAACCAGTAGTTTTCACCAGCAACAGCCTGGTACTTAATGCGTTACAGCTCTCAAAACAGTACTATGACAATAGTATAATGCACAGGAATCCCAGTAAAATACAAGATAATTAGCCATCGTGATGAAATACATTGGAGTCTCCACAGCTCGATAAGATGATAGGTCTCTCTCAAATCGTTCACATTATCTACAAAAACAACGTCATAGTTCCTGAATTACTTGAATTAAATAACACAAATTTTTTTTCACTTTTTGTGTAGTTGAGAAGTTGATATTGTGGTAATTATTCATATTGAATGAAAAAGACTAAGAAATTGTCAATTAGTTTGTCTTTTAGTTTATCAGAGATTGACAATGGTGTAATAACCGAAACCGATCTTTCTAAGTATCAATAAATCTGTGTCTTAGTCTTCTTCATTCAACAAATTATTATTGTCGGTAGATACAAGCATTATCATAAAGCATGATAATCATGGCTAGGATTACGGCCATCGTGGTGCAATACATTGGAGTCTCAACAGCCTTATAAGATGATAGGTCTCTCTCAAATCGTTCACATTATCTACAAAAACAACGTCATAGTTCCTGAATTACTCGAATTAAATAACACAAATTATTATTGTCGGTAAATACAAGCATTATCATAGAGCATGATAATCATGGCTAGGATTACGGCACAGGTGTTCTCTTCTAGTAATGATAGGATTTTTAAAAAGAAGGTCAGATTATTGAGATTTCAAGGTGAGGCAAAAATGATGAAAAATCCAACCTCTATGATGGCCAAAATGTAAACTAGGCATTGGAGGAGGAAGGGTAGGAGCAGGAGGAGGTGGTGGAGGAGGAGGGGGAAGTAATATTTGGGAGTCCACACCTACTGTGCCTTATTGGATTGTAAGATGTATAAATTAAGGCTGAGGAAATATTATGCATAAAACGTGGATGGAGTCTGAATACGAGATTCAGAAGAGAGCAGGGTTTGCTGATAAAAAAGAAGGACGAGAAGAAACGCATAACTTATGCGTTGCATGTTTTCGTGATCTTCTACGAAGCCTGAACGGCTAAGAAAGCAGGAATAATCAAGTTAGCTGTGGAAGGTCCTGGAATTAAGGATGGGCAGGACGAAAGGACCCCCAGGGACTCGGTCGGAAGAGGGAGAAGGAAAAGAAGGAATGAATAAGGGGTAAAAGGAGTGAATAGGCAAACTTTGAAAAAAGATGAGGCGGAAAGTGCTTTCTCCGAATTCAAACACTCTGAATTAACGGTTATCCAGTTGATTTTTGTGAAAATATTTGTGTTAGTTCAGGAGAATGTCAATTTATAATTCACCCAGATCCTGTTGACCTTTGTATTGTTTGAGGTACTCTTTTCGATTGAGTCGAGTTTTTTAGAATTTTATTCTCACATGATACAGTCCGCTTCTTGGAATTTCCGTTCTGCTTCACTGAGGTATTTTTATCTACGGGGAAAATTTCGCTAATGGGAAAAAAATGTTAGATGTTGGAGTTTTCACGCTGACGGGACATTTGCTCATAAGATGAAAAAGTTAGAATCACAAGTTTGTTTGTTAGAACAGTTTTGAAAGTTTGTTAAAATCACAATTTTTCCCCTTTTATCTCGCTACAATGTTAGCAATTCTAGGAATGTATCAGTTTGTTGACTTATAATTTGGAATTCTGAGAATCCCACTCTTTAATTATGCAATGTTGAGTCCAAGAGATTGAATATTAAGTTTATATCTACCAATAAATTCAATAATGTTCGTGAAATAAATAAATAGTCTCTCCTACATGCGACAGGCTATCCAATCGCAAGAGTTCTGACTAAGGGAGAATACCAAGTAGTGTTCTCTTCATAGAATTGATTCAGTATTGGAGTATTCATCCTTCCTTGGATCATATTTAGCATGGTTTATCATTTATATTTGATACAGCAAACAATACAATAGTCAGAAACCAAAAAAACAGGCTATTGCCTTTTTATGTATTTATATATATTTATAAATAGATCTACACATCGCAAACAGTCATGAGGTTTTTATGTAAAGAAAAATTAGTAATAGATTAGTCTAGCTTGTCGATCCTGATATAACGAGAATACAACTCTAATGATATTCTTTATTCCTCTATGTTCTTATAATACTATTTTATTATTATTCGGTATCAAATCAAATCACTTTTATTTTGACACCATCATGAATGACACTTCACATTATATAACATTTTGTAGATAATATACTTATCCAACGAGGATTCAACAGAAATAAAATGAATTTTGTTACATCATACAAAATTATGAATCACTATAATTGGACAAAACAAAAATACTACTTGCTGAATTATAAAAAACTTGTTTGCAAGTAGGAGTCTCTTGTGAAAAAAACACTTTATACTGATATATAATACAGTTAGTCCAGTCACTATATACATTGGTGCACGCAATTTATATTGTAGTTCTGATTTTTTAAATATATTATTTGGGTACATAAGAGAAGTCCAGAACCAATTTCTTCATGCAAAATTTCCTTGTGCTAGATACAGTGTGGCCCAAAAAACTCGTATTTTCGGTCATTTTCCAGTTTTCAGCTATTTCTGCCAAATATCGTAATCGGCCAAAAAATTTGCTCCTGCTTTTAGATTATAAAATTCGGTACACTCTATCTCCAATGAGCACTGAGCTATGATTTTTCAAAAATGAGTGAAATTTGAAAAGAAAATCAATTTTGATGAATTTTAGTTTTTGGTCAACAATATCTTCCAATTGTTACCATTTAGATGTATAATTCAAAATCCCTCTGGGCGTATTTTTGTGCTCTACAATCTGAGATCAGGTAGAGCGCTCTATCTCATATAGATTTCCAGGTACACCTGACAACAATGCTCCTTGTATTGTGAAAAACACCTCATTTTCAGCTTCAACCATCATCAACAACTACATTGTCCTCACGTTGATATTTCGCACAATGACATAAGTTCATGAGATCATGTTCTATGAGAATCACTCCTTAGTTGCACTTTATTTCAGTATTCCCTAGTGGAGAGGCGCGTTTAATGACACCTCAAGGATAAAAATCTCAAACACATAACTTTTGACACAATGTTTAGATTTCATCGTACTACACTTTATTTTTCTCGGCTCGTCAAGGCGATCCTAAATCATGCATCATAAGTCAAATTTGGTCAAAAAATGGAAAATTTATTGTTGAGTTTACTTAAGCCCATATTCCAATACAAAAAAAAATGGCCAATTTCTATATTCAAAGCTATTTATCTCGGTAACCTCTTATTATAAAAATCATTACTTGATCTTGAAATGTACAATATAATTTGCTCTTTCATCGGCTGTAAACGATTCATGAAAAATATGTTCGTAAAGTGATATTTGGCAGTTCTATGATAAAGAAAATTGATTCAAGCTAGATGTTAGGCAACTGAGCTCGTAGAGGATGAATTCATCTACAATTCGGAATCAATCGTGAGTTTCTATCAGACTCGTTTTAGAAACTCTTGATCAACAGAAAATTCACGAAAAAATGTAAAAACTGAAATCGACATTATTTTTAAAAACTTCTGTAACTTTCGAATTGTATTGGAATCAAGATTATTATTATTTTATTGGAGTGGGTGGAGGGGGAAAATTTTCAACTACAATATAAATTGCAAGCAAACCCTTTTTTTTATGTCTATATTGACTGGACTAGGTAAACTTTATGCTGATACAAAATAATGATTTGACATCAATCATTCAAAAACTCTTCTCAAGGAGAAATGAATTTAAATTTTCTGTTGCAAAATCTCATGCTACAGTGCATATGCGTGCATCAACTTCTCGTGAACAACTTTATAATATCTTGGATCCCCTGAAGCGAAAATACCTACTTGGGGGCGAAGAGTCTACAGCCACAATTCACATACTGTTCTAGGGGTTGGAGAAAGGAACCTGGAAGTGTAACTGATAAACATCGAGGGGGAAAAGTGAGATAGCTACAGGTTTGTAGCAGCAAGCAAAAACAGGTTGCTGTTATGTTACACTTATGAAACGGCAACAGCATTCAAAGCGAGGCGAGCTGATGATAATGTAATAGTGTTGTTGCCACTCTTGAGCGGTGTAATAGCATTGACAGGAGAGCCAACTACGTACACTGTCAAATTCAATTTTCTGCTTCGGAAGCGAAACTAGAAATAATAATAGTGGAGTTTTGCTGTGGAACAGCGGTAGGGGGTAGGGGAGGGTTTGCAGCAGAGCCTCCATCGATACGAGAACATCCAAGGGGACCAGGAACCAGGGTTGTGTGGAATTTCGATAAAAATGAGCCAATGGGGTGGCTGTTTCACAAGACGGGGGGAGGGGGAGGTTGAAGAGTCAGGCGCTCCTTCGGGGAGTTTCCTCTCCCTAAACCCCCCCTCCCACCAATTGGAGATTGTTTGCTGTGGCGGTGGAGTGAGAGAGAGTGAGTGCGAGAGTGGGGAGAGGAAGAGGAAGAGAAGGCCCCCCGTTATGATATACGGCACTTTAAAATATGTTCCCCGGAAAACTCTTCTATTATCCGATGGGCCACAGCTGCCGTGTAACGCTAGTATACGATTCACTCAAAACTGTCAGAATGGATCAAATGAGAAGCATTGATTTTATCTTGTTAGAAATACTGACAGTGTGGAATGTAAAGGTCTTTACTCTGTTCTGGACATGCTGGTGCACGAAAGACGGCGAATGTTTTTGTGCTGCATCGTGCACAAATATGTGCGCGTGTGTGAGTGCGGGAGGTAGGCCTCGATGAAAATTTATAAGTGGAGAATAGTGGCCGATAAATATTTATGGGCAATTGATCAATTCGGCCAAGGTCGGTCGCTTGCTGCAATAGGAGCTGCATCATGTCCAATTTTATCTATTGGAATAGGAATTTCTACAACATTATCTATAGAAGCATCCTCTGTGGATGATCTACAAGATTATTTTGATCCTAAGAATTTGGCAAATTTAGACTTGTATTCATTGATTAATTCCCTGTTTTCTTTTGAAAATAAATATTATTATTCTACAAACTTTAGAATCTATTTTCTGACGATTCTGATAAATATGAAAAATATAATGAATTATTGATCTGGTTTTCAAAACATTGATTTGGAATCTGATTCAAAAACTTTAATGCACAGAAGTTGCTTTACTATGCCAAAGAATATTATATCAAACCGTCAGGCCCGGCTGCAGGGGAGGGCGGACCGAGCGGTCACCCGGGGCGGCAGATTTTTGGGGGCGGCAAATTTCAAGGAACGGAAAATTTTTCAATGCAAATGAATAATAAATTCATAATATTCAATGTGAATGGTGAAATTTTATAAGAAGCTTTTCCAAACTCAAGCTAATGAAGACATATAATCTAAGATCAACAATATCCCAGGAACGTCTGAGTGGTCTAGCGAACATAAAATAGCTCAGTCCCTAGATCTTGAAGAACTGGATAAGGAATTTTTCTATGCAAAGGTCAGACGAGTTCTACTCAACTAAACAGGTGTGTTGAACAAACTCGTGTTGTAGCAATTGTAGTTTTAATTACTCAGCAAGTTAAATAGGCCTAATACTCTCTTGCAGTCTCTTGATTTAAAACTACCGTCTTAATTATGTTTTCTTATTGTGTACCGTATCTGTTCCGAACATAAAAATAGTTTAATCAGATATTTTGTGTTACTGTTCTAGTCCAGTCAACGAAAGATTATAGAGGGAAAAGTTTGGAACACAATTTTCAACTCCACAGCTCTTTTGAGAATAGTGAGAGGATTAACATCCTCTCACCAACCCTTACCCCAGTCCTCACCAGTCCTCACCCCAACCCCATGTGCTTAAGGGATGGGGGTGGTTTGAAAGTACCATTTTTTCATTGTTCGCATATATCTCGGTAACTATGCATCTTATGAACATTTGTACTTTGTACAAAATTGAAGCACACAAAATTACCAACAAGTTTTGTCCTTTACATTTTTTCCATATCTCTTATAGTTTCTGAGATATCCGCTCTTGAAGGTGAGGCATTTTTTGAAAAAAACACTTCTGCCTCCAATTTTTTCATCTTTTCGGCCTTAAAATTTTTGAACGATTGATGAAGAAAATCCGTGCTGATTATGAGCTGATGGAGCTTCAAATTGAAGATAATTTAAGATAATTCAATTATCTTCAATTTTATGTACATTTTCACTATTTTACGAATTTCCCTACGACTGTTGCAGCAGTTTTAGTGTTGAGAGTGAAATTTTCTGTTCAGCAACAATAGATCAGTTGACAATGAAATTTGGAGGGGAATGTTTGGAACTCAATTTTAGACTTTGCAGCTTTGATGACACTAGTTTGGAGGTGAGCATATTAAAAATCCCAACCCCTATATCATGTGCTGAAGGGATGAGGGTGGTTTGAAAGTTGCATTTTCCACTTATTACTTACATGCTTATATCTTGGAAACAATGAGTTCCATTTACATAATCAACTACATAAAAATGAAGCTTAATAGATTTCCTACAAGTTTTGTTTGGTAAAGGTTTTCGTAAAATCTGATATTTTTCGAGATATATTTATGTTCTAAAGTATTGCATTTTCGAAAACCCAGTTTTTCTTCCATTTGTCGCTCTTTCAAGTGTTATAACTCTCTTGCGGGTTATATGAAAGGGCTGTCATTGTCTCAACTTCACCCACAAGACTTATAATCTGTTAAGTGTATATTAGTGATAAATGAGAGAGAGAAGTAAATAATATATAGAGGATCTCACCTATCCATATATATTGTTCTTCATCATACTGTAATGCTTCTCCATTCATTTGTTTCAATAATAATTTGTAAAATGAAATATATTTTGAAATTCATTTTACAATAGGTGAAAGCTCAGTGACAGGTATCATTAGTCTATAATACGAGTACATAAGTATACCTATAATGAAGATCAATAGCACCTAACTATTTCCCATTAATATCAGTAGAAAACAGTATCTAGTCTGCTATCTCTACTGACTGTGTGTTGTGTTGTGCGATTTTTCAGAGGGCCAACTGGAGGATCCGAATATTACCTTCCAAAAGCCGGTGTACACGGTTGGAGAGATTCTGGAAGTAAATTGCACATCTGGTATCGCCAAACCCACTCCCGACGTGACCTGGCTTCTAAATGGAAAACAGGTAGGCGAACAACCTATTTTTTCTGCTTTTCAAATCACTGAACGTGTATTTGTGTAGGATTACAGTAAATGATGGGCTCGTTTTTCATCAATTTCACTCTGTTTCATTCGAGAAATACTCGTTCTAGATCTACAACACAGTTTATATCAGTTTTCCGCTACAAACCAGTATATTTGTTGTTCAGTACGGAATTGTTCAATAGAGAGTACAGTTCTAGATCTACAACACAGTTCATATCAATTATTTGCTACAAACCGATATATTTGTTGTACAATACTGTATTGTTCAATAGAGAGTATAATTATTCTGCATCCAAAACGATGAGGTAAATCAGGTGTTTGCTTGAAAAGAGCATTGAAAACACCCAAATTTCATGTTCCATTTACTTCAGAATAGACAAATTTGAGCCAAAAATTTGCATAGAATAGAAGCATTTCCAGCTTTTTGAATTCTGTTCTCCTATTCATGCAAGATAGTCAATAAGTAGAGACAAACAAGTCTATGGATATCTTCTCTGAGAGAAGTTTTCTATTGGTAGTTTCAAAATGTTTTTCGGGGTTACGATAATTCACTATACATGAAGGCTATTCCACTTGCCTAAATGAAAGTTGTACATGCAGTTGAAGGGATTTAAGCAGTTTTTTCAATATCTATAAAAGTCCAGTGAGAAACTGTTTGAACTGTTCTTTCGTATAGTACTTGTTTCATTATTGTAAGTGGAATAGTTTTTTTGTAATGAATTTTCGTAACCCCGAAGAACATTTTGAAACTCTCTGTATTTTGAATTACGTTTTTCATAGGACATGATAATTTCGAAACAGTTACTAATAGGAGTAACATACCAATTCATCCACAGATAACATTTTAGATTGGTTAAGGTTTTAAAGCTGTGGTTTAAAAAATGATGAGACGACATGTGTATATCGTACGGTACAACAGCCAATAAAACTACAAGAAAAAAGCAGAATTTCGAAAAATTTCAAGTGTGAACGAGAATGAACTTTAAAATTGATTTAATGACAAATGCAAGTTTATCATTTATTTATTTATTCAACAATAACGGGAGCACACGGGAAAATCCCAAAAATTGCTCATTTTTTGAAAAAAAAAACAATAATTTGCCCAGTTTTCAAATTAATTCATTCTCAATCATATCCATCACTGATATCCCAATCACAAAATATCCTTTTCATTCGTCGATTTTTATCTCATGCTGAATGAATTTCAGCAATATCTAAGCTGCGGAATGATCCAGACACTATTTCCGTTGGCTGCATACAAAAACCCTTCCCCATTCCACTGTTGCGTTCGGTATGGCTTTGAAAATGACAAGCAACCAACATGAGAAATGGATTTGCTGCGAGAAATGCTGTAACATGTAGTGACAAGTGTTGTGTTGACAATACTACACACCGCAGCCAGTATGATACAGACGCGTTCATATGTTTCTCCCTTACGCCACATTGAATCGACGGAGCGAGAAATGGTTGAATTATTGAGAAAGAGAAAAGGAGAAAAAGAGATAAAAATTAAATGATATCCCCTCATTTATTTAGATTTCAATATAGATTGCCTCTCACATCAATGATAACTTCATTATTTAGAGTGAGAAATGGTGGAGTTGAGTAAGAGGATGATAGATAAATAGATTAATATTAAATCATTTTTCTTCATTCATTTAAATTACAATATAAATTGCCTTGTATATTAATAATAACTTTAACTGACAATGTAGCTTACTATTGAAGAGCCTCACAAGATATGATCTGGAAAGTTCTTGAACGATATGAAGATTGAATGCAATTTGAATTTAAACTGAGATTAGAAAAATGAAGGGAAAAGAGATAACAGAGTTTGTATGAGAGTTTGTATGAAATGAAAATTTCGATTATTTTTCTTCCATGTTGATTGCAAAAGCTACAGGCTTATACACTAATTTACAATAACAATAACAAGAACTCCATGTACATTTAAGTGCAATTTGAATTTATATGGAGATTGGAAAATGAGGGAGAAAGAGATAACTGAGTTTTCATGAGAGGAGGTTGAATGAAGATTGAATTCGAGTTTCTCATCCATGTAGATTCCAAAATAATTATGCTGGTTCATATACTAATTCACAATAACTGACAATATGGTAACTAAACTATTGTAGATTAACTAACTAACAAAGGAGCTTTCCATTGTATTAAATAAATGTCACAAGATATTGGCAATATACTGAGGCATTATTAATAGATGCGAATATGGAATACAATTCGAATGACAATTCTACAATATTGCGTTGTAAAAGCATACCGTACATCTGTAGAGTTCAACCAGATAAGTTCAAACGAGGAAAAACACTCTTTCTTGGAAAGAACGAGGTGGAGAGGAAAAGATATTGGAATTTATAATAATCGACAAGATAGCTGACGATTCAATAAATTCTACAAAGTATGAACTTGAGAATTATTGATCCGTTTGATTATTATTGATTCCAATGTTAGAATACTATTTACATTTCAATTCTATAATATATTGTGGAGTACCTGAATGAATCGATGGTGTCTAAGCTGCTAACCGTCCATTCTTGGAAAACAATGAGGAAAAGACAGAAAAAAAGAAAAAGGAAAAGGATGGCGAGAGGAATAAGATAAACTGGAGATTAGATTTAATTATTTATGTAGATAAAAGTACATGGTAGCTTATACTCTAATTTATGATAGAGTAACTGAAAATATATCTAGTTATTCAATAAATTTCACAAAGTATAAACTGAAATATTATCAATTGATATCAATATGAAATATGATTTGCATTTCGATTCTTTAATATCGCGTTGGAGCTACATAAATCGGCGAAGTCGAGATTATAACCGACCGTTTTTGGAGAATGATAAGGGAGAGAGAGAAAGGAAGAAAGTAGTGCGTGCAAGAGATGATGAACTGGAGATAGAAAGAATGGAGTGTGCGAGGTGATACGGGGTAAGAAAGGAAGAGATAAGAAGAAGGAAAGAGAAGCTGTCTCAAAGATAACAAAGTTTGAAAGCTTTGGAAGGCAGGCAGCGGCGGGCGGCGGGCGGCCTTGCGAGAAAGCAGAGAGCAAACTCTGGAAGCAGCCGCCTAGGAAATTGAAGTTGGGGCCCACCAGCCACCAGTCTATGAGCATATCTGTTCCAATTTAACTACTTACTGTGTGTATAAACTCTTGCACTTCGCAGTGCTTAGTATAATCCACTTGCAACTTTATCGTCGGAGCGTTAGATAGCAACTGGATAAGACGATCGACATCTTGTCTTACTTTTCTTTCAACCTCCTCTCTCTCACTCTCTTGTTTTCCCTCCTCTTATATCCACTGAAACGTAATGCTAATAGTGGTATGTGTATTACGCTTCTTGGCTTCTGATCCGCCGCATATATTTCATGCCGTTTTATTAGCTCGTCTGAAAGTACTGTGTAATGTTATGAAACGCATGATGAAAAAAGTTTGACGCCCGATTCTTACACCCCGTCCAACTTGCTATTCATTTCTGAACTTCTCGGTTGCTGAGAAAAGCTGTAAGCAATTTCAAAGTGCGTTAAGATTATGTGGATCGCGTTATTATAGGAAGGGTGAGGGAAACGTCGATGGAGAGCACACACAAAGAACTTCGGCTTCTTGATTTCTTGCCACCCTCAAGTTTCCTGTCGTAAAGTCATATTAGTAATTACCTATTGAGAAAAGTTCTCTTATATTCTAAAGTGAGATTCACTACCTACTGTCAGCATTCCTCACTAATATAACACTAACGTTCCTTATTCAATCAATGCTGACATAAGTGAGTTCAACTGAATAAATGCTCACTTATATTCTATAGAGAAATTCACTTTAAACTGTCAGCATACCTTATGGATAACACAAATGCTTCTCATTCAACCAGTACTGTCAGAACACTGTCCGCAACACTGAAGGTGAGTTATAATCACAGACCGTGATAAAACATGAGTCTTGAATTCAGGTTTTTATTGCAGTCATTTGAAAGAAGCAATGGGCTTTATATGATGAGAGTTGGATGTTGGAAACATAGAGTTATGGAGCAAGGAATAGTGAAGTTGTTGTGTCCACTGAGTTAGTTTGAAAATTGGTAAGTCATGTCAATTATTTGGTCATGAGCTGAACATCAGTAATTGGGCTGATAGTACAATAGTAGTAGCATGGTATATTGTAAAGATGGTATTTGATGTTTGTATGGCGTTTCAATTGCCCCTCGCGAATGGTGGTGAGCTAAGATCTGGTTTATCAATGCAAAATGAAAAGATTTTGATAAGAATAACAAAGAAGAGAGAAAATCAGCGTTAACCCAAAACGTTATTGCTTCTGAATATAATAGAATACATTCCCCAAGAGGTTGGAATATCCAACAAGGCGGAGAGGAAAAGATATTGGGATTGATAATAATCGACAAGATAGCTGACGATTCAATAAATTCTACAAAGTATGAACTTGAGAATAATTATTGGTTCGTTTGATTTTTATTGATTCCAAAGATAGAATACGATTCCATAATAAATTGTGAAGTACCTGAATGAGTCTATGGTAATCAGATAACCGTACATTCTTGGGAAACGATGAGGAAAAGACAGAAAAGAAGAAGAAGGAAAAGGATTGCGAGAGGAATAAGATAAACTGAGGATTAAATTTATTTATTTATGTAGATAAGAGTAGGTGCTAGCTTATACTCTAATTTATAATGGAGAGATTCAACAACAATAATTACCACTTGCAACGATATACTGTAAATATGGAAGTGGAATTTCAATTTCGGATTTGAATAATTATGTCTATTTTCTCTCTTCCCGGATGTAGTTGAAATATTATTGGAATATTAGCGTTTCTAACAAACAAGACTCATCAAAGCATCAATGGAAGATTGGTATTAAACGTCGTTCTACTTTATGAGAAATCTTGATTCCTCACAACTAGATTATCACAAATTTCCCTTCTATCAATTTCCTCATTCTGTCCATCCATAATGTCTGGAATAAATCACTCCATTCAATTCAAAAGACTGCATCACCCTTCATAAATGAGTTACCACCACACACCAATTGAACCTTTCACTTTCCCTTAGCAAAATAGCTTCAACTGGTTGACATTGCTATTCTTCAACTTTTTGAAAGCAACAATACATCGAAATCTATCACACCCAATTCATAAAAACTCCTCCCATGAATCAAGTACATGCTAAGCTCAGTTTTCCTCTTTCAAATTATGCTATCTATTATTTTATATATCATTGAAATAATTGTACTGATAAATAAAATGAGTGTTTGAAAATGCAAAATAAATGAATCAATCTAGGGAACAATGTTTTCCCACTTTTCAGCGGCGAGAGAAGGAATGTAATGGAGTATTGTTCGGTTACCCGTGCACGGTGAAAAGTCGCAGCGTTTACATTATAGCGTTTACACGGGGCGTCAGGTGTGCACGCGGCCTGTGTAAACATTGCCGAAAGGATGAAAGGAATTTAATCGTGACGCGGCTGTGTTGTCTTTTCCGAGGCGCTCCTCAAACCATAAACAGTTTTCCACGAGACTCCCACGCTTGCCAACGATTTCATTATCTAGGGAAAGAGGGTGGGTGGCAACAAATCTTCGCGAATAGTTTTATCGGTGAGTGAAATAGAGTCAAGAGATAATAGATGCAGTAACTCACCTAACTATTCAGAGCAGAGGATGGCTGAGCTGACTCGTTGATCGTGAGCGGATGATTCACTGTCCTCTACTTTCCTTCCTTCTCACTTTCATTCACTCTTCAGCACTCTGTCTCTCTCTACCTCTACAAGCTTCTATCATCCTCTTCAAGTCTTTCAATATTCTCTTTTAGTTTTTCTCCAGCTTCATTCTGTATCGCTATTCTAGCCGTTTCTCAACTTCTAGTCATTCTATCTCACTCTTCTCCTTTCTCTATAAGAATAACAAAAAAAGAGAAAATCAGCGTCAACCCGAAACGTTATTGCTTCTGAATATAATAGAATACATTCCCCAAGAGGTTGGAATATCCAACAAGGCGGAGAGGAAAAGATATTGGGATTGATAATAATCGACAAGATAGCTGACGATTCAATAAATTCTACAAAGTATGAACTTGAGAATAATTATTGGTTCGTTGATTTTTATTGATTCCAAAGATAGAATACGATTCCATAATAATTGTGAAGTACCTGAATGAGTCTATGGTAATCAGATAACCGTACATTCTTGGGAAACGATGAGGAAAAGACAGAAAAGAAGAAGAAGGAAAAGGATTGCGAGAGGAATAAGATAAACTGGAGATTAGATTTAATTATTTATGTAGATAAGAGTAGGTGCTAGCTTATACTCTGATTTATAATAAAGATATTCATCAACAATAATTACCACTTGTCAACGATATACTGTAAATATGGAAGTGGAATTTCAATTTCGGATTTGAATATGTTTTTTTTCTCTTCCCGGATATAGTTGAAATATTAGTGGAATATTAGCGTTTCTAACAAACAAGACTCATAAAAGCATCAATGGAAGATTGTATTAAACGTCGTTCTACTTTATGAGAAATCTTGATTCCTCACAACTAGATTATCACAAATTTCCCCTCTATCAATTTCCTCATTCTGTCCATTCATAATGTCTGGAATAAATCACTCCATTCAGTTCAAAAGACTGCATTACCTTTCATAAATGAGTTACCTCCACACACCAATTGAACCTTTCACTTTCCCTTAGCAAAATAGCTTCAACTGGTTGACATTGATATTCTTCAACTTTTTGAAAGCAACAATATATCGAAATCTATCACACCCAATTCATAAAAACTCCTCCCATGAATCAAGTACATGCTAAGCTCAGTTTTCCTCTTTCAGATTATGCTATCTATTATTATACATCATTGAAATAATTGTATTGATAAATAAAATGAGTGTTTGAAAATGCAAAATAAATGAATCAATCTAGGGAACAATGTTTTCCCACTTTTCAGCGGCGAGAGGAGGAATGTAATGGAGTATTGTTCGGTTACCCGTGCACGGTGAAAAGTCGCAGCGTTTACATTATAGCGTTTACACGGGGCGTCAGGTGTGCACGCGGCCTGTGTAAACATTGCCGAAAGGATGAAAGGAATTTAATCGTGACGCGGCTGTGTTGTCTTTTCCGAGGCGCTCCTCAAACCATAAACAGTTTTCCACGAGACTCCCACGCTTGCCAACGATTTCATTATCTAGGGAAAGAGGGTGGGTGGCAACAAATCTTCGCGAATAGTTTTATCGGTGAGTGAAATAGAGTCAAGAGATAATAGATGCAGTAACTCACCTAACTATTCAGAGCAGAGGATGGCTGAGCTGACTCGTTGATCGTGAGCGGATGATTCACTGTCCTCTACTTTCCTTCCTTCTCACTTTCATTCACTCTTCAGCACTCTGTCTCTCTCTACCTCTACAAGCTTCTATCATCCTCTTCAAGTCTTTCAATATTCTCTTTTAGTTTTTCTCCAGCTTCATTCTGTATCGCTATTCTAGCCGTTTCTCAACTTCTAGTCATTCTATCTCACTCTTCTCCTTTCTCTATAATTCCTTCATCTCCTTTAGTTTTCTTCATCTCATCTAGTATCACCTATTTTTCCTATATCTTTATTTTCTCTCTTTCTTAGAACTATCATGTCTTTCTTAGAACTATCAATCATTCACAATCTTCTACATTCTCTCTCCAACTTCTAACTTCATTCGATCAAGCTTCTTCCCTTTCACTTTTTGTGTAGTTGAGAAGTTGATATTGTGGTAATTATTCATATTGAATAAAAAGACTATAGAAATAGAATGATGAAGAGAAATAAAAAGACTACTAAGAAATAGTCAAAAACCACAGATTTCATTGATAGTTAGAAAGACCGGTTTCGGTTGTTACACCAATTTCAATCTCTGATAAACTACCTTCCTCCCTTTCTCAGTTTCTTTATCTCTTCCAGTCTCTCTCAATATTTACTAGTCCATCTTTACCTCTCCTAGCGTTTCTCTCCGTCTTCTAGTCATTCACTGTCTCTCTTCTAGTAGTTTTCTGACTTCTAGATATTCTTTCTCGTTGTAAGCTTTCTCTCAATATCTTCATCTCTTCTAGTCTTTCTCTATGATTACTTTCCTAGTTTCTAGCTCTACTGAGCTTCCTCTTCCAGCCATTTACTCTCTCTCTTCTGATCATTCTCTAAGTGCAAGTTATTGCCTCACACTCCCTTCTTTTCCCTCTTTCTTCATATTTCCCAGCTTCTTTCTATTTTCTGTCTATTCTACAATTTCTCTACCCTTTTTGCTTTTCTCTTTTTCTTCTAGCTACTCTGATCGCTTTATTCTTTTCTCTCTCTCTCTCTCTCTGAATCACCTTCTTCCCTTTCCTCATCCCGTCCATTCCAAGTAAATCCAGTCGTCAGTGACTGAGTTTGACCCACTTAAAACGGGGAAATCTCGGCCATCGAGGAATGAAAGCCTTCAAGCGAATTAAATCAACAAGACAAAAGGCAGAGTCAATATGGCACTGGCACTAGCATTCCAGCTAGATTATTTCCATTGAGAATACGTGGGCGAAATGCAGCTCTCTGAAAAACAAGAATTATTATTTGTGTGAATCTAGTGTTTTATCCTCGAATGACTACTGGGAAGATTGCTGTGTGATTAGTTTGAGTGCTAAACAAAGCTCGCGATTAAGAATATGGATCGAATCTTCTTGTATAATCTAAATTCGCTAAAAGAGTGTTAGACCTCTTCCTTCACCTTTATTACTAGGGTTGATTGTTCTAAGAGCTGTAAAGAATCTAATTAAAGTAAAAAAAGAATTAAATCTTCAAGCAAATAGTATTAACATGTCTGTTACAAGCAATGTGAACTCAAATTTGAATTTCAATTTCAATTAGTCCTTGGAATACAATCTCTGGATACTACCAGAACTCTCAGTAACGTCAGCCTTCAGTACTTTACATAGTGTGTCAAACTCCATACACTGAAGTGGAATTATTGTAAATCACTGAACAGAAACCTTCAAAGCATGTATTTTATCTAGCGTATGGAAAATTCCCTATTTCAATGTTCAATGTGTTGGAATTGTGCTTCGCGACCTCCAGAGAATTTCCCTGGCATTCAGAGTGATTTTTAAAAACATTCTCATTTATTTCAAGTTAGATTGGAAATTACTGTTTTGAATTCATTACCTGTATGTCAGTATTGCATTAAAGGCCAGCGTACTGGTTTCAAATCCATGTGACATTAATTTTCACTCGAAGGTATTCCTTTTTTATAACGATTTCTGGACTCTATCGGAGTTGTAGGTGGATTAATGATATCCAGTCGTATGTACTTGTACTTTATTCTAGATTTGATTCTCTCCAGAATTGGGGTACTGAATCTGGAATATTATTCCGCCTCATCTTAATAGCATCTTTATTTTATACCAATATCTCCAGCCAACATCATCAATTATATTGGCCAATATAATTCAAGAATAGCTTCGCTGCAACAATATGATTTGTATAACATTGAACAAAATGAAGTCCCAAAGATCGAGATCTGGATGTGATTTAAAGCAGATGGAACTCTTCTGTTTCTCGTTTCGGTTTCAAGAGATTCGACAACAATCAAAACATCTCTTCAACTCATTTTATCTGCCGTTTCTTTCTGTATTTCTTCTATTCCTCCATCATATCTTATCTGCTTTCGGGTGGAGCCCTATTTTCCCACATATATTATTCATTCAGCCACCGTATAGCCAGAGATTCTTTTCGTTCTCCCCCCACTCTCTTCACCATGACTCTTCTTTCCAACGTCATTCGGCAGAAACTCTTGCTACCTTCGACCGATATCTGATAGTCATATCCGAGGCATAAAACCACGCAGAACAGCCCCCAGCCCCGAGTCACAAGCCGCTAAGGCTTCAGATAATGATAAGAATTTGTTTATCCAGGTCCCCATACCGTAGAAAACAGCGCCATATCATATACAGGCCAGCTTCCTCTTTCCTATCACGTAGCTTCATGAAAATTTCTACCGTGATGATAAATTTGTCTCGAATATAGACGTTACATTTCACTTTCCCTACGCCTTATTTAATAATTCAAGAGCAGCAAGCCCCTTACATGTCACAATTTAAAATCCATCTTTTCCTCGTTACAGCACTTTACATGAAAATTATGTTCACTTTCAAAATGTATTCTCAATAGAAATTGCGCTGTATTTCTTCCCATGGAATGATGATCACTTTTGAATGTAATCTTAAATGGATCCAGTCGTATGTACTTCTTTCTAGAAAATATTCTCTCCAGAAGTCATTGATCTATTTTATCTTTCGATTGTTTTCAAAAATATTTGCATAATTTATTAATATTAAGGAGTATTACAAAATTGGAAAATGAATTTCAACTTCAAAAATTCATTCAAGAATCAATCGCTCATATATTCCTGTGACATTTTTAAATTAGAAAGGATAATCATTAGTCATCAATCATAACCAATTATAAAAATGATATTATCAAGATGAATTATCATTTAATGTACAATGTTCCTTCCCTTCCTCCTTCTTATCTGAGAATATTAATTTTCAGTTAGTTGTGTTGGGATTGATCAAGAGACTTCCTGCTACTTAGTACTTCTTCAACCCCAGTATAAATTGTTCATGAAAGAAAAGTTCATATTGCAACGGAATAAGAGTCGACCATTTCCTCGCGGCTAAAACATCAATACTATTAAAACTAACTCTAGTATTTCCACAAATAAGTTTCCTAGTTCCCTCAACTTTTCACTATCTGACTACTAACTTCCGTATGTTAACTTCAAGATGTTTTCCTCTTCTACATAAAGAGGTTTATGTTGAATGAACTTTTAGTATCCTGAGATTTCAGATTTCCGTCTTAATTTATTCCAGCTCCTCTTTTAGCAATCATTTGCTTTAGCATTCCAATGTTTATCCGAATCTCCATTTTGAAATGGAAGTGCAAGTCGATGTACCTATGTAACTCTCCAATATTATGAAAGTCCTCCTATTATACCTTTGAGATATTCTAGTTATCTAGCATATTTTTAACAAAGATTGGCCCTCTAAACTACCATGATGACAGAGTGAGGATATCTATTTATTCGTGATCATAACATTAAAGCTTGAGAGGTTTCCACGTTCCAAGCCATTGAATGTCAGCTTACTGAGCCAACATGTAGATGTGGCATTGAGCATGGCGTTTATTAGAGGTGGCTATGACCTGACTTCGTTGCTGCGATTGAATTCATGGGATTTTCATCTATATTTCATTAGTGTGTTTGATGTGCAGGTGGACGACAGCGCAATCAGGACGTTCCCCGAGCAGCGACCGTCGCAGGTGACCGTGCAGCTGAGCTTCGAGGTGAAGGAGGAGCACAGGGATCAGCTGGAGCTCACCTGTCTGGCCACCATTCCCGGGTTCATGGGCCACCACGCACGCCACTCGCAGTACGCCGATCACCGGATGGCCACTGTCTCAGGTAATTATTCACTCCTCCCCAATAGTGGCCGTTTTCCCACTTGTTTACCGATTGTCGGCCGACACTCAGAGTCGTCCAAAGGGAATTAGCGAATCAGCGGACGATGCTGGCACTCATATAAGAGCTTTATTACAGCTACCAACAATAGAGTTAACTGCCTCATGGAGAATAGCAACATCGTTGAGTAGATTTGTCAGCTAGTCGAGTTGAAAGCAGTGGAAAGTCCAAGATTGGTTAAAATAAGTGCACTGCATTGATTATTGCATGCCAAGACTTTTTCAAAATCAGACAGACAAATCACAAAGACCTTAAAGATGCATAGACTCACATGCAGCGCTAGTATCGTACTTGGAATTGAAATCGGCCATTGAGGGGGCAACCTATAAGATTATTACCTACCAATGCCTTTGTAATATATAATATTACAAATATATAGATATGATATCTCGTGCTAAAATACCCCAATGGCGGCCTTCAATTTAAAGTATGAGCTATCATTGGGAAGGCATAGGCATTGTGGGTCTATATCTCTTTAAGGTCTTTGACAAATCATGTCAAAATCAGACAGCTGATTGAGACCTAGTACCCAGTGTTGTCAACCTATTTGGGCCTGGTATAGATGGCTATAGGAGGCCGTGGTTCTATGTTTCAATCTTTATTCAAAATTTATTAGTACCATGAATATTTATGATTCATAGCTTTCAAATTTGCGAAATTTTTCTTTAAAACATTTTAAACAGTCTTCTAATGGAAGAAGATCTACTGATTGAGAGATCAGAAGAACATGAATAATAATTCCAATGAACCTGAGGCTAGGCGCACACCAGTTAGACAAGACATGATCAGTCACGTTCAGTCACAATACTTCACATAGTTACTTATGAAGACATGTCTAATTGCAATGACTAATCAGTGTGAATTGCATCATAAAAAACAATGTGAAGTATTGTGACTAAACGTGTCTTGTCTTGTCTTGACTGACTGGTGTGCGCCCAGCCTTAGGTGAACTTTTATCTTACCAAGCTTTGGATAATTATGCGATAATCTTGGCAAGAATCTTTCCAATTACTTTAGCTATATGCAATAACTTTGGATATAATCTTGTTATATCATGAATATATTGTTATGAAAATACTATTATTGAAGTCAAATTTTCATTTTCCAGTTGAAGTGATAGAGGCGCAGAAGATAGTCGAGACGAGCATGCTTCCTCCAGTGTTATCTTCTTCTGCTAGGTGCGAACTACATTTCATTTTGGCGGTCATTCTACTCTTTGCTGTACAGTGCTGTTGGCGTTATTGAACTATTTAAGGTAATCACAATTAAATTGTTTCCAATTTTCCAATTCCTTTACACTTCTCTTCTTCAATACTCTCCAGACTTGGAGATGTTGCTATCAAACTTTCATTATTCTCATACTGTTTTCTTTTGAAGCAGAGGAATGGTTATATTTTTACATTTGACTTCAGTATCCAGTGACTCTAGATCAGTGGTCGCCAAACAGACGATCGCGAGCTACCGGTAGCTCGTTGAGTAGTTTTTGGTAGCTCACAGAAATGCTCGTGCAAAAGAATGTCGTCCAGTTTGAATATAAACACTTTCCCAGTCTGAAGTAAATCAATGACGAGAAAAATCCTCCACAGCACCGCAGCAATAACCAAGAATACGTTACAATTCTTTCAGACTTGAGACAACAGTTTGATCAACGATTTCAAGATTTCAAAAGCATATCGAATATGGTACAATCCATCAACTCTCTTTTGTAGAGATCTATGCAGAAGATTTTGCAGCTTGTGTTGTAATACATTTTGGTGGAGATCAGGCTTCAGTTGAAATGGAATTTGTGGATTTTAAAAATGATCTGTCTCTCAGATCACTTTCTACAACTGGAGATATTTGGCCTCAAGTCCCCGAAAAAAATATCCAAATATTATTTAAGTTGCATTGAGGTTGAAAGCTACGTTCAGCTCTACTTACTTGTGTGAAGCATCTTTTTCAAGTATGAAATTCATAAAAAAATTTATATAGGAACAGACTGACTGATGAACATTTGGACAACTGCATCAGAATGGCGGCTACATCGTACACTCCAAACATCAAGAAAATACTTTATGACCAAAAAGAGTTCCACTGCTCTCAATGAAATGTACATTTCAACTTTTGTTATATTTTTTGCTTTGAGATAAGTGGATTTCAACACTAGAAATGTATCTTAATAGGCAATAAAAGTGTGAAATTTCATTTTGTATACCGTACTTTCTTCAGTCAAATATTCCTTAGTAGCTCACTAGAAGATTTTTATATGATATTCTAGCTCACAAGCTTATAAGTTTGGCGACCATTGCTCTAGATCAATACCGTAAATGGAGACTCTCAATGAAAATCCTATATCTAGTTTGAATTCCTAAAGCATCCGAAATCCTTGAAATTATTTATCCATCTTGAAATCAATTGAATGAAAGAATAAATCATTTTGTAGGATTTTCTCTATTCCACTAGAGATAGTGCTAATAATAATAATGCATAGTGAAGATTTCTCAATTTTTTCAAAATGTAAAATTTCACATTTGCCTTCAAACCAATTGAATCAACCTACTTATTCTTGAAATTTTTCAAATTTCAGTACACGGATTAAGTAGACTTCTCCATTTTTTCCAGGACTTTAATCTGGGAATCTCCAACTCGAAAAACGGATAACATGGAAATCGGAAAATCAGTTTTCCACCGGCAAAACACCATCAATGTGATCCGTAACAGTAGCCCACGTGTTACAGCTAAGGAGAGACAGCCGCATTTTCGATTTCATATTTTACAACTCAATATTCAAATAGCTGATTTCTTTTATCATGACTAATACGAGATGAATTTAAATAATATTATCAAACGCTTCACATAGTTGAAGCTACCGTACGTTGGATCAATCACATTTACAAACGATATGTGTATTTTTGTAAATTTAATTTTCTAAATTTGAATAATTGAATATATATTTTTTGAAACGGTTTCCCAATAAATATCTTGATGTTTTTTATAATAATAAGGTGGAACATTATAAATGTGGCTTGATGTGATCAAATTATTAGCTTGAATTGATAATTTGCGAGAATGATTATTGATGTATATCAATTATTGTATTATTGTTAGTGCTATGAATTTTCAAATACAATTTAAATAGCGCTGAACTGTAACTGATAACTTTATTCGAATTCAATTTATTCCAATTAACACTCTCAATATAAGCATCAGATAAATACGATAAAAGAGCGAATGGTGCTAAATAGTACTGATTTATTAACTCACTATTTTCCAAAATTGTTTTAATATTTTTGACTCTAGTCAATTATAAGATCTTATACCCTTTTTGGGTTTAAAATGTATTGATTCCATGTTTACTACATCAGTCATGAACACAAGCCATATTGATTTGATAATTGTTGGACTTCACTTTGGAAGAGTGAAGAGAAAATGTTTAAAAATTTGACCAGCTTGTTTAACACTGACAATATAACTAGCATTTCTTGAATCCTCAGTTCCAACTAGATTGAATGGCCTACCCATGATGTTAGTTTAGATAGGTTGAAAATGACTTTTGCAACAAAGTGTAAAGTGTTCCCTGTTAGTCAACAACTATCATTGATTGTTTTAAATTGGGATTTGATGAAATAGTGACGGTTTTTAGAGAATTTGTGTTAATAAAGAAAGCAGTTATCTCTTGAAGCTAATTCTGCCTTGTAAATAGTTTCATGAATGCAAGATAAGATTGAGAGAGAATGAATAGGTAAGGAAACGATAAATATGTTGAAAGCACTAGTTTTCCTCTTGAAATAACGTTTAAAAACTAGTTTTAAATTGAATATTTGGAAAAGAGTCCGCATCAGGGTCGAAATTTAGAGAATTCTATAAGAAGAGTTTCCCCCTATACAAAAAAGTGAAGGATTTTTCTTAATGAACACTTTTTTGTGGTCAGATTGTCACTGGACGTGAAAGCAGTGAATACACCATTTCTAATGTAATTATAACTACTGATGACCACATTAGTATATGTTGAAAAATTAATTGTAACATTTATGTTATTACTGGAATAGATTGTTGATTGTCAAGAATACAGAAGAAAGTTATGTCAAATCATTGAAGATATATGGGTGAAACTATATGAATATTCTTATCTCATTTCTTTCGAAGACATTGATATTGACTAGTGATACATCAACTTTGAAATAATTCTTGTGAAAAATTTTCAAATATCTTGTGCTCTGTTTTCTCAGCGTTTGATAGTGAATGTTCAGTAAATCTTGTGAATAATCTGCTTATAGCTTCTTTAAACACGATTTTTCAGAAAATACTAAAATTTGCAGTCAAAGTTTCAGCGATCTCATAAATTAGACTAATATTAGCGTGAATGGGGAGGCGAATGTTGAGCGAATGTAAATGTATTTTGGTATAAATTGCCTTTGATTGGTTTAATTGTTGAATAAATATAGTAATATAAAGCGCATTGGAGTGATCCATTAGCTATGGGTTGGTGTAAAAAAGCAACCGATGTATATATAGATCAATTGTATGTTTGATTGTATCGAGGGAGTAAACTGATTTGAGGTAATTGAACATTTTAAGAGGGCTTTAGATGATTGATTGGATGTTTTTCGGAAATAATCTAGATAATTTTTAGTCGCAGAGCATAGTTTTTGGAAGAGAACAATGACTCAAATATCTATGTCTTCCGCTAGTGTTGGTGATTATCAATCACCCTCTGGCAACATTATAACAAACTCAGACTCAATCAACTTTGTGTCTAGTAACTAGTTAGCGAGTTAGCGACTAA
This sequence comes from Nilaparvata lugens, assembly GCF_014356525.2. Lineage (NCBI taxonomy): Eukaryota > Metazoa > Arthropoda > Insecta > Hemiptera > Delphacidae > Nilaparvata > Nilaparvata lugens. The sequence continues at coordinate 14,121,460 of NC_052510.1, forward strand.
GTGTCTGTAGTTTGAAACAATAATTGAAATTTCAAAAAAAAAATTGATAGCGGCTAAATAATAGATGTTTACCGCAAATTTGTGTTCTTTATACAATAATAAATGAATTATTCGAATTTATTAAATAAATCAACTTTGAAAAACACTACGACCATGCGTGTTTTCAATCCTGTATTTGTATCATAGTTTCAAAAATTATAAATGTATTTTCGGTTATCATCATGATAAATCCAACAATATTTCCCATGAATATATGTATTACTAATCAATCTCTCATTGTATCATCGATCATCAAAGAAAATCATGACCTCATTTACCACATCATGTTTGTAATATATTTACAATTTATTGGTAACTTTATAATTCCATTATAATATGGTGGATAACTTTGTTGCTCTCTGTTGTAATATTGTAATAATATAATTATGTTATTATATTTTATACAATGTATATTTCCGAGTTTGAGTTTTTCTTACACACCCCATCATCTTTTAAGGTTGTTTCAAAATTGAGGCGAGTACAATATTCAAACAGGAGAATTGAAATTATTAAGAAATCTAAAAAATGCAGCAAAGGAAAGTTTCTCGGAAATATCCTGCTTCTCAACATGCCCCACTCATTCATCAAGTATGGAAGCATTAAAAATAGGGAATCAAACATAAAATGAAATATGTTTGAAATCTGAATTATTCAAACTTCTTTCTATTATTTTATTGGAATTTTCGTGTTTTATTACTATGTACAGAGATTATTTCTTGAATTCCTGATTTCCAAATCAATATTTCAATAGGTGTTGGTAAAACTATTGTTCGTTTGTCAATATGAAACATATCTACAAAAATCTAATCAAATCACTCTACAATATTTCAATACAAGACTTTACAACACTAGAATACTTTACAATAGACTATCATTATCTAACATTGAAGCAATTGCAAATCTTACACGGAAATTTAAATAAAAAATCCAAACTCTGAAGTTTATCAATTCATATTTCGGACAATTCTTCTTTCTTCTCTATTTCGAGGTTTGTAGGTTCTCTATTTTCAAGGGTTGTGTGGCAGAGAGGACCTGGAGTTCTAACTCCGCCCTTAATAAAGGCAATCAATCAAACTAATTTATCTCATAGGTATCCTTTTATCATGTTTCTTATTTCAAACGTTTCTCTCCCTTTCTACTCATTGGAATATCTCCATCAAGAAGTAGAAGTAAGCTCATTCAGAGTTTTCACACAGAATGATATGCTTCATAGAACTCAAAAACACAGATCAATACGGGAAGTTTGAACTGAGTTCGCAAGTATCAACCAAATGTTATTGGAGAGTGGAGCAGTAAGCTGAAAAGTGAAGAAACAAGCTCTTGGCTACCTGTTTGGGTGAGCGCCAGTATTTGCTTGTTCATTCCTTCGACACTGTTTCTCATCTTGTGGATTCCCAGTGAAATCCTTCAGTTGTATTTGAGGTGATAAAATGAGTAGCACTGAAAATCGATTACTTTCCCCAACATATCCACTTCACTTATTCAGCTGTTATTTGCTTCTTGCTTTTAGTAGTTTTCTTGCAAACAACAACTAATGTCAGCTAATCATTTTAAAAATGTATTAATTAATGAATTAATGTATTAATTCGAATGTATGAATTCAGGGCTACTTTCTTGTATTTATGAAATAAAATTATTTAGATAGGGGCAGCTGCTAAAATAATCTACTTGAAGAGAATATTTAAAATAACAAAACTATTAGTAAACATTTATTGGAAATTTATTTTCATAACCTGACGATGGTGTGATCATCGAAACTAGTAGTTACGTTACAATTTGTATTCTTGTTTTTTTATTTTATTAATTTTGAAGGGTAATATAGTTCTATTTTATAAAAAAAACATCAGCTAATCATATCTCAGAAAATGTTGCACTTTCAACAACACTGTGTAGAGCATCAAATTAAGGTTTGCTCAACTTTATATCATTTTGAAACTTACGACAAAACTTTAGAGACCTCTTTGAAACTAATTCAGCTTTATTTTATATACGAGAAATGTTTTCTTTAGAGTCAATTATTCACAGGAAATGAGACACACACACACACCACACACACACACACACACAACACACACACACACAACACACACACACACACAAACTAACACACACGTTAAGATTTAGTGAACATTCCAGCCGAGTCCACCACCTCTGATCCACCGCAAGACAGCCGCACCGAACCGACGATGTCCCTCAACAAGCCTTAGCTCAGCAGGCAGAGAATTCCACAAACTACAGGCTGTCACAAGGAACGACTTGTTGTACATAACAGTCCTATGTGTTGGGACAGCCAGCAGATGGGATCCATGCCGCGTTCCTCCACGACCAAAGCCACCCAAGTAACGGTACTCTACTGCCAGATACTTAGGGGTTTTAGTTTTCAATATCTTATAGAGGAAGCACAAAGCATGATGTGATCTACTCTCACGCAGCTTCATAAGTTCAAGTCTGTTAAAGTATTCAGTTACATGGTCGTCACGTCTCAGGTTAAAGATAAAGCGAACACAGTAATTATGTGCACGCTGCATCCTCTGCAGAAGTTGAACTGTCATGTCAAGAGTCACAATGTCACAGTAGTTGAAGATCGGGAAGATCAGAGTCTTGACCAACATAACCTTCGTTGAAAAGGGAATGAAGTCAGAGATCCTCTTCAATGTCATAATCCCCCCAATGACCCTGTTACAAGTCTGAGTCACGTGGCTGGTCCAGTCAAGAGTCCTTGTCATTGTAAGTCCTAGATTTTTCACGTCAGAACTGTATTGCAATTGTATGTTATTCAATTTTATAAATGATCCGTTAGTTATGTCAAGTGTGTTTAAAAGTCTTGAATAACCTATGACTATTGATTTTGATTTAGTTTCGTTAATTTTCAGTCCATTATTCTCAGTCCATCGTACCAAACGAGTCAAGTCAGCATTGACTTCATCAACTGTGACGTCGAAGTCATTTTTCTTGCAGTGCCGGTATACTTGCAAGTCGTCGGCATACAGGTGATGTCTGGTCGTGAGTAGAGTGCTTGTCACGTCATTTATGTAGATGCTGAACAGCAGAGGACCCAATACCGAACCCTGAGGAACTCCTCTGTTCACTTCACGCCACCGTGAAGAGGCATCCCCGACTCTCACACACTGACACCGACCCTGAAGATAGGACCTCACCCATGCCACAGTGGAGTTGGAAAAACCTAAGTTTCTGAGTTTATAGAGTAAAGTGGGATGGAAAATGCTATCGAATGCCTTACTAAAATCTATTAGGACTAGAACTGTTAGCTCTCTACCATCCATAGCCCTACGAATGTCGTCAGTGATTCTCAGGAGTGCAGAGGTGGTGCTATGACCACTACGGAACCCCGATTGAAAGTCACCAATCAATCCAGAACCATGGATAAATGAGCTTAATTGGGAGTGAACGATAATTTCCAGAACCTTGGACAAAACAGACAATAAGCTTGTAGGCCTGTAATCGGATGGAGAGAGAGGGTTAGGGATCTTGTTCAAGGGAATCACTATAGATAGCTTCCAGTCATTAGGAAAAACGGATGTTAAAAGTGAGGTATTGATCAAATGGGTGAGAAATGGGAGGATAAAAGGAAGGATAATTTTGATGAACTTAATCAGGATACCGTCTGCACCAACAGCATTACTCTTCACTCGATGAACAGCCAAGAAGACCTCTTGCTCCGTGACATTGGAGAAGTAGAAGTCCTCATTGGGATGAAAATCAGGCAGAGAGTCAAAGTGAGCACGAGCTTGGTCCAAACCCACAGGGATGTCAGTGAAGAAGTCATTGAGATAATCCAGCGAGTGAGCTACAGTCGGTACCTGCCTCTCCTTGCCAGCCCCAATCTCCCTCAGAGCACGCCAAAGAGATGAAGTTGATGATCGCTTTGAGGAGATCAAGTTACGATAGAATGTAGCTTTCGCATTTCTAATTGTTTGCTTGCAAGAGTTCCTCAAACGCTTATAATGATTGAAATCATTGGGGCTTTTTGAAGCTCTTGCAATTTTGCACCAATAATCTCGATCCCTCATTAGCTGGCGTATCTCATCTGTGAGCCATGGAGCAGGATCTCTGGTTACTCTGCGATTTTTTAAAGTAACATGTTTTTCAAAAAGAGAAAATATATTGTGGTTAAGAATGTCCAACATAACATTAACATTGTTAGTTTGTAATATCTGTAACCAGTCAAGGTTAATTGCATCATTGAACAAATTGTGGTAGTTTATATTCTTGTAATCTCTATAAGTGATTATTTTTGGTTTAGGTTTAGGCCTCTTAATATTATAAACTAGGAATATCATATCATGTGCAGAGAGGCCTGAAAGGGGATCTGCCCATGGCACACAGCTGCTCTCACATCGGCAACTGCAATAAGATCAAGCAATGTGTCCGAAGTGGATGTACGGTGCGTAGCTTGGAGAGGCAGCAAGGTCATACCATTCGCAAAAAACATAGTGGTCAGTTGTATTTTGTCATGAGTATCAGGTCCAAGTAAGTCAGTATTGAAGTCACCCATGATAGCCACATGTTCATAGGGCACCATCAGCTCAAGTAGTGCTTCCTCAAATTCTGACATATACCCAATATGAGGCGGCCTGTAGCAAACTGCTATTAACATTTTAACCCCGTTACACTTAACCTCAATAAACATGTATTCAGGTCTAGCTGCACGGGAGGTATCAGAGGAAAACTTATGAACAGGCAGCAGAGAACGCTTGACAAACGCGGCAACCCCTCCCCCATTCTTGTGTAATCGGTCATTCCGAATGAGCACATAATCCTGAGGTAGAAGAAGTAGAAGGTTCATGAAGAAGTGAACTCATTCAGAGTTCTCACACAGAATGATATGCTTCATAGAAATCAAAAACACAGATCAATACGGGAAGTTTGAACTCAGTTCGCAAGTATCAACCAAATGTTATTGGAGAGTGAAGCAGTAAGCTGAAAAGTGAAGAAACAAGCTCTTGGCTACCTGTTTGGGTGAGCGCCAGTATTTGCTTGTTCATTCCTTCGACACTGTTTCTCGTATTACAGAAAGTGGGAATCTACAAATGAGTAAAGCTGAAAATCGATTACTTTCCCAACATATCCACTTCACTTATTCAGCTGTTATTTGCTTCTTGCTTTCAGTAGTTTTCTTGCAACAACAACTAATGCCAGCTATTCATTTTTAAAATGTATGAATTCAGGGGCAGCCCTGAGCTTGTATTTCTTACTTTCTTGTATTTATAAAAAAATAGAATTATTTAGATAGGGGCAGCTGCTAATATAATTTACTTGAATAGAATATTTAAAATAACAAAACTATTAGTAAACATTTATTGGTAATTAACTTTTATAACCTGACGATGGTGTGATCATCGAAACTAGTAGTTACGTTACAATTTATATTATTGTTTTTTTTTTATTTTATTAATTTTAGAGGGTACTATAATCTTATTTTATTAAAAAAATCAGCTAATCATATCTCAGAAAATGTTGTGCTTTCAACAACACTGTGCAGAGCATCAAATTTAGTTTGCTCAACTTTATATCATTTTGTAACTTACGACAAAACTTTAGAGACCTCTTTGAAACTAATTCAGCTTTATTTTATATACGAGAAATGTTTTCTTTAGAGTCAATTATTCACAGGAAATGAGGTGGAACATATTAATGGAATTAATAGTCGTACTAGTGTCTCCTAAACGCTCCTATCACCTCATGCTAAGCAGGACCTCTTAAATACTAGGTATTTAGGAGGTCCCGTGCTAAGCCACCAGCAGCCTAGCGCATGAGAAAAAACATACTAATAATATTAGTAATCAGCTATTAGCTAGTTATCAGAATAGGAAATTACATAAATATTAGCTTGTATTTTCACATGCAACAGGTGAGAGCATTAGTTCAACTCGAAACCACTACAAACGTACAAACCAATGAAGGAAGCGGAGAATCGTCGCATATTCCATGAATTTATTATAAAAACACTTCACTTATATGGGCTACTTTTGTACAAATTAATAAAAACAATATAAAAACTTGTAGTACCCTTTATTGTTGAAAACTTTGAAATATTTTAAGGACTAGTTTCGACCATAACTTAGGTTTGACCTAGATTTCAACTTGAAAATGACCTAAGTTATGATCGAAACTAGTCGTTGAAACATTTTAAAGTTTTTAATAATAAAGGGTACTACAAGTTTTTATATTTTTCCATTAATTTCGATTAACTATTCATTGACTAGATCGATGGATCACTATACGACTCTTAACCAACATGGAAGACATTCTCGCTAATATTCTGCCACTTCTACAGATTGGTTTGGCTTGAGTAATCAATACGGAGTGGGAGGGATAGTCAAATCGCCTAATGTCTTCTGAAAGCCGAGATTTTGACCTACATTAGCTGAGTGTGGCTATCTGGGTGTGACTGATAGTGATTGAATAATCACTCATACACATACAATATATACCCGTGCAATTGTAATGGATTAAATATTGTCACGTGGTAATTTAAAACCACCAAATATTTTTAAATGAGCCAATGAAATGTAATAGAACTATAAAATTGGAAAGAAGGTTAGACCTACCCAAAGGATAAAACAACTCAAATCAAGTATTATTAGCGATTAGGAGTAATAGCATTATCAACAAACGATAAGAAAACATGTATTATTGTGATTTAATAATTATGAGAACCCATTGGTAAGATCAAAAAATTATAAAGCGGCATACTTATTATTGGCGGATTATAAAAAAAAAATAAAATGCATGAACATTGAGGTTAGAGTTACTTGTTTGCATTTTGAAAAGAATTAGTCGATCTTGGATAAATCGATAATTATTAGAATCAATACTGAGCGAATCAGCTGATTATTCGATCAACCCATATGACCGGTTGAATCATATAAAATTCACTCATAAAGGATATACTATGTATACTAAAGGAAGTCGATGTGTAGACTTACAAACAACTATTATTTCTGTATAATATTTATTATAATCCAAAAAAGCATGATAAATCAAGAGTATACAAAACTCATATAAAAACTAAATGTATTATCTATTAAAATTGTATGTTACGATTTATTTATGAATTAAATTTAAGATAAACACTCCATATATTTGTATAAAAACTTCTTTTATTTAATTTTTTCTATTATAAAGCCGAGGAAGCCCTGATTCCCAAGGCAACCAATTGTATTGAGTCTATTAAATTGAAGGCCAATCAGAGAGTAGCTTATAGAATTATTCTAGGAAGAGGCAAATTTTTCTGAAAACCTCCTTCTTCTGGCTTAAGATCCTGACCGGAGAGGATGCACATGGAGTTTAGGGTTTTTTCTTATTCCTTTTAAAAATGTTTAATGAACTATTAAGCCAAACCCTTTTTTAAATGTAATGTATTTGTGTTGAATGTTAATTATTTGTGAACTCAGTGCTGTCAAGGAGTTCGTAATTGTAGAGATTCCCATAAAAATAGCTTTAATTCGAAAGAAACTTATAAAAATCTGGATCACGCGTTAGCCCAGCAGTGACGAAAAGGAGCCTACCCAATAATTATTGGAAATAATTAATTCAACCCACGAGAACATCTAGAACTTCAGTTCAGTGAGTGATAAGTCAAACCAAACGAGCTCGTTTTTTCTACGTCCAGTGGGGGTAATTAATTAACTAAAAAGCGCTATTCCAATTAATTTGAGTTAAAATAAAAAGTCACCACGTGTTGAACAATATCACATAGTTCATAAGAACCTTTTATAAATTTATTTATTATATGTAGGAAGCTTACTTCCATGCACAGCCCGAACTCATATAAATCCCTGAGATCTCATGTTTGAATATTAATTTATTAAATATTAATTTTGTTAATTGACCAAAGTATATCATATCAAACTTATAGACCGAACAGGTTTTTATTGGTAGAATTTTGTATTGATTGGAAGTCTAAGTACCAGTATTAAATATAATATATTTATGAATTTGAAACTCATTATTGTGAATATTAGCAAAGCCTGTGATAATTATTCAGATTTTAAAAGTAGATTATTTAAGTGAATTATAGATTTATCGAATATCTTATGCACATCTTTTTTGTGGGAATATATTTTGTGTTTTATGTCAGCATACAAATCGTAGAAATTTATTTTATCCTAGTTCATCTCGTGATATACAGTTTGAGCTGTTTTAATATCAACAAATATTTTGCAGCACTTAAAATTATTGAATCAAGTGATATTAATCTTATTCAGAGCACTCATATTTATCATCCTTTGATGATATTCATTTTATCAGCCAGAACAAGTATATTAAGAAATTATATTAATAAGGTTCCAGTTATATCATATAAGGATCCAGAGAGCTTCCAGAACTGGCGTTGTAAGTTCTAAGGAATTTGGAAGGGTATATTGGTGAATACTTGTATTCACGACGAGCGTTTTAAGAATCAACTAGAAACAACTATAGTTGGTCCTTATTATTCTCTAGTGATGCATGGTTACTGGTAATCAGTCATCAAATATTCTTTTATTTTCCGTATTGGTATTCTTCAAGAACTTCATAGAAGCAGCGGTAAGAATTACCAATCACCGGTCACTGAACCTTATGGTGATTATTTGTATTTATAAAATTCATGTTTCTACCACTGAGCTAGAGCTGAGGTTTGAACCCAGTAATTTTGCGAGCCGGACGGCCTTAATTTTTGTGAATTTATTCGCAAAAGAGGGAATTTAGAGACTGCTCTTATAAATATCAGAACATCGTATCATCTGTGAAGGATTTACAATTAACAACTTCACATAATAATAGCTTCACAACGTGGGACTCTATCATAAGAGATAAGCCCTCCAAGGAGCACAACTTCACAATATCCAGTACTTTAAAGCATAGGTGAGGATGATGATCTAGTTCCAGATGATTTAGACACCTGTGCACATACAAATGATGAATAATGTTGTTCGAATAATCGTGGAATCTTTCAATCATAATCTTTGCATAGTACATAATCATATTGAATCAGTTATGGTGAGATGGAATTTTGTAATTCAACACTTCCAATTAACTAATATTTATCAATCAAGTGGGTGTATTAGATACAAATATTAGGCGTATCAATGATATTGTGAATGAATTGCATTGGTGTTCGATATGTTTTCTAATAATCAATTCAAACTCAAAAATTCTGGTTCTTTTATTCACGGACTTGAGAATTGGTCGCAAATTGTTGAAGTGGAAGCACAGCCCTATTTCTGGAGCATTTTCTTCAGATTTCACGTAACTTACATCTATAGTGAGGTGCACGTTATAATGGCAGTGTAGGAAGGTATGAAAAAATGGTTGCCAGATCTCAGCCTTGCCACCCAAACAGCTGATACTGGTATATCTGATGAATTTAACTGTTCATTATTGTTGAAAATCGTTAATCATATTTTATTTGTTAAGAAAATATATTTTTTAGAGATGTAATAATAAATTTTCATGATTGAGATTAAATATTTCGTCAATTAGTTGTATTTCTACATTGTTGATAAACGATGTGGCAACATTGCAAAGCGTGAAAGAGATAACGCCATCTGCTTTGCTGAATGATAGACAAGGATAGCAACACCATTGCAAATCACACACTGCCATTATAACGTGGACCTCACTATATTAAGTTTTAACGAGAATAACTGACGTCATCTAATAGAATAAATGCTTCGACAACAAATGGACGACAGTCGGACGCAGTGCGATGACGTCACTTAATCGCGATTAAATATAACACACGTACTACCAACCAGTTTTTCTATATCAAAATGTAGGGATGACGTTTTCGTCAATCATGATTTGTGCATTATTGAATAAATAAGGTTTTGTTGATGAACGTTCAATTTCTTGGTTAAAAAAAGAGAATACCTATTTTCATTGCATTACAATTCCATACCTATTGAAATCTATGAGTCCATTTATAATCTTTTTCAAAAAGTTTTTACGATAGTATACTCTTTTGCACACTGTCATGCAGCACATCACATGCAAGCCATGAAAACCCGATACAGCTCTGCATTGTTATCATTATCTGCAAATATTGATAGAAAGCGATAGATTACAGCACTCGTTGCCATGTATAATGAATGAGGCAATATGAATAATATGATCAATTCAAATTTGCATTAAGCATCTAACGCGATTGAAGAGTCAATTTCATGCAAACATGCATACAAAGCTATATCTGTGTATCTGACTAGACATATATGGTTGAGTACACCACACTACAGCTGAACGCTTTTAACGGAGCGCCGCGCGATGCGCGAAACAATATTTACATTTAATTAGCAGGTCACCATACGGCTGGTTTCACTCTCAGTCTATTCATTTCGCCTATCTTTGTTATTCATTTCAAATGACAAATATTCTTGCAACCAGGCAGGATAATTATTATCAAGTGTGCAGCGTTCTGGCAAAATTGAATTCAGTGGTAGAGGACTTCGAAATATTTTGTTGTGAGTGAAGCCAGTTGTGATGTTTTTTCTCAACCTATTATGAATCCAGTTTGAATTTTTTTGCAAATAAATTTCAAATTTCAAATAAGTGGGAAGGATATGACAACAAAACATAGTTTGGACGAAAACTGCAATTGACAATAGAGGCGGGTGACGATCTTCCAGTGTCGGAATGTATCATTTTATAAGTCTTATTTTGAATCAACTCGTTGGGTCATGTAATCGCACTATAATATTACTTGATCCAAAGAAAGTGTTTAAAATTTGATCAATACGGCAATTGTGGAAAATAACTAGTACACTCGTAATAACTTTGAATTGAACACGACTAATTTCAACACTGAATAAATGTCGTAACTGGTCGTGTTTAATTAAAAATATTACAAGAGTACTCTATAAGTTATTCTCTATAATTTAACTTCAAAGTAGCCCTATTAAACTACTTCATTAACAACTTTAGAAATATTATTAACTTGCGATACTAGTGAAGATGATTGTATTATTCCAGTTCAATCCAGTAAAATGTTCTCAATGAATCGTTGTTATTTGTCGAGAGCATTATTTATGATGAACTAGGATATTTATAATGATGATTAAAGTAGGAAAGAATTTATTGAAGATGGAATTATTATACGTAATTGTATGTATCATTATTATTCGTGACATCAATCGTATTTTGCATTCACGTCTATCAAATGTAATCGTTGTAAAATATATTGACGTGATAGCATTTTCGTCAGATTTTATCATTGACGATTTTCCTGACATTTTTCTCCGTAGATGACATCATTCTACAGAGGTTCAATTAAATAGACCGGAAATATTACTAGGAAACTAGGTATTGCCTTAATTTCACATTCCCTTTCTAATTTGAGAGTCTACTTGAGGCTTCATTTATTTCGTTCTACTGGCTAACAAATCACGAAATCAGACTAATATTGCACAAGTTGAACGAACCTCATATCAAAATCGTGAAAGTATCAAAATTTGCCATCCTACTCTCATTTCTTAAGCTTTACAATAACAGATTTTGGTAAATTACGTTCAAATAGAGTAGAAGCTGCATTGAATCATTTCTTTATTTAGATCTTCGTAAATAAAATTGAACAGTTTTTATCACATTGTGTACAAATACTTAACATGAGGAAATGCACAACAGGTTCATGCCCAAAACTGTCCCATTTCCAATGTAAACTACTGTATACTGTCCAAATCAAAATGTTGGTTATGTCACTTGCACTTTTCAAAATACAATTTACGCTCTCCAATACTCAGATAACGAGCAAATTTTGAATCAAATAGATACTATCAGAGTCTAAAATTAAAAAATCTAGAACAGTAAGTTAATAATCATTTTAAAAGTCTAAATTTTGAATGAAACTAGAAATTTTTGAGCTAAAAACTTCACACTTTACAGAAAAAATTTTTGAATGGACTAAGTTCTCATTTGTTCTAGTTTTCAAATGAATGATTCCTTCCTCCACTTGGATTATTCAAACCTGCAGAAAATATGAATCATTTATAATATACATAGAATAGAACAGTTTTTGAATGGAGTTATTCTTAGTCCTAATGTTCAAACTAATGATTCCTTCTCAGACTATTCAAATCTACTGGAAATATCAAAGTAGCTCTACTTTTCTTGTTTCAAAAGCATCGGAAGAAACTCCTCTCAATAGATCAACAGTTCGCCTCCATTCAGAAATCACTGAAACTCGCCGACTCTTTCTCTGAATGGAAATTCTGGTCCTGAAAAGCAGCTCAGTTTCCTGTCACTTAGGGAGGCGCCGCAAAATAATTGCAACAGATGAAACGAGATGTGTAAAAGATGTTTGGGTGCTGGAGTGGGGGGGATATTGGGTGGTTGGGAGGTTGGTGATTGCGGGGGGAGGAAGGAAATAAGTGGAACAAGGGTCAGTGAGATGATAAATGAGCTACTCCAGTTGGATTAATGTCTTCTTTGTGCTATTCACAATGCAAGGCTTTTTCCTTCATGGAAATGTCGTCGCTGTGAAACGAGCGTTTCAGAGTGAATGCTCTCTGTGCCGTGTATTGGTGGACCTTGGGTACTCTTCATAAGTGCTACTAAAAGGACAACAAATGGAGAACACTGTTGCTAGCTGCAGGTTATGCTTACTATTCAGGGGGCTGGGTAACTTCTCTTGCTGGACACTTCGTATATCAACACCCTAAGAACTCTGTGTGTTGGGTTTTTATTCCTTCTAATACATTAATAGAGGATTTTTTTAATCTTTGTACTATAAGTCCAATTTGTATCGAATTGTAATTTGGTCAATAAGCTCAACTATGAATGGATTAATAATTTGATTGTTTGGTAAGAGATGTCTTCGTATTTCTCCATGAAGAATAAGACGTTGATTTTTCCAATACCACTATACAACGTCTACTTCCTTCATCAATGAATTGGCTCATGTCCACGCTACAAGATACACTGTTTTATTGATGAATATTATACTCATCGTATAATTATTATACTATTAGACTTATCATTTGTCTCCTATACTAATTTTGATCAGTAAGAAAGAAGAAGATAATGATCATTAAATAATATTATCAAACAAAAATCGAAATAGAATGCTGTCAATCAACCCGGAAACCTCTCCTACTTCGAATATTGACAACAGGATATAGGCCTACTGCAAAAAATAAATTCGATGAGAGCTACTATCCATAAATTGATTTTGATTTTCGTTCAACAATATTATTGTATATGTTCATTAGCATTTTAACAAATGTAATCTCTCATTCACTTTCATCCAATATGATTATTCATAACTCTCTCTCTCAAAATAATAACTCAATCTGGTTGATAATGATGTAACAACCGAAACCGGTCTTTTTACTTTTGTAAAATCTGTGGTTTTGACAATTTTTTAGTATTTTTAGTATTATTTAATTTAAATAATTACCACAATATCAACTTCACAACTACACAGAAAGTGATAACTCAACCAGTGGATGATTAAGCTCACTGTATTTTCCCAGAACGTAAAGATCCAATGATTGAAGTACACACTTGAGCACGAATTTAATTATCAATTCTCTGATTATAATAAATTTTTCGTATCCTCTCTGATCTCATAATCAATGTATTTTTCGAATCATCTACTTTGTAAGCACCTTTTCAAGAATAGCTGGAAGGATGGAGGCACACACTTGACTTGGCCAAGTTGTGATGGCCGACATCCCATCAAGGTAAGAATGATTCATTAGGGGTGAGCTAGGCTTCATCCGGTCAAGCAGCAGTGGACGTTGTTTTGTTTGCTGGCTCGCCATTGAAGGGATGAAGACCCTTCAGCAAACTGACCCTGTCCCTGTCTCTGTGTGTCCCTTCAGTCCCCAGCCGGCTTTTCAACTACTTTGTCCACCAGCATCGTCATCCAGCGTAAGTCCAGTTTCTCATTAATTTATTCACAAGTATCTGCCGTTATCGGACCTTAGCGGATGCGATGACAAACTCTCCCGAGGGAAGGGGGGTGTTGGAGGAAGGTTTAGTGAGAGGGTGGAAGGAGGGGATAAGACACTTCAAACTGCTTCAGCAACAACGATGGTAGTAGTTAATTGAGTTCCAATCAAAATACACGCCGCTTGAGGTTCGGTTTTGGGGTTTCCTTAGTTAACCGCACAGTGTTGAATCAAGTCTTCGATAGTACAGTAAGAATAAGTGATGAGATGAGGAAAAAGGAAATAGTACTTACAACGGAGAAGAAGCGTTGAGAGGGATTGCTTGAATACGCACTCTCAAACGAGAGAAAATAACAGAAGGAGAAAAGAATGTAAAGAGGTTAGTGTTTGGGGTTTATAGAATAGAATTTGTCAACTGAATTAAATAAATTAGATTACAATATAAAAATCGCTCGAATAATACATAAACTCAGAAAACTTTCTCCTGTGATAGATATTGTCTTCTATATATTCTATTCAAGAACAAGTTCTTTGGGATTATTACCGTTTTGATCAATATCAATGTGGATTAAAACAATATGATAGATGCTCAATGAAATTGAAAATGGAACAGCAATTTTTAGTCAAATGTCATGTCCAACGAGCTAGTAATGCTGTACTACTACTAGAGCTGCATTTACACCGTTTTTGTAAACTGCGTTTACACAAAGCTGCGTTTTTGTTATTAACGAAATGTTTATTTTTCCGTTCCGTCCTTATAGATCCTACTATATTCAAGATAACTTATCATACACATGATGTGCATATGTGTTTGTCAAGCTCCGTTTAATCCAATAGGATTGTGCCAAAATTTATTTATTTTTTCGAAATTATAACTTTTCCAAGATAAAATTTTATTAGAGTGCTGGATTAACGTTGTGATTTTCTCACGGTATCGGAATAGTTTCATGATGTCATTCCGCACATTACGTAATTAAATTCTGATATTTCCTCTATTGTTTTCAAACGTTTTCCTAGAGTACTTAGAATTGTTGTAAACGCAAATTCATCATAAAAAATCAGTTGAACGTCCATTCTATTGCTGAGTCTTCTACTTTGATCGAGGGAATTTTCCTGTATTCTGTCTTTGTTAGTTGTATTCCTTTCTCGTTCTATTGAGGGAAATTATTGTCGTCCCCACCACGTCCTTTGTAATTTGGTATTTTCTAATGCATAATATTGCCAGCCCTGATACCTATTTTTGAGCCTGATTCGGTCGACTTGGAGACCTGAACAGGAGACCGTTTTTATCTTCTGTAGAGTACAGACATGTTTTCTGAGCTTAATTATTTATTGACCTGATTCAATAATGTCTTTTCCAGATAGTTTTTTATTCTCTCTCGGAGACTAAAATTATATTATTGGGAATCATTTATCCCATCAGTTTTAAATTCGCTAATTCTTTCATTAAATTATTAATGGCATAGTTAATTTCCATTCAGAGCGGTTGACTGCTGCACTTTATTATTATTGTAGGCTATGGATTAGTGACAGTCGAAAACCCATTTAAGGGTGAGTAATGAATATTTTATAGTATCGTTGTATTGTCTTTATTTTGATGTATCAGGTAACAACCCCTGATTTAACAATTATTCAATTAATTTAATTAATTCTCCACTCAATTTTGTAGTCTTACATCTGAGATGTATGACGATATCCTAATGTACAAGAAAGCTATACTAAATGGAGTATATTCCTATTTTTTATTGATACAGTCATTTATATCTCTGGAATTTTGTAATCGTGAGTAAAGTTTGAAATACTCACTGGTTGTACATCAACTGTAACTCTGTAACTGTTCATCATTCTTTTAACTAGTAATTTCTTTTCATAATCCCATTCATTATAGATTTCAAATTCTACAATTAATTCCTCTAATTTTAATATTCATGTAAATTGTATGTATTGTATTCATTAGATGATTTCTTGAGAAATCATTATTGAATACAATATTTAGTATGTTATTTATTCTAGCATTACTAAGTAGTTGTGACTTGTGTTGCAGGTTTTTTTTGTGTGTGTGTGTATTCTTGAATACTCATTCGAGGATCGTGCTGTAAATATGCCTTGCTGTCGAACAAGGGCTTACGAATTCGCCGACCGAGATGGCCGGTGATATCGGACATCTGACCTTGCCGTGCGGGGCTGAAAGACGATCTTCGATCTGACGCCTGGAGGCCATAACCCTTCATCCTCATCCATCACCCTTTGGACACCGGACTCGAGGACGACAGATTTTAGATAAGTACTTGATACCCCCACTACAATATCAGATGTGCCCCGTAAATTTGGTCTCTTAAAGACATATTGTATTTGGTCTCTTAAAGACATGTGTATTCGGTCTCTTAAAGACAGATTGATTATTAGATTATCCATGTAAAGATGTATTTTGTAATATTCTCTATATTATTCTCATTATCATAAGAGCAGTCAGTCAACCGCATATCTATGTTTTTAATTCCAAGACCCTCAAACCACTAGAATTAGGATCACATTATTGATCAGATAAAAATCCGCAGATCTCAGGGTCTAGCACAATTTCAACAACTAAGCCTTCTCCAACAAAATCATTTGTCACCAGGAGATCGGCTTAGGATCTATAAGGAAGGAAAAATAAACATTTTGTTAATAACTTTGGTGTAAACTCAGCTTAAGTCATGGTTCAGCTTCAATTCTATACATAGGCCTACATGAATATTATTAATTCCAATGCATTCAACCCTATTTATTCAAAGTTTCTTTAGCCCTCATGCTTTCAACTCGTGCTGACCAGCTGACTGAACCTAGTTATGAACCGAAGCCTGACACCTGGATATCCTGGTATAGATATACTATGGATATCAGAATATCCTGGTGATGGTGTAATCAGAGAACACTCTTACATTTTATGTAGACAGTTGCAGGTCCCGTCCTCGTAACCGATTACTAAGAGGCATCTATTTTTCTAGTAAAATTTTCACTGTCATCTATTGATTTTTGTCAACACTATTAAATTTTTAAACAATGGGGTCTTGGATTGTGAAAATTCATGGCAAATAATTGGCTACATTACTCTATACAGTAGCTGAAAAATAGTTAAATTGTTTATTCCATGGTGTTATTAATAATAAGTTGGCTATAACGTGCTGTTTCTGTACTTCAGGACCTTTAACAGGGATGTTTGATATGTACTTCCCCAAAGAAATGGTTTCAAATATACATCTCGATATATTTAAGTTTCATTTTGAGTCTGTTATTACACCTAACAAGTTTTTAAAGAATATAATTAATTGTGTGATTTTCTTCATATGTTGAGCTTGCTAATTCAGACAGAAAATTGAAGGCAGCACAATGAGTGCTGACAAAGATGAATCCCGTAAAAGGCAGCGACTGCTGCATTAATAGGATGGAAGGAAGACGGAAAACTGATAAGGCAGATTGAAAAGGAAGTCATAATAGAATAGACTGGAAAAGGGTGCGCTTTCATGCGATCTCTTGTGATCATCCGTTTCCGATTCTTGTTCGTCTCTGCACAAATTCATTTATCTACCAAGTCTAATTTCTCCTCTCACAATAGCAATGGAAAAATCACAATGGAGGTAGGACCAGAAAAAATAAATTGAATGAAGCCTTGCAGTGTATTGCTCAGTTCTTATAGTTTTATGGTACTTCAATTATTCTAGTTTCAATTTATTTTCAAAGTGTATAGAGCATAGGAGTTAGAGCTTAGAGCTTAGAGCTTTCATAGAGCATAGAATAATAATAGAGAAATTGGTACTTATGTTTTCTCTATGAAGATACTCAGTCATTCCTTATTCTTTACTGATTCATACAAAAAGTACATCATCAAAATGATAGGGAGAGAAAAAATAAGGTAACCTTGTGCTATTCCATTTACAAAATTAGATAAGATTACACATAGTCCGAAATAGATTGTCTTGTAGTTGTTCACTTCACAAAATTTTCAGTCCTTAATTATTTTCACAATATAATTATTATTATTTTTATTAAGATTAATAAGCCGAAACTATTAGAGTCTTGAAAAAAAACCGAAAGGAGGGTACTAATTTATTCAATGGGGATGATTATTTAATAATATAAATGAATGAACAAACTGGGATAATAAATGAACTAATTTCATTGGAACAATTAGGAAAATGATTAGAAAAAAGTGAACAACATTATCATGTTAATTTACTGAGTCGTCATGAAAAATATGATTTAGGTTGTATTATTATTATTATTATTATTAGCGTATGGCTTTGAATGGTGGGGAGACCCAAGGTGGGTAGTTCCACCTCGCCGTATATAGCGCAAAGTTCCCTAATGGGAAACCGGACACTAAGGTTATAGTGAGCATAATACTTTAAATTTACACTTTTCACTTCGAAATAAAGTTAATTTTGATGTTAAAAAGTCCAAACATATACAAAACCGAAACAAAACTTAGGTTTATATGTTTAATATCATAGGTTTATATGTTTAAATAATACAAAAAAATGTTGTATTTAGCCAGGTTGATTTTAGTCTAAGTTGTTTTCAGCCAATTGCAGAGGTGTGTCAACCCAACTGAACTATTCTCTTCTAGCTTCTGACACTTTAATTTGCAATATTGCTTCCACGCAAGTAACTAAGGAATGGTAATCATTATAATGATACTGAAATGCTGGAAAACAGGGCGAATTGCAGGAGAGGTAGATGTAATTGCAAGAGAAAGCTGGATTACTAAGCACGAGAATTTTAATTTTTTTTTTGAAAATTCATTTTGAAATAAAACGTTATTGTCAACGGTTAGCGACGGTAGAATTTTCAGTCAGACGAAAAATGTAAACATCATAAATATTCGAAGAATAGTAGAGTGAAAGATAGAGAAGAAAAATAGTCGTATCAGACTTTATTCAGGAGAAAATTTAATCACAATATTCGACGGGATACAGAAAATCTCCTTCATTCCTTACGACTCCAGCAGTGAACAAACTATCACAAACTTTTAATGGATTAAAAATTATGAAGTTCTCGAAGAGCTATAACTGCAGCACTCACTCTAATAACATTTCCAGCAAGTTTCCGCTTCGAATCAATAAATTGCTTGCGAATCCATCATTCCACTACAATAAATGCCAGCCAACTTCCCTGATATTCATTTCCATTTATTAGAATTGCAAGTAACTAACTCACACTTTTTGTCAACATTGACAGGAAGATAGATAATTCGTCAAACGCTTTCAATCTGCAACAAAAACGGCAACTTCCATCTCTTACTGCTCTTTCCTTTTCTTCTACTCCTATTTCTTCTCCGAGCTGCATCTATCTCAGATTCGCAGCGCGGTATTTGAAACTCGCAGTAAGAAATTATTATCTGGTGCTCAACGTGAGATATTTTCAGGATGATTAATTTCTAGCTAATTAATTAAATGGAAGTCGGTGAGCTTTTCGCCACAACCCTCTTACTCACCCTTTTTCACCACCTCCCGCAACCCCTTCGGTTTCATCCAATCCTCAAGCCTTTCCCTGCCATCCTCACACTCTCAAGATGTTTCTATCCCCCTCCATCACTGCTCGTTTCTAGAGCCATTTACAGTTTCGGTTGAGAAATGAATAGATAAGAATCAGCTAAGAATGTTTGCTGTTCACTTCTTGTAGACATAACTGCATTGCTACACTAAGTTATTTCGCCAAGCTACTCCACGAAATTACTTTTTACATCACGGAGACATTAATGATGCACTAGTTTCTATTAAGATTGAAGTTGGATGTTACTTTTTCATTGTTGGATGTCATTTAAAGAAGTATTAAATAGAGATAAAAAAAATTGGAGATTGAATCTTCAGAATTGAAGCACAAATTATAATGAATATTCCCAATCATGATTATTGATCTTATGACTTCATAAGATTTCATCATCATCATCATCTGCTTCTTACAAGGATTAGGCTCTATTGGCCTGTACCGACATCCATTTCTTTCTTGGTCTCCCTATGCCTCGCTTTCCTTCGGGTTTGTACTCCCATGCTAATATTGAGAGCCTATTCGATGGCATTCTGGATAAATGAGTGGACAAATTTCCCCGATATTTCTTCAGAATATCCAATAGCGGTTCTACATTCAATTCAGCTTTTATGTCGACATTCCTTATCTTTTTATTTATTATATTTTAGAAAATCTTGCATAATACATTAGTTAGGTAAATAATGCATAAGTTTCCATGAGGAAAGACTCCCAATAGCAATATGACAATCTCTGTAAAATGAGTTGATTCAGCAGAGCTAAATATAAATTGGTTTCTATTGAGAAAATTATTTGAAGTCATCAAACCAAAATCTCTTAGAATAACGATGTACCGTCTTCGGATTCTACACTTCTGTCAATCTCGGATAAACTTCAACTGAAGTACAGAGCAGCAGAAAATACAGAATATAATAGCAACAAGCAAGCGCCATGATTGGTAGATGAATCATAGTGAACGTCTGCTATTGGCCTAGACAAGCCACTCCCACAATTAGCGGTTCATCCAAACGTCACTTTGGCGGTTCACAATAGGCTTGATTCGCTACAAAGTAGGCTATTCAGTACACAGTACTTAACACGAATTACCATAAATTATATTCTATTGAATAAATTAAAATTATCATGTACAGAACACATATTACATCATGAAATTTGGATACTGCAAAATCTATTCCATAAAATAAATTACACGTCATAGCAGTGTCACTCATTTATTTGAAACGTGTAGTAAATGATTCGGGAAATGTGGATGTGCTGACTCGTGGCAGTGATAAGTTACCGGTAAATGATATGATATGTTGCCTTGCTGTGTGCCCTTAAAACCACAGACTGGAATATCAAATCAAGTTAATTATCTCATCATAACAGACTGTCAGACGGACAAAAGCTCACCTGACTAGCTGGAGGCTATGGAACAACAAACGACGCCATTTTGATTATCATCTCCTTCACAGACAAGATGTTAGTGCACATTTGTAATTGTTGTGTCTTGAATAATTCCCAGCGGGTATAATTGTAGAATCACCTTCAATGCATTATTATAGTATTGCATGTGACAGAATACATCAGAATTAGGATTACACAATTCATATGGTACTGAATGCAACTGATTGATACCTTTTGAAGAGGTGAGGTCTAACTCTCTGTAAGTACATCAAGAGTATACACACTAGTTGAGTAAACTACTATAGTCCGTACAAAATTACTTCTGACTTGGAGGAATATGCGGCGCAGAGAAATGGAGGGAGATCAGCTAATTACAGTGTAATTACAGTGTGACTGCTTTCAGACAGGAAACTTCACATGTGTAGCATGAGCACATGAACAGTCACTAGAAGTTGGAGAACGCTGGCCGCTTCAAAACGGCAACATCGCGCCTCTGTATCCCTCCCGCTGTATGCTTTCTCTGCTGCGCATGTCCATCCCAAGTAAGAAGTAATTTTGTACAGAATATAGTGATTCAAACATCTTATTCATTTTTCCGTTTTTCAGTTGTTATATTTCCTGTAATTCATTAGGGTTACGAAAATGAAGAATACTTATACGTGAATACGTGCTAGACGATGTTAACTGAAGTGAAGAATAGTCAAATTCTTCCACGTACTATAAGAGCAGCAATGAGCAGCAGTAGATGTAATTCACAAAAAATATGGCAGCTTGATATGTCTTAGATTAAACAAATTTTATTTGGAAAAATCATTATAGACACACAAATAAACTATGAGCACACATCACAATCCGCCTATTCCAACACAACCCTTTGTTCCTTCAACTAAAAAAAAAAAACTTATATTAAAACCACAAGTCTAGTTTCAACTGAACTCACATTATTTCAATGATCTAGAAGTCGCTAGAAAACAAGCTTGTATTACTCATATGTAGTGAACTACATAGGCTATAACCATAGAGAAAAGATTAAAAGCCGCTTGCACAACAGCCGGTTAAATTTTAACAGTGATTAATTCCACAAGAACCAATCAGAGAATTTCTTTTCTGATTGGTTCTTGTAAAAACTTAACAGGATTTTGTGCAACCGGCACTAAGATTTTCATTAAAGTCTATGCTATAGCATTCAGATCCTTGTGTCTCAAATTGTGTCAGATCTCTTGATGAAACCCAGAATAAGTGAATCAGCATGACAGCATTCCTTCCAAACTAGATAACTCAAATTATTCAATTTTCGACTTATCGTGACCATGAATTCAAATTGATAAAATTCATGAACCAGTTGAAGTTCTCAGCCCCTGAAGTTCGAATGCCAGTTAACTTAGTTTCTGAGAAATAATTAAATCAATGTGGCAGCAACTCTGTCTTGGAGGATGGTTTGATTTCAAATTCCCCATTAGAAAATTGATACGTCGGTTGTTTGGCGAGGCAAGACACATTTCCATACACGGAGTTAGTTGCCAGGAGCCATATATGATAAAATGAAAACCTTGTTTCAGTTGGAGTGTGTATGCTGGATGTAGACAACATGTGTCATGAACTTTGTGTGAAGGCCAAAGCCAGAAATGCAATCAGCACAGTGAGGTGAGGGAGACTCATAGCAAATGCATAGGCTGTGTCTCGTGGATAGGTTGCTAGGCGACGCTGTCTTAAAGCTCGCAGTGTTCTCACGCTACACGTCAAGTTTGATCAGTTCTTGCTGTCGCTTCTGATTGCCATCTCGGTTCTCAAGAAATGATGCGGCTTTCAAGATAATTGCTGACATTTGATCGATACTTGGGCAGCTAATGTGGTTACCACTTCGAAATTTTGAAAACGTCTTGATAAACTTCATCCAGAATTGAATTGCATGTAGATATTTTAATACTACTATTATCTTCCATATTTTGTATCTAAATTACAGATTACAGCCTGGTTCCTCAGACAAGTTTTACTATTCAACATTTCAAACTATCCAAACTTTTTCTATAGTATACTTTCCAAAATATATAGGAGAAGATATGAGATTAAACCGTGCAAGAAGCGTAGGATATGATAAAATAATTACATTGATTTGATTTTACGTTGTTATAGTGACACTGATTTTATCTCTATGATTTATGTTCAAAAGTTCACAAGTAATATACATAACATGTATATTATCCTTTGTATTATCCTCAGGTATAAAATAAAGGCAGTCATTCTATTCTATTCTGTTTTTAGAGTGATTAAGACTTTTTATGAATTATAAATTATAAAATCCAACAAGACGTATGGAGAGATAGAGGCAGAGGCTGTAAAAACCCGCGTATAAGGTATAAGGTGAGGTAAATTATAAAAACAATAGATAAGCAAGAAATACATAATACTCCATCTCATACAAAAAATACAAACAAAAATATTTCAGGATAGTATTTCTGAAGTTTAAATTGTTATTTTAATAAGTGATAGTAGCGTAACCTACATTTTGATTTGGACTGCAGTATGAATTTGAGAGGAGACACTTTTGGGCATAAGCCTGTGGTGCATTCACACATAAGTGTAATAATTAATTGTACATGACTGAATAAATAAAAAAGTTAGATAAATTTGGCATTGAAAGCTGAGATTTTTACAGGCTATGATATTGACCTGATATCAAGTAGTGTTAGGTACTGATTTCATTTTTTTCATCATTCCAAGAATTTGGAGTTTATCAGACGAGGAGTTTATCAGAGATTGACAATGGTGTAACAACCGAAACCTGTCTTTCTAACTTTCAATAAATCTGTGATTTTTTGACAATTTCTTATTGTTCTTATTCAATTCTATAAATCTTTTCCGACAATTCAAGTTTCATGCTTATGGGGTAACCGGGAATACCCCCCTCCCGAACCACCACTTCCCCGAAGGGGTCACCTCCCCATCATGCGGATGTCCCCGTCAGAGAGTGCTGCCGACGCCAATGTTTTACAGATTACCAAGAAATATTATTTCATTTATTAATCTGTGTCATAATGTTATCCACCCAAATAACTTTGAAGAGATTGATGCTTCCACGCATGAATGCAAAGAGCATAACAATAACTAAGACAAAATAATCTCAAGCCAGAGCTGTTTCTTCCCCAAAGTTTAACAGACTATATTTTCAGTACATTCATGATAATTGAATGAATTCTAATCTTGGAGTGAATATGTTTGTTTAAGAGAGTTTTATCAAGCCCTTTATGAATTTTGGATAACGTCTCCAATTCTATCCTTTCACCATAATTGAGTCATTTTATTTTTGAAAGAATTCGTTATTCTTTATACTTTTATTTATTTTCCGTTCGTGGTATTCCGTTTCTGGTATTCGTACCAGATTATTTTCCAGTGAGTATAGAATGAATACACTTGATATACTATAGGACTATCATGATTGTTGAGCACCACATAAAATGTTAACAGCTCAACTACATAATCAGCTCATAGGCGTGAGAAAAATTTAATGAGCAATAAAACGCAGTTCACCAGATGGTTCCCAACATTTAATAATTTATCAACTATCAGAATAGCTACGCGCAAGCACTCCTCCATTAAAGTACTGGAAGCTTTCAACACAGCTGCTCTAGAAGTTTGATTGTTTTATAACTTCAAGCCTGTTAATTTAAAACCACCAAATATTTTAAAATGAACCAATGAAATGTAATAGAACTATAAATTGGAAAGAAGGTTAGACCTACTCAAAGGATAAATCAACTTAAATCAAGTATCATTAGCGATTAGGAGTAATAGCGTTATCAAAAACGATAGGAAAACATGTATAATTGTGATTTAATAATTATGAGAACCCATTGGTAGGATCAAAAAAATTATAAAGCGGCTTACTTATTATTGGCGGATTATAAAAAATAAAATGCATGAACATTGAGGTTAGAATTATTTGTTTACATTTTGAAAAGAATTAGTCGATCTTGGATAAATCGATAATTATTAAAATCAATACTGAACGAATCAGCTGATTATTCGATCAACCCATATAACAGGTTGAATTATATAAAATTTACTCATAAAGGATATATCATGTATACTAAAGGAAGTCGATGTGTAGAAATACGAACACCCATTATTTCTGTATAAATATTTATTATAATCTAAAAAAGCATGATAAATCAAGAGTATACAAAACTCATATAAAAACTAAATGTATTAAAATCGCATGTTATGATTTATTTATGAAATCAATTTAAGATAAACACTACTATATTTGTATAAAAACTCTTTTTTATTTAATTTTTTCTATTATAAAGTCGAGGAAGCCCTGATTCCCAAGGCAACCAATTGTATTGAGTTTATTAAATTGAAGGCCAATGAGAGAGTAGCTTACAGAATTATTCGTGGAAGAGACAAATTTTTCTGAAAACCTCCTTCTTCTGGCTTAAGATCTTGACCTGAGAGGATGCACACAGAGTCTAGGGTTCTTTCTTCCTCTTTTTAAAATTTTAAAACTATTATGCCAAACCCTTTTTTAATGTGAAGTATTTGTATTAAATGTTCAATTATCTGTGAACTCAGTGCTGTTAAAGAGTTCGTAATTTGTAACGATTCCCATAAAAATATCTTTAATTCGAAAGAAACTTATAAGAATCTGGATCACGCATTAGCCCAGCAGTAACGAAAAGGAGCCTACCTAATTAATTATTGGAAATAATTAATTCAATCCACGAGACCATCAAGAACTTCAGTTCAGTGAGTGATAAGTCAAACGAGCTCGTTTTAGGCCTATGTACAGTGGGGGAATTAATAAAAAAGCGCTATTCAAATTAACTTGAATTAAATAAAAAGTCACCACATGTTGAATAACATCACATAGTTCATAAGAAATTTTATGAATTATTTAATATATGTAGGAAGCTTACTTCCATGCACAGCCCGAATTCATATAAATCCCTGAGATCTCATGTTTGAATATTAATTTATTAATTATAATTTTGTTAATTGAACAAAGTATAGCGTAGTATAGGGCAAAGATAGCATAAGAAGATTTCCCATGGTATAGAGCGTTTATGTTTCAAATTTTACTGTTAACTCAAGCTGATAGATAGTCCTAGTAGTTCTTTTTTGTGAAGCTATATGACGCTGGAAGTCTCTCATACTGTGCCATTTTTACACTCTCACCAGAACAGTAAGTATTCGACAGTAGTTGGCTTGAGTTAACAAAAATCGGTTTGAAATTTGGAACATAAAAGACCTATATCATGGAATATTTTCGTATGCTATATTTTCTCTATCGTAGTATAGAGAAGATGTCTACTCCCAAAATTGTTTGCTCTGTCCAATCTATATAAATAAAAGCAAAATGGCACTCACTCACTGACTGATTGACTGACTGACTGATTCACACACTCACTCGCAGAACTAAAAATCTACCGGACCAAAAACGTTCAAATTTGGTAGGTATGCTCAGTTGGCCCTTTAAAGGTACACTAAGAACGGATTTGGGAAAATTTTCAAAGATACGCCCAAAATTTGCATTTTTCCAGCGTTTTTTAGCGTTTTCTCAGCTTTATCGAGAACAAATGAACAGAAAATGTTCAAATTTAGTACAGAAGCTCAGCTAGGGTGTAAAAATGTTGTGTTGGAAGGAATTTGCAATAATATCAAATATATGCCCAAAATTAGCGTTTTTTTTTGCGTTCTTTTTGCGTTTTCTCATTTCTTTCATCACATATTAGACAGAAAATGTTCGAATTTGGTTCAGAGGTTTAGCTAGGGTCTAAAAATTTTGTAAAGAGGTGACTTTAAAATTTCATCAAAGATACGCCCAAAATCGGCGTTTTTCCAACGTTTTTCTCAGCTTTTCTGCGTTTTCTCAGTACTTTGACTTTCTGAAGCATGCTCAAATGAAAATGTAGGCGAGCGAAGCGAGCCCGCTGATCTCATCTGTTGACGATCCAGTCGGGGGTCCAGGGGCGGAGCCCCCTGGCTAGACGGATATGGCGAGCGAAGCGAGCCTGACGGCTATTTTGTGTTTTATGTCAGCATACAAACTCATAGAATTTTTTATTATATCCTAACTCATCTCGTGATATACAGTTTGAGCTGTTTTAATACCAACAAATATTTAGCAGCACTTAAAATTATTGAATCAAGTAATATTAATCTTATTCAGAGCACTCAATATTTATCATCCTTTGATGATATTCATCTCAACTACCAGAACAAGTATATTAAGAAATTATATTAATAAGGTTCCAGTTATATCATATAAGGATCCAGAGAGCTTCAAGAACTGGCGTTGTAAGTTCCAAGGAATTTTGGAAGGATATATTGGTGAATATCTGTATTCACAGTGAGCGTTTTAAGAATCAACTAGAAACCACTATAGTTGGTCCTTATTATTCTCTATACTGATAATCAGTCATCAAATATTCTTTTACTTTCCTTATTGGTATTCTTCAAGAACTTCATAGAAGCAGCGGTAAGAATTATTAATCACCGGTCCTTGAACCTTATGGTGATTATATATATTTGTAAAATTCATGTATCTACCACTGAGCTAGAGCTGAGGTTTGAACCCAGTAATTTTGCGAGCCGGACGGCCTTAATTTTTTGTGAATTTATTTGCGAAAGAGGGAATTTAGAGACTGCTCTTGTAAATATCAGAAACATCGTATTATCTGTGAAGGATTTACAATTCACAACTTCACAATACTAAGGAAGGTTGATGTATAGAAATACGGACAACTATTATTGCTGTATAAATATCTATTATAATCTAAAAAGCACGAAAATCCAGAGTATACAAAACTCATATAAAAAACTAAATGTATATTGTTTATTAACATCGTATATTGCAATTTATTTATGGAATTAATTCAAGATAAACACTCCATATATTTATATAAAAACTTTTTATTTAAATTTTTCCTATTATAAAGTTGAAGAAGCCCTGATCTTGAGGCGACCAATTGTATTGAGTTTATTAAATTGAAGGCCAATCAGAAAGAAGCTTACAAAATTGTTCTAGGAAGAGATAAATTTTTCTGAAAACCTCTTTCTTCTGGCTTAAGATCTTGACCTGAGAGGATGCACATGGAGTTTGGGGTTTTTTCTTCCTTTAAAATTTTAAAATTATCAAGCCAACCCCTTTTTTAAATGTGAAATATTTGTAATTAATGTCAAATTATATGTGAACTCAGTGTTGTTAAAGAGTTAGTGATTGTAATCATTCCCTATAAATATATCTTTAATTTAGAAAGAAATCTATAAGAAATCTGGACCACGCGTTAGCCCAGCAGAGACGAAAGGAGCCTGCCCAATTAATTATTGGAAATAATTAATTCAATCCACGAGACCATCAAGAACGTCATTAATGTGAGTGATAAATCAAACGAGCTCGTTTTAGGCTTTCTACGCATAGTTGGGGGAATTAATCAAAGCGCTATTCAAATTAACTTAAATTAAAGAAAAAGTCACAACATGTTGAGTGATAGCACATAGTTCATAAGAACATTTTATAAATTTATTTGATATATGTAGGAAGCTTACTTCCATGCACGGCCCAAACTCATATAAATCCCTGAGATCTCATGTTTGAATATTAATTGGTTAATTATTATTTTTGCTAATTGAACAAAGTATATCATATCAAATCTATAGACCAAACAGGTTTTTATTTGTAGAATTTTGAATTGACTGGAAGTCTAAGCATCAGTATTAAATATAATATATTTATAAATTTTGAAACTCACTATTGTGAATACTAGCAAATCCTATGATAATTGCTCAGATTTTAGAAAAGAATTTATTTAAAGAGAATTATAGATATAAGAAATTTTTTTTATATATTGAAAAATTAAAGATATCAACTATTTTATATACACTGTTTTATGGGAATATATTTTGTGTTTTATGTCAGCATACAAAATCATAGAAATTTATTTTATCCTAATTCATCTCGTGATATACAGTTTGAGCTGTTTTGATACCAATAAATATTCAGCAGCACATAAAATTATTGAATCAATTAATATTGATCTTATTAAGAGCACTCAGTATTTATCATCCTTTGATGATAATCATTTTAGTCTGCCAGAACAAGTATATTGAAAATTATATTAATAAGGTTCCAGTTATATCATATAAGGATCCAGAGAGCTTCAAGAACTGGCGCTGTAAGTTCTAAGGAATTTCAGAAGGATAAATTGGAGAATACCTGTATTCATGGTGAGCTTTTTAAGAATCAACTAGAAAAAACTATAGTTGGTCTTTATTATTCTCTAGTGGGTACATGGTTACTGATAATCAGTCATCAAATATTCTTTTGATTTCCTCTTTGGTATTCTTCAAGAACTTCAAAGAAGCAGCGGTAAGAATTAATAATCACCGGTCATTGAACCCTATGGTGACTAATTATATTAAGAAAATTCATGTTTCTACCCCTGAACTAGAGCTGAGGTTTGAACCCAGCAATTTTGCGAGCCGGACGGCCTTAATTTTTTGTGAATTTATTCACAAAAGAGGGAATTTAGCGACTGCTCTTATAAATTTCAAGAACATTGTATCATCTGTAAAGAATTTGCAATTTACATCTTTACATAATGGCTTCACAACATGGGACTCTATCATAAGAGATAACCCCCAAGGAGCATAACTTGACATACTCTATCCATTGTTTATTCTACGTCTATTGGTTATAGCAAGGATAAAAGGATAAAAATAATGAGTTATTGCAATTTGATGGAATTTTCTTTATTGCCAGCAGATTAAAATACCACTATATCTTCAGTGCCCAGTTATCCCACGTTCATACTGCAAAAAACGGAAATTATTATTAGTGTAATCCAATTTATGTTGCTTGAAAATTGAATTCCTGAATACAAATATTTAAAATATAAATAATGAATCAATTCAATGAGAAAATACTATTCAAAAATTGATAAAATGAAGAATAAAAAATGATAATATTTCGAAAATAACGGATGCGTTAACACGGAGAGCGGTCAGCGGTCAGAGTGGTCTTAAGAGGATATAATAATAATCATTATAGAATATCAATGATACAATAAAATGATGTTTATCTTTATCCTTCTAGGACCGCTGGAACTCGGAACGCCTGACCACTCTCCATTTGCACACACTTTTTTTACAAATTACTTATTGGAGAACGTTTATTAGTGGAGTCTTGATATAATTTTATCGTTCAAGTAGGAAGTATCGTAGTACAGGGCAAAGTATAGCGTAGTATAGGGCAAAGATAGCATAAGAAGATATCCCATGGTATAGAGCGTTTATGTTTCAAATTTTACTGTTAACTCAAGCCGATAGATAGTCCTAGTAGTTCTTTTTTGTGAAGCTATATGACGCTGGAAGTCTCTCATACTGTGCCATTTTTACACTCTCACCAAAACAGTAAGTATTCGACAGTAGTTGGCTTGAGTTAACAAAAATCGGTTTGAAATTTGGAACATAAACGACCTATATCATGGAATATTTTCGTATGCTATATTTTCTCTATCGTAGTATAGAGAAGACGTCTACTCCCAAAATTGTTTGCTCTGTCCAATCTATATAAATAAAAGCGAAATGGCACTCACTCACTGACTGATTGACTGACTGACTGATTCACTCACTCACTCGCAGAACTAAAAATCTACCGGACCAAAAACGTTCAAATTTGGTAGGTATGCTCAGTTGGCCCTTTAAAGGTACACTAAGAACGGATTTGGGAAAATTTTCAAAGATACGCCCAAAATTTGCATTTTTCCAGCGTTTTTTAGCGTTTTCTCAGCTTTATCGAGAACAAATGAACAGAAAATGTTCAAATTTAGTACAGAAGCTCAGCTAGGGTGTAAAAATGTTGTGTTGGAAGGAATTTGCAATAATATCAAATATATGCCCAAAATTAGCGTTTTTTTTGCGTTTTCTCATTTCTTTCATCACATATTAGACAGAAAATGTTCGAATTTGGTTCAGAGGTTTAGCTAGGGTCTAAAAATTTTGTAAAGAGGTGACTTTAAAATTTCATCAAAGATACGCCCAAAATCGGCGTTTTTCCAACGTTTTTCTCAGCTTTTCTGCGTTTTCTCAGTACTTTGACTTTCTGAAGCATGCTCAAATGAAAATGTAGGCGAGCGAAGCGAGCCCGCTGATCTCATCTGTTGACGATCCAGTCGGGGGTCCAGGGGCGGAGCCCCCTGGCTAGACGGATATGGCGAGCGAAGCGAGCCTGACGGCTAGTGAATGAATAAAACCAACATCAGTTCTGTACAAACTCAGCTACATCAGATATGTATCTTCAACAAGTAACCTTATATGTATGCTGAAGAAACTTTGAAGTTTCTTCAAATTATTATCATTGCTACTTCGCAATGATAATATTCTTGTATCACCTACTTGTGCTTGGCAATGCCTTGAAGCGAGGTCCCCTTTTCAGCTCAGCGATGCAATTACATGAGGATGGGCGGACCCACGGGGGGCATCATAGGGGGCATCATAGGGGGCATCATTGGGGGCATCATTGGGGGCATCATTGGGGGCATCATAGGTGGCATCATAGGGTTGGGCATCATCCCCATTGGTGTCATCATAAATGGGCTGAATGGGCCGAATGGTGGAAACATGAATGGTGCTGGCTCCTGCAATAAAAAATTATTTATTATTATTATTGAACGAAAATCAAATTAAATGCTGAAATTCACCCCAAAGACTTCTGCTACTGCAAATATTGACAACAGAGTAAACAGCTAGATGGAAATTCGATGAGCGCTACTATTCAAAAATTATTATTTTGAATAATTGCAATATATCAGTAATTTTCATCTGTAAAAAAGTTATTATATATACGTTTATTGGAGTGAATTTTTGAAACCAATAATAAGAATACTAGTAGTTCTGGGAACAGTAGACCTCGCGCATTCATAATCGACATCCTTCTCTTATACTGTCCATCAGAATAAATCCTGTCTGTATGTCGTGTCGGCGAGATATCGGTGTGAAAACGGCTAATTGCTATTGGGGTTGGTGTATCAAAAATGCTAACATAAAAATCTAATCTTCTTCAAGACATACTGGCAAGAGGTAAGCCCGAGTTCAAAGCAGAGAAAAGTCGAGAGACAATATTAATAGTCCACACGACAGCTGATTTATGATGAATAACTCTATAGTCTGGTTTTTTACGGTAATATTGGCGTTCGAAGGAGACTCCTTTTCCTTTTGTATTATCCTTAACATTCAAAATTTCAAAAAAACCTTATATACACGTCGACGCGAAATCCAAAAAGGAACATACCTGTCAAATTTCATGAGAATCTATTCCCGCTTTTGCTGTAAATTCGGAACATAAATATAAACATAAAGAGAAATGCAAAACCGTCGACTTGAATCTTAGACCTCACTTCGCTTGGTCAATCATATCACACTAGGATAGACCAAAATCAATAGGCTCCAGCAATCCAAACATAAACATGAATAGTCATGCAAAAATAACTCATAATTCAACAAAATAAAGTTCAGACCAGCGGTTCCCTAATGGTGAG
The DNA here is from genome assembly GCF_014356525.2 of Nilaparvata lugens. NCBI lineage: Eukaryota > Metazoa > Arthropoda > Insecta > Hemiptera > Delphacidae > Nilaparvata > Nilaparvata lugens. The sequence continues at coordinate 14,153,837 of NC_052510.1, forward strand.
AAGTAACCCACTTATGAAAATACTTAAATTTAATAATTTCTCAGCGTTACTTATGAGCTTGCCAAAGTGGAATTTTGCTATTCCGTAGTAGGTTTTCATAATATCTATGGTGGAATTCTCTCCAAACTGTCAGCATTGGTTGAATGGGAAGCATTGATGTCACTTGTAAGAAATGCTGAAAGTTCAAGTGAAACTCCTAGAACTCATATATATATCCTCTATGTGTGGTCTCCCGTCAGTCTCACCCTTAGTTTCTATTGATTTCAAGCTATAATCAATACAACAAACAGTGAAATTCACAGAATGATTTGTTTTACTAAAATGCCAAAATTTTGTATAATCATAGAGCAAGCATATGCTATGCTTATTGTATGGTTGAACACAATAATAATTGATTGGAGTGAAAAATTGTCATTAAATATTCTAAAACACAATATGTTATCTTTCTACCTGCTCAGCTCCATCCATACAAGACCTAGGTTTCAATGCTAAATAGCATGAATATTTAATAACACTAAAACTACAATGATTATTATAATTATATTTTATATTAAAATTGATTCTCGTTCAATTATTTAATGCGAATCTGTTGATATTTGATAATGAAGTACTTCATGCTACTTCATTAGATTTGGTAGGCAACTTACTGAATTAATATAATTTCAACAAACAATACATTTTCAAGGAAAAAACATTTGTAATATTTATGAGTAGCCTACAAGACGGATGACGACTTACCGGACCTGGCCTAGGCTCTGCGGTAGCAAGCTGAAACAGAAAAAAATTATTTCTATGGATCGATCAAATTCTGAAGAGTTCAAATCTTTGCTTCTCATATCGGTGCAAGATTCTAGCTCTTTCTGCTTGTTAAAAAGTTAGGAATGACCTGACTGCTTCACCCTCAGGTATGGTGTCATCTGGTTGATTTCAATATTTTTTCCAAATAAAACAGAAGCTTGAATTCTCTTCCACATAATCCTATAGACTATAAGAATCAAAACAATATTTTTATGAGTGAGTTTTTTTAGTTTCTTCTTAATTTTTATGAGTGAGTTTTTTTAGTTTTTTCTTAATTTTTCTTTCATGTTTTTCTTCTAGTTTCTCTCGGAAAATAGAAAAGAGTACTCCAATCACTTCCAATAAAGGGCGTATGTAAAAGAGATCAGAGGGAATGTACGATATTAGAGAAAAGTAATAGTTATTTGTGCAACTAGTGCGCAGTGACAGTTTGCTGCACCGAAAGAAACGTTTACGCCTGAGCCGTAGGCGAGGGCGGAATGATTTCTTGAGTGCAGCAGAGGAACTTTGCGCACGTATTTCACATTAAATTTTTCCTACAGTTACCATTGAATATGAAAAGTGGGTAATTATGGGTAAAATTCCCTGAAATCCATCAAATGTTTTTCTGTGTAATTTTATTATTAATGAGAACCTTAATTTATTTAAAAATGAATAATGTAGTAGTAAATGAATGAAGGTAGCTGTCACTGATGTGGTGGCTGTCGCTGTCATCCACTGTTGTCCACTGCCTTCATATTATTATAACGTGCACCACAACACTATACCACACTATACCACAGCTACCAACTTAATTTTGATTTTGCTGCACTGGTGCTCCATATAACCTACTAACTATTTTGTGTTGCCATGTTGCAAATCTGGAGTGCAGAAAACATTTTTCCCGCACTAGAGCGGAAAAGTGAATCTTTGGGTATTGTACAGGAACAGCAACTTTCCGAGGTAGCTGTAGGAAAAAGTATTTAATAGAGAGAACAGGAGGTTCTATATAGCTAAGATTGACGACCTCTCTCAACATGAGAAGTATAAATTGGACTGGTAAGATTTTTTTAAAAGACTCTGGAAAACTATATTCAATATAAGCTATTGAAGAATAATAGTGTAACTATACAAAATTATACTAGGAAATACGTATATGATTCAAGGCTATTGTGCAAGAAATTCTAAATCAGGCATGTAGCAATGTAGTCAGTTCAAAATCACCGTTTAACATTGACCTCGAAATAAAAAAAAGACAATTGATTTCATGAAAAATAATTCATAACTTATGAAAAATTATCATTCAAGAACCACTCTACCCTAATGATAAGGTACGGTACCTAGGATAATTATACGAAATGTGTATAGTATGGTGTCTCACCATTTGTATTCTTAAATTTGTATATCAAAGTACCTTTGACAAAATTCAAGATTTGTGTGAAAAATAACAGCTGATATTATGTATTCAAAATCTTATTATGATGGAAATCGACAAAATTCAAGGAGTGTATGGATAATAACAACCTGTATTATGTATTCAGAATAGTACAAGGGAATCGAGCTCTCATGTTACTCAAGGCGTGAATTTGAATTGAAATAAACAGAAATTTTTTCTACTTACAGCCAAGATATAAATAACAAATCATATAACATGACTTCAAAATGGCATCATGATGTAAATCGATAAAATTTGCAGGGTTTATGGAAAATAACAACTTATATTTATGTATTCAAGATGGTATTGTAGAGGGGATCGAGCTTTGATGTTACTCAAGGCGTGAATTGAAATTGGAATAGACAGAAATGGTTTCTACTTACAGCCAAGATGCCAGACAAGACAAGTATGATAGCACTCCTCATTTGCATGGTGTTGGTGTAGGCTGAGCACAGAAGAAAGGCAACTGTAACTGCTGAAAGTGTGATTGATCACTTCTTTTCCAAACCTTTTATACCAAAATCTATCTCCCCAATCACAGTTCATTTGATTTTAGGATAAGAGAAACGTCAAAACTTATTTGAACAAATTATAGAACTTTGAAAATAACAATAGGTGTGACAACTGAATAGCTCTCAAAAATCGATAACAATACGTGGCTCTTGACACCTGACATCTTGCACATCTATTAACGTCTCATGTAAACATTCATAATCAATCACAATAGTTGATCGAATCAACAATTATTATTTTAGTTGTAAGGTTGATCTTTCGTTTTGATCGAATCAGTTCTAATAATCGAGACAGATTTGTTTCAGTCAATGATGACAGTAATAATTGATCCAGTGAAATGTGGAGTATGTCAGGTCTTACATCTATATCAATTGAGTTTCAAACGTTGTAAAGTAGTTTTGGTGTTTCTGCTACCATGTTTCATTCATTTATTCACTGTATCCTTCTAACATACAATTTTAAATTTCTTTCACGTTAGATATTGGAGTATTTCACACCATTTTCCTCATGAACAATATTCTTTCACAATATATTTTCTCACATTTCCATCAAATAATAAATAATCTACAAAAATTCTACTATAATATTATTCTTCATCGCAAACTGCAATTCAGATTAAAATTCTCATTCACCAAGTTTTCTTCATCTTGATTTGTTTTTCATTCATCATTATAGAAATGCTCATCCTATTTTGACTTTCGGGGGATTTCAAAATATTGTTCTAGGTGTTTCAAGACATGAGCATATAACGTTGCTGCTTCTTCGTTTAATTCCGCCATTAATGTAGTATTTTTATTATTATTTATCAGAGGAACTGGACCAACTCAATGTTTGTATGATTTTAAATACAATTCAGATAGTAAAAGTATTGTAGAATGAATCACAGTTTTGGTAAGTTGAAAAGCAGATTAGTAGTAATGATAGAATTCATGCACTGAATTTCAACCGTAAAAGTAATCCGCAACTGTAATTTCTATACATTATGATATAATGATATTATTATATTGATACAGTTCGATGCATAAAAACAATATCATCCTAATAATTCAGATTCCATTTCAAAAAATCATATAAATTTAATGATAGCTTCCATCTTTCACTTTAACAGCTTGGAGTTATGATGGAGAATTGATCTTTATATAGCTTCTTTATAATACAGTCTTCTAAAAAAATAAATTATTATTCATCAAATTATGTATGTCTAGATAGCTTTCCTTTCTCATTTTCCATGTTCTCTTGGGCCAAATGTGAGTAACCCATTGGAATCATTAATTGAATCAGTGATAAAATTTCAAGTAATATTGGGCTGTATAAAATTTGGCAATGTTGGTTTACAAAAATACACCCCACTTTGATCTCCCATGATGCTTTGAATCACATTACTCAATATATCTGTATCCCATTACTCAAATAATCTGTATTTTCCCAAACAAAATTTATGAGATTTCAAGAAGAAGATATACAGCAACAACCAAACCAAAGATGGCAGGTGAAAATATCAGAGCAGTGAATGCGGTTTCCTGACACGGCGAAAGTCACAAATGTAGCAAAGCGATGCGCCGGAATATAGAGATGTGATTGACGATGATGAAGCTTGATACTACCTCCCCCCACCCACAACCCTTCCAAAAGTGGCTCACAGATGGTCTCTGTGGTTGTGGTTAGGGGTGAAGAGGTGGTTGAAGTTTGTCGATAGAAACCCCGGGTGACAGAATAAGGTGGTTTTTTGAGGTTAGGAAAGGGTGATTTTCAGAGAGACCTACTACGCCAGCCATATTGAAAAAAACGCGGTCGGCGAGGGATTGATGGTTGAGTGGTGATGAGGGGTGTGGAGGGGGGAGGAAGTCAGTAGACGGAAGTGTAAGATAAGGGAGAATGTGCCTTGTATATGGCGCTCTAATGTAATGTATTCCCATCACCGTTCTTTGATACACCACCGACCGCTCTAAATTGTTTTTCCTCTTTCCTCTCTTCACTCTCGCTACTTCCTCCCTCTTACCCTTTTCTTCCCTCTTTTTTCCCTTCTTCACACTCACCTTCCTCAAGGCATCACTTGTGGCTAATGTGAACACTCCCCGGATGTAGAAGAGGACTACAAAGTGTAAGCAGCAGCAGCCTTCGCAAGACTTAGTAAGATATGTGAGAAGACTCCGGACAACCACTTCTCTCTCTCTCCCTCCCTCTGTCTCTCACTCTCTCTTACTCTAACCGAGCTAGACTTGCACCACTCAACGTGGTGATATGCGGCGAAAATTACACGTCATCCAATTTGCGGTAATAGTAGTAATTTGAAAGGGGTAAATAGGTGTAAGAGGAGAATGATTGGCGCTCATTTAGCAGCGATAATGGAGTATTGTGAGAGGTGAAGTAATGAGAGTAATGGAATGCTAGCTTAGCGTAGATTCTGGTACTTGTGTTCATGTAGACTACTTGAAGTTTCATTGAATAAACTTTACAATGGACATTCAATTGAATAAACATTCATTTTACAATATAAAATGTTCCTTCCAGGTTCAGTTGGATTGAAGTTAATTTGGCAAGCATCAAAGTCGATTTGACAAGTCCTAATTGTGCAAGTGGGCATCAGTATTTCTCGGTAGAGTATTATGTGCCTTGTATTCCAAGCATTCTACTTGTGCAAGTAGTATGTTATTCTCTGTAAGAGAAGTTTTGAAATAGGTGAACCAGTCTTATCTTTGATTTTTTTATAAAATACTCTAATTACTTGAACTCAATTGATTTAAATTTTATACTCATTACAGAATACATAATAAATTTGTGAATTTCATGATCAAGAATCAACAGCTCATCAATCACAGAATATCAAATAAATTATTGCATTACTGTTCATATCGACACGGTGGACACGGTGTTGAATATCGACTGTTTCTATTTGGGAGTGTACATATGTTATCTAGAAGATATTAAATGATTAAAGTATGTAACGTTATCAATAATTGGTATCAAGAGACGGTTCCAAGTATCATATTTCAATATCTAAAGCATCAAACTTATCAGGTATTGAAATGTATATAATAATATTATTATTTTGTAATCAACTATCCCACGGACTCATTTCAGTTCTGAAAATTGGAATACATTTCATTTATCTCCATCCCACGGGCTCATTACAGTTCTGAAAATAGGAATACCTTTCATTTATTGTTTGTCGTGTGCTGAATGGTTCAGAAACTTCCTGGTTGATATTATAAAATCTCATTCTGAAAATTCAGAATACTGAATCTATAGAATTGATTGGTGAATATTGATTTGATAATACACAATTCATTAGGTTTCTTTTTTGTCTTTTTTATCACTGAATTCAAAGTATTTTCCATTTAGTTTGTGGATTCATACCCAAGTTCCACCTCATCATCAACCATTAAACTGTTGCAAGCATCGCGACAAACCCATTACTTTTTATCTAGAATGACCACATTACAGCGCAGACGATAAATGAGAAGCAACGAGCACTTGACCACCTGAGCACCCGAGCGAGGGAAAAATTGTGAAAAATGGTAGCTGCGAAGCGACGAACAAATCCCAAGTATTTTTTCATTGTTGAAGGGGATCGTTGAAAGAAGTAACTAGAGAGGTGGGAGGAATTGGTTACCATGGAAACCCGAGGACGCCTCATGCATTTATATGAAGGCGAGGTCCCTCAGTACTTGTTGCTTTTTGTAGGTGGGATAGGCGCAGCTTGTGGGTGTACCTAGTTTCAGTGAAAAGTATCCGTCTAATGCTAAGGAATGCCAAGCGAATCCCACACGTTCGGGGCCTGCCTTAGCACCCACACAGCAAACATTAGCATTCCACAGACAAATTCCACCGGGACTTGTTCCGTTTCCGCTTCCACTACGACTACCACTTCCGGTTCCGGTCTGATTGGGTTGTTGTCATTGGCAATCAGCTTAACACCCGGCAACAGCTGGCTGGTGGACTTCACTATTTGTTGAGACCAACTTTCAGGAGCTGGTTGAACTCTGCAGGATCTAAGATGCATCCTATGTGAAGCTTGCAGATTCACAATCAGTTTGATAACTCTCCAGGAGGATTCTCATGTCAGACATGTAGATTCACAAGAAGTTTGATAGATAAAGGTGCAACTCTTAAGAAACGCAACTCCACAGGACCGAACATGCATTTCCATGCAAAATGAACAGTCTCACTAATTATTGTTCTATGGAGAGTTCCTTCTCGCCTACAGGAGCGAATCCTCATATTTGTTGACTCACAAAAAATTGTTAGTTGAATCTTGAAGCTTTCTACTCTCATGAAATGTAATACTCTACAGACACGAATCTTCATGTGGTATTTGTAGATTTACAAAAAAAATGCTTTTCGAAGGAGACTATCATGGAATATAATGTCTGATGTAGTTATTATTCACTCTAATGGCTTTTATCGGCAGAGAGATCCTTTCGGATGTTCTGCCTTGCCGTAATACCCAATGTCATTTCCTATCAACACTCAAGTTCATAGGTTACGTCTTAGGTTCTTCATGTTTTCTCACTAAAATATGCACTTTCACTTCCTGAGTTTCTATTTTATGAATTTTTAAATCAAGAAACTATTTTCAAACACGAAATCACATTTTAAAAGCAAAAAGTATAAACATTCTGATGATAATATTGAACTGAAAATTTCAAATGTAGTAGGATTTTGTCTATAACTCTGTAAAAAAAATTAATGAAGGTGTTGACATGGTTTCTACTAAACTGGAACTTCAATGTGGATAGCAGGAATAGTGCTCTATTGATTTGATGGAATCTGGTTTGGAATCAACAATGAAAGGTCATAGCTGAAAATAGAGTGAGATGTGTAACAGAATGCACACCTGAATCCATCAGAGAACGATCAATCTATTTCAATAGTTGGGTAAATAAATAAATTCGTATGGCTTTTGTTGGTGGGGAGACCCTTGCGGGAAGGTCCCACCGCCTGAATATATAATTTAAGCCGTCAATGAGCCTTACGACTGTCATACTTCAGCCGCGACCGACAGTTAGCGTGCCCATCCGATAACACGGGAGTGATCTGGTTAAAAAACTTTTGGTATTGAGAGGGTTTGAACCCGGGATCTCGATGCTGCTACGCAAGCACTCTATCCACTAGACCACGGATCACTCCTTGATCCCCAATAGTTTGGTCATAAGTGTCAATAACTGCTCATAAAAATATCTCAAATATGGTTAACCAATTCCAATGATAACCAAGATTTTTGTAACAATAAATATGGTTATAAAAAAAGAAAATAAATAATTCCACTCAACTCGTTTTCATTTTCCATGTTTGATACAAATTAATTTAAATAAGAATAAAAGTATAAAGATTAGTTTTCATAGAAAGATTCATCAGTCCAAATTATGCATTTTAAAAACAATATTCTGGCTCAGATAATACATAAATTCAGGTTTACATTTTTAATAATGAAATGTCAATAATTAATGGTTTAATAACTCATTTATTTATTATTAAAAATTGTTCTTATTCTTGTAACATGTTATGATTCACAAGGCATTGGGACAAGAGGCTAACCTCAAAAACAGTTTAAAGTTCCCAATCAATTGAATCTAAAAATCATTAATTCAGTTCCCAGTTGGACTCTAAATATTATTATTCTGTCGGGAGAATTTATTTGAAATTCGAAGCCAAGCAATATCCCGTGAACAATATTAAAAATAACACATCATTTGTTTAATCTATAATGATAACAGCTGATTTAAAAATTGGTGAACTAGAACCCCACAAAATGGATTTTGTCACGGGATCGTGTCATGACCTGTTTTTATAGACCTTGATAAAGTGCCCTCTTGTTACTTAATTATAAATTAACCTTCAAATTCTTGATAGGGGGAGGAGGTACCAAAATAAGGTCAAAGTCACCAGTGTTTAGAATGAATGATAGGTTTGAATGATGAGGTTTTTTGGGTTTTCAATTAAAGGGGTGGGGTAGCAGCTTTTTTATTTTTTCCCCATTTTAGGAGGGGTGCGTCCATGGTCTTGGGAAGGGTTTTCACACCTGTGGTAGCAAATAAATAGTATTTGAAAACTCCTTATTTGTTCTATTCATTATGGAGAGACTTCATCAACAAAAATATAATCAAATGATTGAATAAATATAGTCGATACGGTACGGTACATATCATGTCAAATCCTGTGTAATAAACAATCCGTGTGGAATTTATGAAAATGAAACTAGTATATAAGAAAGGTGACAATATTCAATTTTGAGCATTTGTAATTGTATCTGAACGGTGGGAATGAAGGCATTTATCTATTCATCATTTTTAGATATTTTTCTCGAGCCACTCCTATGATCGGATGTACACGTTAAATCGTCGGCCCCGGCTGCCTAGAAAAAAAACAGTCGTTAGATCATGTCAGAGCCCCTGAAATTGATCATCTAAGACCTGAAAACTCTGACACCTGACCTGAGCCAGTCAGGTCACTTAATATTATCTTATTATTATTAAAAACGATAGAACATAAAGTATACACCAAATTTCAATTAAATCGATCAAAAATAAAACTATCGAGAATTGAAACTTCTGACGTCAAACCCTCATCTTAAAAACATTCACCATCATCGATGTAAACCCAATATCACAATCCTAATAGTGGCGAAGCGCTATTTTACGATTTGTAACTGATTCCTCACTCCATACCCATTATGAGGGTGTATAGTATATACCTCATTTCAATTAAATCGATCAAAACTATCGAGAATTGAAACTTCTGACGTCACTCGCAAAACCCTCATCTCAGCAACATTTACCATCATCAATGTAAACCCAATATCACAATCCTAATAGTGGCAAAGTGCTATTTTACGATTTTGTAACTGATCCCTCACTCCATACTCATTATGAGGGGTCAGTGTCAGCGGGGGTTATACTAAGTGTGTAGTAGGGGGTGGGGGGGTTGATAGCAGCAGTTTGGGGGGATGGTTGAGAGAGGATGGGGGTGAAGTAGGATGCTAATAAGCCAGCTCTGGATAACGACTTGTTTGCTTGTCACAGACCCTGTTAACGTTTGTCGTTATCACACTTAACACTATGCAGGCGTCGCGCTGCGTTGAGTTGATATGACGGCGGCGTCTGACACAGATCTGGTTTCATCTCAGCTGCATGAAGATGTCATTTGCAGAGTTCATCTATTAGGCATGAACTGATGTTGTAGGCCCTGTCCTGCATTAAGCCCTACTTTACATTAGGCCTACGACTAACTCGGATGTGATGGCGGTTTCATGGCTGTATTGATGATCTCTGAATACATCGGACTCAAAGTTGTAACTACACTATCAAGTTGTAGCACGAGCTGTGAAGGAAGAATGGGAAGTGAAATTTCCAGGATATTATTGTATATATTCGCATCCAATCTCGTATATTATTCGTATATAGATTTTTTGTTAATTGGAAAGATAGGTATCGACCTTACCTAAATATATTTCAGATTTCAATATGCATCATTACTGCTATTCCAGAAAATGTTGTTCACAGAACATAATCAAGTGCTGCTACCAATTCATATCAATTTTATAAGTTGGGTACTTGAATTTTAAATTTGTCAAAATCAAAATTGTTTCATGAGACATTACATTTAATGAGTCAAGTTTATTTATTTATAGTGGATGATACCCACATGACCTTCTTGCTTGTGCGTGTGTGATGGAATTTTTTTTTTCAGCACTACAGCCCAATATGAGCTTTGGCCGCCTCCACTACAGCTCTCCACGCTTCTCGGTCCTCTGTTAATATTGTCTCCATCCTCTATATCCCATTTTTTGGAGATCGTCTCTCACTTCATCTTCCCACCTTATTCTCGGCCTCCCTAACTTTATTCTTGAATGTAGCCTCTCCTTGATTATTATTTTATTTTAGTGATGGAAATTACGTTGGAGAATTAATGAGATGGAGATGATCGAACGTCAATGCTATGGGCATGGTTTATTGCAACATTATTTCAGTAGAGTCTATTGCTAAATAATAATGTAGATTGTCGACATTACCTTCAATTTCGTAGCTTTTGAAACTTTAAAAATTTGTAATACTTCTGAATATATTTGTGAAAATAGGACTCAATTATCAAAAATAATTAATTCAGTACTGATAGCTAGTTTGTAGTTTGAAGCAATCAAGTTTGTTGTTGTTGTTTTCAAATCCAGCTGTTTTAAAAGTGTAACTTAATTTCTTGTAGGTCTAAATCCTATTATATTAAGCGAGCAATTTCTGTATTTTTATATCTGGTTATCTATCTGGTTATTTATATTAATTTATATCTGGTTATTTATGTTCAACTGATCTCGGAGACGGCTCTAACGATTTCCAAGATTTTGGAACATAATAGGTTTATTATATTAAAATTAGATTGCACTAGGTCTCATCCTTGGGAAAACTCGCTGAACGACATAGGATAAACAACATAGGCTGAACAACAGGATAATTCATTCTTGGCTGAAACAGCTGTGGATAGTGAAATAGTGAGTGAGCGAGTTAGTATGTGAAAAATCAAAATATCGCATCCCCGAAATTCATAAGATGACATATAGCCAGCTGTATAAACACGAACATTTTAGAGAATTGTGTTCTGTTTATCTATCTATATATATAAAAGCGAAATGGCACTCATTCACTGACTGACTCACTCACTCACTCACTCACTCACTCACTCGCATAACTAAAAATCTACCGGACCAAAAACGTTCAAATTTGGTAGGTATGTTCAGTTGGCCCTTTAGAGGCGCACTAAGAAATCTTTTGGCAATATTTTAACTCTAAGGGTTGTTTTTAAGGGTTTGAAGTTTGTCTTTTAGCATGTATATTCTTCTTCTCCCAATCTCTTAATTATAATTGAAATTTCCATATCATATGTTACTATAGAACTATAATCTAGATAGAGTACCTCTTCGAAACAGTTGTAAACTGGCAACTAAATTAATAATTTTGTCAGGTTGGCATTAAGTTGAGTTGACTTTGTTAGGTTGGCACCAAGTTGAAGTTTTAAATGCATTTATCGCGGAAAAATTGATTGGGCACAGACACTTCAATCCTGGGAATATTATATTACTAGCAGTCAGGCTCGCTTCGCTCGCCATATCCGTTTAGCCAGCCGTTTAGTCTGGACCCCCGACTGGATTGTCCTAACATATGATAAAAATGCCCAAATGAAAAATGCATGCGAGCGAAGCGAGCCTGCTGATCTCATTCTTGGACGATCCAGTCGGGGGTCCAGGGGGCGGAGCCCCCTGGCTACACGGATATGGCGAGCGAAGCGAGCCTGACGGCTAGTCAATAAATAAAAATAACGAGCGAAGCTCGGTGCCCCGATATTATTTGTAAATGTTTATTTTGTGTACCTAATTCTCAATATGTATGTAAGAATGAGACTTGATTATCACAAATCAATTTAGTCCTGATAACCTCAGCAAGTACAATCATGTTTGTAGTTTACACAAAAACCAGGCTGTTTTGAAAGTGTAACTAAATTTCTTGTAGGCCTGCAAAGATTGTTTGAGTTTTATAATCTTGGTGATTTTTCTCCTGTGCCACATCGATTTCTATCAGCTTGTCAGGTCTCCAAAGACCTACTACTTCTACAAAAGACCTACGCAAAACTGATGAAGCCTGCTGAAGTGCAAAGACACGTGATATGGTTGTCAGCAATCCTTCGTGGACAACATTGGAGCTCACCATTCACAATCAACAATACTTTAGTAGTATAACAGTAGCCTAGTATATTTTCGACTGATGATTTTTCCGTCCTTATAGATTCTATTAGATTGAACAGAACTTGACAAACACATATGTTCATCATGTGTATGATAAGTTATATTCAATCATAGAGAAACAATAAGTAGATATCCCATGGTATAGGGCGTTTATGTCGCAATTTTTACTGTTAACTCAAGACGATTACTGTCGATTATAGTCGATTTTCACTGTTTTGTTGGGGTGAGAGTGTATGAACGGCACAATATGAGAGACTACCAGCGTCACACAGCTTCACGGGAAAGAACTACATGGACTATCGGAGATAACAGTTAAAGTTGCGACATAAACGCTGTATACCATGGGATATCTATATGCTATTGTTTCTCTATGATTCAATCTAATGGGATCTATAAGGACGGAGAAATAAAATTTTGTTGATAACTTTGGTGTAAACGCAGCTTAACTCTTATATAAGAGACATTGCACGAAATAAGGGGAATAGCAATAACAGATTTTATTGTATTGTTGAATGCATGTTTTTGACATGCCTGTTGGTCAGTGTGGAGTAGGCTTAGAATGAGCGGTATGCCTGTTGCTAAACCTCAACCCTGTAGCTCACCTCACCTCACCACCTCTCACCTAACCTAACCTCATTGAAGCTCGGCGGCTATTGTGAGATTCCCAGTTGTTGCCGGGCCAGGAAGGACAATTGCCAGTTAATAATGACAATGACCACAAAACATCATTAGGCGAGGCGGCGGCAGTGCATACGTGATAGCAGCCTAATCACCAGGTTATCAATTCCAACTGGGAATCATTACGGCCAATCTTCGTATCGGCCAACTTTATTGTTCTGGAATTAGCCAAAAGCTCCGACCCGATCCTCGTACGGTGCTCGCTGAATTTGCACCTGTGTTCACAATATGTTGTGAACGTTCAAAATAATGAATAATTGAAGCGCCATTCTTATCAATACAATAGCAGTGCCCCCTGTTTTGTTGTGCGTTGCAAAATTCATCATGCAGCAATAATCATATCATCGTTTTTTTTCGATTTTATAATATTGATATAACTGGTAAATGTAGAGGGCTCCAATCATCTCTATTTCTAGTGTTAGTGTCAACATGCTTCCCTTTAAGAAATTCCATAGATTATAGGTTCTAGCTTCACATGTTTTCTTGTGGTAATATTAGCGCCACTTCCAATTATTGCATTGTGAGAGCTTCAGTGAGAGAAAGCCATTAGGATAAAATAAGAAAGCTCATCCAACTATGAAGATTTCAATGAATAGTTCTGCGGAAATCCAGAAAAGAAGTGGATCTAACTGTAAGATGTTGTACCTAGGGGAAACAACGATGAGCTTTATATTACAGTGAGGGAAATAATAATTCATCAGTTGAAAATGCCAGTTTTTTCAGTATAATGCAGAGCGTTTCCGTTTTCCCGAGCAATCAAGTTTCATATAATAATTGTTTCTCTGGTCGAGGGTACAACACGACGAGAAGAGTTCATTCAAAATATAATTTGACATGATACAAAAAGCATATAAGCTACAATTATTTACAAAGTATTAATATAATTGGTTGATTATTTGCTGATCTAAGAAAATGTGGCCCCCACTATATATGAATATGTGTCGGGATGCGACCAATGAGATATTGATATATACTTTAAAATACTGTACAGTCTTCAACACTCTTGACAATTTTTGCAAAGATTTTCAACCTAGAGGACGTAGACTACTCAGAATAGTGAACCACCAATTGAAGAAAATTCAAGTACCTATACTAGTCTGTGAACCCTACAAACTCTAGGAACACATACTAGTATGTGAAGTGTACAGCAACAATTTCTGCTCAATCGAGCAGATAGCCTAATCTTCCAGACATCTACCTATTAGTTTCAGTCCCAATTGAAGCAGTCATCGGTTATTAAATAAGGTCAGTGGACAGGGATATCCAGATTACAACTCAAAACTATTCTTCTGCATGTCATTAAAAGTAGTCTGTATGAAGACAGTTGATGCAGATTAGAACAAAGATAACAAGATTATCTAGAGACTCTATCCAGATCAGGAAGCCACCTGAGAATGTAGGCTCGTTCTAAGTTACTCTAGAAGTGTATTGAAACTTTTCCAATTTGGCTTTTCACTGCATACGCAAGTGGCTGTTGTACAGGAAGAAAACTGGAAACGGCTTTTCGCGTAAGAAAACAGCTTTCCACGGAGGAAAGCTTTGCCGGGAAAGTTTTGAATGACCCTAGACAGGATGCAGCATCGGATGCTGAAGAAGCACATTAACTGTTCCCCGGAGGGAGTGCAGGGCAAGCATTGCTCAGAATATCCTCAATAATTAAACAGGATCACCATGGCGCAATGCATGCTCCACCCCTTCCTTCATCCTTACATAGTGGCTTCCTATACAGCCGCATGCAACAAGTTTATAGCTACAAGTCAGATAAGAAGTCAGCAACAGGTATTCTTGGTTTGCAAGAGTGTGGTTGATTTTAAAAACCACCCAATTAGCTATTTTTACTCTCCTTGCCCTATTACCATAGGTAAGGAAAGTATTGCTTTCCAAAAAAAAATTAAGGTACCCAAATTTCTAAACTTCTATACGTTTAAAGGTCCCCTGAGTCTAAAAAAGTTTTTTTTGGTATTAGTCTGTATACTGTATGTATGAATGTATATATATGTATGTCTGTGTACACGATATCTCATCTCCCAATTAACGGAATGACTTGAAATTTGGAACTTAAGGTCCTCACACTATAAGGATCCGACACGAACAATTTCGATCAAATGCAATTCAAGATGGCGGCTAAAATGATGTCGAAAACAGGGTTTTTCGAGATTTTATTGAAAACGGCTTCAAAGATTTTGATCAAATTTATACCTGAATAGCCTGAAATAGTCAGTGATGAGCTCTATCAACTGCAACAGGTCCTATATCTGTAAAAATTTCAGGAGCTCCGCCTCATCTATGAGAAGTTTGATTTTAGATTTCCAATATTATCAGGCTCCAGATACAATTTTAACAAAAAATTTCAAGTGGAATATATTATTTAACATGAACATCTCTACAATTGATGTCCAGTAGCATTTCCACCTAAAATTGAAAAAAAGCTCGAAATTCGAGAAAATGTAATTATTCAAATGCAAACTTAATTAGAGAGGCAACTTTTGATTCTATTGAATCATTCATTGTAAGAGATAGCAGAATTGATCTCGTCAGCTGATCAATTTCAAATTGTAATGGAAACTTTCATAAAGGCAAGGAAAGTTGTGTGAGTGCTCCACACCAGATTTTTCTTCCCGAAATACCTCATAGCATTCAAATTTGAAGCATACACTGACTGGTTCATAGATATTTAATTTCTCATTAAAATATTACTGTTGAGGGGATGTCTTGCTTGATCTTGCTTGGATGTCTTACCTTTTCGCAACTGGAGCGAGATCTCTCACAGGCATTAAAATTTGTTTTAGATCAGCATGCACTTCGTTCTTCTGTTGTAAGGTGGGTGTTTGCTTTCTGGTGTTGTGGGTGTTTGCTTGTACTGTCAGCTCTGTTAACTGAATAGACACTTATGAGCCTTGGCATCACTTCTCGTGGATTCAAAACACACTTGAAAATGAGGCTCTATATGAATTAGTTTGTGTAGAAAAGAAAGTTGTAAAAACGAAAATAAACAGAAGTTTATAGATTAAGTTATAAGTAAATGTAGGATATCCTATATTTTGAAATAAGATTCTCCCAACTTACTTTATAAACTTCTGTTTATTTTCGTTTTTACAACTTTCTTTTTCAAACAACACAATTCTTTGAGCCCATTTCGATGACTATATTAATATATTTTAATCATCTCTCCCATTCACCCGCGCATAAAGAATCCTATTCTAGAGTGAACATTTATGTAGTAGCATCTTTAGCATATTCAATTCAATTCAACTGGTTTGTTTTTCTCTTACTTTGTACAAAACAAGTTTTGTTCTTTCTTTGATGACTTGAATCAATGAGGGAATTTCAGAGGTGAATATTCTTCTGTATCATATTTTCCTAGTGATAAATAACTATGACATGATATTGTATTGCTAGCTAGGATATGGGTAGGTCTATGATTAGTATCAAACTTAGGTGGAGATGAAGTCTGAGGACACAGGGCCCAAAGGACATACAACTTAGACTAACGCTGTCAAAAACATAGGTTCTCTTCAAATAAAGACGAGAGAGATGGTGTAATACAGAATACCAAATATTGGTATTGGTGCAATACAATCCAATAACGTATTATTCATTTGATAAAATTGCTTGCTCTGTTGCTATCCTGGATGACTGCTGTTATGAGGAATATATCTCATGATATATCTCATCTTCTCTTCCAAATATTATTTGTCACTGTATTTCATATAAAAATCAAAATATTTGAAGAATTCGAAATTAATTTTTGGTATTGGGAATTTGTCAATTTGTGAACATGATTCAAATCTCCATAGTTTATCCTATCTTGGAAGTTACCTGGAAGTAGGTAAGCTACCTTGGAAGTAGTCTTGGTACTACTGCATATCACCATATAAACTATGAAATAATTCATTCATCTATGATTCATATACACCAAAAAATAGTGTCATACATGTCTCTTTACAATATCTAGTTGAATACAGATAATGAAAGAGAGAAAAAATATAAAAAAGAGGAGGAAGCCCAACTGAAAGAGAAATGAAGGAGGGAGTTTGTAATAAGGAAAAGGCCAAAACGTGGGAGAGGACCGACGCAACACGTAAAACTAACCCCAAAATTAGGTTTGGCAGTGCAAAACAAGAGCTAGCGGCGAGAAGAACTACTCAGCTGGTCATTTCAAAGCCACATACCCCCCTGTAACCCCCACCACCAACGACCCCCCTCATCATCCCTTGTGGCTAGTAGCCGCCCTCTGGCTTACGTTTTTAATTAAATTTTTGTCCGTAACAAAAACAAAAGCCAGACATCCGCTTCGTTTCACTTTCCACTTGCATTCTCCTCCTCCATCTTCTCCTTTTCCTCCTCCTACTCCTTCTCCCCCCTTCTTCTTCTTCTTCTTCTTCTCTTCTTCTTCTTTCTTCTCTTTTTCGGCTTTTTCTTTCTTTCTTTCTTTCTTCTATCCTTTCACATGTTTTGCCAAATAGCTACAAGGCCGACAACGCTCAAGTAACGAAGGCAAGCGCCTATCTTAAAAAGCAATGGAATTCCTAAAAAATGTATCATCTGTTTATTGGATTAGATTCAAAGCAAATTGTCCAGTCTCCTAGTTCCGGCTGCATAACATAAATGATGTCAGAAGCGAGTATGTAGTCGGCAGCTATCTCTTTTGAAGTTAAAGATTGCAAGGGAGAAAATATTGTTTCAAATTCTCACTTCTTAATTTCAATTCATGACTACATTTTAAAAAATGAGGAACGGAAGAATTAGCAACTGAAATCAGTGGGCGAGGATAACGTATGCTTCCCAGTGAATTATAAAGTTCTTGAATTCCAATATATCCTCTTATTATTTTATAAACATTTATGGAAAAATCTGGTGTGGCGCACTCACACAACTTTCCTTGCCGTTATGAAAATTGATCACCTGACGCTAGTGTTCACGCATCTCAAGACTACTATTCAAAGATTTGAGCCAGCTGGTGACAGGGCAATAACGCTGGAGACACACATGAGGTCTGCTATCCCTTCATAGTGAATGATTTTAATAGAATCAACAATAATTTCCAATTAAATAATCACATTTTCTCGAATTTAAAGCTTATTTTCAATTTTAGGTGAAAATGTTACTGAATATTAATTGTAGAGATTTTCATGTTCAATCTACTCCACTTGATTTTTTTTGTTTCAATTGTATCTGAAGCCTGATAATTGGGAATCTATCTGCATAGATGGGGCGGAGCTCCTGAAATTTTTACAGATATGGGACTTGTGGCAGTTGATAGAGCTTATCGATGACTATTTTAGGTATGAATTTGATCGAAATCGTTGGAGCCGTTTCCGATAAAAACACGAAAAACCCTGTTTTTGACAACATTTTCGCCATTTTAGCCGCCATCTTCAATAGCATTTGATCGAAATTGTTCGTGTCGGATCCTTATAGTGAAAGGACCTTGAGTTCCAAATTTCAAGTCATTCCGTTAATTGGGAGATGAGATATCGTGTATCACACACAGACCAATACCCAAAACCACTTTTTTGGACTCAGGGGACCTTGAAACGTATGGAAATTAGGAAATTGGGGTACCTTAATTTTTTTCGGAAAGCAATACTTTCCTTACCTATGGTAATAGGGCAAGGAAAGTAAAAAACATCATAATCGAACATATCAAAGACCTTAAAGATGCATAGACTTACATGCAGCGCTAGTGTCGTACTTGGAATTGAAATCGGCCATTGAGGGGGCAACCCATAAGATTATTACATACCAATGCCTTTGTAATCTATAGTATTACAAATATATAGAAATAATATCTCGTGCTAAAATACCCCAATGGCGGCCTTCAATTTCAAGTAAGAGCTATCATTGGGAAGGCATAGGCATTGTGGGTCTATATCTCTTTAAGGTCTTTGGAACATATACGCTCAGTAATTCCCAGAATACTTGAATCACACAGTTTTCAAAACAGCTATACACATTTAAAATGTGTCTTTGAATAATATTGATTCACGTTGTACATCCTTCTACACAAGTGTATGTCTGTATGATATACGATAGTCATACTATATAATCTATAGAGAACAACAGACTCAAGCCAAAATTGTTTTTCTCATGAATTATCATATATTTATTTGAATTTTTCTAGCATGAATTCTTCAAAAAATCTAGAAATAGAAAATACGATTTCCTGAAAATGGAAGGTTAGCTTTCAACCATGTCCTACAAGGGTTCAAAACTCAGCATTTTTCCACCAGGAAATAGTTGTAAGCAGAAAAGTCTGTTGCTTTTCAAGCATTCAAGCAGAAATCTTGAACATTCAACTTTAATCAACCTCAAACATCTCTGATGAAACTAATATTCTCCTCAACTATAAAATGACTAATAGTTTCATCAGAGATAAAGTAAATCTAGTTATCGTCACTCTATGGTTTCATCGAACTCTATTGAGAACATAACATTAGGTCTCTTCATTACACAAGCTGGAGCCAAACTATCACTTTAAATGCCACATTTCCGGAGCCGCATTAGAATATTAAATATTCCATCTCATGATATCAAAAACCGCAAGCGGAAAATGAGAGCAGCTCGAGTACAAATTGGCAGGCGAAAGAAATGAACGCAAGACATCAAGCAGTTGTAATTTTACGACTGAAAGAATATAACAGCTCGCCCGACGCAAAATCGAGGCAACATTTAGTAAGCTTCTTGTAGCTTAATTGTTCCCCTGTAATAACAATTCCAAGACATTGCAAAAGGAGGGAATGCGAAAGCGTTATTATCTCCCTCTCTTTGTCCCACGCTCTTGATGAGAGCAAATGGAATGCTGAAACGCATCTCATGATAAATGAGGTGAAATTTTATAAAGTCCATTAATTATTCAAGACTACAAACTAATACTTCCTCAAAGTACAAAGTAGACGGCTAATGGGCTCTTTTTTGTCTCGGGGAAGTCATGAATACTACAGCAAGTCTCAAATATGGCCCTGAGGAATACGCATTTCAATTATGTGTTTCCTAGAACGAAAAAGTAGTACGGTTAGGTAGTACGGTTATAGCCTAGTTTATGACATCTGGGAGAAATGGTCATGCCATCGTAACTCATCTCTTTGAAGATAATGTATAACTATAATTACATGGCAGTATGGTACCACAATGACCTATATCTGCAATGGAAACACTTCACTTATATGGGCTACTTTTGTACAGATTAGTAAAAACAATATAAAAACTTGTAGTACCCTTTATTATTAAAAACTTTAAAATATTCGACAACGACTAGTTACGACCATAACTTAGGTCATTTTAAAGTTGAAATGTAGAAAATAAATTATTATTATTTATTTTTTATTTTCTACATTTCAACTTGAAAATGACCTAATTTATGGTCGAAACTAGTTGTTGAGATATTTTAAAGTTTTTAATAATAAAAGATACTACAAGTTCTTATATTGTTTTTATTAATCTGCAATGAACTATAATACTAAAAATCTTGTAGGTATTTCACCATTATTGAACTGACGCAATTTTAATGTTATCACATAATACTGTTTTGGAACAGTTTTGGGCTGATGCACCTGTTGGTCTCTCCCTATTCACTCTATTGGTCTCTCTATTATCACCCATCATAGACCTACTTATCATACTAGAATACTACATACTACAAGAGCTGCAATACATTCTCAATAAATTTAACTTTTATTTAATATTATTGTATGAGAAACATTATCAATCGATTACTAAATTCTAAATTTTTTTGTACTAAAATATTAAAAGTTCGATTATAGTAATGTATCCTATGTCTATCGTGTTTCGGTGACCATTGATTATTAGAGCCCCATATTGGAGCATGTACTTAATACTCGACTTCAGTAGGTGAAGGATTAAGCTACTATTGTGCACCACTATAATACTAAACTATTAATAGAAGTAAACGTTTAATGTAATATAAATCATTTTATACGGTAAGGGTCCTAATACATTATCATAAATACTTGATCCCAGCTTTTCCTAATAGTTTTCCATTATTGTGCTCTAGTAAATAAGTACTATTGTGCTCTTGTGTAATAGTTAAACCAATTGTGCTCACATCAAGATTTCAAATTGCTGGCAGGAGTTTGAGAAGTTTACACGTTTCTAGTGGCTGTCGAAGATTGCAGCAGCTGCTGTGAAAGTATTCGCTCATGTAGAAAGGAGAAGATTCGCCGAAATTCTTTTGTGTACCACTGCACTCAGATTCACTTCAAATCGTCAGCATTCCTTGTGACCATAATATCACTGCTTCCCATTCAACACATGCTGACAGTCTGGAGTGAATCTCTCTCACTATAGAGGGAAGGCGTCGGGCTTTCAACTATGCGGGCAATGTAATTTCCACTATACAGAGTGCGGCGTCATGCTACGTCGACAAAGTGGTCTCTGAATAACTCTAGTCTGATATTCCTACTCACCTCTCCGCTTTCCCCCTCAAATGCTGTCCTTGCCCGCCTCACCCCCTCCCACAGGGACAACCCCAAGAACGCGACCAAATCTTGTTCTCCAATTCGGAAAAAGGGTGCCCCTCACAAAGGACATAAGGGCCCTCTATCTTTCATCTTGCATCGAGATGTTTAATTCCTTCGCCTCAGCGTCACAAACAGCATCTTCATCCCCTTTTTCCTCCTACTCCTTCACATCTTCTTTGCCTCTTCTTCTTCTTCTTCTTCTTCTTCTTCTTCTTCTTCTTCTTCTTCTTCCTCTTCTTCCTCCTCGTCTTCTTATTCTCCATCTTCTTTCACCTACCTCTCAGCTCACAGCAACCTATCAGCATATTTTTGCTCGCTTTGATATATATTTCCTACCTTATCTGGGTAGAGACCCCTTTGATGCTGACTACGAATAATCCTGAGCAAAGGATGTGCTTGAGCTTGTGGATTATTGCTCGAATTTCAGGTTCTGAGATATTATTTGGAGAATCCTTGAGATTTGTTTGTGAATGATCTGATTTTATGTTTAGAGATATGCTGAAGATGGCAATATCAAATATTTTCGTTATCATTATCGTTTCACTATTATACTGTATTGTGTACTATAGTGAGGTCCACGTTATAATGACAGTATTTGATTAACTTTGATACTACTATCCTTGTCTATAATTCGACAAATCAGGTAGTACTATCCCTTTCTAGCTCCGCAACGATGCCAAATCTGTTTTTGACAGTGTAGAAATGTAATTAATTAAGGCAGAGAAGAGGCAACGCTGTTCTTTTATCTCTATCCACTGCCATTATAACGTGGACCTCACTATACCACCATTCGAGTTCACGGGAATAATAATTGAAGAATCTCGATGAATATTGTGACAACCATATTGTTATATTTCGATTTTTGTGTGATTTCATTACTCTGCGTGCAGAAGCAGTCAAATAACGAGTTTTTCACAAGAAAACCATATGTATTAATTATTCATAAATTGTATTAACTATTCATAAATATCAATATTTTCGTCTTTGTATTAGTTCCATTGGAAAATTTGTTAAAAACTCAATGAGCTCTTTGCACTATAGCTTATTGGTTCAGATCAAAATATCCATCTCAGATCAATCAAGATCCCAGTGATAGTGGGATTCATAATTATGAATGACATTTCTTTCTCAACTAGAACATTTATCACCTTACAGTTACTATATTACACTATATTACTATATTCACCCTCACTAGTATATAAGTGAAATCAATATTGGAAACTGTATATAATTTCCTCCACTTTTACAAGAACAATCTCTTGCAACAAATTTTCTCTGACAGTCTCTCACACTCTATTACATGCACCTCCAAATTTTTATTTTTCTCTTCACTCTCGAAATTTTCTCTATTTCTAGCTTTCACTAACTCATCTAAATCACTCTTTTCTCCTATGTCACCAATTGTATGCCCTTATCACCCTTTAACCCATATCAAAAACTAAATTATTAGTTTTAGATGATTATTTAGTTTATTAATTATTTCGATGATTATATTATTTAATGATTTAGTTTTTAAAATAATAGGCTCACTTTGAAAATTGAACTAATTTTCTAATTCCAATAAACTTTCCTTATTTCCTTCACTACCCTTATTACCCTCAAAGGTAATTTTTACCCTTTTCCTGCTTTGTTCACCAAATTTCGCTTTTCATACACATAGCAAAACTCACTCAACAGCCTCACTCACTCTCTCTTGTAGTCTATCTACATCATTTCTCCTTCTCTACTTCTCATCTCTATTCTCTTTGTTCACCAGATGTCGCTCACTGTAATATATAGCACAGGATAGCATAGTTCAATGTGCAGCAATATACCTGTACATTGAGCTAGAGAATAGCTTGAGTAGCGAATTCATTCTGACAGCTCTCTCTGTCCTATACGTATATTTATTCGACGTGTGTAGCATCTGCGTCTGATGTAAATAACATTCAAGTACAGGTTGCTAAACAGAACAGGGTCGACTCGACGTCATTTCGCCATTCTTTCCGTCCAATCCGTTGCGTTATCATAAGTCTTTTTATTCTAAACAAAGGAAAGAGTGGAGTAATACGCGATCGAGCTGTTCATTTGTTACAAACAATTTTGTCACAGTTGGATGAAAAAAGCAGTGGAATACTCACACACATTGTTGAGAATGGATTGAGCTTTTCGATTGAGTTTCAGAGAGATTATGATTTAGGAGGAAACTGAGGAGATAAACTATATAAATGGGACTCATAATTCCCATAGAAATTTAAAGCTACCCATAAAATTATCTGGTGAATGCATGGAATTTATGTGTTTCCGATGTGTATATATTTTCCGATGTGTAAATATATTTTATATATTTTCCGATTTATTTAATTTTTTCCGATGTGTACTGAGTTTCAAAGAGATTATGATTTAGGAAGAAACTGTGGTGACAGAGGAGAGAAATGAGACACAAGAATTCCAAGCTATCCATAAAATTATCTGGTGAATGCAATACCAGATATAGATCCAACGCATAGAGGTATGTGTTTCATGGTGAACTTTCTCCAGTGAATCACACTTGAAACTTGAAAAAAGTAGTTCTGAGACTAGAAATTTTGGAGGAGGCTATGAAACTTTCAATCTCTAGTATGTTTTTCATATTATATCAAAAAATTTTATATATTACATATATATTACATATATGTTATATCATATTTTACATATTATGTCAAATTGAGATTGTATATCTCTTTTCTGTATAGGGCTACTTTTTATAGAAATAGAAAGAAAAATAACAATCTCAGTACCCTTTATGAATTATTTAATCACAACATGTTTCGGACATTGATGCCATTGCACTTGAAAATGGCATCAATGTCCGAAACATGTTGTGATTAAATAATTCATAAAGGGTACTGAGATTGTTATTTTTCTTTCTATTTCTGAGATTGTATATTATGATATGTGACTCGAATATAATAAATGGTATTCTAAAGATGAAAATTAATGAGAAATTGCATTAATTTAAATAGTTATTGATTAATTTGTTGTTGGTTATCCATCTTGTTTTCACTGGAATTGTTACTATGGTATTCTTACCTTAACCTACTTTAATACCCTTATAGCCTTAAATACTTTAGTTTCTGTTTGACTTGAGTATGTGCAACACCAGCACGAAACGCGTCGCCACACCAAAGAATGTGGGTGTTTTCCACTTTAAAGTTATATAAGAGTACACTAGTATTAATTAATAATTATTACTAAACGGAAATCCGAATTAAATGCTGTAAATGTTTTTGATAGAAACTCCCATCGGAATTCCATTTAGCTGTAAACCCTGTTGTCAATATTTGCAGTAGCAGAAGTATTTGGGGTGATTTACAGCATTTAATTTCGATTTTCGTTTAATAATAATTATAAAAATGTAAGTTGGAAAACCTGATAATATGGAGAGAATGAGGTGAGATAGTAGACAGGGGTTATCTTATACAGCATCAATAATGAATCATTTTACTGTTTATGTATGTCTTTGATGATAAATAATATAATAATTTTGCAAGGTATTATTATGTTTTTGTAGAAAATGAGCAGAAATTGATTGGTTTGATAACAATTTGATAGCTTCTATCTCTCAACTCATAATAGTTATCACTGACTGAAGTTGTAAATCAATGACCGTTATCACTCAACTCACAAATACCTATAGTGAAGTCCACGTTATAATGACAGTCTCTGATTAACTTTGATGTTGCTATCCTTGTCTATCACAAAGCAGGTAGTACTATTCTTTTCTAGCTCCGCAACGATGCTAAATCTGTTTTTGACAATGCAAAAATATAACTAATTAAGGCAGAGAATAGGCAAAGCTGTTCTTTTATCTTTATCCACTGCCATTATAACGTGAACCTCACTATATGTATGTATCTTAACTCATTGCTCACTAAAGTATGCAACATCATAAAAAAACTAAAATTGTTTAGCATTTAGTGATAAATGGAATAAGGTGAGAGGGCTGAAAAATAGAATAGATTTTCCTGTTCCTTCACTTGTTGTTTATTTCTAGAGTTGCTGAATATTACAAGGAGCACACGGAACAAGTGTTGAAAAATACGTGACAAGCGAAGAAATAGTAGCGAAACACCAATCGATTGCAGTGACTATTTGGACGACCTGAAGCGACCTCAACAACTACACATTTTGCATGAAGTACACCCTTATCGCTGTTTCTCTGTGCGGTCTGTAGTCTGTGTACAGGACTGGTAGATGTGCACGAATTCAACAGGCGTGCATAAGAGCATCGAAAATTGAAGAATTATTGTGAGGTGAACGTTGAAAAGTTCTGGTGAAAAAAGGAAAGGTAGGGATGAATAATGAGCGTTAAAGGAAATAGTTTCGAAAGAAGAAGGACTTTGCAGAAGAGTGAAACGGTAAGTGAGGGTTTAAGGTAGAGTTGGGAAGAGGAAGAAGAGGAGAAGAGAAGGATGAGGTGAAGATTGAGGAGTAGAAGGGGGAGGACGAGTAGGAGGATGAGGAGGAGGAGGAGAGGAGGAGGAGGAGGAGGAGGAGAGGAGGAGGAGGAGGAGGAGGAATGATAAGATGAAGAAGAAGAATTACGACGAGAAGAAGGAGAAGAAGAAGATCTTCTTCTTCTTCTTCTTCACTTCAAGGATTAGGTTTGTTAAAGAACCTGTTCCGGCACCCATCTTTTCCTCGGTCTTCCCACGTCTCTTTTCCCAGTAGGTTTATAGCATTTAGCCTCCAAAGGTATTCGTCCAGGAGGCATTCTCCAATTTATTCTGTTTTGAATGATTTTTCCATGTAAAGGTGTAACAGATAAAGCTCTTCTTATCTCCTCATTTCTGATTCTATCTGCTCTAGTGCAGCCAAACACACTTCTTAGAAACCTCATTTCTGCAGCTTGAATCTTGCTGTCTACTCTACGTGTGTGGATCCAATTCTCACTTCCGTAAAGCAGCGTTGGTACAGCGATGGTATTGAAGAATTTGATTCTAGTATCCTGCCTTGTTTTATTTTTGAGGTTTCTATGAATATTGCCACATATTCGTTGGAACTTTGATACTTTGTTATGAATATCTTTATCCGTATCATAGGTTACATCATTGCCAAGATAATTGAAATTTTTCACCTGTTCTATTATCTTCCCATTCAACTCTATCTTGGTTCTGGATGGATATTTACCTTTGAAAGCCATTGATTTTGTTTTCTTAGCTGATATCTTAAAATTATATTTCTGAGAAACTCTGTCCAGCATAAACATCGCTTTCTGTAAGGCGTCCTCATTCTCCTGAATTATCGTAAGGTCATCTGCATACATGAATGAGTTAACAGATGTATGGACTGATAACTGTATACCTGAGTCAGCCAAATTTTTCCATGTTCGTAACATGTCGTCCATGTAAATATTGAATAATGTCGGAGATATACAGCATCCTTGCCTTACACCCTTGTTTATATCAATGACCTTACTCAAACCGTCCTTTACTTGTAAACGTATAGTCGTTTTTACATATAGGCTCTGCAAAGATTGAATTATATGCTTGGGATATCCTCTCGAATCCAGAATTGACCATAGTAAGTTGCGATTTACTGAATCAAAAGCCTTTGTGAAGTCTATAAAAGCTAAGTGTGTCTCTAGATTATATTCTCTTCGTTTTGATATAATTTGATTCAAAGCGAAAACTGCATCGGTGCATGACCTACCTTTTCTGAAGCCCATCTGTTCTTCCAGGAGAAGTACATCAGTGATTATTTTCAATCTATTGTTTAGAATTCTGGCATAGAAGAAGAAGATGATAATGAAAAAGAGGTGAAGGAGGGTGAATAAGAAGAAAAAAGAAATTGAGGAGACATGAAAAAAAGAAGAAGAAATTTGAGGAGACATGGAGAAGATAAGTGAGAGTGAGAAAAAGGAGAAAAACAGGAAATGGGTGGTTGAAAGGAGAGAAAATCTAGAAGCATGAGCAGGTTGAGATAGGATAAAGAGTTTGAGAGAGAAAGATAGTGAGTTTTTAATCAAAGACATCAATGTTTCTAGTGTCAGAATCCGAGATCCATATTTATAAGCTTATCAGTGTGTGTGTGGAGAAATGGCATGATTTTGTATAAAGGTGCGTACAGATATACGCGCCTACAACCCGCTCCGCCCTCGGTCCGCCATCGCTCCGCAATCGCTCCACCCACGCTCCGCACTCGCACCGATCATGAACGTTACGGGAGATGTTAGCTCTTCTCGCGTTCCACTCTTGCTCCCCGGTCGATCATCAATCGATCTGCTCGAGTGACGTTCGATTGCAGAGCAGAGCGAAAGTCTGTACGCACCTTAAGACACATCAATGGAGCTCGTTGTTCAAAGCTCGATATCTACAATAAAAATGCTTATCAGTGTATGCTATGCAACAAGAGGGAGTGGGAGTGCACGGTTTCTTCGTATAAATTACGTTGGAAATTCATGTGTTCGAAGTCCGAAAACAGCAGTTTGAGTGAAGAACGAAAAGCATTCAAGTTACACAAAACATTGGATTTAATACTAGAAAACGTTATTCTTCATTCTTTATTTTTACAAAAAGCACATAATTGAAATGATCGAAAGAGAAAAATTAGGCTATGTTGTGAAATTTCCCTCCCGAATTTAGGTAAGATAAAAAAATCCATAATAAGGTTATGCTTATAGGTCTTCACATTTACAAAATTCTCAGTCTATTGATACCTATCCAATAATTGAATAACTCGTCAGTTGAGTTTATTGAAAAATCAATAAACACAAAATTCAACAGGCCCTACAAAATAGGGCAGAAACCCAGTGCGCAACGCACAGTAGACTGAACCCTGACGGTTGGTAAACAAGAAGGTAGTTACAACCTGATCAAGATGTTGAACTGAAATGAATCAAGGAATAACGCGAAGGGGATGGGAGGGTTGATAACAAAGGAATGGTAAGAGGAAGAGAGCGCTGGATGACAAGTATAGTAAAACATTCGCTGAAAGATGGAGAGAGAATGACTGAGTTGAAGAAATGTGGAAGAAGTAGTGAAGAGAACGATATTCCGGAAGAAAATTTTGGGAAAGGGTCGAAATAAGAACGAGAGGTCAAAGGAAGGCAAGAAGAAGAAGGAGAAGAAGAAGAAGAAGAAGAAGAAGAAGAAGAAGAAGAAGAAGAAGAAGAAGAAGAAGAGGAAGAAGAAGAAAAAGAAGAGATGTAGGTGGGTTGCTGTGTAGAGCATGGAGCTGTCAAGACATTCTCGAGTTGTGCCGTGAATGCCAAAATCGACGCTCAGCGCACTCTGCTCGTGTTGATAGGTGAATAATAGAAGTGAGAGGGCCAACACAAATTGTCGACCTTCGAAAAGAATAAAAACCCGATAACAGAAGGAGAAGAAGAAAAAGAAGAAGTGGAAAGAAGAGGAAAAGGCAAGAGAAGAAGAGGAAGAAGCCAGGAGAAGAAGAAACCCCCAATAGAAGAAAAACATAAAAGAAGGAGAAAAACTCAGGAGGAGGAGGAGGAGGAGGAGGATGAGGAGGAGGGAGAGGAGGAGACGAATGAGGGATGGAAGGAAGGATTTGGAATTAATGGAAAAGTGAAAAGCGAATAAGCAATGAAATTCAGATGAAAGGGAAGAGAATTATTGATTGAGTACTTTATTTATGTAGATTACAATATATATACTGGCTTATACTCTTATATAAAATAACTTACAATACAGCAAAATTATAGATGAATTTACATAATATAGACTAAGGAAATAATTATTGAACTGTATATGATACGAAAAAGCAATTTGTAATAACTAAAGATAATAGTGTTATGCATCTACATAAATTGGCGGAGCTTTGGACATATCAATGTCCATTCTTTGGAAAGAATATTCAAAATATCCTTCCCACTAACTCTCTACCAAAGACATTGAGAATGAATGAAAGAGAGAAAAGAAAGAAGGGAGAGAAGGCAATTAAACATCAGCAGTGGATGAGTGATGATCAAAGAGCGGACGATATGAATGATATAAAAACTATGGTAGAAGTGAGAATATTATGGTAAAATAAAAAAGAACAATTATGAAAGAAGTGTTGATAAGAAATATGGAGAAAGGAAAAATAGGAAGGAGACTAGAAACCGTACCCTGACATTATTGTCACTGCACTAAACCGTTCGAACTAGTGTAGTACTTGTTCAAGTAATGTCCAGTGAAAGAGCAGAGCAGTGATTGAGTGAATCTAGCTTCTATAAGTCAATAAATCAATCTAGTGAATCTAGTCAATAAGTTTACATATTAACAATAGCAGTAAGAGTTCCTAATGTTGTAAGCCCGATGTGCCTTCATAAATTATGGGACCAGGTGACAATGTGAAATTCACTGTTCAATTTTACAAGTAGTATTTTAGGATAGAAAAAAATTAGCTCATTAGTCTTTAGACTAGATGGCTATAGTATTGACCAATAGAAAAAAAATACTGAGAAAAAAATACAAAATATTAAACTAGTGGAAAAAACGAAGAATAAACATGTAGGCCTAAATGTCGGTCAGGAGTATAATATACAAGAAGGAATATAATACAACAAGAAGAAGAGAAAGAACATGACAAGAACAAGAGAAAGAGCATGACAAGAACAAGAGGAAGAACAAGAACAAGTTGATAACAAAATAGGAGGGTGGTAAAAGGTGAAAAATGATGTCTAAACAAGAACAAGAAGAAAACAAAATAGAAAAGAAGAAGGGTGGTAAAGGAAGAAGAAAGTTGTCGAAAAGGTCGGGAAATTTTCGAAAGAAAAAGGATTCGTCTAGAGGTGCTTATCCTCTTATACGGACAGAATTGGAAACGATGACTGACACGGCCGTAGGAGACATGATGACGTCTTTCGCTACTATGAGACCCACTACAAACTGTCAGCAATCCTCATAAATTAGCATCTATGCTTCCCATTCAATCAATGCTGACAGCTTAAATCCCACTATAGTCAGCAGTCACCACGTCATAACTGCTAGCCACATGCAAAGTGGGTTGGTTGGCTATATTATTTTCGGCCCATCGCAATACATTCAACAGCTTGCTATCCTACCGCTAGTGCTGTCCTATTTGGAACATGGGACTATTCAGTCGTATTTGAAGATATTTAGTCCTATTTGGGACTATTACTGTTCATTTTGCCTATTTAGGCTGAGAGCCTTCACGATTATAATTTCATCTAAAGGCCAAGGCTAGACCTAGTTTAACAAGCCTAACAAGTAAGTGATTTGCTGTTCTGGGTACGGCTTTATTTTTACTTTCCTTGCCATATTACCATAGGTAAGGAAAGTATTGCTTTCCAAAAAAATTAAGGCACCCAAATTTCTAAACGTTTCAAGGTCCCCTGAGTCCAAAAAAGTGGTTTTTGGATATTGGTCTGTGTGTGTGTGTGTGGGTGTGTGTGTGTGTGTGTGTGGTGTGTGTGTGGTGTGTGTGTGGTGTGTGTGTGTGTGTGTGTGTGGGTGTGTGTGTGTGTGTATGTGCGTCTGTGTAAACGATATCTCATCTCCCAATTAACGGAATGACTTGAAATTTGGAACTTAAGGTCCTTCCCCTATAAGGATCCGACACGAACAATTTCGATCAAATTCAATTAAAGATGGCGGATGAAATGGCGAAAATGATGTCAAAAACAGGGTCTTTCACGATTTTCTCTAAAACGGCTCCAACGATTTTGATCAAATTCATACCTAAAATAGTTATTGATAAGCTCTATCAACTGCCACGAGTCTCATATCTGTAAAAATTTCAGGAGCTCCGCCACATCAATGCAAAGTGTGATTTTAGATTCCCGATTATCAGGCTTCAGATACAATTTAAGCAAAAAATTTCAAGTGGAAAAGATTGAGCATTAAAATCTCTACAATTAATGTTCAGTGACATTTTCACCTAAAATTGGAAATAAGCTCGAAATTCGAGAAAATGTGTTTATCCAATAAAGCAAACGGTTGGCAACTGTTGATTCTATTAAATCATTCACTATGAAGAGATAGCAGACTACGTGTGTCTCCAGCGTTATTGTCCTGTCACCAGCTGGCAGATCTTTGAATAGTAGACTTGGAATGCGCGTGTTCACTTGCGTCAGGTGCCGTTTTATAACGGCAAGGAAAGTTGTGTGAGTGCGCCACACCAGATTTTTGGAATTGTTATCAGATCAATATTGTTTTTCTAAAGATGTGTTTATTTTTAGTTCACAGTTTAGTAAACAATTCACATATTTACTGAAATTTGAAATGATTTAATTACTGGAATGTGACCTCGATGTTAAATTAATCTAAAATCCAGAATTTTATTAGAATAGAATTCTAGTAGTAGTAGATAGAATAGGTAGTAGATAGCCTATCAGAATATAATAGTAGATAGAATAGAAATAGTAGATAGAATTTCAGGTCTATTCGAGCTTATATTCTAGGTTTAAATAACTGGATATTTTTATTTCACACATCCAAGCCTGTGCTACTATATACAGTGGAAGATTAGCTGTGCACATTCCTGCCTGTGCTACCATGTTAAAAACCAGCAGAGCAATATTTAATCAATCAATTTGAGTTCAATGCCTAAACCAATTTGATCAAAGCTTTGATTCATTTTTGCAGTGAAAATCAATCACATCATTATAAAAACGTTGTCAAAGGCGTCAAACAAGTTGCCTGTGACAAGTGTCATTATATTATTTGCTCACAATGTTTGAAAGAACAGTCAATGCTTCGTCAGAACAATCGCTGACAAAATGTATGATTAGGTAGGCGCCTATATTCATCTGAAATGACAGGTTGTCAAGTGACAGAATGTCTACATTTTTTATGAACAAAGCATTACTGATAATATATATTGTTTACTAATCGTATATACGATATGATCACTTTCAGGAATACATACATCATAATTTCATACATGATCGTTTTATGA
Organism: Nilaparvata lugens; assembly: GCF_014356525.2. NCBI lineage: Eukaryota > Metazoa > Arthropoda > Insecta > Hemiptera > Delphacidae > Nilaparvata > Nilaparvata lugens. The sequence continues at coordinate 14,186,334 of NC_052510.1, forward strand.
TCATACTATTAACAGAGACTATAGAATGTTACAGTTCTATACTCTCTGATTATCAATGGACACCAAGACTAAGATGCTTCGCAAAAGGGCCGCCTAATTTTTTATCAAGGATCAATTATTCTATAGTGCATAAGATCCTTATTCCTCAATACACAAGTATAAGAAGATCATTTTTTCTACCTCCGATTGAACTTAGATGAAATACGAATGTATTAAAAAGTAACTTCCATTTTTAAAGTATCTTCCATCTTGGAAGAAATTTGAATATATACTTGTAATAAACTATCACAAGATTTTTGAACCTCTTTGCAGCCTATCACGTTTTAATGCCTTATCAAGTACGGTATGGTACGGTAGCTCACAAAAATCGTACTCAAGGGACACATTAATTATTACCTTTTTTAGTGACACTGTTGTACTAAGAGTAGTGCTTAATTGGAATCTAGGATCTAGGACATACATCTGTTTAAGCAATGGTGGAGAGAAACTTGCTGCAGCAAGCATATGGTTGGTGGCAGACCTTCATCCAATTTGGAGAAATGCGAAATGTAATATACCCAGGATGGTTGAAGACTATTTCGCGTATTTACTGGTGCATGAACGCTGTACTCCAGCCTCGAATAATATGAAATATATTTGGCCCATTTCAGACAGACGAGTTTGCACTTGCGTGAGAGCGAGAGAGACAGAACGAGCGGCATGTGTGTGGGTGGAAGTGAGAGGGAAGTACGCTCAGTGCACACGGTATTCCCATTGGAGAAGGATGCATGATGTAAGCACCGTTGAATATTTTCAGGGCTGGGTTCTGTATGTTGCGGTCCTTGCTTCAAGTTTGTACAAGATCTCATGCTTCATGCTAAATCCCGCGCTGAGCAAACTTCTTGTCAGAGCTAGAATTGTTTCAAGATGTATAGTGGTTGCAGCAGAAAACTGAGATTCTAGAAAAATCTCAAGGTTTTGAAAATTTCATGGAATAAAATGTTCTATACAATAATTTATCATGATATTGATCATAATCCTAATAATTCACTTGTCTATCAATCATGAATTAAGTCTCTTCAGTGGATTTAATCGAGCAAATTTGATTAGATTATGTAGGGATAAAGATTGAATGATGGAAAATCAGATAGTTTTAGAAATATGGATTCTCTGATATTATTTTTGTTAACACTATATCCTGGAGATTCATGTTATTTCATTTTTAGTAGACTCAATACTCTTTATAGGATGTAGAAGATTCAACCTTGCATATATCTCAATGTGAAAAATATTTTCCACCCCGTATTCTAAAGAAAACTTCAAGAAATCTTCGAAAAAAACTGTCTATGTACCTGGTAGCCTAATTAATTTGATAAAATCAGTAGGCCTATTCTTTTATCTGTAGTAGGTCTCTAAACTGTCGCAAGTAGGTACTGCACCAATTAAAAAACAAATACTTAACACTCTGGCAATTTCACAACTGTTTGATGACGAAAACTCCTATTTTTTAAACTTTTCTATCAGCAGAATAGCTTGATATGATATTATGATTATTAATAGTTCGCTCAAGAAATATTATGTGACGTTACAAAACCCAGTCACAACTACAACTACTTTCGAATCAAGAAGTATCTACAATTTTATTGATGTAGTTTTAATAGAAGTCCTATACTTTTGTCAGAAAGTGAGTAAAAAATAGACTTGTCTTTTGATATGATGAAATCAACCCCGAAAAATTGTTGTCTTCCCCGTTTGGTCTGTCTTCAGACTCAGCTGCAAAATCCCCACACATATCTAATTACGGAGAGGCTTACAATGTCCACTGATAAAATACAGTGGGAGAGAGATATTAAAATAACATTTTTCATTTTACATTCTAGGCGTTATGAAAGTGGGTTCCTTGATCCTTTATGATCCTCTAAAACCTTCTGCTGGAATGAGTTTCTTCAAATAGAATTGAGTGATGAATTAGGTTGCATGTCTTTTCTATGTCTGTCGTCTATAATATATGGACGACATTTTCTATGTCTGTCGTAACCCTTACTATATAGAAACACTATCTGAATTCAACCATGCCATCTCTGTCACTAAAAAAAGATGTAGATTATAATTTTATATTATTAATTTATTCATGTAAGCAAATAGCATTGCTCTTCTACAAAAAATGAGAGCATTCTATGGATGAAAATAAGTAGGAAGTTATACTGATAAGAAATGCTATTTCAACAATATCATGTCTCTCACTAAACAAGATGTGGATAATGAAGATTATAATATATCATATTATTATTTTTATTCATGTAAATGAATAGCATGTCTCTTCTAAAGCAAAATGAGAAAGACAGAAGTACCTAGATAGTATAATATTGATAAGAAATGAGATTAAGAATAATTCACCCAAGTTGAAGAATAATATTCACCCATCCAAAAATAATAAGAAAAACGACAATGATAATATGAATTAGAAGAATCTACATCGAAGAATCCTCATGAAAAATTGATCTTTATCAATCAATTCTAAATGCTAATACTCGCTACCAGCACTCAAACTTCGGTTTTGCAGGCAGCGCCAAACATGTTATTTTGTATTGACAAAGTTGTTTTTCGTGTATATTTGAATATTGAACAATATGTTTTTTTCAACTTTGTATTAAGGATTATTATTTTTACTGTATTATTTTTATTACAGCGAAATAAAATTTGATTTTATTTTTAATAGCTGAAACAAAAAAATGTATGAAGATAAGATCCTACACGATGATGATAAGTATAGAGTGTGATGTATTTAAAAGATGCAGTAAAACATATAAATTGTCTTTACTTGTAGAATGAACTCAAAGGATATAATATATTATAATTCAGAATCACACTCCGTGAATTTTTGTTTTGTAATACGTCCAGGTTGTTTGTTTGTAATACAAACTCCAGGTATACAAATTGAAAAAAGCTTATATTGAAAATAATAAATTGAAACGTGTTAAACTGTTATCTGCAGGGAACTTTTTTAAACGACTAAACCCATTTTCTCAAAATTGACATGAAGTTCAAGCCGTTCTTCCAAAATTAGCCGGAAAATATTAAAGTCTGTTATCTTGTGGAAGAAGTAAAGCTAACCGCAAACATTAAGGAGTGGTAGTGGTGGGGGGAGATAAGACGAAAATTCAGTGAGAGAAGAAAGTTTGTTAGAAGCGGCCAAATCAGACAAGGATGTGACAAGACAAGTAGTTGGGCCTGCTCAACTTCAACATTCTTTTTTCCGAAAATTACTTATGAAAAATTCATGACGGAAGAAGCGACGGTGATGATGTGGCGGTGAACAAGAAAGAGGGGAAGGAGCAGGAGAAGGCGGAGGAGAAGGAGGAGGAGGATAAGGATGTGGAAGAGGAGGAGGAGGAGGAGGAGGAGGAGGAGGAAAAGAGGAAGAGACGAATGAGGGATGGAAGGAAGTAGAAAAGTAAATTGGATGGATGCTGGCTGATTGCGAATAAGCAATGAAATTCAGATGAAAGGGAAAATAATTATTGAGAATGAATGAAAGAGAGAAAGGAAAGAAGGAAGAGAAGGCAATTAAACGTTAGTAGTGGATGATTGATTGATTATTTGCCTTTATTAGGGCGGAGTTAGGACTCCTGGTCCTCTCTGCCACGCAACCCTAAATTATGAGTGAGGATCAAAAAGCGGATGATAAGAATTATATAAATCTATAGTAGAAGTGAGAAAAGGCAACATATTATGGAAAAATAAAAAAGAACAATGATAAAAGAAGTGTTGATAAGAAATAAGGAGAAAGGAAAAATAGGAAGGAGACTTGAAACCGTACCCTGACATTATTACTGAGAAGGAGTGATCCGTGGTCTAGTGGATAGAGTGCTTGCTTAGCAGCCTAGAGATCCCCGGTTCAAACCCCGCTCATATAAAAAGGTTTTTGAACAGGTCATTCCCGTGTTATCGGATGGGCACGTTAAACTGTCGGTCCCGACTGAAGTATGACAGTCCCATTGACGGCTCAAAATGATATATTCAGGCGAGGTGGAACTTCCGTCAGGGACTCCCCACCAATAAAAGCCATACGATTATTATTATTACTGAATTATTATTATTATTACTTATTATTATTAGGGAGAATAAACATGGGGCCTAATGTCGGTCGGGAGTGTAATACTAAGAAATATATGAAGAGGAAGAATAAAAATGAAGGTATTGGAATGAGAAAGAATATGAATTGGAGGGAATAGCTGGGTAAACGAGATAAGAAAATGAGAAGTAACGAGGGAGACTTATGGAGTAACAAGAAAATCATGTGAACGAAGATGATTGGAAGATTATAGAACTAAGAAGATAAAATAATGTGATAAACATGAGAAAAAAGTAGGCCTACATGAAGATTACAGAAAATGAAATAGTAAAGAATAAAGAGAAGAATTGAATAAAAAGAGAGGAAAGTAAGTAACAACATGAATAATTAAAGAAGGTTTTAGATTAGATAAAGAGTGGAAATTAGATTACGGTATGTGAAAGAGGAGTAAAGTATCAGGAAACATGATGTGATGAAAAGAAGAAAATAAAACGAAGGATAGAAATACAAATAAAAGAGGGAGAAGCAGAAGCAGTACAACATGACAGCCAAGAGAAAAGTAGAAGAAAAATAAGAAGCAAATAGGTGTGGGACGAAATTGGAAGGAGAGAAGTTTTGTCCAGGAGACGAAAATAAGTTTGTAAACGATGTTACTCCCTTCATCTGTCCAACGTGTCTGTCTGCCTGCTGGTGAAGTTGCAGGAGAAACAGAAAACGAAAAAATAGACAACCACAGCGAAAAAAGTGCCAAAAAAGTAGAACGTCGCCCACCAGAGCTGTGAGCATTGAGCAGAGCAGTGCACCTCTGTTTTATTTCTCATTCTGCAGTCTGGCAAAAGGTTTCTACGAACTTCTAGAAAGATTCTCTTTGCCCGGATTAAATCTCAACTATGCTGAGATTAAGGGTTGATGTGGAAATAAGATTCATGAATAGTATTGTGAAGAATAATCCTGGATTCAACATGATAAGGCAACTTTTATAAAATATATAATGCAATTCTTTCACTTTTGGAATTAACGTAACCTATCAAGCTGTGATGTGGTTCATGTGAGTGCATTATTCATGTAGAAAATATTTCATTTTGAAAGTTACCATCCTATACATGATCGTAACATGAGTTTAAAATGTTATTAATTAAAGTAACAAACTCACCAAAAATAAACATTCAGCCATAAAAATGGGCTCAAATTATTATGTTGTGCCATGGCTTATTAATTTAGATAATATACTTTGGCTTACTCTATCTATAGTAGGCTATGGTTGTGCGAAAAAGATAGTTGTAAAACGAAAATAAACAGAAGTTTATGAAGTGAGTTAGGCGAGTCTTATTTTGAAATATAAGGTATCCTACATTCATGATGTACCCATGTTGTGTAGACACAGAACAATTTTAGTATGTTCATGACTTGAACTAACTAGAGATGATGAAGGAATAATAAAATACCAAACATTTTCAAGTTACTAGTAAAATGAAAAAACAACTTCTTGGAAATTAAATTTGTTTATTGCGTTCAAATACTAATTAAAAATTATTAATAACTAATTAACCAATGATCTAATCTTTATCAACATAAATAAAATATAGGTATAGTCGTTATTAATTTTCAAGACCGTTTCTTATACTTGTACTCAAGTCAAAAAGAAGTCAGTAAACATCGCAGGAAAACCATATCTTGGATGGAAGTTCATAATTCTCTAAATTTTTAAAGGGATGTATTTTGTAACTTTTTCGATGTATCCCAGTTTTTTCTCAAGAATATTTTGAACGCCCGTTTCTTGAAGCACAGAATCTGCAGATTAAGTCAATATCCATTATTGGATGTTTTACTTCATCAATAAACTATAAATTTGAATTAAAAAAGTATGTTTGTTACTTAGGTTTTGCTTCGTCAATTTTAACAATATACGCCAGCAGTCTGTTTGTAAATTTAAAAATATTTATTGTTTATTGATTACGTTAGGGTTATATTTATTGAGAAGTAACGGTTAGAACAGACTGGGATACATGAAACAAATTAAGAAATATATTCCTTTCAAAAACCAACATCCTTCCGTAGTGGGATGCTTATTGACAATTTCAATGTTTTCTGTTTGACTTGTGCAAAATACAGGTACCGATAATAGGAAATAAATTAAAAATACATAACAATACAATATTAATTTGTTCTGGAATAATACATGGAATAAAATACCTGAATAAATCTGGTTATTGATAATAATTATTTTCAATTTGAATCTATTGTTCAACGGGATATAATGATTTATTGCACTTATGACTGAAGGTTTTTTAACATCGGGAAAATGTTAGACTCTTCAAATATAAATCTATTGAAATGCGAGCTTCTTGTCTTTGAGGTGGATTATGCTCCTGATAGATAAGAATTGACTATTCATACCCGGTTTATTGATGATGATGAGTAAATATAACAAAACAGTAATGATTATAATACTAAAACAGATTACTTATCTAATTCAAAACTATATAGGGTTCCATACACTATGATAATAAATATTAAACTGAGAATAAATTACAGTATTAAAGCGATATTCAACTTCAACAATATTGATAAGTGAGGACTGACGATTCTAAGGTTTTACAAGATAACTAGAAGAATAAATATTTTCCCTCATCATTCATTCATCTCCAGTCTTTTGAACAGTATAATAAATAAAAGTATTTTCTAATAAATTATTTACAGATTCAACTATTTTTAATTAGTTAATCTAATGGGAGCGAGCAATTTCCGAGAAAAACTGGAGAATATCCTCGATGGAAAAGTCTAAAGTTATCATAGAGCCCGGATAGCAGCGCTGTATCAATTCCTCGATGTATTTGTACTGTTGGATGAATTCTTCTTGCATCGCTCTCCAAACAACCTGACAAAACATAAATAGAATTTTTATTTTTTCTGAATACACTACAACAAATTGTACATATTTAGACTTTTAACTTTATTTGAAATTGGAACACATCTTTATCAATTTATTTATTTATTCATTTATTAGGTATTTTTACAAGAAAGCACTGAACGGGAAAGAAAAACTAAGGACACTCCTTGTACTATTTCTCTCCCAAATTTAGAATACATTTTGAAAGTTCGAAATAGGGTTATGATTTCACTTTACTGAAATTTAGCCCATTTTCACTTAAAAACAACAAAAATAAAGAATTTTAAATTTTTACGGTTGAAAAACTATATAAAACACAAAAATATTACACTCTAATCACCATTAATTGAAGAATGTTTGCGTAATTTTACAAATTTTAGAGCCAGAAAAACACAACTCACTTATTCAACACAGCTGGATTCATAATGATTTTCATCCCTCCCTATTCTTCAATTGAAGTATTTTCTTCCAGCTACATCGGACAAGATTAGTTCGAGTATTTTCTTCAAATTAGATATACCTTTTCTACAATATCTACATTATAGCATTGTGACAGTTGTCGATAAAATATCCACCTCTAATAAATTATACTGTTATCAAAAGCTGCATACAGACTTTCGCGCTACACGACAAACGCACGTTTCTTAAGCAAGTATTCTATAAGTACTGTGATCAAGATCAGAGCTCGAGCTTGCCACGTGCTCCATTGTTGTCGGCAGGAGCTTGGTCGGTTCGTGCGCGCGAACCAGAATCGTGCGACCTGCGATCATCTTTAAGTAATCCTTGCGTTCTTTAAGTTTGTACGCACGACAACTAAATATGTTCCATGATGAGATACAAACAGTTGTTGTATTTTGTGCTAAGAAAGTGGGAAAGTCTTTTCTTTTAAGTAGAAAGATCAAGAAATCATGTTTTTATTTTATATCTATCTTCATCCAACTGCTGATCCAGTTTACAATATTTTTTTGATTATTCAGTTAATTCAAATCCTTGAATGGTAACCAGAAAATAATCAAATGAATGTACATTTTTGTCAATATTATTGTAGCAGAAAATAATCAATGATACTTTAAGGGTGGTATTAACGTACCTGCAAGAGGTTTTCTTCCTCACAGAGATGCTTGTTTACTTTGCGATACAAATCATAGAGGCCTTTCTTCACCTCTCTTCCGGGATATTCCCTGATAACTTTTCTCAGTTCCTGCTTACTGAATGCCATCTGATAACTAATTTCCGATTCTTTCACGCCCTGAGATACTTTCGCCTGCACGCCTTCGAAAAATTGCTGCAAAAAAACAATTGGAATTAAAAATAAAGACAAATGATAAATAACTACTTTGATTCAATATACCTGAATTAATAACTAACGGAAAGCACACACAAACTTTGCTTTCGTGGGGCTTACATTCATCCATTTAATTTTTTTCATTTTTTCTACAAAAACTTTGATGTATTGAATGTTAATAAGTAGATAATAATATGTATTATAGATATAAGATATGTAGTTAATGTAAGTATATATAACCTATTGAAATTGATTTATCTATTTTTATCTTGTTTTTGTATTCGTTAATGTCTATTTTCAACTTATAAATGAATGTAAGAAAGCAATAAAGTATAAATAAGTAAATAAAATAATAAAGATTTTTAAACTACAATAAATCTGAAAAATAGTTCTGCTATTTCAAAATTTTCTTTATAACGCTTTATTCTCATACAAATATTCAATCTCGATATTTGTAAAAAATAATTTTGAAATGAAAGTAGAAAATACTTAAGCATTTCAATCGCGTCTTCAGGAAACGTGAAACAGGATTCCGCTTTCAGGTAAAGACACATTCCTTTAAATTTACGTCGAATCAAAGTATTTACGATCAAGTAGTTATAAATGAAAATATAAAGCTTTGGAACCAACACTTACATTCAATTTCTCCAAGGGTCGTCCAAAATATCTCGTCACATAAGCTTTGAGAGCGTCATTATACTTTTGCTTGGCTTCCTTTCGTTGAGCATCGAGCACAGAAATTTTCAATTGTGACAGGAGGGCGAACAGATGATGGAAGTTTTCTGCAAAAATACGCAAGTTGAAAGCATTGGAAACAGAAGGAAGAATTACTATTATTTTATTCTATTTGACACGAGTATCAAGTCGAATTGTGGATTTTTGTTGAGTTTCATGAAGTTTCATCAGTTAAGTTGAGTGACTTTCATGAAGAAGGGTTTGTTGTATTCATTAATTTCAGTTGTTTTCCATCGTAGTATAATGTTGTGAAGTATTTTATTAATGTTAGCATTCATGCTGAGTAGGCACAATAAAATCAATTCAAATTCACACTTACTTTCGAATAAGCTCAATTCAAGTCAATTATAATCAAGATTAGCCAGTTCTTGTCGTTTTTACAATATTTCTCATTATAAAAGTAAAAAATTGAATACAATAATCATATTGAACATTTCTTTAAAATATTAAAATTATATGAGTAAGGTAGACTGAGCGACGCTGAAAATGTTACATGAGAAAGAAACACTCTTGAGACTGCTAGGCTTGAGACATTCTACTACAAGTAAACATTCCACTGTAAGAGTTATTGGATATTTTTAATGAAAACGAGGAGAGAGGAAAAAGTGGAGACTGTTACCCATTTTAACAACTTCTTGAGGCGTTTTCTGGTGTTCAGCAGCAATCAACGGAATGACTTCGAACATGGCACCCACCAAGCGCACATACCATTTGTCCAGATCTGTTCTTCTTTCTGAATTATTGAATATCAATTCTGATGTTTTTGCAAATTCCTGTGAAGAAACAAAATAAGAGTGTTATAAGTATTCATGTACTTCAAATACAAATATTTTATTTTATTTTGAGATTAGACAATACAAAATACAATCCTGAACACAGAATTACTTAGAACCTTGATTATTTCTTAATCAAATCTTTATTCATTTATCATATACATGCATGGAAGAAAGAAAACCTGGAAATGAAGTGGCAGCCTGCAGACACTTGGCAAACTGAGCTCAAAAGTAGACGATAGGCCACGCCCACCAGTGGTATGAGATCACTAGGGATATCTTCTCTAATGCTATTTCCTCATTTTTCATTCAATCAATTACGCTGGATGAAAACCTTACAAGTCCAAGTTAGACATTAGCGATTAGTAACAATTCATGAATATTAACATTAATCACTTTAGGCATACAGAAAGGGAACAGAAGGATAAATTTCAACTGAAATAAGACCGTATTTTGAACTGATAACGCTCGGAGTGAACCTTTTCCAATGCTGTTTTTTCTGAATATGTTGAATTAAACATTGATTTCAAGTCAAACTTGAACTTTATATTTTCAATTTGACTAAGAAATTCTCAGCATCAATATTTTTTCGAAAACTATTTGTACATCCATAGGCACAGCAACTCTTGACCATTGTAAAGACGACTTGTAGCTGGAAAGCCTAATACTTTTAGTTTTAGTCAATTCATTTTAAAGTTCATCAAATCAATTCAACTTGTACTGTAATATAAGCAGAAGTAGAAGATAGGTAACCTATAAATTCAATTTATTCAATAACTCAAAGGTCTTCTTTCTTCCATGCATCACAAGCACAACGTGACATAACAATCCACGTGGGAACAGTCAACGGAAACAACCGATTGTTAACGAAGTTAGCCGATGTTAAGAGTAGTAGCCACGCCTACCGGTCCGTTTCTGCTGCAATCTCTATTCTGGGCTTCAGTTCAATGGTTTTCTTTCTTCCATGTATACATGCCATTTATTTTGGTTTTTATTTTTATTCTTGTTTTTCTAGGGTTATTGATAGGGCGAACTACTAGTTTACTCAATAATAAATAAAGAATCATTAAAAACAATTACTTATAAAGGAAGAATTTTTGAACATTCTTGACTATATTCTATCTAGACGAACTCTGAAATTGAGTCATATTCAATTCAAAAGAAAGGAGTCCGGAAATGGATGTTTTGATCTTATAGCTAACTCAACTAACTAAGTGAAAATAATATCATTTTTTGGGGGGGAGTCCGATCTTACTAGGCATCAAACCTGCATTTCTCTAGAAATAAATCTGAAATCTGATTTTTTTTTCATCATTTCAAGTGTCATCCAATATTAAGATCGGCTATGTGGATGCTAAAGAGCACCAGGCCTGTGGCTTTTAATGAAGGTGACTAAAAAGGGGTCCACGTTATAATGGCTGTGAAGAAATATAGAAGAACAAAGTTGCCGATTCTCTGTCTATGGTTGATTTGATGAAATAAACTATTCATTCTTGTTTAAAATAATCAATAATATTTTATTTGCCAAGAAAATATGATTCTCATTAAATAATGAATTGCCATGATTGAGATTAAAAATTTTGTTAAATAATAATTATATCTCTACATTAATGAAAAAGATCTGGAAACGTTAGAGCTAGAAAAGGATAACGTCATCTGCTTTGAAGAATGATAGAAAAGGATAGCGCAACACCAATGTTACCAAACGTGGATCTGACTATAATTGGAGGTAATATATATGGAATCATGATAAAGATTTTAATAAAAGTTCTATTTTAAAAACAGAATAAATTCTTATTACTAAACAAAATTGACATTATCTCTCTCACCTCAAAATTAGCAACAAACGGTAGGATTCCACACTTGCTCTTCTTGTTGACTCGAATGTCTTGGATGGATTTGAGCTGAGCTTGCATGTATCGGTCGTAGCTTCGTTTGACTTGCACCAGAACTGAGCCGAATGTTTTGCTCAGAAATGAGCCGGCATCTTGGGCTGACATCACATGCTGGCTCAACCTCACCAGAGCATGCATACAGTAGCTAAAATAGAAAGAAGAAACTGAATAAATATTCGACTTAAAAATCCAAATCGACATAATAGTGACTGAAACATCCATAGCAAGCAAACCATGAAAATCAGGTTCCCTTCTCACACACAGAGAGGCTTGTGGAGGAATACTTGTATTCCTCTTTCTTTTTTTCTGAGGGTGATGCTCACATGAGCGCTCTAGACTTGTGCGTGGGTGATGAGGCGGATTATAATGAATAGAATATATTTTATTCATTTAAGTACATTATACAATAGGAAACGTCACAATATGAAAAAGATATGTTCAAAAACAATTAAAAACACTTATCATATGATTGATTCAGCTCATACATGTAAATTAAGAATCCATATGCAAAATTTCAACTTAATCAGTCAAGTAGTTCAGACGTGATAATGCTGAAATCTTAAATAATTTAAAATAGGCCTATAACCATCCTCGGTAAATTGAGAATCTATATGCAAAATTTCAACTTAGTCCAGTAGTTCAGACGTGATGATGCGTCATTCGTGAATTTCCTATCCCGTGCGTGTATAAGCCAATTCTGTCCTTTATTATATTAAAGATAACATGACTTTTATAATTATATTATATGCTCACATGCTATCAATCCTCTCATGATGGTTGATGAAGTTGACCAGTTCCGGTTCGATGCATCCGAAAATGTCACCCATCATCCGTCTCACTTCTTCATTCACTTGCTTTTCTATCCTTTTCTGAGGAAGTGCCACTGGTTCACTCTCAAGCCTATTGTCCAAACCGATGCCATCCAAAGTGGTCTGGGTATTCTGGAAAATAAAATAACTTTGATTAGATCTGAAATATGGGTATTTGTTCTACCAATAGTATCACACATCATCTTAGTGATATACTGTCAATCGTTTTCATTCATAGTTATAGATGATCCTGACATGCTTAAATCTTTCCAATATCCTCCAAATGTTATTCTTTCAAACTATAATGTATAGTTTGCACTAATAATGTATAACTACAAATTATATAAATGTGGAAAATGTAATGAAAAATGTGAATAATATATTGCAGCCGCAATGCTATTCATTTATTCATTTATTCATAGACAATAGATACAATGCAGGTAAAAACAACAGGCATTCGCCCAAAACTGCTTTAAACGTTAATTTGGAATACACAGTCTAGAGGTTATGTAAATAATATTGTTATTATTCATCAAGATACTTTAATCTGGGAATACGAATTGGATTAAAGCCGTCAATTATAATTTACTGAATTGTAATTATTTAAACGTCATGTACTGTGGGATGTCTTATTGTGCTATATTTTCTCTATGGAATCACCATGAATGATACAGTATCACCACACATGAAAAAGTATCAACACGCATGATACAGTATCAACAGAATAAAATGATACAGTACATAAATGATACAGTATCAACTCACATGGTATAGTATCAACACAATATGATACAGTATCATTTCGAATTGATACACAACACCATGGTATATCTTCTTATGCTATATTTTCTCTATTATGTAACTTAATGAAAAATCACTGATTCTAATAACTATCAGTATTGTATTTGTATGTAAGTGACTATTTTAGTAACGTCCCCTAACCTTGGTGGTAGGACTGAGTACATCGAGCTGGAAGAAGGAGACACAGAAGTTCTGTTCGGAGAGGCAAACTGGTTCGAGTTGGGCGAGCACTCGTTCGAGCACCTGGTCGAACCTGGCTCGCTCGCTGGGCTCGTGGTCGGCCCCCCACTGATCCCGCTCCACCCCCAGCAGTTGGCCACCCCCACTGCCGCCTCCTGAACTGCCACCTCCCGCCTTCGACTCTTTCGCCTGCCGCTTTGCCGCTGACAGGTCCTCCTTCGAACCACCTACAAGTACCAGCAATAAAGTTACAAATCATTAGATATCCTAGCGTACAAATATTCTATAGTAAGGTCCACGTTATAATGGTAGTGTAGAAAAATAGGAGAAAAACGTTTTCGAACCTCTGTCCTGTCAATGTCTTCTATAGACGATACAGGTTTATTAATGTAATATCATAGAGAAACAATAGCGTAAGTAGATATCCTATGGTATAGGGAATTTAGGTCGCAACTTTTACTGTTATCTCAAGCCGATTACTGTCGATATTTGTCAATTTTTACTGTTTTGTTGGGGTGATATTGTATGAACGGCACAATTTGAAAGACTACTAGCGTCACACAGCTGCATAGGAAAGAACTATGTGAACTATCGGCTTGGGATAACAGTAAAACTTGCATGAAACTAGCATGGGATTTCTATGCTATCGTTTCTCTATGGTAATATTAACTGTTCATTCTAGTTTAAAATAATCAATTATATTTTTAAATAAGCAATAAATAATATTTTTAATAATATCATAATGAATTTACATAATTAAGATGAAATATTCTGTTAATTAATTATTCTACATTGTTGAAAGACAATCTGGTAACAGAGCAAACCGAGAAAAAGATAGGGCTATGCACTTTGTTGAATGAAAGACAAGGATAGCAATACTATTGCTAATCAAACACTGCCATCATAATGTGGACCTCACTATACCTATTTGGTCAATCTATATAAGAACAAAAACGAGGATTCTTCTTATATTGCTACTGGTTCTTTCCATTTAATAGCTTTGTATAAACAAATGCAGACAATTTTAGAAAACCATGTACATTATAATATAATTTTAGACTAAAAGCAAACGCACACAGCAGCAAACAGAAGTGTGCAGACAGACGGAGAAGAATCCAATGTTGCAACGCACACTGACGCCCGTCTGTCTCCATATATCTGCTCTCGTCTGCATGCGGACGTTTGTTTTTTCTCCGACTGTCTGCTGCAGTGTACATTTATTTATTTATCGTGGACAGAATCACAAATCATATAAATATGATTAGGAAGGAACAACAGGCTTGGCCCAAATCTATTCCATTCCCAAATTTTGATAAATTAATAAAATGTCCAAAAATAGGTTATGTTTCTACTGTAAAACGTTCAAGTTTATTGCATTCGACTCAATGTGGAGTTTTAAAAACTTAATTGAAGTTCGACAGATTTTATTGTCAAACAGAATAACAGCTCAACTAGTCTTAATAATAATTGATTGATTTTTTCATTACAAGAAGTTATGATCTGAGATGCCGTTCAATGAAACTTCTCACCTTTATAAGATGTCCTGTCCTAAGAAGAATCATAACATCACACATAAAGGTACAGACAACTTGTTATTCATTTATTTATAAGAAGAGAAGAAAACTTATTACATCAAAAATATAACACTCTTGCGGAAAAAAGCTGAAGGTTTAACTCAAGACAGTTCTGCTAATCTGAGTTACTACTAAGCAGGGAAAAGTGAGTGGAAAGTCAAAAATATGCTAGAATGCATTGAGCTATGCATTGTATGCCACAGGTGCACAGTCAACTTGTTAGGCATGGCATTTATCATGCTACTTCCACACTTTTACCAAGTGCATACAAACGCCCGTGCTCGCCTTCACTTGCATGTATGCCAGCAATAGTGTTGACCATTTAACAAGCGACTTAGCTTGAATTAGCTATTTAACTGGCATTAGAGGTGGCTGAGCTGGATCTTGTTTGGAAAATTGAAAAATAGGTTCATACATGAAATAATTTACTGGTGAGTTAGTTTGCATATAATTTACTTTCCGAGCAACCAATTTTAAAAATTCAATACCAGCTTCCACGTCCTATCATTTTTATTGGACCAATCAATTGAAACCAAATTTATAAATGGCTTCACAAATTACAAATTGAAATCTAAAGCTGGAAAGGTCAATTCTATACAACCATAGACTAACCAAATAGAATTTATACGTGTCAATCTTCACCATATCATGAATTCAAAACGTAAATATATTCTACATACTAAATTACTCACCTGGATGCCCAGATACATATTGTTTAGCACCATCGAGAAAATGTTTACCAGGAAGTTGAATTTTATAAACCATAGACTAACCTAATAGAATTTATACGTGTCAATCTTCACCATATCATCAATTAAAAATGTGAATATATTCTACATACTATATTACTCACCTGGATGCCCAGATACATATTGTTTAGCACCATCGAGAAAATGTTTAACCAGGAAGTTGAATTTTATAGACCATAGACTAACCTAATAGAATTTATACGTGTCAATCTTCACCATATCATCAATTAAAAACGTGATTCTATTCTACATACTATATTACTCACCTGGATGCCCAGATACATTTTGTTTAGCACCATCGAGGAAATGTTTAATATCTCTCTCATAAAGTTTGCCCAGGGCATTAGTATAGACTTTACATAGTGCCGTGTACGCTTTACGATCCATCACTTTACACCAGTGCATCAGCTCCGTGTAAGCCTGCAGCTCCTTATGCAGCAAGCTGTTCTTTGGCAGCACCAGATCTCCTGAGTTCGTCCCCATTATATCACCTGGGTCATTTCCCTGAAAAGATAGAAAAAATTGGAATCGATAGAAACAAAAAGAAAACTATATAAGAATAAAGAATGTATTAGCTTGGGTGGCCAGTGAAGACAAGACAAGTGTATCGAACATGTGTGAACGGACATGTCTTTGAACGAAAAAGACATTCACGCAAAAGGCTTTGAACGAAAAACAGCTGTTTGACAGAAGCTTCTAAGATAGAATGAACAATCAATAACAATAAATAAAACACTGGAAAATAAAAAAATTGTCATGATACAAAAATAATTTACCATCAAATCGAGAAACGAAGGAGAAAATAAACAATAAAAAATCGTAGATACAAAAAATTGACGTCAAAAAAGTTTGTTAGAAGCTTTCCCTGATGACACAGCATGTATGTTCACAAATGTTCATCACACTTTTCCTGTCAGTAGGGGTAAAGTGAGACTTCTGAAGAAAAGCTGGCTCAAAGCTGGCTCAAAGAAAGCTGCCCCCAAATCTACCCCAAAGCTGATTCTTGGTTCTAACCTTGCCCAATTCAATGTAATCTGAACAAACCTAACCTAGCCATACCCCTAATCTCACAATAAATCTCAAATGAAGATCCCCATTCCCACTTTTTTGGAAAAAACTAGATCCAGCTTTTTTTTATTTCTTGAATAACTAAGAAACCGTTAATTTTACAAAAAAATACAGGAATAACTTTTTCCAGGAAATCCAATTACGAATCCATTGACACCCCATTTGTCAAGATTGAACAAAAAATAAGGATCTCATGGGAAAACTAGATCCAGCTTTTTTTCAATTTCTTTAATAACTAAGAAACCGTTAATTTTACAAAAAATCTACAAGAATAACTTTTTCCAGTAAATCTAATAACGAATCCATTGACACCCCATTTGTCAAGATTGAACAAAAAAATAAGGATCTCATGGGAAAAGTAGATCCAGTTTCTTTAATAACTAAGAAACCGTTAATTTTACAAAAAATTTACAAGAATAACTTTTTCCAGTAAATCTAATAACGAATCCATTTGTCAAGATTGAATAGAAAATAAGGATCTCATGGAAATGTAGATCTAATTTCTTGAATAACTAAGAATAATTTTTTTCAGTAAATCCATTTGTCAAGGGATCCTAATTCAACTTTTTCTGCAACTAAGCAACAAGCACACAATAATATTTTTATGTTGAGACCCTTTCTTAAGCAACACAAACCTCAGCACTAAACCCCCCCACAGAGGGGCTTGACCCTCTGTCTTTAACCAGCTTAGTTTGAACTACTTGAAAACTCACCTCAGGTTGTATTGAAAAGAAAAAATATATAATAAAAATGTATAAGAAAGAAGTCAAGTCAGATATATTACTTGTTGATCAGAGTGTACATCTTAATGAGAGTATTACCAAATATGAGTATATCACTCACACACCATATATTCAACAGACATTCAATTACAATGATGAAATTTGAATTAGTTTAAAACAAGAAGATATTTATACACTTCCAAGTAGAAGTTTTCTCATAATTGAAGGTGAAATCAAAGTGAAAGATAAGAATGATGTTGAAACCAAGGACTTTTCACTTATCAATAATGGAGTTGCATACCTATTTGATGAAATCAGATATGAATTGGGAGGGTTGAAGTTGATCACACACGTAATGTAGGATTGACAACAACCATGAAAAACTATCTATGTCAATCAAAACTCAATGAAAAATTATGGAGAATGCAGGATGGAAGTTGACTGGATGGAAAAGTTTAGATAAATTCTGCTTTTGCATTCCTTGGATATATGGTTAGGTGTAATGGAAGACTATAGAAAAGTTCTATTAAATGTTCATCAGGAAATTGTTCTATTAAGATCATCATCAGACTTAAATTGTATTGAATCAGAGACAGCAAAATCGGTGAAAATTGATATTACAAAACTACAATGGAAAGTACCCTACATACATGCTTCTGACACTGTTCGTCTTGATCTGTTGAGTTTAACACATAGTGATATACCAATTACCATTCCATTCAGGTCATGGGAATTGCATGAATTTCCACAATTACCTGAAACTACCAATATTCAATGGACAGTTAAGACAACTTCAACATATTAAAACCTAGATTCATTATTCTTGGATTTCAAAAGAATAGGAAAATGTTATAACTGCTAACAGGTCACATTTTGATTTCTGTAATCTGAACAATGTTAATCTCTATTTAAATGCTCAATCATTCCCCTATGAAAATATTGTTGGTAATAAACATTTATTATATCACATGTTCTCTGAATTCCAAAATGAATACTATCCTTATAACAGCAGTACATCAATTGAGTATAAAACATTTGATGAATATGCACCATTGGTTGTTATAGACTGTAGTAAGCAAAATGAACTATTGAAATCTGGTGCAATAGACATAAAGTTGACATTGGAAACAACAAATAATTTCTCAGAAAAAACCAGTGCCTACTGTTTAATCCTCAATGATAATGAGTTTGAATATACACCACTGAGTGGAACAGTAAAAAGAGTATTATAAATTTGAAAAAATCTTCTATACTATATAAGAATAAAGAAAGTATTAGCTTGGGTGGCCAGTGAAGACAAGACAAGTGTATCGAACATGTGTGAACGGACATGTCTTTGAACGAAAAAGACATTCACGCAAAAGGCTTTGAACGAAAAACAGCTGTTTGACAGAAGCTTCTAAGATAGAATAAACAATCAATAACAATAAATAAAACACTGGAAAATAAAAAAATTGTCATGATACAAAAATAATTTACCCTCAAATCGAGAAACAAAGAAAAATAAACAATAAAAAATCGTAGATACAAAATTTTGACGTCAAAAAACGTTTGTTAAGCTGCGTTTACACAAGTTTGTTAATGACACAAGTTTTTAACATTTTTGTTATTAACTGATGTTAATTACAAAAGTTAATAACATCATGTTCAGTTGCGTTTACACCGGAGTTGATAACATGAGTTATAATAAAAAGTTGTCAACTTTACTGAATCGACAAAAAATTCCTTGTTATTAACAAGATTTATGTTATCCATCGAGAGTCGGTAACTTTTGTTAATAACAGGTTACTATCTTCCCCGCAACCCCCTCGCTCAGCATCCCTACCCTACAACTACAGCTGCAGACAAAACACGTGATAAAGTTATTAACTTTTGTTGATAACAAAACTAGCAACCAAAAGAAAATGTTATTAACTTATGTTGAAAACTTTTGTTTTAAACTCTGGTGTAAACGCATTATAATTTATTTACATTAGAACAGATGAAGATCATTAATTTAATGATTACACACATGTTTCAATTCAAATTTGAAGACAATTTTTCGCTTTTTATTCCGGCTGTTATATCATATGAATAGTCTCGTTAAATGAAATCATATGGAAGTCAATTATATTGATAACAAGATCTTGTTAATAACAAGGAATTTTCTGTTAGAAACATGAGTTATTAACTTTTGTCAAGATAAATTTTTGACGATTCAGTCAAGTTAATATTTTTTTGTTAATAACTCCGGTGTAAACGCAGCTTAAGAAGCCTTTCCCTGATGACACAGCATGACACAAATGTTCATCACACTTTTCCTGTCGTTAGTGCCAACCTTTTGAAGACGGATTCCCACATATCAGAGACAGTGAAAATATAATTCCCTTGAGTTCCAATGAAACTAGTCCCGCTCAGCACGGTCTAGCGTGTATGATTCTTAATCATACCCATTTGAACTTGAGTGAATAATATTCTCATAGTACCATCACTTTCACTGATATGTGGAAATTTGCCTTTACTCTGATTTTAATAGGTATTCATAACTTGGAAAAAATCTGTCAGATGAATTTAAAGAACTTTAATCTTGGCCATACATGGCTTGTATATTGCGTTTTCATCACTTGATTTAATGTTGAACTTTTGAAACTACACATTCAGTAGGAATGAGTTTCAACAAATAAAGTAAACAAATTATCTGCGTATGTTTGTCAATTAAATGAATGAAATATAATTTTTATGTCAAAGAAAACTATAATTATAATTTTGATAGAACGATGAAATGAGGCGAATGCCAAACAACTTACCAAGTGGATGAACAGATTGTTGAGATGCCTGGAAATGATATGCGAGAACTTGCTCTTCCACTTGTCGAACCGCTTCTTCTGGTCCTGGACGGCGGTGAGGCGGACGAGTGCCGGGTGGATCTCTGCATTCATGACGGCCTGCAGCGCTTTGCCGGCCTCGATCGCCTGCTGCAGCCCGGCAGGGTTCGTTAGGTCTGCGTCCACCAGCGCCATCTGGTGTTTCGACGGCAACTCCAGTCGGTACTAAAAAAGTGCAAAGTGAGAAGTAAAATAGTAAAATAGAAACTAGTAAAATACTTAAATGGTGAAATATTAATGTAGTAAAGAAGGATAGTAGAATTGGAAGTAAAATAGAAACTCATTTCTCACCACGTCTTATTAGTATTACCCACGCACAAGCTTGGAGTTCATGTGGGCATGAAGCTCAGCAAAATAAGTAAGGGCCGGTCGGTTTCCGAGCTCGGGTTTTGGCTAAGTCCTAGACTTTAAACAGCTGGAGTCAGAAAATTGGCTTCCGAAACTGGGCGTAGTCGTAATCATTGTCATAGTCACGTTGAATTAAATTCCGAAAAAAACTAGAAAATTGAACACAAAATAAAATGAATGAATGAATGAATGAATTTTATTTGCCAAAAACAAAATACAAAAAAGCTTTACAAAAAATATGGTTGGAAACCATATTGGTTTTCATTAATAATTTTATTTTTTTGTATAAACTTCATTATTCGTTTTTTTAATAATTTTTCAAATATTTTGGCAAGGTTGCTAATTAAACTTATTGGTCTATAGTTACCTGGATTATTTTTATCACCTTTTTTAAGAATCGGTTTAATGTTTGCTATTTTTAAATGAATCAGGAAATACAGCTAAATAAAGAGAAGATAGTGTAAATTTTCAGCTATTTTGAATTATTTAGGAATGTTTAATTTCGTCAAGCAAAAACTTTTCCAATTAAAGAAATGACAAAATAAAAACAGTGACTACTGTCATAAAAGCTGCGACTACGCCCCGTTTTGGAAAGCCAATTTTATGACTCCAGCTGTTTAAAGTCTAGAACTTAGCTAAATCCCGAACTCGGAGACCGGCCCTAAATATTAGTGTATGATCACATTGGATGCAAATATGTGCAAGTGCAAGCTTGGTTATGAATGACCAAGCTCTTTCCATTTTTGTTCCAATCGGAATATCATGTGATAACTTCATTTATGCTGGCCAACAACGTAACGTTTCACATGTACGACTTTACAGCTGAAAACCTGAACGTTAGTGGCAGCCAGTTCCGACACAGGTGTACAGTAGTTCGGGTGCTCTTGCAGGTCAGTTTTGACAAAACACTGTTCGCCTGTCAATCGAAAATGTCCGATGAAACGTTGGACTGGTCACTAACGGTAGAACATGTCATGAATGTTTATCATGGATATATTCATCATCAGCGACAACATAGAATAAACAACCAATAACACTGGAAAATTACAAATTATTCTGATGGAAAAATATTCAACTTCAAATAGAGTAGCGAATAAAAAAACGAAGATACAGAAACGTAACCTTGAATAACTTTGCTCGAAGCTTCTACTAGCAAAGTAGCAGCGAAGTAGTTTCTACTAGCTTATCAATGTAACTTTTGTTACTTTATCGATTTTTTATTGGATGGAATACTATCTAAATTTCAGATTAAAGACATTTGTAATTTTAATAAATAGAAATTTTATTTTAAATAAAAACACTTTACACACTTTCCACAAACACTTTTCCACAAATGCAATAATTTATCCATACTTTCAGCTTGATAGACATAGGCATACTTGATTCAGTGATAGAGCTATTGATAAATTCATCTCAACCAAAAATACTTAATAATAGCCTGTATCAGAATCGAAGGAGTGGTAAATCAAAGTTAAACCAAATTTGATTTAGGCTAACTCTTTTTTAGGAAAGAGGCTTCCACAAACTTGATCACAATAAATCTGTAGGTAGTACAAAGAAACCCATCAAGAGACTGTTTTTCAGTTAGGTAAAAACTTTAATATTATGATGTTACGGACAGTTCCAACACTTTGCATTTACTTTTTAATTTATTTTCACTGTACCGAACACAGGATACTGGATGATATGAGGCAAATACTAACTTTCCTCTAAATAACTCACCAGGTGAATGAACAGATTGTTGAGATGCCTGGAAATTATGTGTGAGAACTTGCTCTTCCACTTGTCGAACCGCTTCTTCTGGTCCTGGACAGCGGTGAGGCGTACGAGTGCCGGGTGGATCTCTGCATTCATGACTGCCTGCAGCGCTTTGCCGGCCTCAATCGCCTGCTGCAGCCCGGCAGGGTTCGTTAGGTCCGCGTCTACCAGCGCCATCTGGTGTTTCGACGGCAACTCCAGCCGGTACTAAAAAGTGCAAAGTGAAAAATGAAATGGTAAAATACTGAAATAGTAATGTAGTGAAGAAGAATAGTAGAATAGGAAAGTGAAATAGAAACTCATTTCTACTTGTTTTATTACCGTCTTATTACTGTTTTACTACCGTCTTATTACACACTCACAAGCTTGGAGCTCATGTGGGCATCAACCTCAGCAAAATAAGTAGTAAATATTAGTGTATGATCACATTGGATGCGAATATGTGCAAGACTTTGTTTTTGTGTGTCAGATTTTGTTTCAATCACACTATTATGTGATACTTCATTTATGCTGGCCACCAACGTAACGTTTCACATGTACGATACAACTGCAGACTGTAACCTGAACGTTAGTGGCAGTAGCTTTAGACGCAGGAGTGCAGTAGTTTTGAGTGCTCTTGCAGGTCAGTTTTGACAGAGCACTGTCAGCCTGTCAATCGAAAATGCCCGATGAAACGTTTGACTGATCACTAACGGTAGATCATGCACATACACATGTTCATCATCAGTGATAGGCTTTTAACATAAAATAAACAACCAAAAATATTGAATCAACCACTGGAAAATTACAATTTATTATGATAGAGAAACGAAGATACAAAAACCTAACCTCAAAAAATTTTGCTCAAAGCGTTTCGCTGGGATCGACACAACAATATTATGACGACTGTGCATCATGCATGTTCTGCCGTTAGTGGTTAGTGACCGTACGTGTAACCGGGCTAAAAGCTTTTATCAACAAGAAATTCGCGAATAAAAATTCACATTTGTTCCAGTGATTTTTTTCACTTACCGTTTATTATTATTACACTTTGGTTGGTTTGTGTTGTTATGTTGAGCTTTGTTTGATTTATGTATATGTATTTATGAGTGTGGAATAAATAAATTTGAATTTGAAAATACACAATAAGGAATACAATTATTGAATAAATGATGAAAATAATTTCACGTTAGTGATCTTGCTTTCATGTAAGTTACTCCTACTTGCAAACAATTTTTGTAATTGAGCAAGTAGTAATCCTTTTTTTGACATCTTGTTCGATTAAGTATGCAATTTTGAATCATGTTTATTATTTATATTACAATAATTTCAAAGTATGCAATTTTGAATAATTTTTATTATTAATATTACAATGTAGAACAATTATGCGATGCTGTAATAGTTATTTACTGTTCATGATTGGAAAATTGTTTTGTTTCAAATTATTGTAGCCTATTGATGTCAAAATAAAGAACCATTTGATTTGATTTGAATAACTGTATACTGACCACAACTTTCTCGAGCTCGGCGAGCAGCTTCTGGTTGTTCTTGTTGGCGACCTCGATGAGCATGTTCTTCTCCTCCATCTTGTGCATGGTGTTGCGCACGTGACAGAGCACATCCTCGTAGGAGTTCAGCTGCACCTCCACCTTCTCCACCTCGGCCATCGCCACCTCCAGCTGCGTCATCAGTGACGTCACCTGCTGCTCTGACGCCAGCACGCTTTGTACGTTCTCCTGAGGAAATAGCATTCATTATTATGAGTGTGTTCACACGCATGTAGTTTATCGATGTAAGAGAATAGCATTGGTTATTATGGGAGTTTTCACATGTATGCTTTTCACCATGTAAGATAATAGCATTGGTTCTTATGGGAGTGTTCACACATTGGAGTCTACAGATGTAAGAGAATTACACCTCCAGCTGTGTCATCAGTGACGTTATCTGCTGCTCTGACGCCAGCACAATTTGCACGTTCTCCTGAGGAAATAGCATTCATTATTATGAGTGTGTTCACACGCATGTAGTTTATCGATGTAAGAGAATAACTAACATTGGTTCTTATAGTAGTGTTTACACACTTGCAGTCTACCAATGTATGGACACTTTAATAGTACCTGTTACTAGTAACAAACGAACATAATAAGATAAGGGTGTGATCACATTGAATGAGTATATGTACAAGTGCAAGCTTGGTTATGCATGAGCAAGCGTGCAGTTTAGAAACAAAATCTGGAAAAAGCAATAGGATCATTCACAATGAACGCTTGCATTACCTGGTTGCGATCAGTGTGAGCAGCTACATGCAAGTCACAACGTGTTTCAATGGCACTTTTCAACTTTTGTTTTTCGGCTCATGCATTGGCTCTTGCACATGTACACATTCAATGAGTTCACACCGTTAGTTTTAATTTTTATTTTAATTTTCTTAATTTTAAACTTTATAAAATAGAAACTCAGGAAGTGAAAGTGCAAATTTTTAGTGAGAAAACATGAAGAGCCCAATATATAACCTATAAACTTGAGTGTTGATAGGAAATGACATTGGGTAATACGGCAAGGCAGAATATCCAAAAGGATCTCTGTGCCGATAGGAGCCGAATGAATAAATAAAAAATAAACACCGTTAGTCACTAAAAAAATCAAATTTCCCTATATTCACGTAAAACATATCAACCAAGTTTATTAAATCACATTCATCAATTGAATAAATTTCTAGTTGTAGACTACAGAATGTTCAAAGTATCTTGCACTCACCCCATCAAGAATTGATAGATCTTTGGTCAGCGTTTCAATGAAAGCTTCAGCATTGCTGACTGCTGTGTTGCACTGCTTCATCAGCTGTTCAAGGTCTAGTTCTTCTTTCTCAGTAAGAGCCTGGTATTCTTCTAGATCAGCTGGTTCCGAGGAATCTGCAACAATCATTTCAAATTAACAACAATGCAAGTGAACGATCAATGGTAGTTGTGTGAAAATAGTGATTTATTATTTGTGAACAGTGATTTACTTGATGAAAATTAATGTAAAATTAGACATCAGTAAGATCTTCAGAGTCAAAGAATGGATTCATAACTGTAACAAGTCATCTGGGCGATAATACGAAATTGGAATTCTCAAAGAAGGAAATCAAAAGGTACAACAAAGATACATTCCACATTTTATATTTCAGCTAAATGTAGTTAGCATGGAAACACCGCTGGTTTTTTCTAAAATTATACTTCCTCATTTTCTATAATATAGGTTTAATAAAGGAAAGAAATGGCTTATACGCGTACGGGATAAGAAATTCACGAATGACGCTATATTGTACTGTAACCTACTGGTTAACTTAAAATTTTTCATATAGATTCTTCACCAGATCAATTTTTTAATTAGCCCCATCCGGAGCACGGGTTACATGCTAGTCAGCAATATATTATTGAAGTGTAGTCAGCAATATAATTATTGAAGTGAGGTAGAAATTCAAAATAACCATGAATTAAATAATATATGGAAGAATGGCAGAGCAATTTAAAAACTTACAGATCAAAACAACTAAAACCGCATAGACAATTTTTCTGATTGAATAGCCTAACAACTTGAAGTACATATATGTAATGAATATTCAAATTCAATAATTGGATAGCGGATATAACTGATATTAAAAATGTACTTAATATATTATAATACATCATTAATAATAATAATAATAATATAATAATAATAATAATAATAATAATAATACATAATAGATGACAAAAACTGAAAAATTCCCACAAATCTAAGGTATTGCTATTTTAAAATGGAAAATTCCAGAAGTGAGTTACGTTCTGGAGTATTGAGTGAATTGATATACTATTAATAATAATGATGAATGCTAGTCATTCCACGTACACTGAAATTTCACCTCAGAATGCTGCTACAGTTACGGAACACTACAAGCACAAATTTCAACCTACAATTTTCAATTTTCCTTAGAATCATATTCTACTTTTTTGGTTCATTAGTTACATGAAAATAAATTAAAAAAATTGTCTAAAATTGTTACTAAATTTCGAATATTTACAGCATAAAAGTTGCTTTCAACTTACCTAGGGTGATAGCAGTATTGTTTTGAGCTTGTATTGAAACAGCTTCACCGGACATCCACTCTTTGGGCAAATTCTTGAATTCCGGGCGCTCTTTCAGAGAGTAGTTCGAACATTGCTGCAAATTGGAATCCATTATGAATATTTTTATATTCTAAATATTTAAAACAATCAAGAAACATACGTCAACATAGATCTATAAAGTGTTATTATAAAATTAAAATCACTTATTATTGATCCCGAAGTAAAAACCACTTTGTAGAGTTAAAGAATATGAAATGCAATACATTTATTATTAATCCCGAAGTAAAAAGCACTTTAGAAGGTATCTAGCAATAACTTATGCTTCTATAAACTTAGATTTGGATGATAGAACACAAATATCTAACGCTAAAGCAACAAATGAATCAAGACAATTACAGAAAGCTGGTACAGAGAAACACTTGATTAAACAATAGGTACAAAAGTAGATGAGAGTATGCTTCATTCAAATGAGTGTTACTGTTTTGAATTAATGAATCATCCATGTGTAGATGAATATTCAAGATAACGGTGTGCCATCAAACAGTCAAAAGTGCCATATTGCACCAAGATAACACAAGAGTATGATGCTTGATGCACAATTATTATCAAGTAAGAGTGGGTCATAAAAATGAGAAAAGCTTATCCAAGTGGAACACCGTTCATTCGTTTTTCAGTATGGAATTTTTTCCTTACTTTTAATTCTTCTTTTAGCAATGAAAGTGAAGGTTGATATTGATATTATTTATCGTGATTATAATATGATATATTATTACTTTGATATTTTACAATAAAGCAATAGTCATAATTACAGATCAATGTTGAGAAAACTGCAACCATATTTGAATGAAGTAGAGTTAATGTTGATACTATTTTATTTTAAGAATAAAATTACGTTGTAATGTTGCAAATATGTATTATAATACTGGTGAGTATGGTTGAAAAATTTGAATGTTGATGACCTTTTTGGATTTATTTTATGTTAATAACTTTATTCATGATAGAATAATAAAGAATTTGAGCCAATATAAGATAAAATTGCAGTTGATGAGCTGTTATGAAATATTGAGCTAAGCCATAAAATTATCAATTCAAATGCGTTTTTAATAAAGATTGATGTAATTTTTTTGAATTAAACTTGGAACTTTACTGTGTATTGTTCTGAAATATTTGAATTATCCAACTTACATTCGAAGAATCTTTACTAAGCTGTTCACCCATAATATAGTCGAAATTAGACGTGTTTCAAAGTAATGAAAGCTGAGTGAACTAAATTCTACGTCTGTGGTCAGTGGAATGATGGTTTTATTGCCAATTGGCTTCTAGCATCGAGCAATTGTGAAGCACATGTCAAACAATTGAGAGGTGCAATTTAAAAGATCGGGTTTGGTAAGTGATTGAATACATGACGATAGAATTAATATTTGAAAGAAAATTCATGCTAATTGGAGCACAATATCAACACAAATTACAGAATAAAATGAAAATTTGAACTGTAATCACAGAACTCATAACTAACATTAATTCATAGAACACAGACATGATTTTGACATTTATTTACGAAGAAACTTTTTAGATAAACTTGATTCATTCTTATAAATAAGTAAGTAATTATAAATAAGTAAATAAGTAAGGGTAAAAAAAATATTGTTGTTATAACAAATACGCATGGAGCAACAGCAAAACTAAGTTTCTTTGATAGTCAACTATAAGTTAACTGTAATTTATAATAATCATAAATTAATAATATCAACACTTTACGTCAGAAAGGCTTGATGTTTTAGAAGATGAACACATGAAATTCCAGAAACACATTTTGAATATATTTACTAGTTACCATACTCAAGAAAATTATGAAACTTATAAGGAAAGAAGAATTTACTAGGTGCCATACATAACACAATTATTGAAACAATTATTGTGTTATACATAACACAATCATAAGAAAAGAAGACTAACATCTGAGAACTTAAAAGTGTTGCTAGAATTATCTGGAGACAATCTGATTGAATGCTGACCAAATATTGACTATGTAAATATTGAGAAAAACACACATAGTTGCTTTTCATAGTTTCAAGACAAACATTCACACACTCTTTCTGAAATTAAAATTTATAGATAGAATTTATGATTTGATATTTCTGTTTCCAAGCTATTATTGAGAATATTAAATTGTTAGAAAAATCCAACATTTATATGTTTAGTACCTAAAAATTAATGACAATTTATAATTGGTCAATATTAGTTATGTTATAGGGGTACCTAGATGCCAATTCAATATATAGTTTATAGATAGAATCTATGTCTTCATATTTCTGTTTCCAACCTATAATTAAAAATATTGAATTGTTAGAGAAACCCAACATGTGTATGTTTAGCAGACATAAACAAGTGTGTATCATCCTAAATTATGATTAATGTTTATAAAGTACTCAACTACATAATTTGGTAGGTGAATAAATTTAAAACCTTGAATTTTTTGTAAACAAGATACATTATGAAGTAAATCAAATTCAAAATAAAATCTCCACAGTTATTTATTCATTCAATTTATTGAGAAGGGTTGTGAGTTTCCAGACTCTGTTGAGGGTCTTCCATGGATATTTGATGTCGATCGTACAATATAGAATCTTGTTTTTGGGTAGTGGAAAACTCAATCCAACCACGAGTTTTAGAAAGCAAAAGAAGGCCGTGAGAATCATTGATGGTTTGAAGTCGTGAGATTCATGTAGAAATTCTTTCAAGAAATTAAATACTCTTACAGTACCAGCTTTCTACTTCTTGGAACTAGCTGTATTCATGAAGTAAAATTAGGAGAAATAGGAGAGTAATCGGTTGCCGCATGAATATAGCACCAGGCATCGAGGAGCACTGAAAACCCTGTCACAGAACTAGCGCTTTGGAGAGGGGGCCGCTCTACAGTGGATTAAGAGTTTTCAACATTCTACCAGTTGAGATCAACGACATAAAACGGTTCAGGTGAAGACAAAGGGCCATATACTAACACTACGTTTAACACTACTTGTAAATATGGTTGCATTTATCATAAAGCGTTTCATACGGTGTTTGAACGAACAGCTGACATTTCTCCGTTTAAATCGAGTATCTGCATAAGGGCTTATTGACTATATATAAGAGTTATTGACTCCAGCTGCACCCTACACAATGAAGGAATGCTTCCAGTTGTTTCATGAATGATTTGACGTTGAGTTCATGAACTTGATCTTCTGTTCTATTATACAGAAACTCTATTCTATAACTTGTTGCTTGTTTTGACATGTCACATACTTCTGAGCC
This sequence comes from Nilaparvata lugens, assembly GCF_014356525.2. Lineage (NCBI taxonomy): Eukaryota > Metazoa > Arthropoda > Insecta > Hemiptera > Delphacidae > Nilaparvata > Nilaparvata lugens. Next base: position 14,216,203 of record NC_052510.1, read on the forward strand.
ATGCTTGATTATGTATTGTTTTTGTGATACATTCCCATTGGAAAGACTAGATCACTTTTCTCGAGTAGATTCCAAATCAATTATGTTTAGATTCTAGAAAAATAAGATGGGATATGATTTGTTAATGATTTTTTAGTAAACCAGAGACTATATAATATAGTAAAAGGATAAATAATGTTAAATTTACTAATTTAAATAATACTTATTTTTCATACCTTCCATAGAACAATCAGAAAGCTCTGTCTTTCCTGGGTATTGCTAGCATGCCATTTGTAGACTTTATCAAAGTAGAGATCAAATTCTTGAGTGTCCTGTAAAAAATAAAAATTGCTTCTAAAAGGGTTTTCTATGTACTTTTATAGAGAGCAACACTGCATATTGAGGGAATCGTACTCCATAACTATACAGAAATACTCGACTACAAGTGATACGATTTCCTATATATGTAATTCTGATTTTGCACAGATTTTATCATGTGCCGAGGTTACCACAATCCTATCAGACATTTGTCATAAAAAGATAATATGATAAGCTCCTTATCTTTAAGACTGATTTAATATTGAACATTTTGTTTATTCAGCTACAGAATGTCTAATAATTGATTGAATTGCATTCATTTTTTTACATTCATGAATGAAATTAGTTATAATAATATCTGCCTAAAATACTCACCGCTGATGCAGTTTTACCGTCAACAATTTTCAATGAGCTTAGAGGCCAGGAACGTTTCTTTTTCAATACATTTTTATCACTTTTCTTCACCTGTAAAAATAAGAGAAACTCTGGCATTAAGCTGTCTCAAACAACTCTTGCAACATGAAATAAACTAAATTCCACTTGTTCTACAATATAAATCAATCCAGTAACTTAAAGCTTTAATATAAAGACACTGAGTAGCCTGTTTCTTTTGAAAATGAGATAGCGTATTTAAATATTAAACTGTTATCAAACTAATTTTCAAGGTTAGGTACCATGAGAGATAATAATAATAATATCGAGTGACCTGGCTGGCTCAGGTCTGGTGTCAGAGTTTTCAGGTCGCAACTGATCAATTTCAGGGCCTCTGACATGACCAAATGACTGCTTTTTAGGCAGCCGGGACCGACTGCCCATGAGAGATGAACCCATGAGTTAGTATGCTTCTTAAGAGAGATATTATACAGAAAATGTATTGAACTTTGACAATGGTTTGTAATAAACTATAAATAGTTGATTATTATTATTTTACAGGGCGATTGGCCAGAAAAGCAGAAAGGCCAAATTGACACGTTTACTAATGTATTTACAAGAAAAAAAAACAAGCTGAAACTATATTTTTACACTAATTGTGTATAATATATCATTCAGACTAAAAATTGAGGATATTTGGAACTGGAATAAAAAGTACATATGAAAATTTCATAGAATGGTCAGGTTAGAAGTCTGTCCTGAGGGCTGATCACTAGCCTAATCTTTGATCAGTCCTGAGCTTATTAACTTATTTATTTATTTACATTAATAGACAAATTAAAACATAAGCTTACAGCTTTGATCACATTGACAAATTGATCAATAAACCAAATTAATGGGCACCGTTTAAGTATAAGCAAAGTTTTGCTGCTGTGTTTTCGGATAGGAGAATATTAAACTGTTAGTCACGGATGTTTTCGGATAGGAAAATATTAAACTGTTAGCCACGGGTGGAGTATAATGTTTTTGAGGCTCATTGATGGCTCAAAATACATACATTATCCAGACAAGTGCCATTTCTACACTTGCTGATGACGTCTTGTAGAGGAAGTATTATTATAATTGAATCACATATAACTTTATAATATTCATTCTATTGTCATTCAGACTGAATTTGAAATAATTCTGTTGTGGAATGGTTGCAATATTTATTATCAGCATTAAAAATACTTAAGATTTGCACAAACAAACATTTTATTTGGTGTAGGACAAGTTCACCGTCTATTACTGACTTTTCACATTCTATGGTAACTGTAGGAAAAATTTTATATGCAATACGTGCGCAAAGTTTCTTTGCTGCACTCAAGAAACCATCATTCCGCACTCGCCTACGGCTCGTGCGTAAACGTTTTTTTCGGTGCAGCAAAGTGGCACTTTGCGCACTAGTTGCACAAATAACTATTTTTTTACATGTGAATATTTCCTATTCTAGCGATAATAATGTGAAATATTTCTTCTATCTTTGGTTTTGAAACATTTAAATTTAAAAATCTATTTTGTAAAAATAATTAAGGACTGAAAATTTTGTGAAGTGAACAGCTTCAAGACTTGACCTATTTCGGACTATGCGTAACCTTATCTGAATTTGGGAGAGGAATAGCACAAGGTTACCATATATTTTCTCTCCCTATCATCATGTAGGCTACTTATTGTATGAATCAATCAATAAAGATTTCAAACTGGCAATTGGCAGTTCCTCCAAATATACTGTTTGATTGTTAGATAGTTATGAGAAATAATCTTACCTGATAAATATTGACAACAAGTGGAGTCTCTTTGGTGACTGAAATACAAAGAAAACTGGTCTTTTTCTTTTTTAAAGCTTTGCTCACGTGAACGAAGGCCAACAAACGTTCGTCAATGGGCTGGAAAACCTCGTGCTGGAGTGCATGTCGTATTGCAGCCATTTTACCACTAAAAATCCTAGAATATAAAAAGTTCTTTAGTTTTCAATGATTAAATAGGCTATATTTTTGCCAAAAATATAGTATGTTATTATTGATAACTTTCTAAAGAATATGTTCTAGAAAAACTGCATTACCCACATAATGCAGACCAAAAAAAATCAAGTTCAGCTTTGCTATTTCAATTTGAATTTAGATAATTCTAAACCTACATATCCAAATATCCAAAGTCGTAATCAGGGCCAGGTCTTCCTGGATAGATCGTGTCAATTAAACACGGTACATTAAACTGTAGGCAGCGTCACAGTCCAGCAAAGCTTTCGCCGAAAAAATCTTCTAACCGGTAGAAGCTCCTTCCAACAAGCCACCTTGACAATGAGCTTCTGAACACATTGACTGGGCGTGCCCTAACCGAGTTCGGCAGGCAGTTGAACATTCGCACCGCCAAAACAGGAAAACTGTCCTTCACTCTTGACAGGCGACAGCGCGGCACATCCAAGTCAACCCCCCTTCGAGTTCCATGTGAGTGCACTTGGTGATGTTTCTCCTGACGTGTAGGAGCGATGACAATATGTACATTCCATGAACTGTATGGATGCCCAAACGTTGGAATATGGGCTGACAGTGTGCATCATACTCGCAAAACGTCATTACACGAAGTGCCTTTTTCTGGAGCAGGAGTATATCCTTCACATGCGCCGAATGTCCCCATATCAAGATGCCATACTGTATGTGGCTGGCAAATACTGCATGATACAACATCAACAGGCGTTCAACAGTAAGTAGTCTTCTCATCTTCCGAAGCAGATAAATCATTCTTGAGAGCCTCTTGCAGACTTTGGAAATATGAGACTCCCATGATAATTTTTTATCAACACAAAAACCGAGTAAGGAAACAGGTTCAGCATCAGCATCAAGAATCTCTGTTCTACTTAGAGTACAGACAATCCCCTGAGTCTTGGTCTCATTCGATTTCAGCTTGTTATTGGAGAACCACTTCTTAGCCTCAGAAAAGAGCTCCTGTGCTTCGAATTTGGCATCATGGGGCCGTCTGCCCTGACCAATGATGGTGGTGTCATCAGCAAAAATCAAGCTGGAACCATCCAGGTGCAAATCGTTAATCATCAGCAGGAACAGCAGCGGGCCAAGTACTGAACCTTGTGGAACCCCATGTGGTACATTTCCTTCATTTGATGACGCACCCATTATAGAAACTACCTGTCTTCTATCCTGGAGGTAGTCAGCAACCATCTTCCATGCCGGTCCCTCAAAGCCATATCTAGCCAGCTTCCTCAACAAGATAACATGAGACACGAAATCAAAGGCTTTTGAGAGATCACACAATACCAATTCAACCGATTCCTGTCCTTCATAAGCCTCCTGTATCCTCCAAACAAGTGAAAGCACAGCCGATGTAGTGGACCTGCCCCCTCTAAAACCATGTTGCATATCGCCCAGGAGGTTATTATGTTCCAGATACTTGCTCATTTGCCTCAACATAGCAGTCTCTATGATTTTACCAATGATTGGCACAATGGAAACTGGCCTGAAATTGCCAATATCATCAGGGTTGCCTTTTTTAAATATGGGCACAGTTCTAGCAACCTTGAGGCAGTCTGGGAATACTCCATCAGTGAGGCAGGCATTTACCAACAGGAGGAGCGGGCTAACCAATACACTGATAACCTTCTTGAGAACATATGTCGATAGGCCATAGATGTCTTGACTGTAGGTGGTTTTAAAACTCTCTACAATATTCACCAGCTCAATGGCATTTAATGGCCTGAAACAATAAAACACATGTGGAGTCTCTGGCACGGATGAAGCTGGATCATGACCCGAATCTGGAATGCCATCCACTATCTCAACCACAGTATTCAGAAAAGCCCTCATCAGGACTAGACCTACACTTTATTACTGTGTCCACCTTGCAAGAGTCCTTGATGAGATTCCATGCTGCTTTTGTGCGATTGTGGGATCTGTCAATAAATCCGGCATTGAAGTCCTTCTTTGCCCTATCTATCTCCACTCTGTAAATCTGCTTGGCTCTCAAGTAGTTTTTATATTCCTCTCCCTGCAATGATGAGTTTGTTTTGTAGGCAGCATATAACATGGTAACAAGGACTCTTATGTTTCGCAGCTCTCGCGTATACCATTCATTTGTGAGCCCTTTTTGCTTTCTACCTTTATCAGTTCAAAATTTGGTTTGCAGGCTACCGCTGGGCATGCTAGGTTATAAGCTTCTGTCACTTTTTTATGGAAAAGGTTGAATTTTTCCTCACTTGTAGAGACTGTGTGCAGTAAATTCCAATTTATTCCCATAAGGAGTTGTCGAAACACTGCTACACTGTCTTCTGTAATTTTCCTTCAACTAAACCTATACCTATCCACCCAATCAGGAACATTTACAACTCTCTGGAGTTCTTGCAGCACATCAATCAGCTCAGCACAGTGATCCGCCACCAGTGGGTTCACTATCGCAGCCTTATAGTTACTTGAGCAGTCATTGGTTGCTACAGCATCTAGGCAGTTTCGTCCCCTTGTTGGCTCAAGGACAGTCCAGGACAAATTATGGATCTTCAAAACATTATGCAACCTTTGAGCCTTTGAATCTCCACTGTCAAGATGAACATTGAAATCTCCACCGATGTAGACTCTATCAGCCCGTGACAAACTCCAGACACAGCTCAAGTTGGACAATAAATTGCTCAAAATAGGCCTGATTTGAACAGTACACACAAATAACCACCAATGAGCAGTTGCTAACTCAAGCTCAACACAAAAAACACTAAGATCAATTTTTTCAACACTCAGTTTAGTATCACAGAAAATGGCCACACCACCATTTTTATGGGCAGTGCGACAATATACATTTGCTAGATTCATTGTCATATCTTCCAACACAATTTTATTGTAAATGTCAGTTTCGTCTTGTTCAAGGCAATGTTCACATACACATAAAATATTTGGTTTCTTATTTCCAAGGAAAAGTGTCAATAAATTTAATTTTGTCCTAAGACATTGAACATTTATAAAACAAAATCGTAGGCTATCATTGGTAACTGAATTATTTACTCCATTAGCAAAAACTACTTTACTGAGTGATGAGGCTTTGTATGCCGAAAAGGCTTCCTGGTGGTGTTTCTGTTCTGAAATCTAAAATTGGCCACAATAATTCCATCAGGCCAACAAGCAGGCTGAAAAAAATTCTTTATCTTCAACTGCAACTCCCAGTTTGAACGATTTGTAATGCTGAGAACTGGCTCTTACTTCTTCACAATAGACAGGTTTAGAGCTGAACTAATTAACAAAGATTTGGAAATCATCAATTAAAACATCCGGAGCTAATTTTGACACAAAAAGCTATTCCCTGGTTTCAGCCGACTTTACTTTGTTATTGTTTGATTTTGAAGTGCCAATTATTTTGTTTCCACTGTCTTTATGATGATTAAAGCTAACATTTGCGTTAGAAAATTCTCTCTGTTAATCAGTTTTTGCGGGATAACCATTTTCATAGCCTACTCTTATGGAGTAAAATGTAAACCTACATTTCTTATTGATACATATTAATAATAACAAACTGATATAATGCTATGAATAATCTAGACAAAAGTTATCCTAAATAAGGTATAACAAAAGAAATTGGAATAAACAATAATTGATTACCTAAGTTACTGTAACTTATCAGGTTATTGTCATTCTACCATGAGAATAAAAAGCAGAAAGTTTTTGTACGACACGATGATCATATTATGATGAAGCTCTTGCTTATTAAAATCGGAATATTTATAAATCTTTTATATCCATAACAATAATGATAAGAAATTCAATTAACAGTAAATAGCATTATCATACATACAATGAACGGTGTACTCCGAGTGACTCCTTGACAATCTTAGAACATTTGGGTAGCAATAAATATTTTGAAAGAGATATTTCACTTAATAAAGCATGTAAGATTTTGTGAATTTTTTTCTTAATATATTTAAACTAAATAGATTAAATATTTAAATTTCAAATGGTAATAATAATTGAAGTTTGACATAACCTACACACTTGTTTCTCGTTCCACCTGTCAATTTGCCACAGCCATCTTCAACACTGGATTAAGTTTTGTTTTGCCACAATCATGCGACATGAGTAGAATATCTAGATTCAAAAGGCGGTGATAACGATTGTTTCAATTTATAGGCTATGTTTTGTTAAATTTGAATTTTTCAAGTTATTGCAAGATAAAATTTCCAGCATATTTCATTTATTAAAAAATTCATTTCCAGAGTGATCTGTGAGTATTTGAAATTATTCAAACAGTTAATTTCTAGTTCTCATTCTATAATATCATAACATTTTAAAAAAGGAGGGAGAATTTTGTTTGGATGGAACACTCAAGAGAAGAGTTAACCAACTTGATTATTGATTGATAATAATTATTGTAAATAATGATTTGCTTGAGTAAATTTGATTAAAGTTTTTAATGTATTAAAATAAATAGTAAATAAATTCTTATAACTGAGAATAAATTTTTGCATGTCTCAATGTCCGTATTAGGCTACATTACGCCTACAGCGCTTCAGGCTTCTCAATTTAAACTAGGTACCAATAATTGGTCTCAATGAAACAATAGTAAGTCTTCAGTAATAGCCGTGTGACACTAAGCTGGGACACCAGGACCAGGATTGGTGACCCGGCTGACCACCCAAGTGAGACTCTAATCTTGTGTTCCGGCCGGCGTCCCTGGTGACTAATGTAATGAGCGCAATAAGAATTAATGCACCACAACTCCCTCGAAAAATTGGTGTCCTTCTAGAGGCCACCAGATTTTGGCTGCCGGTCAACTGGTGTCTCACTGGCGACTATAAGATTCCGGTGTTTCACTGGCTACTCAATCCGTTAGCCTAATGACATTCTGCACAGAGGTTTAATAGTGGCGTCACTAGACCTGGCCATTAGTGTTGGCTACTAAAATTCTGTCTATTGTCCCCAGTGAAAAGGAGTTTGAACGTTGTTGCCTATGTCCCTGCGTTTTGCCAGCTACTACTATCTCTCTGTGCTGGGGGGCTTAGTACGAACGATAGGGCTTATAAACATAATAGTTGAGTAGAATTCAGTAATCTTATGTAATGAATGACGACTGAGTCGTTTTTCTTGTCTATTTTTTTATCAACAGTATTGCGTAAAAAATTATCATTATTCATTAAGTCTGTGCAAAGATTGAAAATAAAATTTCTACTGGTGATATTTTTCAAAGAATTTCGATTTGTATATCATCAAGCTACAGTATCAAAATGAAAAAGTTTTCTCAGGACATTTTTTTCAAATCATTACTTTCTGAGATATAAGTGCCTAAAGTTTAAATTTTTGGGACAGAACATTTCAAATTCGGTAAGAGATAAACAGTAAAACCTATGAGATTCAGAGGATAAATTCTTCATGATATTGTGGATTGAATAAAACTCAACTAAAAGCTGTTTTTGGTAAATTGAATAACTTTCTCAAAAAAATTTTCAGAAAATTTTTGTTTTAGTCTATCAACAATACCATGAATAATTTATTCTCCAAATCTTATGGATTTATGTCTCACCGAATTTGAAATGTTCTTTCCTAAAAATTTAAATTTTAGACGCTCATATCTCAAAAAGTAAGATCGGAAAAAATGTTTTCCTGAGAAAACTTTTTTATTTTGATAGCTTGATAGTATACAAATCGAAAAACTTTTAAAAAATATCACCATTAGAAAGTTTATTTTTAGCCTTTGCACAGCCTTTATTCATTAAATATTTGATATTAAATATTTCATAAGTGAAAAAAATTCAAGATTATGTATATCGCTCTAGTCAAGCTCAACTACAAGTTAGAGATTCAAGTTCAACTACAAATTGCAGATGACGGTCAAAAACTGTTAATCAGTTCAACGAGAGTGCTAGGTGCTGCAATTTATCTAGGTTAGGAAGATACTATGCTGACTGCTGTGCTTATTATTTCCATAAACCAATTTAAACGGTTCGAACATGAACTAGTGACAGAATTAATCTAAACATAGCCTTCTGTTAATCACATTTTATTTTCATTTGATTAGAAGGATTTAAAATGTTTGTTTAGGTGGAGCTTATAATTGAGAATGGATAAGACCTCTTCTGTACGAAGATCACTCAGACTTCAAAGCTGTGATGAACAGCCTAATGTGAATCCTATCAAAGTAGCAGTGAGCGCCGAAGCAAAAGACGATAAAGATGATGATGATAATAATAGTGACAACGCCAGCAATATGAAAGGCAGCACACATAAGGTGAGTGGCATCTCTCTTATTAATACAATAACTGTTCCAACTCAATTAAAATTCATTTCCTATACAGTATAGAATAATGTAGGTCAATTGTGAAAGCGTTGGTGCCGTGCCATATGCATACAGTTATATCAGAGACAACTGATACGCTATCTTTTCTCTATGAGTATATACTCATATTCTATTCTACTTTATTCATCTTCTATTCTACTCTACTACAATCCCCCTCACGTAGATCACATCCCACTGAAAGGGTCAAAACTAGGATATAGCTGGCAGAGACATCAACTGCTGCACTATCACATCTACCATAAATATAATCTTCCAAATCACCTATGTTTTCTAATTATTTTTAAATGTTTCCTAATGTTTTTCCAATTATCTATTCAACTTTATAGTGTTGACTATTTTTCTCATTTCCTAGGGGAAATGATTGGTTTGTGCCCTCTGTACCAAGAATTTTCTGCGGGAATCACATCCAATAGCCTTGATTAGTCATTATCCATTTTATAATCATTATGCTGCTTATGCTGCTACTTTATAACGATAACTCGCCTAGTAGAAAATCATGCACGAATAAACTATTTTTTGATGTTGTATTCCTAAAGATTTGCAGAGCTTTAACGCAGAAATTGAATTATTAAGGTACGCGCACACAGATCGTCATCGGGCGGACGGCACGCATCGGACGATTAGATTTGATGCATTAAAGCTTAGTATACTATGCGGATAGGTATGCGCACTCCAATTGAAAACAATGCATCAAATCTAATCGTCCGATGCGTGCCGTCCGTCCGATGGCGATCAGTGTGCGCCTACCTTTACAGCGAATTATTAGCCAAATACCGTATTTGTTGAGAGTACTCTTTGTCTATGTCTAAAAATTCAATTTAAACATTCCCTTCTCGAAATAATAGTTTAGATAAGTATGCATTCACTAAAGTAGCTTTTGTTGAAATGTGAAAAATGCTATTAAATGCTGAAGATTTAATAAGGCATTGCTAGTAATTGCTATACATTGAAGAGTGCATTGCTAGAGGATGATATGAAAATCATTTTTTCAGAACATTCATCCGGGCAGAGCAACTAGGAGAGGAAATGACTCTTCCAAAAAATGTTTAACTAATCTGAAAGGAGACTCAAGCCCAGAGAACGGCGAATGCAGCCATGTTGAACATCTCCAGACGATTTTATCAGACAAATGGTATGTAGAAAATGACGAGGAATTTGTATTTGAGGTAAAAAGTTGCTGTTTCTGCCCAAAAAAATTCTTCTCCAACTTTGCGTTGAAAAAACATTTTGACAGTGAACACAAGAAAAACAAGTTGAGTTGTCTACTTTGTAGTCAAACGTTTTCTCACGAAGACAGCCTTAGAAGACAGGATCACTGTGAAAGACTCTTGCCCACCCCAATGTTCTGGACTCCAGAGGTTCAGGAGATTCTGCGCAAATGTTTCAAACAGGAAGAAAACTCCCAATACACTCTTCCACAACAGCCACAAAGACAGCTTTTGCAGTCTCAAAATGAAAACGTTGCAACTCAAGTAGAGTCTCAAAAACAAACCGTACATCCTTCTTTGCCGACACCCAAACCACAATTAGAACCCCTGAAGTTAGAATCGGAAACATTGTCACAAGTTATATTCAAGATTCCATCGCAAATACACCAACGGAAGATCAAAGCACCACTAGAGGCTCAGGTGAAAAACTTACAGAACCCGTGCCTCACACAGCAGAAGGAACAAAACACGCTGAAACCCTCATTGAAAAGAAAGTACAGCTGTCTAAAATCCCCATCAAAAATTCAAAATCAGAACATTCAAACTCCATCTGACTTGAGATCCCAAACGCCAATGATGTCCAGTCGTAAACCGTCCCCTCTTGCCTTCAACCCCGACCGAGCGCAGAGCTTCTCACGTCCAAGATATTGTTATATTTGCAAGAAACAGTTCTCACAGCACTCACACTTCAAAGTGCACATGGAGTCGGTGCATCAGCAGGCGAATCACACGTGCGAATTGTGCAAGAAGACATTCAGCAAGAAAGGGGATGTGCGCAGGCATATGAAGTCTGCACACTGGGGGGAAAGGTATAGGTGCAGCCATTGCACTCAGACATTCTCTCAGAAGGGCTCGATCAAGTATCATGTCTTGCGAACACATGTCACCGTCTTGCACTAATCATTCAAGTTTAGTATCACAAAGGGTAAATCAATTATTATCGGCAGTATAGGAGTATTCTTGTTAATTATTGTAATGTAATGTACAGCACATCATATAATGTCGTTGGTAGTACTGGCCATTTGCTGGGAAGATTCAATCTTGGCGTATTTGTGCTTATAAAGGTGCGTGCAGATTTACGCGCCACGAACATGAGCAATTCACTTTTAATCAGCTGATGCCAAGCTTTTTATATCTGTATCTTACCGTTTCTGTAAAAATTCAGATATAATCAGCTGATTAAAAGTGAATTGCTCATGTTTGCGGCACGTATATCTGTATGCACCTTAAAGAGTGACCCAGAATAACGGGAACTTTTAAAAACATCATTAAAGAAAAATGAGGAGGGTAAAATATTTTTTTTCACGACAATGAAAACTTGATATCCAAGGATCATTGAGTTATTTAATTACATTCCTATAATAGTCGTTAATTATAATTTCGCCGTTAAATGCATTTATCAATTTTTAAAATCACTTTCTATGGCTTCCTCCTGCACGAATGCATTATTGAAATCTGTGTTGAAGATCCTTATTGATCACTGAAACATCTCTAATGGGATATTGTGGATTTCATTCCGAATTTTCAGTTTTAATTTTTGATGAATTCATCCAAAATTATTGATAGAATCATGTGCGACGCCACACTGCTCGGCACTCAATGACTTTGGTCCATAATCCTTAAATGGCAAGTTTTTAAATTTTCATTGCCATACAATAAATATTTTTCCCATCTCACTTTTGTTTCATGACATTTTTAAAAGTTTCCGTTATTCTGGGTCACCATTCATCTGTGAAATTCTCAAACTGGAAACTGCTATTCCAATTCAATCACTGTTAGTCATGGCAACTTTTTATTCGTTTTGTGTGGACGGAAGGTGTAGGCCTATCAGGGGACGAAATTCATTCCAAGAGACTCTTGTGGTAAGAAACTATTCCCGAATTGTACTGAACGTTTCAATGAATTTTCCCCATGATTCAATCATGACTGCCTGTCTGGAAAACCCAATTATACATTTTTTGTAGTTGATAGGTTTATCAGGGGTAAAAATTCATAGACACTTTCAGTACATTACGGGAATAGCGCCTCAATGGAATAATGTCTACGAATAGATTTTGTCCCCTGATACATAAAAAGTTTTACTAAACGTTGCTCTTCTTTAGTGTTAATGAAAAGTGTAGTGGCCAGTAATTATAGAATTACAATAGCAATTAAGTTTGTAACTTGCACCGATATAAGTTCAAATAAGCAAAGAATGCATCAACAGTACTGCCAACATAAAAAAAACACCACATTGCCGGATAATAATGATAATAATCATCTTACCCTCGTAGACTGAGTTCAAGACAACTATTTTTCTAGTCGAATGGATATTATTTAAAATATTATTTGAACATTTAGAATGTTGACTGTTTTTCCACAAGATATCTTACCTGCTTGAAATACTTGACTCAGATCATTAAATTATTGATAATATTGATTAAATGTGCCTTGTTTATTGTAAAGTGATGTGAATTCGTTGCCTTAATATTATTCATTTTGTGCCTTGTTAATGTGAGACTAAAGTAATGATATTTCAGTGACTTGATTTTATTTATTTGTTTAGTGCCTTGAACACATTATAGAGTCGAAATTTTTGATTGAGGCAAGTTTGAAAAGAGTAGGAACAATAACTTGTTAACTTGATAGGCTTGTCAGTTTGATCTCAAGTCTTAATTTCAGTTCAATAAATCAAATTTTTCGTCATCAGACATTGTAATTATGTTAGTAGATAACTGTGAATGATTTGAAAATTTCATAGTGTATTATCAATCTGAGTTAATCGAACTATTTTCAGTTTTTCTTATATTCATCCTATCAGTACAATGTTTTGATGAATTTTCATTTGGATTGAAATTGAACTGTGCATTTTACTTTCTAATGTAATTTGTGAGAATCACCTTAAAATTATATCTTTAAAAAATTACAATAATATTTTTTTAGAATTTGAAAAGACACCAAATTTACTTGAATGAATGAATAAATTATGGATGAATGAATGAATGAGAAGCATAATGTTCATCATTCATCTTGTGGTAAAGGTAATGTGATTCACGTATTGTATTTTGATATTCTCAAAGGTAATATATAATAATATGTAAATAATATGATGTATGTTATATAATAATGTGTATTTATATTCTCTTACCAAAGTAATGAGAAATATGTATTATAGAAGATGGTATTTATGTTGCACTAACTATGAGTATGATAGTCATTGCTTGTCCTATTTATTATATTTTATCGATGTGACAAATGTATTGTATTCTATTATAATCATTCAAATTGACTTGAGAAAAATAGTTATCAAATTAATTATTAGTTTCGGCTGATTTAGAAAATCTATTCTACAGCAATTATTTATCATATACTTGTCAAATATTTTTTAACAAAAAAATTAAGATTCTCATGTTTTCAAATGAAACTGTCACTTATTTCATGAAGTCCAGGTCGGATGTTAACTGATTGAGAGAGCTTATTAATCAATGACAAATAAAGTAGGCTACGATTTTGTGCCATTGAGTGAAATTGACAATCAATCAAATCTAAGTTACTTTGTTGAAATGGTTGGGAATCCCTGGGCTACAGTATCTAGTAACGAACTTCCTCATAGCAATATCATCAACAATTTTTTTAATGGACCCTTGGAAAACTGCTCACATTTTTTCTTGAATAATAATACTAGAACATAGAGCCAGTGCCGCTCTTTTCACAAAATTGTTGATAGTGTGAAACTATCATTAATTGTATTATCATTGATAAACTTGATTTTTAATGGTTTCATTGGATCACTTTCATGTTCATGAATGAATCATTTGTAAATAATTAATAGTATATTTTTCTATGAATGAAGAAGGATTGTTGAATATGAATGTATTACTGAATATTGAAAAAACAAAAAAACTGGTTAACTTGAATTGAAAAGTTTATAATAAATTTAAGCTTGAAGCTGCATATTTACCTGAAATCATTCTTAAGTCATTTATTGTTATCTTTGTTATTGTTAGTTGCAATCATCCCTTTCTTATTAAAGAAAAAGTGTTTAGGCTTAAGAAGTGTTTGATTAAATGTTCACCTATTGAATGGGTAGGCCTATTTTAGTATCATTTGACATTATTAGGAATAGTTAATTCGTTTTTAATTTAAGATGGTAGTTATTAGACAGGAAAATTGTTTTCTTTTCCTTGCTTTAAATTATTATTTGTAATATCTGTAAAAAGAAGTAACTTGATATTGATTAAATATAATATATACTGTATTTGAAGTTGGTGTTCAATTATTTGGTGTGAATAACGAAATCCTTTTTACAATAGTACACCTAACTAACCAAATTTGAAGTTGATTATCAACATAATGCTTGGTTCAAAACCGATAATACGAAGAAAACATGAATAATATACCATTTCTATAAGAAGATTGAAGTGGCTTTAATCAAAGTTGTGCGGTGTTTATTTGACAACTCACATTACTTTAGTTTTAAATCAGAACAAAATTATTTTTATCAAACTGCAGTTTCTAGCCAGTAGGACAATCGGAATCGGTGTGAAAAGGTTCTTATACATTCAAAGGATGAGAAACATGCATTATAATGGACGTTTCTAGGACACGGTCATAAAAGAAGCCTCATTCACCAAAATAAATATTTTATTTCCAAAACAAAAATACGTATTTCTTAATTTACAAACAAAAGGTAACTATGAAACCACTAATGACTTATAAGAACTTTGAAGCACCCACAGTATCTATAGAGTTATTTTTATAAAATATACCATTAAAACGATAAACATATACTGTAGGCTTTTTTAAGAGATCATTAATATTCACAACTTATAAATCAATGACTATATTAGTGGTAAATTAATGCATCATGTTTTTATATGAATGACAACAATATTGTAACATGGTTTATTTTTGTGCTACTCAAATGTTATGTTGTAATATTTTTATGATTTGTGAATGCATTTATTATTCTTCTTAAATATAACAACTGGGAAAATGTAAGGAGAGAAAACTGAGAACGCACAACTGATGTTGAAAATGAACTGCAGTAAAAATAATTGGATTATAGATACTATTCTATCCCAAATTGTAATAATCCTAACGGATCTTGATACCATTTAAGATGGATGAGTTTGGAATCCCTAGTAGTTTTACTGATCTTTTTTCACAATTTCTACTCAAACCAAACAATATAGATTCTGTTTTGCTCTCGTTCACCATAAGCTTATTTGCAGAGAACCAAAGAAAATATCACTTCATCTTATGTTTGGAATTTTAGACTAGAAACAAATCAAGTTGTGAAGTTTATGTCTGGTTTATTCTTAAAAATCAGAATATTACAGTTCTTTGAATTGAATGTATACGTACATTATACAACCCTGTATATACTGGCCATAGTGGTCACACTTCATCAATGAATGCCGCCGGTCTATCACTAAAAATATACTTGTAAATAATTTCAGAAACTTATCACTAAAGATTAGATCTAAAAAAATGTTTTCAACTGAATTGTTTCAGGAAACAATTGACATCAGTCTATTTGATTATTTGAATTATTTTAAAATAATAAAATGAAGATTATTATTGATTTTCAGATTAGCAGCAATTAATTTTAATTTTTCTTAAATCCCAGAAACACGCCATAATACCATTCGATTATTATTTCCAAATAGAACCAAACCCCTAGATTAATACCGTAACTTATCAATAATAGAGTTGATCAATTTGAATTAGGTCCAACATTGCACTAATTTCATTTTTCCAGTTTAATAGAAATATCCACTGAAGTTCGATCACTTTTAATTCAACTCTATAAAATGTTGATTAATACTCAAAGATTGAAAAACAAAAGTAGTAGATTTATAATAAATTGGGGATAATATTGAATTAATGATATAATTATATTAATTGGAAACAGACAGGCAAGGCCTTTTATATTCACGTATATTATGTAAACAACGAATTTATCCATTACTGAATGTCATAGACTTTAGATTAAAACATATATCTATATAAAAATTGATATCAGTAATCCATTACTGAATGTCAGACTCTAGAATAAAACAATAATTATTATCAATATCAACAAAATTGAACCAGATACAGATTGATTTGTGAAACTGAATTTCCAGAGAGCTTGGCATAACTTATAAATAATTAATCAATAAAAAACCTTAATCCAATAAATTTATTT
This sequence comes from Nilaparvata lugens, assembly GCF_014356525.2. Lineage (NCBI taxonomy): Eukaryota > Metazoa > Arthropoda > Insecta > Hemiptera > Delphacidae > Nilaparvata > Nilaparvata lugens. The sequence continues at coordinate 14,232,571 of NC_052510.1, forward strand.
CTGATTTCACTAGACTAGGAACGTCTTTTAAAATTAAAAAGGATTGAGCGTTTTACATTTTGAAATTATTCAATGTCTGATTAATTTTGGATGTGATTTTTTTATTCTGGGTAATTGAATCCAGAAACTTAGGTAATAAAAAAAGGACTTCCAATCAGAAAAACTCATTCAGTTCATCATAATACATAAGCACGTTTTTTTTTAATTGAATATTATAATCAGCCAATCGTTTCATTCTAAATTATTTAAATCACGAAAATGTGTTATTCCTGACAATAATATGGCATTCAAAGGTATTAAAGTACAATGAAACTGTTCAACACGAGTAATGTACGGATGTTATATCAATACTGATTAATAATACAAAAGGCATTTAGCAACTCTCTTGTGAAAATGTAGAATAAAATTAATTCATATAATTTTAAAATGTTTGGTAGTTGCATTAAAATGGCATACCATGAATTTAAAGGTATCAGCGTTGAGTTCCAGAGAAATTGACTATAATATTCAAGTTGAAATCATCTCCAAAAATACAGAAAACAAGTTGAATAAATTTATTTTTCTCAGAATTCCAAATATATTTTCCTTCCTGGTTGTTGAGAAATGGTTTATCCATTTAATAACCCAGGCGTTCAAATTTAACGGAATCTTTTAATTGTAATACAAAAACTATAGAGAAAAATTATATTTTGGTAAGGGTGAAATGAACTTGCCTTCCAATAAGGAGTAAGGCAATCCAAAATCATTCACTTTCTTGTATAGATTTTAATATCCCATCTATATTATAGGCTACCTATATCAGATTATATCCATTATAGGGCTTCAATGATAATATTGTAATATTACGGTATGTAATACCGTAAACTAATAATATTGTTCATAAGTTACTTTGTGTTGTGGTGTAAAATAATGCCCCTAATTTGGCTTCATGAATTTTTGAATTCCAAGTATTCTGAATTTCCAATAAGGAATCAACTTAGTCTAAAATATGACTCCACTCATTAAAACAGCAATCGAGTTCAACTTAGTAGTAATAGAGCGCTATTACCATACATAATACAGTATTCTAGTTCACTATAGTGGAACTATACATTTTAAATTATATTTATAATATTGAATACAATTCTATAAATTGTATTTATAGTATAATATTACAGTTGAACTCGGTAACATTAAAAATGATTCATACGCAAGACGACTACATTATTGTAACAACACATAGTCGCTATAGGGATACATTTAGGATTACAACAGGTACCGACCAACATTTACAATAATGATTAGAATCAATCCCGTATTGAGGTGAGGATCAATGCAAACATGTGCGCTGTTTATCACCACTTCCCGTACGATGTGCTGGCCTATGATTGGAGGATGCGGCGTTAGCTCCGCCCTCTGTTGTGGGCGAGGAAGCAGCTGATTGGGCCGAAGACAGCGTATGTGGGTTCATAACACCCCTTGCCCTATTGAACAGGAAGTCCCTGATGCGTTGCACTATCAAGTCAATGGCAACTGTAATGAGAAAAGGAAGAATAGTTTTTCAAACTGTCAAATTATTTTCAGTTGAAATGTGTTAGGTACCGTATCTCAGAAAATGTGGTATTCATCAAATATGTTTTCTCACATTTTGTTATTTAATGTTGTCATCATTTTGCTATAGTGAGGTCCACTTTATAATGGCAGTGGAGAAAGATAGGAGAACAACGTTGCCGATCCTCTGTCTTGTCAATGCCTTCTATGGAGTGTAACTGATACCGGTTTATCGACATAATATTACCGTAACTGTTCATTCTCGTCTAAAATAATCAATTATATTTTATCAAGCAAGAAATTATATTTTTCAATCATTTCAATATAGTATTTTCATAATCAAGATTAAATATTTTGTTAATTAATTATTTCTCTACATTAATAAAAGCCGATCTGGCAACAGAGCAGAGCGACAAAGAGGTAGTGCTATACGCTTTGTTGAATGATAGACAAGGATAGCAATACAATTGCTAATCAAACACTGCCATTATAACGTGGACCTTGCTATAGTTCAAGTTGCTCCACAATACAGACATTTTTTCAAAATAATAATGTATTATATGACAAACTTGATCGCAAATTATGTAGTTGTAATTGAACAAAAGGATACATCAGTCAGAACAAAATCAAATAACGTAATTTAATATGAATTTATTATTTTTAATATAAATTTATTCAGTTTATTAACAGTGAATGATTTCCACGAATTTACCCATTTTATTGATAGTTGAATTAGCATTGATTTAAAATAGCCCAGTATGAAATCTGAACACTGATTGAAAATATTTCATTCGCCAATTTTCAGATTATACAAATGTCGAGCTTTAAAGGAACGAGGTTTTCAATGGACATACACGCGTAGATAAAATTATGATGGTAGCTTACTTAGAATCCATATAAAATGCCACATACATAGAAGCATAGATTAGTATTAAAGAGCGAAGAATAATATTGTAGAATCAAATAGAAAAATCCTTTATACGTGACAGAACCAACAAACATAAAAACCAGAACGCTAATTAAAGAATAAAGATCCAGGAACACCTTGAAGAATAACATTCTACTTAGAAGCTGAAGTTAAGGGCTATGTTATGGCTGTTAAGTTGTGTTAGCTAAGTTAGAGGCTAAAGTTATCCTTTATCAGAGGGTTTATATGTTTGTTCGGTACTTAAATAATTTTGATTAATTCATATGATTTGTAATAAAATTGTGATTTATTTCAATAATAAACCGTATGAATATGCAGATTCCACCTCCTTAACACTGTACTTCCAGTGGTAGATTACCGTGGCACAACTCAAGAACATATAGCCGCACTCCCATATATTTTCTAACCCTTCGACCTCATAAACCCCAATTAAGTAAGATACACAGCATTATTGCAGCTTTGCATTTATGAATCAAGTTATTGTTTGCGTTTGGTATTTATAGATACATATAATTCATTTTCATGAGACATGTGGACTTCGGTAATGAGAAGAATGCCAGATTGGATCGAGAATCGAACCCTAGACCACTGTGTCATACAGGCGATCTGATGACTACAATTAATTGAAAAAAATTTGCGATTTTTGGTTTCGGAAGATGGGAGGTGTAGGGATTACAAAAACCATGCTTCATATTTCATCATTTTGTTTTATTGCAGAAAGAAAATGTTCAAATCTTGGAAAATTGACATAAAAGTATAAAATCTAATATTCTCATCAAACACTATCAGCTTAATATTATATTCATCGTACAGACAGGTTATTATTTATTCAAAGCTGTATGATTTTATGTGGTGCACCTTTACATAGAAAACAACGTCCATGTTACAGAATTTTATCGGATTATAAAAATTTCCAACAAAACAGCATTTACGGCAGTGGACACGCTATTGGATATGAATGTTTGGTTTTGTAAATACAAAAATATTTCTTTGGAAAAATAATCTTTGGACTGGCAAAAAATTCGCTTCAAATCCATTATATAAAGCACAACAATCTAAGCTAGCTGTACGCTAGAAGGAAATCTATACAAATTCATTATTAATAAGTGCAACATTCCACAATATTATTGATTTAATTACACAAGCTATTCAAACAACAGATATTGATTTCTATTAGAAACTTTTAATGCAATTGGAATGATGATTTTTTTCAAAGCATCATAAATTGATTATTATAATTATCAACAATAAAAATGTTATCAAAGATTCACACTCAGAAAAATCAAATTAAAATTATTCATATCTTTGGAACGATATAAGAGCAATTCATAATTATAGTATCAATAAATTTGTTTACAAAAAATAAAAATAAAATTCTTATCACAGACATAGAATAGTGGATCCAATGGCGGTATTAAATGCAGTGTAAAATGTGAATTGAGATGAATCTGAAGTATTTCGATTATAAGAATGTTTTCAATCTGAGTGATCGACAGAGATGAAATAATTATAGAATGACTTCTTTATTTGATTATTATGTTAGAACAGTCTAATAATTATAAGAGATGGACCAGTAAAATTAGGCTTGAATTTATGGTACAACCTACCCTACAAGAAATGATGGGAAGGAATGAAGTTTTGATACCAGTTGGAAATTATGAGTGTTTTTCAAATAGTAGAGAGGTAGGTAAGAATATTAAATATCAAATAAACGGTTTACATTAAGTATGATATTAATGAATTATTCCCAGAGCGGTGTGAATGTAAAAATGTAGGTTTACTTTTCAATCTAATTTACTAAAATTAATTAATTGACAGGAATTCATTTACAACAATTTCATGGGAGATGTAATTGACGAATTCTTAGTGAAAAAAGAACATAATCATCCATAAATCACAAAAATAAGCTAACGTTTTGTACCAAAATTATGAAAAGTTTACATTTATCAATTTAAAAGCTGCTGAGTTCTTGAAAGCTCAAACATTTTGATTAGTAAAAAATGTAGGCCTACCCTATGACAAAATGTATCATTAAGGAAATACAAGTAAAATTTCACTCTGTTTTCTTATTATTGTCAATAATAATGATATGCTACGTTAAATTTATCTCCTACTTTTTTATAACTCACAGAATTTGTATTTCTAGTAATGTAGAAAAACTCAATTTTAGTTTACTTGTCTAAGGAACTTGATGATTTCATGGTAAAAAACAAGGACTTTATGAATGTTTGAGTAATTGTACAGGCTACTATTTAACAATAACTACTAATGGTATAAATATTTTATTTCTGTATCGGTTATCATTTTTGTATCATGATTTGAAGAGAATGAATTGGGGTTTTAAATAATTAACTTTAAATAGTTGATTTTTTACAGAACTGGTGTAAAGTATTTTCACTCTATTTATTTTATTTTGACTCTTAATCCTGTTTACAATGGTAATTGATAATTGAATAGTCTTTGACAAGCCACAGAGTTTTAAATTGCAAAATATTAGACCACTAATCTAAATTGGCTGATCCAATAATTTGTTAACATTTCTCATGACTGTGAAATAGATAATTTTTTTGAAAAGTGAAGACACAAAAATTGCAATTCTCATTACTAATAGTAGGTAGTGAGAATGTTATATAAACTCTAAATGAAATCTCATTATAGGAAAGCTACCTTTAAATCGAAAACAAGATTCGCTTAAGACTAAGTGAATCGTACATTTAATTGACACTTAATTAAACAATAATGAGCACACTGGAAATTAGCCATATTGTATTGAAGTCAAGTGAAGAAATCAGATTTTAAAGAATATAATATCAAAGGATTTGTGGAGAACGGTTTTATAAAAATACCATTTGATCTTAGAAAAGACGAAAAATAACGCAGTCTTCAAGGTGCAGTCAGATAATATTTTTACAAAAAATCCGCCTCATGAGAATGTACAGTTTACATCTTGATTAAATAGAATCCGTATTCAATTGTTCAACTTCTCAACTCATTTGAAGATAGGACCTAGTTTTAACTCCGCTCTTAATAAAGGAAAATATAAAATTAAATTGATTTTGAAGATAACAAATGTAGTGATTTAAAAATGTAAGGTGTACGAACACTCATAAATAATAGAAGTAGAACGCACTAAAAAAGTGTAAAAGATGGGAATTGTGATGTTATTCTATCTTCTATAAGATTAATTATAGGAGGTTTTAAAGCCTTTCTCATTTCCAAATTTCAACTACACTTCCATAATATTCAGACATTAATTTTTTTGCAAGGTTCTCAAAAACATCAAGTTATTGCTCATTTATTCATATTTTACATACCTTCTAGTACCAAGTACCTACTCATTTAACTTACCTAACCACATACTACTCGAAGTAAACCTACCAAATATCTATAGGCTACGATTTTCAATTTTAGATAAAATTCAACTTCTAAGACACTCAACTACTTGGATATAATCTAAATAAAGTCTCCTATAGAGAACTTTCAATAGTATTAATATGGGTACTTCATTTCTTATTTAAAGCAATATTTAATACATTTTTGCATATTTTAGTAAAATTAATATCTAAGTACCGATAATAAGATGATATATATAAAAATATTGGTGTGAACCCTTACAATGTGATATTCTCAATCACCAAATATTCTAATTCTAATAGACTTGGGAGTAGGCTAAATATAAATAATCATTGTTGCATGGATCATCAAATGTTGAAGCTTTGTGTTTCTCCATAAACAGACAATTGAAACAATTTCCATAAAAGGGATAAATTGTTATTTGTTTTTCTTTTCAAACAAATCTTGATCAGTATTAAGCATAAAGGTTAGTAACTAAAAATGTTTTAGTTCAGTTTGCGGCCTTGAATTTACCGCAGGAAGTATTAATTTAGCTCTCAGATCTCCATTTAATATTATTGACAATGTGTTCATTTGTCACTTTAGTGCTTCATAAAAATACAATCATAATGAACCTGAGCAAATACTGAGCATGACATGTATGTTCAATTTGTAACATGTGTGTTACAATCAACAATTTGACACAGTTACATACATGAAAACTATTTGTTCCCTCTTAGCTAACAATCAATCTTAATTGTGATGAAGAATGAATGAAAAAATGATAGCCAAGTCGATATGGTTGCATTAATTTGTGCTCAACATTCAGATCTTTGCAGTGTTTGTACTTCCAAAATGTGCATGATAAAAGTATCTCAAAAATGATGAAATACATTCTATTTTCCCCATAAAAACCTTGAAACAGGCAATATTTGAAGCAATAACGGCTATTTTATTTTACGTTAGTATGTGGATAGTTGTTCATTTCTTAATTAACAGTACGGGAATACGATTAGAAGAGCTCTACGCTTCAGCACAAATATAACATTCATTAAAAAACAAAATTGAAAAACTGAAAGCATTTTACATGAATAAATTCACTGTTGAAACTTGGAATTTTCTCCATTTGAAATTGTCCTTTCATCTACAATCAAAATAAATAGTGAAACCTAAATTCATAACAAAAACTAAGCGAACTAGTCATTCAATAAAAGTAAGAACAATTTAACTGGTTAAAATATTTGTGCAAAAGCATTCTAAAAATTAACTTACACCGGAAAACCCAATCGATTTAAAACTAATCTTACTATTAATATCAAAGCTATTTCAAAAAGTTCAAGATAAAAAGACATTGTATAAAGTTGGGAATAGTCTTAAAAAATATGAAAAGAGTAGGCCTAGTAAATTAATTAAACATAAAAAGCATCAGTTTCAATAGTATAAAAGATCAATAATATTAAAAACAAAAAATAAAGCTCAAATATTCTCATAATTGTTGTAATTTTTAATCAATGAAATAAAAATTTTAGGTTCAAGTACAATTTGAATAATTTAGACAACATGGAATAGAAACAGGTCAATAATTATTTAAAGAAAAATTGCTTTCTGCCGTGAATGATAGAAGTGAATGTAACTACTATTAAAACTAATTATTTTGAATAGTGAATATAACCAAATAGTATGTAGAATATTGTGCAATAGTATAATAAAAAGATAGAAATTATGTTTCTTGAACCTTAAAAGCCCTGTAATTAAGTAAAAGATTTTCATACACAGCAGACTAATACATTTTTACATAGTACGCCACGCTAAGAACGCGTAGTGGAGTTCCTCAGATGTGCCATATCTCATATGTGCAAGTGTGAGAAATTAGATGAACATAGCCTGAAGGTACTGTTTAATTAGATTTCAAAGGTAGAAGGAAAGTTTGGGAAGGTTAAGTCTTGGCTTTTAAATTACAATAAGTTATTATTATTATTTGATTATTTAAAATAATTTTCGAAAATAAACACAAATAACGAAAAGATTAAATACTTGCACATAATATGAGTTACACCCCACCAAATATGTTGGAAGTTTCTTTCTGAGATACAAGCAATAGAGCTGGGTGTTTACACCAAAGTTATTAACAAAATGTTAATAACTTATAGAATTATGTAGAATCCTTATAGATTCTATTAGATTGAACGAAACTTCAATGTAATAAGTTCAATCTAATAGAATCTATAAGGATTAAGTTATTAACATTTTGTTATTAACTTTGGTGTAAACGCAGCTTAAGTGAAAAACAGTGTGGCAATTTGAACAGTGTGTAATCTATAATCACACAATGATTAAACCTGTGTTGCAATGCACGTAGATTAATTTGAAGTATTAGATAATTAGTTTTATCTATAGAAAAAGTTTAGATGGGTAAGAAGGCGAGTGGAATAGATAAAGGGCTCTAATAACACTAGCTAGGTTTGAGAAACTATGACTAAAACTAAAATATCATTTATCCTCAGCTTGTCTTCAATTCAAGACTCAAGTTAAAGGACAAAATTTCGATCTAACTAGACAAGGATGCTAATAACATTAGTTGATTTGAAGAAACTATAAAGTGATTTGATTTTACTACTAAGGAAATCATTATACATCCTTATCTAGTCTTCAACTCGAGACTCAAGTTAAAGGACAAAAATGTCAAAGGATAAAACTAGACGAAGATTCTAAAAGCAATAGTTAAATTTAAGAAACTGTGACTAAAACTAAAATAAGCATCCATCCTTATCGAGTTTTCAATTTGAGACTCAAGTGAAAGGACGAAAGTTACGAAGGATCTAGCAATTTTACTAGTGTTAGGGATAAGTAACACAGTTGGAAATAGTCGGCAGCGTTCGGCCCTCATCGGTAATCATCGGCAGTCATCGGCTGTGAGTTCCTGAGCCGGAACTAGTGCGCCGCCGGTGGGAGGAAGACGAAGATAGGCCCTGATTTGAGTGTGAGAGAGACGTCTTGCTGAGACTGGGAGAGGTGCCATGCAAAATGTCCCAGATGTGGTGAACTATCAAGTCTATAGCAACTGCAATTCAAAATTAACACACAAATGCACCAAATTAGTTGATTGTGTTCGCCGTTCAAAGCACATCCAAATAGATAAACGTTCACGGATTCCACTATACATTCATTTTCTATCAATCACTTATTTTGGAAACTTTTATCCAACAAAATCTGGGAGAGAGAGACAGTTTTGAGCTCTGCCAGTTATCCTCTCCCGATCATCTGTAATATAATAAAGGAAAGAATTGGCTTATACACGTACTGGATAGGAAATTCACGAATGACGCATCCTCACGTCTGAACATCTGGACTGATTAATTTGAAATTTTTCATATAGATTCTTAATTTACCAAGGATTGTGATAGGCCTGTTTTGAATTCTTCAAGATTTCAGTAGGCCTTGAAATTTTTAATTAGACCCTTGCGGAGCACGGGTTACCTGCTAGTATTGAATATTACGATTAATGACTCAGTTAATAAATGAATAAAATTTTAACTAATGATATGTGTATCTGTAAAAAGTCCAGTACACTCTTTATAGTGTCCAGTCAAGAGTCCAGTCTCTACCTCTGGTACAGTTGTTGTACTGCATTATGAACCCTAGCTATGCTTCAAAATGTCTACATCAATTACTGCCAGTTACAGCTGACTTGGTCAATGTTGATTAAATGTACACTAATAAAAGAGCTATATTGTATTTGCTTACAATGTTTCATGATTCATATTCAATGAAAAAGTCTATTGCTTATCTTTGGGTAATTTTTCGTGTTAATGATGGTTTTTCGCCTATTAATGATGTTTAGAGAAAAAGAAACACAAATTCTAAAAAGTTGTGTATTTTTCTTTTATTTTGGAATAATATTTGATTGATTGACGTATATAATTTAAGTAAATGAATGAATTTAGAGCCAGGCATGTTAATATTTGAATGCCAAGATATACATAAAATCTAAAATGAGCCATTTTTTACCAAACGTCAAAAACCGTGATAGAGATTAGAAAGTTGCATTTACTTTCTTTTATTTCAATGAATCAGAGAAATTCTACTTTGGAACTTGTCATCAACATTGGTTGGAAATGATACATTTTATTTGGCAGTGAAAGAAATGTGAACTTCTCTTGGCAGTTTGTATGTAGGCCTTCTCAAATTTTTTTGAGGATGATATTCACATGAGCTCTGGGATTGTGCGTGGATATTGAGATGATGATGAGACATGAGTAAACCTACAGATTTAGATGCTGTCTGAACCACCAGGTAACAAATATATTGAAGTATTTAGAAGAGTATTCCAATAGCTGTATATTTTTTAAAGCTCCAGTAAAAAATCAAGATCTTTGTGTTATTCAATGTTAATTTTTGTGTAAAATGCAATATTTTGGGCAGATGTGATCTATATGTGATTACAAATGTAGAAAATCTAATATTGACTTGATAGTTTAGCAAATTATTACAGTCATGGAAACTGTAAAAATAAATGTAGAGTGGAATTTGTAAACGTCTATTCTATTTTAATTACGGAACGGTTCAACAATCTGTACAACTCATTCGAATTCTAGAGACAACAACTACAGGTCCAAAGAAACTGAGAACGAATACTGGAGACATTTTTGCATGTTGCTCAATAAGCTGCTCTCAAAATCGACAAATTAAATTTTATTAATTGAATAGCCTCCAACATAACAATAGTTAGTAAATAATCAAGTAAATCTGAAAGCGGTTATTTTAGAGGTATTAAAAATATTTTATAATACATGAACCCGTCTAAAAACATAACAAATGGACATTTTCATCACAAAAACAGTACTACTAATTGTAATCGATTAGAAATTCTAAGTTGTCTGATGAATATTGATTCAAATACCTTTCAACTCATTCATTGGATACAATTGAAAAGCACAAAATCATCGATAGTAAAGGAATTATTCTTACAAATAATAGGAACGAATAGGAGATGTCTGAGTGAATTAAAGAGCATTTATTTTTATAAATCTGAATGTAGGCATTACTGATTACTCCATTTTACTAAAAGCTATGTAGAAAGAAAATGTTCCCACACCTCCAAAAGTTCATGCAAACACTACGGATTATACTAATAATACTCCAGTGAAACGAATTTTAAGAACTTATTATAATTCAACTTCAAGGAATTTACTGCTCATCTAGCGCAAATACATCTTGAATAAAATCATCAGCTTACTTCAATTGCTACACAGAGTAATAAAGAAAATACATTGTCTGGAAGACTTATAACTGCTAACCACGAAAAAATAAATATTGTCAAACTGTAATGAAAAGCCCTACGTGGATGTTTTGAGGGTAAAAATTGCCTATAAAAAATATAATGTTTTCAATAGGTATCAAATAGATCTATTATTGGTGTTTATTAAGAATACATAGACACAAAATACTTTATAAAAAGTAGGATCAAATGGAAAATTGAAACCGGGTCATGAAGAAGAGAAAACAAGTGAAAACCCGGAGTTTAGAATGGAGTGAAATCCCGAATGAAAAGTGATGTGAGTACACATTAAAGGTGTACATGAATTATGTTTGATCTATAATATTCAATAATTGATGGATTATCAAGAATTATAACATATTTAGAATGTTATGTTATACTCCACCTCCTGCTTTTATGCCCGGTTTCACCAAGCGCGGTCAAGACATTTTAACATGGTACGATTTACAAGTAGTGTACCCTGGATTTATCTAGTAACAATTTCCATAGAAATTGTATATGTTCCAGTGCACTCGTTAAAAATCGTACCTGGTTTAACCATGTCAAATCGATTGACCAAGTTTTGTGAAACCAAACATTAGATTACTATAAATTGTTAATTTAATTTAATTCAGAAGTATTTTTTTAATTTAAAAATGATTTTTGTGTGTTTTGAATTGTAAATTGAGTGTGTAATTGATGAATGCTAAGTGACACCTAACCTAGCTACATTTTGACTGTTGTATAAATTAGAATTGGAACCGTTTTGGGCTTATAAGCCTGTGGTACTTTTCTGTAAGTTGTGTAATTCTGAATGATTAAATAAATAGTGTAAAAATTAAAGTAGCATCTCAAAGTTGTGCAATAAATGATTGAGACGATCTCAGGTCGTTTTATTCGTTATCATTAATGTTCGTATCAAGCGATAAAAATATCTTAAAAATAAATAACTCAAAATTAGATGGGTTGGATGAGATAAAAATTGAGTATTAGGTATATAATATGAAATGATGATGATGATGATATTCTTTTAGTTTTATTGAAGAAAAGGAACTGATGTTAATAATACAAACCATCCTACAAATTAGGATGGTAAATAAAATATACATTTGGTAATAATTGTGAATTTTGGCAAAAAAGTTAGATTTAGGTGCAAGTGTAGGTTTGCAGTGCTTTCAAGTGCTAATCCCAATCAGGACACTTCATTGAAGGTGGATTAAAAATGATTGAGTGAATTCCACAGCCAAGATACGGTTATTTTCTGTGTAAAGGAAGATAAAAAATAAAGTGAGTATCCTTATAAGATGGGGGAGGATTATTGAAACAGTTATATGACTATCCAATTTCAAATGTTATAACTAATGTACACTACACATTTATTTTAAACTTTGATTCGCTTTAATTATTCAAGGTAAATTTACAAATAAATTTTGTAACTTATTTGAAAAACAGAGTGATTTTTCTTGTATTCTTTTCCGATACAAAATTGATAAGTAACCAATGGTAAGATAAAAAATGTGAATCATCTATAACGTGAATCTGATTAATGTGAATATTAAAAGTAAGAAGGAGGGATAAATATTATCTAAATGAGCAATAATTATTTCATTATAATTATGTTAGAGCATACATACAACTCTTACATCTACATAATCATGTTAAACTAAGAACGTAGTATTGGCGTTTGATAATCTACTAAAATTAAAATACAGAAAATATTTTTATAAAATGTTTCCAGAATTTTCAGCTTTACCCAAATGTAAACCATTATAGTTCACAAATTAGTTTACAAATAATACCATAGTAACCTTCTTTAAAAAACTTTTTAATATAAAAACAACTAGTTTAGGATTTTCAATAAATTTTCAAGTTTCAAAAATAAACTATTCAACTAACAAATCAAGTAGCCCTGAAGAAATACGTTTTTAGTTCACAAATCATTTGCAGCATGAAGAGCTATTACCATTTCAAACCACTCAAGTGTCATTGTTTGATGAGAAGAGAATTATTGTTGATAGTCTTGATACACAAATTCACTATTTCACACAACTTTTAGCAGAAGTAACGCTGACTCTAGTGTCTATATAAGCAGCTAATTACACTGTTCCACGTTTAGCATCAAAATAACGAACAATTTACTGATTGAAGATATTATCGTCGGAAGATTCTTCACTTAGATTAGTGACTCGAATCAATACCGAAGGAAACTGCTTGAAGTACGAATATGGATGATGAATACAGCAACATAGAAGGTCCATCTTGGATCCAGCGCAAATAAATACCACTGCCCACAATATAAATATCACCAGTTGATGTGAAGCTCAGAAGATTAAACTTTTGTACTTGAAAAACCAACCATTCCAAATGTGAAGCATACTTTACATTATCAGACTTGGTAGACGAACCGCCAGGTGATTTTTGTAGACGAGCATTACTGACTTCAAATTATTTATCAGACAACTAGTTTCGTAGGTCATCTTTCAATTACAAAATATAAAGTTTTGATAGACTGGCATTGTTGCCTGATCACTAAATCAATTGCAAAGATGGAACCGAGAAATGTATTCAAAGGTGCTGAGTTGGAGAATTTCAAAACGTTTTATAAAATCCTTAAAATATTTTAAAGAGTCTATATTTAAAGAGATCAATATTTTTAGAAGTTTATTGGCCGGTTTCCGAGCTCAGGATTTAGCCAAGTTCTAGACTTTAACTGGCTTTAAACTTTGGGGTCAGAAAATTGGCTTTTCGAGTCAGAGCGTTAACGTAGTCGAGGACTTGAATAGACTCTGGAGTTTAGCGATCACGTTAGACCCTGGAGTTTATAATTTCGCTTTCTGAGTGAAGGGCTTATAAGTTCAGGACTTGAATTAGGTTCTCGTCTCTTTCCGAGTCAAGGATTTATCAAAAATCGTCAAGTCCAGAACTTAAAACAGCGTGATTTTAAACCCTCGACTGGGGTAGGGTTCAAATTTAAGTTCTAGACTTAACTGAGAAAACACAATTCAGTTATTGTTTTGTAGTAGATGTCATGGAATACCTAAATTATTCAGATTAGTCCATCTAAATTCATAGTTTGCAAGTTTATTTTAGAATAAAATTGTATCAGAATTATATGTAAAAAACTAACCTTATTTTACGACTGACATAACCTAAAAATGTTCAAGAAAAATAATACAAAGTTTGCCTTGGAATATATATTCCAATCTGAATATTAATCAACGTCATATTCAACATATTAATAATAAATTATTATTCCATTCTTTTCAAAACAAATATGTTTTCAAACTCAATAGCCTAATGAAATCTTTATTCCAAAATCATTGGTTAGGATCAATGATGAATAATAGCATAATTTAAAATGAAATGTTCATTTTTTCGTCTTTCAAAAGGTTAGGTTTTGCTTTGAATAGGCCTACAAAGAAATCAAAACGTATTTTCACAAAATAATTTGGAGAGCATGCTCATTTGAATTATTCCGCTGCAATCAGCTGTTTCCGTTTTGCTATAATGCCAACAATACAACAGCAAAATATTGTCAATTTCATTCATGTTTGTTGCGTTAAAGTCCTGGACTCAAATAAGTCGAGAACTCAATAGACCCCGGAGTTTAGAAGATAAAATCGTGACTCAGAAAGTCGATTTACACCCGAGCGCTTATTTAAGTCCTGGACTCTGTAAGTCCCGAACTTATAGATCCCAAGCTCGGAAACCGGCCCTAAGAGTTTACGAACAAAATATGCAAGTGGTTTTTAGCAGTTGCTTAGAGTATTCTTAGTTTAGAAGGGACCCTCAAAGTAATTTGTTGGGTAAGCCGTCATTTTCAGCTAAATATAACTCAAAAAATTATGGAATAGAGGGACAGAAAAGACAAGAAGTTTTTAAAATGAGAACAACGCAAATTTAAAGTCGAATAGACTCCAGAAAAGGATAAAAACAAATAATAATGTAATAAGGGCGTGCATGATTAATACTAACTATGGAGGATAATAAATTAATTACAATTAAATATTGAATGTATACAAGCTTGCAGTTAATGTTTATAGGCTGCAGTTACAAGACCGCAGTTAGAGAAGCATAGCTGCAGTTTCATTGAGAAAACTGCAGTTTGAAAGGTAATCTAGGTGGTGAATGATACATTTATCAAATGGCAATACAAGCATTCAAGCAAGAATTATATTAGCGGGCCACATTTCAATAAGAGATTATTGAGCAAGGAACAAGAGTGAAAAATAATGAGCAATATCACCATATGATAACACCAAGAAATGATAAAAAAGGGAAGACACTATAAAGGAGATGAGGATTTGTTTCTAATACAAAAGTTTAAGATCTTTGAGAGGTTATTTGCGGTTAAATTTTGTAATTTATTGACTAAGTAGACAAAAATGCAATTATATAAAAGTTATCGTATCCTTTCCAGTGAAGCAAAATATTCATTGATGTAGTTATTTGAAAACTCATCACTCACAAAAGTCTTATCAACGATTTCGACGTGACAATTTTAGGGAAAATGAAGCTTTAGAAGGGTAATTGAAAACATTGATTTTTATAGGAAAAGCCTCTATTATAAGATCGCCAAAATGATGATAATAATGTAATAATAAACAGCAGGATATTTTAATTTTAATGAACGAGTGACCTATTTTTTACAGTTTATTATTCTATCTTCTAGTTATCTAAATTCCAGAAAAACAAGGACGTGAATGCATTTTATTATTCAAAATTAATTAGAGTCTTAAAAATACTTTTTATTTTAATGTCTGCAAATAATCATAGAAAAGAAGAGAAGACACGAACGGCCATTGAATTCTGACACAAACTTAAACCAATTGAGAGAATTCATAAAAGCACACCCAAACCGAAGAGAAAATGTATCAAAATTCATAACTCAAGCTATTTTACAATTAATTGGAGTCGACACTAACCTTGTTAAAAAACAACATTTTCACATTATGAAGATGAAAAAATGTGTAATTTCACTCACCGGTATTGTCAGCACCACGAGGAATTATCACATCAGCAAACTTTTTGGTCTGAAAATAAATATAGTTCTTATTTAGTTCAGAGCAATCACTCATCTCAAATCATATTGTCAAAATTCAGAATTCCAGTGAGTTTAAACCAGCCTGTTAAACGCGAATT
The DNA here is from genome assembly GCF_014356525.2 of Nilaparvata lugens. Classification (NCBI taxonomy): domain Eukaryota; kingdom Metazoa; phylum Arthropoda; class Insecta; order Hemiptera; family Delphacidae; genus Nilaparvata; species Nilaparvata lugens. The sequence continues at coordinate 14,248,761 of NC_052510.1, forward strand.
ATGAATTAAATAAATTATTTTGGGAAAGGGTTTCTGGTATGTATGCCATCCAACTGTAAGTCGAGATTTCGGATTACTAGATGAATAATTACTTTATAGATTTACTCAGATGAACCTACTTACGTACTCTCAAATTCAAAAACAATAATTAGTTCAATTTGTTCTTGGTACTCGTTGGGAGGAAATCATAATATTACTCCATTGTCCATTAAATGCAAAGCCTTACAATGCTATAAAATATCAGACCTGCAATGAATCTTATAAATCGAAAGTCAGGAGAGATTTTTCAACTATCAAATAAAGTATTAAAATACTCACAGGTAGACAGAACTCTTCGAAGTTTGGTTTGACAAAGTTCATGTACTGCTTCAATACTTGTTCCAAATCTCTTCCACGCTCATTTATGTCTCGAATCACTGTAAAAACACAAAATTTTGACAGATACTGGTTTTATTCCATTACAACAAAGTAGATAGAGGGAAAGAGAGATTGAAATTAAAGTACCAAGAAATACATAGAAAAAACACATGATTGAGTAATATACTACGGTTACAGTACACGTATATCAATTTTATTCTGGATGCAAAACGGTTCTGAATGTAACTGTGATTAGTAGTTATTCATTTGTAGTATTCTGGTCCAGGAATGCAATTTTCGGTTAAATGGAATTTGAACTGTCAATCCATCTTTCTTCCACAAACAGAATTTGGCAACGTTTCATCACAGTAGTTCGAAAACATGTATAATGTAAATTAATTCTAAATCTAATCCTCTACACGGGGCTCTCTGCCTTCACACCTAACAGTTGATTTTTATTGGTTTCAAATAAGAAGACTAAGAACTTGTCAAAAACCACGGATTATATTGAAATTTAGAAATGTCTAAGTCTTTTTATTTGAAATTAATAATTACCACAATATCAATTTCTCAACTACACAAAAAGTGAAATTATTATAGGATTTTCACTATAGGTGTGTGAAACACTGGATAAATACCCTTATTTGTTTTATCAATTAGTCAGTCATTTGATAAGTTCCAAACTATCAGCCCAGTAGAATTTTTGCAATAAATGTTTCAGATTGTTTACTGTGCAACACTTTTTGATAAGAATGTTTCGCAATTTACGAGCCTTAACACTCGATCTACTTATATTGAATACAATTCGTGTAGTGATGTTTTCCAACTTAATCAAGATTGAGTAGACATGCTTTATCAGCACTTACTCGAAAACTGGCAAGCCATCAAACGAACTCAGTTCTTCCTTGATTTCAACAAAAATGCCGGAATTCTCCAGTAATACTATATATGATTATTTTGAATTCAGAAATTCTCTAATGGATATTTTGCATATGCCATACTAACCTCGCCTGGCAAGCCTTGTATCAGAGTCCGTGTCAACAAACAGCTTCATATGAAACAGATCCCTGACCTCAGGGAAATAGAATACTAGTATTCCTTCGAATAATACTACATCGGCAGGATAGATTGTTATATACTGATCCGTCCTAGAAAAGAGAAAATGAACGTATAAATTCTAGGAATATTTATTTATTTATCTATTCATATACAAAAATATTCAACTATCAATTACTATTATTTTATTTTATTGCTTTACTTTAGGAAATTTCTAACTGCTCTCCTGAATAAACTACTTTTTTGAGTTGGAACAGTCTTCCTCCCGAGGTGCGATTGCTTTACTTTAGGAAATTTCTAATGAAATGTATAGTCACTTGAAAATAAATTGTGATTTATTAGATACTGTATTGCAATTTTGAGGATTGACAACACTTTCTAAATATTGAGCAAATTAAAAGCGGCAGGGACAACAAACATAAGATATATTTCCAAGTTTTTTATTCAGTGTTTGTTACGTTCCATTAATCATGCTTTCAAATAACTTGAATGTCAAAAAAGCAATTTCTTAAATTAAGTAATTTGAAAAAAATCAAACTAGCCTTTTGTCTAAATATAATTTTGAAATGTATGAAACGCTCCATTAATATATCACGCTTAAATGATTGAGCTTAAGGAAAGTAATACTTGATTGCAAGTTATCACAAAAATAGTAAGTTATAACACGCCTAGGCTTAGTATCAATCTGACCTTGAGTTTGTGCGATAGTCATAGACTGGTATTTGACATTTCTTCCCAGCAAGAATGTCTTGTAACGTTTGTAAAATAAGGTCTTCATTGAATGCATCTGAAAAAAATCAAGATCATAAATTTGACAGAATGTGAACCATCTCAAGTGATCAACTAGCAAGCTTTCAAATCACGATTCCAAAATATTTTTTAGTCAGAGCTAATCAACCATGATTACAAAGTTGAAAGATCTTGGAAATGGATGAAACTATTTTGTGTTGAATAATGCTATTTATAATATCATTACAGTAAGCATTGTGATACTCTACAAATTACTGGCAAAAATGAGTAATGTCACTTGTTGCATTATAAAGTGAAACCCTTTAGGATACTATAAAATTTAAGTAAAGTGAGTCATAAATATGGAGCGATAAGCTGAATTCAAGTGGCAATAAAATGTATAATGTTATGAATCATTGATTTATGAATACGTGAGTGATGAACTCTTTATAATTTCCCATCATTTTTTTAAAAAAGACTCATCGGAAGACAAATGTTGGAAGTTATTCATCAATATAAACTTTTTGGTTAGGGCTACTCTTATTTATCTAAAAACTGAAAATCCAAGTACCATTTTCAAGTTTCAAAAAAGGTGCTTAGATTTTCTATTTCCAGATCATCAATATTAATACGTATTATATAATTGCATTATATAACACTCAAGTGTTGGCTTATGAGAAATCCGTTTTATTCCATTCAGGATTTTTTTCTTAACGACTTGGTAGGCCTTGTCTGACGTGTACTATCATCTCGATAGTTGAAAATGTGAAAATTGTGAAAAGTTATCTATTTTAAACTCTTGACACAACCCATCCGGCATTGCTGGTATTGGTGAAGAGGATGGTAATTCAGGCATTCGTCACAAATTACCAATAAATTTCTTTGTATGAGTACTGCAAAATGTGTAGTTTTGTGAGAGAGTAATAATCAGAAAGTGATCTTCTAATCAATTACCAAGTCATCTTATGTTAGCAGTCTCAGAAACTACTTTATATTATTAATATTTGTTGAACAAATTAATACTGTACATTATTGTCAGTATAATTTTGGTGACTCGGTTGACCCAGAATTCAGAGCCATATTATATGATCTAGCTCTGATGACTCATCATTGATGAGATCAATGATCTCATAGCCTTCTGAGATCGTCAGATATGGTTGATATATCTGCCTTCAAGCAGCAAGCTCTCGGGTCTACTATTGGAAGGGTGGCTGCTTTAGGCCTGCTCCACAAACAGACAATTATAAATTTTAAAATTACTCTTCGTTGGTTTGGAGCCCACCTTAGAATGATTAATATCTCATCATCCATCCCTTCCATTACACTGAGCAAAAATTTAGGACTCATTTAGGTATCACCATGCCCAACCAAAATTATGTCGGTGAATATTTTTCCAAGCTAATTATGTCGGCGAATATTTTTTCTACCCCAAAACCCAAGCTACATACTACCCTCGTCGCTGATATAAACGTTTTTAAGATTAAAAAATGGTTTGAGACCGTAGTTACAGTTTAGTTTACCTGGATGGTCAAAGTTATACTGTCCTTTGGCCGCTTTCAGCTTGTTTTCTGGCGTCAATTCTCGATAAAAACTGTCTTGGCTGATGCAGACCACCTGTCGCTCTGTGTGGTCAACATCCACCTGTCCTAATTTCTCCATTATCCTTTTACAAACCGTCGACTGAAACAATTACAAACTCTATTTGTAAAACATTTTAATATTAAATTGGCATAGGTAATTTCTGTTTCCTATGAGCTATGACACATAGTTTTCTGGAATGTGTGAAATGTCCTTATATTTGTGAATGATGAGATGCATATAATGTAACTTATGTTTAAGAATTAGTATACTTTTGTTCTAAAAATATGAACATGCTAGGGTTTATTTAAGCTTGCCATTGTTTGTATAACGTGTTTCATTTCAAACTTTGCTGGTATATTCATTAATTATTATAATAGGATGGAGCTCATATAGGCTAAGGCTTAGTAGATTCAATTTTCAGTTGCTAGAAGAATCAACACAAAAATTATACATAAAAGTGGTACTACTACCGTACAAGAAATCTTCAATCTTCATTTGTAGGACCATTAACCAGCCAGATGAGCTGGGTAGGTCATCGCGTCAATATACAATTTCACACAAAAGTTTTTGACAACACTGTCACGTCAAAAAATAAAACATAATGGCATAGATGGCTAAACACGGTGATGGCCACTAAATGTCAACTATAGACTCCTGAAAAAAATCACTCAAGGAGTAGTATGGTCTGGCACGCAGCCAGGACTTGAGTCTCCTCTTAAACTCACTGTCACTCAAATGACGCACAAATGGAGGTAGCATATTAAACATTTTAATAGCGATATTGGGATAACAGTTCTGAGCCTTACTTAGCCTACATCGAGGAACATTGACTTCGAGAGCATTTCGAAGTGACTAGGCACTCTGCAACCCCCTCAAATTCACTGTCAGATTGGTATTCCTAATACCAACCGGGGAAGCAAAGATGAACTGGCTAAAAACTGTGAGAATATTAGTATTTATCGACTTAAAGCCCCTTGCTGCAAAATAGCGTTTGCAAAAACTATAGATAATATGGGAACTATGTTGTAGAGGCAAAAAATGCAGGGAAGAAATGCCATAACCTTGACTAATTCCCCTTTAATAATACGGTAGGCCTATTGCAAGGAATGAGTTATAATCCTGATATTAATGCCTGATGATCAAAAACTATTGCTCCCTCAAAGAAATTGATATTTGAATTTAGGCGAACAGGCATGATATATTATAAATATATTGGAATATTACAGTGCTGCGTAGAAATGGATTGAAGTGTAGAATATAAGTTAGGTGTGAGGCACTTATACAAGTATGGATATTGAAAAATAAATCTGATAGTAATATACGATATCTTACTTTGCCACTTGCTGTTCCTCCAGCAACACCAATGAGGAACGGTGTTTTCCCTTCACTTGTCCTCATCTTACCGTTTACAGTACCATTGCACAAATTTTCAGCAGCCATTGTCAATTCTTAAGAATTATATTACCAAACTAAATATTGGTAGACGAATGCTATGTGGTATACTTATCAAATGAATTGGTAAACTAATTTATCAAACTAATACTACTTTTAGCAGAAAAGCCTGCTAGAAATACAATACAAAAACGGCTTGCATGTTCACAAAAAAATGCAACCTGCTGACTGCTGTCTGCTATAAAAGTTTCCTGGTAAATCCGCCATAAGCGCTGCTATAGGAGAGTACCAACCATTAGATAAAATTCTCAAAAAATGGAACTAATTGTCAAATCTCTTGACAAAAATAGAAAAATCTTTTTGATTACTCAAATTCATTTAAAATCTTTTCATTCTACTTATTCCAATTTCCTCTTTGCAAAGGCGCGAGGTTCAAAATAGAAACTTATCATCAATAATGTGATAAAACTCAAAATCATGAGACTGATCAACAATATCCACACAAATATTCCAATATCAAACACTTATATTGAAGAATTGAGTCAATAAGAATTCAATTATCAACTCAAAAGTTATATTACATGTAGTTTTATTAGAACAATATTTTTAATTTTTGAAACGAATTTGAAAAGACGAGACTTGTGTACCAACTGGAACAACTAAAAAATTATAGGATTAAGAAATTGCAATTGAATTTTTATTAGAGAATATTGATTTAAAATATTTTAAATGTATCAATTTGTATATATTTATTTTAAAATTAGGACAATAGAATTTCTAAATTTAATAACTATCTAACAATAATCATTCGAAATGTGGAACCTTCTGGAACATAGACGTGGGCCAATAGCAGCCAGCCAAGTCGAACAAGACGTGGTAGCTCAACCAATCAGATTTTGTCAGGTTGTCTAATGAACCAATCGAATTTGACCACGAAGCCCAAGAGGTCAAGATATTTTACTTGGCGACTGCTACAAGCAGACAGTTTGGAATTTCGAGGATCAGTTCAATTTCAGTGTTTGACGTGTTAGCATTTGTGATTACATTCTTCTTTTCTTTGTGAACAGGACGTGGTAATATCTTTCATAGGTGTAAAAAGGTAAATATTTTAATTACTTTATTATCTACTATTCTATTGCTATATGTTTGAGACATTAATGTGGATTTGTTATTTCGATGCCGGCGGCAGGTTGATCTTTTGCGGCAAACATTCTTTTTGCATTCAGATTACATCATTTTTTAATCAGAATTAATCGGTCCAACATTTCCAATTAATTCTTAAGAAGTATTGTGTTTAGTAATTGTAAAATGATAAAATGTGTGTTATCTACCGGTGTCATCGTCTCTTCATCTTGTTTGATATTGATCTTTTTGGTTAGCCCAAACCGTATCACTGACGTGTACAATTTTGCAGAAATAAATTATTCATTTCAATCTTATTTTCAGGTTTTCAAAAATGAAACTAGAATTAATTGGCCTTTTATCGGTCATGTGCCTTATGTGGCACAGGGCTAATGCTGCGGATGAAGAGAAAGGAACGGTCATTGGAATCGACTTGGGAACCACGTATTCATGGTAAGTAATTTACAGTTATTTACACGTCAGTTACTTGTCATCAGAAATTAACCATATTTATTGGTTATAATCTCGCTTTTTTAAGGATATTTTGTATCTCTGTAATGTTGAGGTTTCTCTGTAGTTTATTGAACCATGTCCATGTTCTTAACCAATGAAGCATAAAACCGTGAACTTAGGCTACTCAAGTTTCAGTTCTACACCTGTCACATTTTAAGATTCAGTTTCTAAATTCAATGTTTAGGACTACCTACTATATAATTACATTGTAAATTGACGTTTGAAATCTTTGATTTAAAAAGGTAAGACTAGATGCCGGTACCTGTTACCGTATGTTAACCTTTAAGGAAATGTGGAGTGCCACATGGAAAAATTTTATGGATAGAATTACATTTTATCAATATGATGCTTCCTATCAATCTTAAATAATTGTATGAAAGAGCTCAATTAGAGCTTCAGCTTGCTTATGATTTTAAAATTCTGCTACGGTAATAAATTGCTCCAAGTTAGTATGGTATAGCATGTCTTCATTTGCCAGTGTAAAAATTGATTAGTTAGCCTACTGCTCTCATTATTTTGGCCTATTTCCTAAAAAATTGTTTATTCAATAGACAAAATTGCACAATACACAAATTGTATTTCTCAAATGTTAACTAACCCACTTTCATTTGCTATTACAATAATTTTGCGACATCAGCAGAACTTGAGACCTAATTCATTATCATTTTCAATTCATAACACTTTTTAATCAAAATAACGTTTAATTTTGAGAACATGTTTCTAATTTCTATTCAAAGCTTGAGGACACTTGATGAATTTTTTATGACATTTAGGCTTGGAAGTAGCAATTAATTACATATCTTGAGCTGCAAAAAGCTATTTCAAGCTACAGTATTGTTCTTTTTATTTAATTGCATCAAATTCTTCAAGAAATAAAAGTTGAATAATTTGTTACGTGTCCTCAACTTGAAGACACGTAAGTTTATAGGCTGTCACCACTTTAGGTGCTTATACTAGGTACATTAGGAGCAATAATTGTCACTCTTAATGCTTTATTTATTCAATCATCGTCGAAAATTTGAATTAAATTCTTTAAAAATTTAAAATGGAAATAGTGTTTTGACTCATAAATACATTACGTGTCCTCAGCTTGAGACACGTGTACTTAAGTGTCATCAACTTGAGAACACGTGGTAGAATCTTCCACTACAGGACATGTCTTCTCTTGCCTCCATAGCTATAGTAGTAGTAAAATAACCTTTATTGACAAAATTATAATCAATAATATAATAGAATTTACAATAATAATAGAATATATTACACAATAAATTGAATTATATTTGATATTATTAGGTTGGTGACTGGCATAACCTTTGAATTTGTCTGCCAGGAGTCGGTCATAGCCTAATAATTGAATTCCAATATCAAATCCTTTCTCAAATTCAAAGCTGCCATGGCTATATAGGCCGGCCCTACATTAAATGAAACAATCTTTGATATAGTAAAATTATTTTTTCAACTATTATTTTACATTATTATAATCTCGAATAAAAAACACTACAGAATATGGATAGATGAAAAACTTGAAAATTTTGTTATTAACAGGATACAGCTTTCATTATGAACAGGTTATTTCGATGGTCTATGCTATCTTTGACAAATCAGAGTTAATGTTCAAAATAAGTTTCAGTTGTTCTTGCAACCTTTTCATTTTTTGGATGCATTCTACTTACTCCATTCCTTGGTCATTCATAGAAATGTAGTACTATAATAGTTTTTGCCGTTTACTAATTCAACTATTTTGTTTCTAGTTACTCGCTCTAGTAGCTCTAATATTTCTGGTAACTAGTTTATTTTGTCAACTCAACTCGTTTAACCAATTTGTGTGGTTTCCAGTGTGGGAGTTTACAGAAATGGCAGAGTGGAGATCATCGCCAACGACCAGGGTAACCGTATCACGCCGTCCTACGTGGCGTTCACCTACGAGGGCGAGCGATTGATCGGTGATGCTGCCAAGAACCAGCTCACCACCAATCCCGAAAACACCATCTTCGATGCCAAGCGTCTCATTGGTCGAGAGTGGTCCGATGCCACCGTACAGAGTGACATCAAGTTCTTCCCATTCAAGGTAACTTCACATTATAGTCTATTTGCTTGATAAAAACAATATGAAAAGTTGACATTTCAACTTGAAAATGACCTAAGTTATGGTCGAAACTAGTCGTTGTAATATTTTAAATAATAAAGGGTACTTCAATTTTCCATATTGTTTTTATTAATTTGTAAAAAAGTAGCCCATTCAAGTGAAGTTTTTCTATTTGCTTAGTACAATCAAGAGATAGCATAGGAAGATATCCCATGGTATTGGGCGTTTATGTTCCAAATTTCTCTGTTAACTCAAGCTTTTTTCTGAAGTTCTTCCAGAAGTCTCAGCTTCAGGCAGTCTCTCATACTGTGTTATTCTTACACTCTCACCCGGCCAAAACAGTAATAATTATAGAGAGTAATCGGCTTGAGTTACCGAAAATCGACCTGAAATTTGGAACATAAACGACCTATACATGGGATATCTACTTATGCTATCTTTCTCTATTGGACAGTTATATGATGGCTATTCAAAGATACCATCATCAAATTTTATTAGTCTCTATTATTACACTACTTCTACATGACATCCCCAAGAGCCTATTAATGAGATCGAGAATGAATTATTTTTCCGTGTTCTAATGTGTTAATATGAACTGTTTGATGATACGCAATACTGCCAACAGATGACCCAATATTTTCTAGGTTTTGCGATAGAAAATTTGAACGATTTTTATCGTCAATGACGAAATGTATTGAGCAACCTAGTTAATTATATTCTATACAAACTCTTAATCATATTGCACAGAAAACTTGCAACCATATGCAGAAACTTGGAATATTGTGAAATAATATTGGTCGTCTGGGGATCGTTTTGAGATTCCAAAACAAACAGTGCAATAAAGATTTCAATCTTTACTCAATATAAACGTCGAAACGTTCAAATAAATTTATTTTTATTTATAGCTCTTCAAATTTCCACTCAACTATTTATTTATTTTTTTATTATAAGTATTTCGAGAGATTTGTTTCTCTTTCTCAAGATATGATTTGACCAGCCTAGTTCTGGGAAATTTCTAGATTTCTAGGTCAAAAAATAATTGGAACATTACATCTATTGATAGACTTGAATACCTATTGTACTATTGCATCTATTGTTCATAGATACTTTTAATGTTTTAATTGTACAAGTGTTCTATTCTTGGATTGAAGGATTTATTCCCATTACATTAATATCTGATTCATTACTAGGTTTTATATTGCAACAAATAATATTATAAAATATTGCAATTGAAATTTTTATCTATTTCACTCTGAATCATTACTAGGTTGAATATATATTGCAACAAATAATATAAAATATTGCAATTGAGCTTGAGTATAAATTTACATAGTTTGATCTCAAATAGAAATCTATTTTGTGCTATATCTCGACCATATCTTATCTGAAGCACTTCTTCTTTATCAATTTCTTAGCAATCTTAGAACTAATAGGTAATGTAGTGCGTCCATTCTTCATATTATTATTTGCATTTGGCAGGTATTGGAAAAGAACAGCAAACCCCACATCCAGGTGAAGACCAGCCAAGGAAACAAGGTGTTCGCACCTGAGGAAGTGTCCGCCATGGTGCTTGGAAAAATGAAGGAAACTGCCGAAGCTTACTTAGGAAAGAAGGTGAATATGTTTGCTAGAACTCTTTTATAATTATCACAAAGATCCAAGATTGTTTCATTTATCAATACACCTCGATAAGTCGGTAATACTTGATGCATAATCCTTAATTCATAATGTTAAAATTCAAACTCATTTATTGCATGAAAGAAACACACAATTGAATATACATCACAATTAGTACAAATTCAAATGAATCAACATGTACACTAATAGGTTGTTGTTAATCGCACTTGATCTAAATATAATATTGTGCAATGTAAACATAGTAATCCTTATGATACTAAATTGGAAGGGAAAAAATTATCGTGAATCTCATCCACGAAGCCTGTGTGTGGAGAGGAGTCTGCTCTTTATTTAAAAAAATAAAATGCTTTTGTAGTATGAGAAGAACAAGTCATTTTTGAATCGATAACGATAGTGAATTCAATCATTATTGAAAATTACACATCGAGAACATTGATGCAACCCAATAAAGAACCTGTCATTGGAAAAGTATAAATTAGGCTATTATAGAAGTATTATTATACTTGAAGCAATAACACCTTATTTAGCTAATGAAAAATTTTCAAAAAAATTAAAATAAATAATAATAATATTTGGTTACAGTCTGCACTAAGTTTAAATATACCTCTACTACAATATTGTCTTAGCTGTCTAATATATAGTGAGCCAAAACAAAAATCATCAAATTTTGTTATTAAAAGGTTGTATTACAATATTGTCTTAGTCGTGTATATAGTTAGCCAAAACAAAAGTCATCAAATTTTGTTATTAAAAGGTTGCACGGCTAAGACAATATTGTAATAGAGGTATATTTAAACTTAGTGCAGACTACAGGATCTTTAGTTGACAAATTATTGATAATTATAATGAATTCTAAATTTGAGTCCTATATTTTCCTTCCAATCTACCTGAACCAAATTTTAATGTGTTTTTTATATGTATAAGGTGAACAGTCATGAGCATTTCGAAGAGTCGAAGGAATATTTCTGTATAAAATATTGCACTCTATCCACTAGATCACGGATCACTCCATTATTATTACTATATTGCCATTACAATATACATTAATATTGTTCTCTTGCTACAATCATTTCTCTAACACAATTATTATTTTCGTTTGTAATGACAGGTGACTCACGCCGTGGTGACAGTGCCGGCCTACTTCAACGACGCCCAGCGTCAGGCGACCAAGGACGCGGGCACTATTGCCGGTCTGAACGTGATGCGAATCATCAACGAGCCGACTGCGGCCGCCATTGCCTACGGTCTCGACAAGCGCGAGGGCGAGAAGAATGTGCTCGTCTTTGACTTGGGTGGCGGCACTTTCGATGTCTCCCTGCTCACCATCGATAACGGCGTTTTTGAGGTAATAATAGGTCGAATAACTATGGATCTCTTTATTTTTTGATATTTGGAGGACCTCATATATTATAAAAAAGTTGTAAATTTTAACTCAATTGAAAGATGAATTTTAGTTGGAATATGACAACTCCTACTATACAGTATAGTGAAATAAATTCATTTTTCCTGTATCACGGGAGATTACATGATCATCATTTAATATAGTCTCAGTTGTAGATACATGAGAATCAGATAATATGACCTAATGGATCGAACAGTTTGATTAATGAATTGTTTTATTTGATTAGTATGAAAATTTTCGAAATGAATAGGCCTACAATATATAAACCTAGTCTCAGCTAAGAAGAAATAATTAATCTTCAAGATTGACTGATTATTGATTGAAATGTAAATAGGTGGTAAGGATAGTCTATTTGGAGTTCAATGGTCATTGAATTGATTTGTTGCATTAATGCAATAAGGAATGGGTTAATTAATAGAACATTGAGAAAGACACACATAAAGAACATTATTTGTTGAATAACTGTTCTGTGTTTCCAGAGATATTAGAATCTGAAAGTAATTTGATAAATGATCACGGTACTGGAATTTGGAGGTTTGCTTGAAGAACTGTAGTTCACGTTTCGCAGAAATGTAAAATTTAAGCTTGTAAAGGTGCATTTTTGTTTGTGCGTAAATTTCCGCAGTCTACGACGACAAGCATTGTTGACATTCATATTGCCCGAATTTCAAGTGTGCTAAAATAGCTGATCAAATAACTTTTCATTTTTTGTGTTTATTATTCAAGAATCAAACATTTCTAATAATATAAACATAAAAGTATAAAAAAGTATAAACTCAACCTCCCCCATTAAAACATAATTGAACATAATCTTTTAGGTTATTAAGACAAATTGAAATCTACCCTATCTGAGATCCTCACCCTGTCGTGGTCGACGACGGCATTTACGCACAAACGAAAACCCAGCTTAAGGATAAAACCTGACATTATCATACATGTAATATATTTTATAAGTTAGTAATATTGAATAAGAAGCAGAATTTTCGAAAGAAACTAAATGAATTGGATGATTTAGTTACACGTTAAATGGGAGTTGAGTAAATACATGAAGAGGTGAATTTTATTACAACATTCAAAACAGAAAATAATAGTTATAGAGATTAATTGATTCTGCGTGTAAATTTGTTTTACATCAATCAATTAATCTGTATAAATTCGAGAATAATATTAATGGAGTTTAATTGGTCCTGCGTTGAAATTTGTTGTACATCATTTAATAAATCTGTATAAATCATAGAATAACAGTAATAGAGATTAATTGATTCTGCCTTGAAATTTGTTCTAGATCAATCAATAAAAAGAATCAAACATCAATATAAATTTAATCTATATTAATTCATAATTGTATTTTTCGATTACAGGTGGTTTCGACCAACGGAGACACCCATCTGGGAGGCGAGGACTTTGACCAGCGTGTGATGGACCACTTCATCAAACTGTACAAGAAGAAGAAGGGTAAGGACATCAGAAAGGACAACCGTTCCGTGCAGAAGCTGAGGCGAGAAGTGGAGAAGGCCAAGCGAGCTCTGTCCTCCAGCCATCAAGTCAGGATCGAAATTGAAAGCTTCTACGAGAGCGACGACTTCTCTGAGACTCTCACCAGAGCCAAGTTCGAGGAATTGAACATGGTAAGATTACTGATACTGATATTGTATGTGCTGGACTTCCTTAATTTCATACGTACTCTTACGTCAAATGGCCTACTGTAATTAAATGTTGCTTTCAAGTTCTATATTTCTGTTTTGAAGTCTGTAGAAATCTTTGTATGGTGTTGTACAGCTACAGTGTTCATAGAAATCTATTATCATTTCAAAGAATCTATTATTCAGACGGATAATAAAATAATATTAGAGATAATATTAAACATATTTCTATTAGAATAATAATAGATATTCAAACTCAGATTTTTTAAGATACTAAAGAAATTTATAAAATGACTTCACTTATATGGGCTACTTTTGTTCAAATTAATAAAAACAATATAAAAAACTTGTAGTACCCTTTATTGAAAACTTTTAAATATTTTAAGGACTAGTTTCAACCATAGGTCATTTAGGTCATGGAAAATAACCTATGGTCGAAACTAGTCCTTAAAATATTTTAAATTTTTTAATAAAGGCTACTACAAGTTTTTATTAATTTAAAGAAAAATAGGTTTCAGACCCATATGCTCGGAAATTTCGAAAGAGATTTGGAAGATGAAGTATAGATATTAGTTATTTGGAGATTTTTTTAATATTGTTGTAGGAAATTTTGTAAGCTGTAATTTGTACCGAATAGTCATGTCCGTAAGACGTATAGCTTTCGAGATATATGCGAAAAAACGAAAAATGGTACCTTTGAACCACCTCACCCCCTTAGCACAGGTGGTAGGGATGAGGACTTTTTATATGTTCTCCCCAAAACAGAGCTACAGGGAAGAAAATTGTATTCCAAACTTGTCCCTCTATAACCCTTGATTGACTGAACTGAACTCAAAAAATTGAATGCCTCCAATTTTGTGATCTTTTTGGCCTCATAACTTTTTAATTATTGATGAAAAAATACCTGGTAATTTTGAGCTTATAGAACAAATTCCCTTCAATTTAATGTATAATTTCTCTAAATTTTATGCATTTCCCTACGACCGTTGCAGCAGTTTTATTGTTGAGTGTTAAATCTCCACTTTTGCAACACTAGATCAATTGTAACCAAAGGAATCTTGAGAGAATGTTTGGAACATTATCTAGATCAATAGCATTATCATAGAAATGAAATCATTGGAACATTATCATAGATCAATGATAAATCAAAAACCACCTAAGGAATTTTGAGAGAATGTTTGGAACTCAATTTTTCACTTTGTAGCTTTGTTTGGACCAGTTAGGATGTGTCTCCTCCATATGAGACATATGTTAAACTCTAAATTTGTGTTTGTTGTTTAGGACCTGTTCCGCTCGACCATGAAGCCCGTACAGAAGGTTATCGAGGACGCAGACATGAACAAGAAGGACGTGAATGAGATTGTGTTGGTTGGCGGTAGCACGCGTATCCCCAAGGTGCAGCAACTAGTCAAGGAATTCTTCGGTGGCAAGGTAAGCTATGCAAACTGTGAAACAAATGCAAGCTTATCTAAATTATGTTAGTACAGTAGAAGAAGATTAGTACAGTAGCTCTAAGTATTATTAGTTAGTACAGCATTAAATAATTATGTGGAATAACTTTACACATTTTTATGAGGAATAAATAACTTTTTGAATCGAACTTGAATTGGGTGTAAGCTTGATTAAGGCTGAACGACAGGTTTTTGAGAACGTTCAACTTGCTGGTGAAACGTTACACTTATGAAAGTTTAACGAATTGGATCTATTAGTTATAAAAATAGAATGAAAATCTCTGTGGGAAAATCATTTTGTAATAAATTTATTATTACTTTTTGAGAGAATAAAAGTGCCTTAAGTTGATATTTCTAGAGCAGATTTTTCCAAAACTCGTACCTAACAGATATATTCCTAGAATTTTTAATTTATATTCTTCACAGAATAATTGTTTATTCGACTCATTTTGGTGACTTGATAGTATCCGTAGAGAAAAGATAGAATAAAAAGATATCACATGATGTAGGTCGTTTATGTTTCAAATTTCAAGCTGATTACTGCCGACTCCTGTCAATATTACTGTTTTGGCCGAGTCAGAGTGTAAGTATGGCCCAATTCATCCCCAGAGGTGTGGTGCTGACTTTTTTAACTCCCGTATAAATCTATGGTTCAATGCAAATAGAAGTGGCGTGGCGAAACGCCACTTCTGTTTATATGGGAATGGCGTGGAAGTGGCAGGAAGTCAGTGTCACGCCACCGCCACGTCACTCCATTGCAAATTATTGGGCCTATGAGAGACTACCAGCGTCACAAAGTTCACGAAAAAGAACTGCTAGGACTGTCGGCTTTAAAGAAGATTTTGTATTTGAAATGAACAATTTGTAAATGCATTTTAGGAGCCATCCCGAGGTATCAACCCGGACGAGGCTGTTGCTTACGGTGCGGCGGTTCAGGCCGGAGTTTTGTCCGGAGAGGAGAAGACCGACGCCATTGTTCTGTTGGACGTGAACCCACTCACCATGGGCATTGAGACGGTCGGAGGAGTCATGACCAAGCTCATCCCCCGCAACACTGTCATCCCCACCAAGAAGTCACAGATTTTCTCCACAGCTTCCGACAACCAGCATACTGTTACCATTCAGGTAAATAGATACATTTCACTCTTCTCTCTCAAAAACTACAAATACAACAACAAATACTGTCTATCAACAAATAACTACAAATACAACAACAAATACTGTCTATCAACAAATACTACTACAACAGTTCAGTCAGTTTTGTTTATGGAAATAAATAGATAAATGTCACTCCTCTCTCGGAAATTACAAATACAACAACAAATAATACTGTTACTATTCTATTTATGGAAATTAATAGATGAATTCTACTCCTCTCTTGAAAATTACAAATTCAACAAAAATTACTGTTACTATTCAGGTGACTCAGTTTTATTTATGGAAATGAATAAATTTATTCCTCTCTTGAAAATTACTTACTAAATAAAACACAAAAATAAAGGTGTATCCAAGTATTTTCTTGATTAATTTCGGAATAAAACCTTGCTAAAATGGACTGTTAAACTAGAATTAGAACCGTATTAGGCTTTAGCCAGTGGGACTTTTCTAGAAGTTGTGTGATTTTGAATTATTGAATAAATAAATAAAAATTGTTAAGTGGTAGATTAAACTTAACTGTTCAAACTTCGGTACGTCATCAAATAAATAAAGTCTTCTATTCTAAAGTTAGTCTATTAATTTGTTTTGGCATGTATGCTAGTTGATGTATGCTTGTGTCTGTTTCATCCTCTTCTGAATGCTTATTGAGAGAGGAGGATTTATCAATTTTGAAGAGTTTTGGGATGAATGCTCATTGAAAAATTGAAATAAGTTTGAAGTGTCTTTTATTATCCACTTTTTATTAGTATACTTACCATTACTGAACTTGAGCCTACTTCAACTTATCTGTTTCTCTTTTTTTGGCTAAAACTTAAGTTTCCAAAAGTAGATAACACCTTTTGAAGTCATTCAAAATTATGTTCCAGTCATGAAATCGATTGTTATTCTATTTTAAAAGATGCGACAAAAGTATTTCCGAATTTCATTGAGATCTTGATTCAACAGCAAATTACTACTAGTTCTTTACTCGAGTTTTCATGAAGTCTCCATTTAAAAGAATCAATGTCGGCGTTCTTATGTAGATTGCCTCATTCCAAAATATTAATTCTATCAAGGTTAGAGGTCAAAGATTTTATGTAGGTTATCTGTGGATAACCTTGTCAAACCTTGAAAAACCGCCAACAGACTTTGTCTGAACTTGTCTTTTGAGTTCATTGACCCTCTACTGAATTTCAATTTATCATTATTTTTTCTAATTTGTGGCTGTAATTATAACTAATCTATAATCCACGAGTCTGTCTTGAAGGTGGATAACAATTATTATTGTCATACCTGTTTGTATTAGTGTACGGTTGACACCTCTCTCACTCTCTCTCTCTCTCTCTCTTATTTATTACCTATACCTCGCCCCCTCTGTCTCAACTATTTATTACTCTGCCTCTATTACTCGCCCCCTGCCAAGCAATTATTTGAAAGGCTATGAAATCAAGATAATTATTGACTTCACATAATTTTAATGAATCATAATTTCTGAGCTATAATATTGATTGAATGATTGTTTTAATGGAATGAATGATACGTTGTAGGTGTACGAAGGAGAACGACCAATGACCAAGGACAACCATCTGCTTGGAAAGTTCGACCTGACTGGAATTCCACCTGCACCAAGAGGCGTGCCCCAGATTGAAGTCACATTCGAAATCGATGCCAACGGTATTCTACAGGTAAATAGGCTTTTCGAGATATTTTTAAATGTATCAAGTAATTTTATAATTTACGAAAACTTACTATATGTCATGAAACTGCCTGTGACTGCGGCTTAGAACAAAACTACACTCACTTATTGCAGTGCGAGTTGCTTGACACAAACTGCTCTCATGACGACCTCCTCAAATGCAATGACGAAGCCCTTCGGTTGAATAAAAACACACATATATCGTCAAATTCTTCAGTTGGTACAGGACCATGGTTTCGTGACAACACATGTCACATTTCCAAGCTGACCCTTCGGGTGTCTAAATTTTGGGAGGGAAATATATAGAATTATTGTGTAATTGTGATCTTGGACACGGAAAGTAACTACTATAATGTAACCTTATCAAGATAACTAGTCGTTTGCTGAAATTCGAGTAGTTCATGTGATTGTGATTTTTATGCTATTGTTAGGTTACCTTTGATTCACGCGTTGCTTTGAGGTTAGATTGCTTTCGGTTGAGGTGTTTATTGTAAAAGTTGAAGAGTGATAATTTATAATATCATCATGAGTAATAGGAAGTTAACAAAAAACTCAATTTTAAGGGGTGAATCTTATATAAGTGCTTAAACTAAATTAAAATTGTTGTCTTGAAGAGTTTGCACCCTAATGACAAAAAGCAATCTTGAAATTATCAATACTTTTATCTGTATTCAGTTTTTTTTCTCCCCTGAAAAATTCTGATTTTTGACATGTTCCCTTTCTCCTCAGGCCGATTCAATACTAATTTTTATACTGCTAAACTGATTGTGATTCGGAACGGAATAGGCCAAAGCCTGTTTTGGGTGACAGATCTTGACATTCTGTGTGTATGAAATATGAATACACAATATTTTATATGTTATGAATAAACTGGACAGCCTTTTTACATAGGTACATACTGCCAGTTATACTCAAACCATATGTATATATATAATATATTACATATGCATATTATATGGTTTATTGACTTGTCTTACACTCTATCCTGGGGTTCCCAAGACGTAATCATGGGGAAGATGAAAGACAAATTGACATGACAAAGTTATTAGATCTGTTTTTTCAATTCACCAACTGAAAATAGTTATTTGTGCAACTAGTGCGCAAAGTGCCACTTTGCTGCACTGAAAGAAACGTTTACGCACGAGCCGTAGGCGAGTTCGGAATGATGGTTTCTTGAGTGCAGCAAAGAAACTTTGCGCACGTATTGCACATTAAATTTTTCCTACAGTTACCATAGAATGTGAAAAGTCAGTAATAGACGGTGAACATGTCCTATACCAAATAAAATGTTTGTTTGTGCAAATCTTTAGTATTTTTAATGCTGATAATAAATACTGCAACCATTCCACAACAGAATTATTACAAATTCAGTCTAAATGACAATAGAATGAATATTATAAAGTTATATGAGATTCAATTATAATAATACTTCATCTACAAGAGCTCATCAGCAAGTGTAGAAATGGCCATATCACTTGTCTGGATATGTATTTTGAGCCATCAATAAGCCTCACAAACGTTATACTTCACCCGTGACTAACAGTTCAATATTCTCCTATCCGAAAACACAAAAGTTATGCAGCAAAACTTTGCTTATACTTATACGGTGCCCATTAATTTGTTTTATTGATTAATTTGTCTATGCGATCAAAGCTGTAAGCTTGTTTTAATTTTTCTATTATTGTAAATAAATGAGTTAATAGCCCCATAACTCATCAAGGATTAGGCTAGTGATCAGCCCTCAGGACAGACTTAAGTCTAACCTGACCATTCTATGAAATTTTCATGTGTACTATTTATTCCAGTTCCAAATATTCTCAAGTTTGAGTCTGAATGATATATTATACACAATTAGTGTAAAAATATATTTTCAGATTGTTTTTTCTTGTAAATACATTAGTAAACGTGTCAATTTGGCATTTCTGCTTCTCTGGCTAAACGCCCAGTAGCTGCATGAAACGTATAACTAAGGTTATACTGCATTATTTAAAACGTGATATATAGACATTACTTTTACCTGAAATGCTGAACTTCAATCATTCAAGTCACTGTTGAGTAAACAGGATATTGTAAATCCAGTGTTTTTGATTGCGGTATTCAATAACATCTATTCTGTATTCTGTTTCTAATTCATCAACGGCATTCATTGAAGTTGTGCTACGAAAATGTGAGTAGAGATGTTTCGGAGAGTTGAAGAACTGAATAACTTTTTTTGAACTGTAAATATTTATGTTTCAAACCTAATGGATACATTATTGTTTTGAATATATTACAATCACAACCTTAGTATCAGTAACAAGAGTAACCTAACCACAAAAGTAAATAAATTTATAAAAATAATTGATTCCTTGATCATAAAAATGGTCGATAAATGTTTCCAATGTCTTCCAGTTAAAAATATAGGCATCTCACACATAAAAAATCGTGCATGATAACTTGAATAGAAATAAAATACTGATATTGAATACTATCAAAACTTCTTGTTTATTTACTGTTTGTTATTCAATATCTTGCTTTAATAATCAGCTGTTTTACAAAAATTTCCAACCAGCAACATATTCAGGTTTACCAACATTTCTTTTACTTTGCCGCACTCTACCGTCATAAAGCGTGTTAACTATTTTGTGTTATGTTGCAAATTTGGAGTGCGACAAAGTGTTTGCCGCACTCAAATCTACATTCCCGCACTGGGTGTGGGAATAAGGTATTTTGCGTACTATAATTGATGCGGGAATGAGCACTTTTTCGGGTAACTGTAGGAGAAATAAAAAGGCTCCTAGGCACTATCAAGAGTTTTGATCAAAAAGGTTTTTTGTATTTTTGTTGTATGCATCATCTAACATTGTTTGATGTTTGTTTAGGTGTCAGCCGAGGACAAGGGTACAGGCAACCGGGAGAAGATCGTGATTACAAACGACCAGAACCGACTGACGCCCGAGGACATTGAGCGCATGATCAAGGATGCCGAACAGTTCGCCGACGACGACAAGAAGCTCAAGGAGCGCGTGGAGGCAAGGAACGAGCTCGAGTCATACGCCTACTCGCTCAAGAACCAGTTGCAAGACAAGGAGAAGCTTGGCGCCAAGGTAATTCCAGTTACTCATCAGTTTTTTCCAGTTATCATTCTTAGGCCCGGTTAAATTTTAATCGTGATTAATTTCACTAGATTAATCACGATTAAAATTTAACCGGCATTTGTGCAACCGGCACTTGGTGAATCAAATTTTCTCGGTATTAGCGCACACTAGCAAGGTTCTAGACTCATCCAAACGTAGAGTTCAGCCTTCAGTTTGATCAATCAGCCGGATCAGCTTCTTCCAATTCGCTGTTTTTCAAATTTTGTCTATTGTCCAATTTAACAGTATTGACGTTTGAAGCCTCCTTCACTAAACCGGATCACCGTAGCATATGTTATGTTTGTAAAGTTAGCGAGTCCAGTTCTCTAGCATTACTGGAAACTGCTTTTTCAAACTTCAATTACAGCTTTTACTTAAGTTTTTAACGTAGTCTAGTGACTATAAAACCGTCCAACTAAACATGATTGAGAAAATCGAGCACTGTGAGCTATGACTATTATTTTATTTAACCTCTTTTTATTATTTTGAAGCTGAAGATATTCATCTGAGCTTCAAATGCTAAGTGTATGATCAAATTGGATGCACTTATCTGCAGATGAAAAACAAAATCTGGAAAGCCATCGAAAAACTCACACTGAACGCATGCACTTGCTGGTGGTGTTCAGTGTAAGCAGCTACAGGCACGTCACAACGTTTTTCTACGGCTCTTTCCAGATTTTGTTTCTCATCTGCAGATGCATGCATCAAATTTGATCAATACCCTTACTCTACCATTCCTCCATGAGCTCTTCAAAGTTATCCTTTTTGGACGATAATTATAATTTTGGATGATATATTCATAATAAGTGACGAAATTACAGAAAGCTAACGTTTTTATTGTGTTTCAGGTGAGCGATTCCGACAAGACCAAGATGGAAGAGGCAATCGACGAGAAAATCAAATGGCTGGAAGAGCACCAGGATGTGGACTCTGAAGAGTACAGGAAAGAGAAGAAGGAGCTGGAGGACATTGTTCAGCCAATCATTGCAAAGCTGTACCAGGGTGCGGGAGGTCCCCCTCCCCCGGCCGGCGGTGCGGGCGACGACGATCTCAAGGACGAGCTTTGAAGGCCCACTCCACAACACAAGACTGCTAATAAACATGAGCATTTCAAGTGCAGTGAACCTCATCGAAACACAAGTTTAGGTGACAATTTGTCGTTTACGGAAACCAAGTTTCCTTTCAACTTCTCATCATCTAGTATCAATTATTTGTTTTCGTTTGTTTGATACTCATTCCTGCCCCTCATTCAATCTTAATTTAAGTATTTCTCTCCTCAAGGGACACTCAATTGAAATGTTGATTCTAGTATTTTTTCTGGACTATGCATTTGGGAAAGCACAATAATTTGAAGGAGTGATTTTGAAGAAGGATTTCCAAACTGTTTGTCGAAATTAGTCGCTGTTTCGAGATCGACTGTGTGGTTCTGTAAATATTATTATTTATTTTGTACAAAGTTTGGAAGATACGGTTCGCGTGAATGTTTAACTTGTGTGAGTGTGCAGAGTGCCGTGGATACTTGTTCATTTAATTATAATGTAGCTTTATTTTATACAAGTATGCGAGTGTTTGTATGAACTGTTAAGCAGTATTTGGGAAAACTGAACCAGATCATGTATGTTGCATAATGATTGAAATACATTTTCTAAAAATATAAAATGTTTTGCATTATTTTTATTGACCCCCCCTACATTTGTTCTAGCAAAGAACTGTCATTGAACTAGGGCTTAATCAACTTTTTCACGTGATTAAAACACTTCAATAAATCACTTAACCAGTCCAAAATGAAGTCACTGGCATTTTAATTATCGTATCAGTACTTAATATTGAGAGTAGCCTACTCACTCTTATGGATTCATCATAAGATCAATGTGGAAATGTGTTTGCATAAAATCACAAGACAACAGTATGTTCTGTACGACAAAGTGCTAAAAGAAAGCACAAACTCATGAAGATTATTTAGCGGTTTTGTAATCAGTAGCAGTAGATAATTATTATGCTTTTTCCACTTTGAAACAAACAAATAAGAATTCTTGGTTCTCGCCTACTTGAGCCATCTGCTAATTGAGTTCTTGTGGATAACAACTATAGTATACTAACGTTATAATGGCAGTGTTTGATTAGCAATGGTATTGCTATCCTTGTCTATCATTCAACAAAGTGGATAGCGCTATCTCTTTCTCACTTTGCTCTGTTGCCAGATTGTCTTTTAATAATAATTAACAAAATATTTCATCCTTATTATAAAAAACATTATGAAATTATTATAAAATATACTGTATTTGATTATTTTAAACTAGAATGAACAGTTAATATTCAATTAACCTGTATCAGCTACCGTCTATATAAGGCATTGACAAAACAGAGGATCGGCAACATTTCTCCTATCTTTCTTCACTGCCATTATAACGTGGACCTCACTATAGTGATAACAGATCTCGGTTTTTCCGAGTGCTTCGAAAATTTGTGTGCACATTGTATTCAACTTCTTTAGAAAATTACTTTTCCTTTGAAACTTCCACTTTTTGTTTTAAGAAAAGAAATTTGAAACTATATAAAGCTTGAAGTACAATGCATGTAAAAACATTGTTAAAATGAAAAAAATACTCACATGAGTTGAAGATCAAGTGGTTCGTTCAAATGTTACTGTGGACCTGTTTTATAAAAAAAATATAGAAAAACGTGTTTGGTTCGCAGTTTTTAGTAGGCGATTCTATTATCTATTTAAAGTATTCCAGCATTGTCCGAAATTCGTTATTGATTATTAAGGTTGAAAGGAAGAATAACATACATAATAAGCACATAACTCGATAATTAATTATATCTTACATTACAAAAAACACACTATAACAAGTAATCGTTTACAATATTGCACCAGATGAGCGACAAATTTAATTCAGAAACGTTTGTTTCACGATGAATTTACAAAAGGAACATAGTTGAAACCGCTACTCAATCCAAAACATCAAACGCATTCTAGGCATGTGCCAATGATGAAATGTCACTGGAAATTTCGTATTTATAAGTAGTGAACACATAAAAAGTTTTAAAAATGGATGGCATCTGAAGTTATATTTTACCCAGAGCAGCCTGAGTCTGGAATAGCAAAGGAAGAAAGTCATGCCTGTAAAGACTGTGCTGTTTTCCGTGGGTGATCTCGATTATTTTCTCAGACTCCTTGAGGTAAGTTGCTGCGTCTTTGAAGTTCTCAACGTAAACCAGGATTTTGGCCAACATCAAGAGCAGTATTGCGTAGGATGGATGGTATTGTCCGAAATATTCCCTGAAATATAAAATCATGATTAGTTTTGTGCAGGAAAAAATTAGTAAATGCTGTGTAAGGAAACAGTACAGTTTGGCTTATTATCCAGTGGAATTCAACCTTGCCCAATTAACAATTTTCTTTTTCAAAGAAACTAATAAAACCTGTACATAAAGGACCGCTTAACTTAGTTTTGGCGTAATCCACATTTAAATTATTGACTCAATAATACGGCATTTGGAAAATCTCTAAATAATATAAATATTAGAATCACACTGAACTATTACAGATTGATAATAATTCTATCTATAATATACAGTACGATATTAGATAGTATCATATCTATTAATTTATAAGTACGGTACATTATCAAAATGATAGGGAGAGGAAAAATAAGGTAACCATGTGCTATTCCTCTCACTATTTCTCTCTGTGGTAATACTAATTTAAAAATCAATCAAAATTAAGAAAAGTTACATGATTTAATTTTTTTTCTAAAGTGGTTCAAACATACAGGGTGAGGATTTTACCAATTTTAATAGATATAGTCGAGTAGATAGTAAATCTAGGAAGCCTA
This sequence comes from Nilaparvata lugens, assembly GCF_014356525.2. Lineage (NCBI taxonomy): Eukaryota > Metazoa > Arthropoda > Insecta > Hemiptera > Delphacidae > Nilaparvata > Nilaparvata lugens. The sequence goes on from NC_052510.1 coordinate 14,273,519, forward strand.
CCTTGATCAAACAATCATATTGATTGAATCAATACTGCTATATTCTGCAAGGTGCCATAAATAAGTTACAACTAAGTATACTGTAGCCTACTTAAATCTAAAATGTTTAGTACTAATCTTGACATAACTATCCACATTTATTTGTGTAGGGTACATAACTATAATTTAGACAATCAAAGATAGAGAGCAGACTCAATAAAGCAGAATATTGATTCTCATTTATCAAAATACTAGTAGTTCTGTGAACAGTAAACCTCACGCAGTATTCTCATCCAAAAATACCTGATTGAAACTACAGACCTCATGGAAATACAGCAATAGACTGGCTTCTCCACACATCTGTGTAATCACTTGTCAGCTGATTTATGATAAATGATTCTATAGTCTGATTTTTACTTTCCTTGCCCTATTACCATAGGTAAGGAAAGTATTGCTTTCCGAAAAAAATTAAAGTATCCAAATTTCTAAATTTCTATACGTTTCAAGGTCCCCTGAGTCCAAAAAACTGGTTTTTGGGTATTGGTTTGTATGTGTGTGTGTGTGTGTGTGTGTGTGTATGAGTTTATGTGCGTCTGTGTACACGATATCTCATCTCCCAATTAACGGAATGACTTGAAATTTGGAACTTGAGGTCCTTTCACTATAAGGATCCGACACGAACAATTTCGATCAAATGCAATTCAAGATGGCGGCTAAAATGTCAAAAACAGGGTTTTTTCGTGATTTTCTCGGAAACGGCTCCAACGATTCTGATCAGATTCATACCAAGAATAGTCATTGATAAGCTCTATCAACTGCCACAAGTCCCATATCTGTAAAAATTTCAGGAGCTTCGCCCCATCAATGCAGATAGATTCCCAATTATCAGGCTTCAGATACAATTGAAACGAAAAAAATCAAGTGGAGTAGATTGAGCATGAAAATCTCTACAATTAATGTTTAGTAACATTTTCACCTAAAATTGAAAATAAGCTTTAAATTCGAGAAAATGTGATTATTCAATTGCAAATAATTGTTGATTCTATTAAATCATTCACTATGAAGAGATAGCAGACCTCATGTGTGTCTCCAGCGTCAACAGCTGGCTCAAATCTTTGAATAGTAGACTTGAGATGCGCGGGAACACTAGCGTCCGGTGATCAATTTTCATAACGGCAAGGAAAGTTGTGTGAGTGCGCCACACCAGATTTTTACTTCAATATTGGCGTATGAAGGAGGCTCCTTTTTCCATTTATATTATCCTTGAAATGCAAAATTTCCAAAAACCTTGTATATACGTCGACGCGCAATTTAGAAAGGAACATACCTGTCAAATTTCATGGAAATATATTACCGCGTTTCGCCGTAAATGCGCAACATATGAACATATAAACATTTAAACATTAAGAGAAATGCCAAACCGTCGACTTGAATCTTAGACCTCACTTCGCTCGGTCAATTATTGTGTTATCAAATATATATTGTGTTATAAATTGAATCAAAAAGTGATCCTGGAGACATGTATCTCACCTGAAACCTGGTATGAGTTGTTTGCCATATCGCAGAGCAGTATCAAACTGATTCATTTGAATAGCGCTCTGATAGGCTGCATCCAAAGTCTTCAAGTGTTGAATGTTCATTGGGTGGAAGAGACCTTCCTGTTTTCTCAGACATAAATTACAAACATCCAAATCTGTTCGACAGAGCTAAGGAAATTATTGATGTAAAATATTGAAATTGGAAAAAATTAAGTACCTACTTCGAAAAAAATTGTGTGAAAAAGTAGTTTCACTATTATTGCCCAAATGAAAGAAACTGAGATGATTTTAAAAATAAATTACATCTTCTATTTCATTGACTTTCTGAGTATTTGTGGAAGTGATATTCTATTTCTTGCCTGCTAGTTGCTAGGAATTTTATGAATCATCTGCAATATACGATACAGTAATAATATCAATGAGCTTCCCGATTATTTTGTATTATTATTATTTTGTAAAACATTGTGAGAATGCTTTTTAAAATTAATTTAGAAAATGTTCTCATTAATTATCATTGGAGAAAATATAATTGTAACGATCCAAGATAAATGGCTTATGAAAGAAGCTTAAAACTATTCATACTTTTCTTTGATATAATAGCCTACTTATTTACTCAGATGAAGTTATTCTACGGTAACCAATGCACTTTTTGTGGAATCAAGAAAAGCTGTGCAAGTACTTATCAAACGTAATAAATAAATAATATTTGGAAGGATACAAGCTACATCTTTCATCGTCTTCAGATGCATGTCTGTGAAGTCAGACACTTCTTTGAATTCTTTGAACGTTTCGTCCTTGACAATGGCTTCGCATTTTGAACAAGATAAATCAACCGCATTATCTTCACCATCCTGTAAACAAAAAATGAAATGAATAATTGTTCATTCATCCTACAACGATGAGAAAAACAGATGACAATGGTGGATCTGAATTACAATTAACAGTATTATAAGATGATCAGATAAAATAATTATTTGGAGTTTTTTTATATCAGTAGTTGTCTTTTATTCTATGAATGTTATGGCAATAAATTATATTTATTTATTTAAATTCTTCAAAAGGAAATATCCTTCATTAGGCGGAGTTACTGTCCTCTCTAACACTCAATCTTGAAAAAGTTTTCTTTCACAAATAATTATTCTTTTAAACCCATGAGGGTCTCTCTAGGAATGAGTAATAACTTGAAAATGATCATCTCGAAACAAATATTCATCTGAGAGGTATAGGATTGATGGAGCAAGAAATTGATACCTTGACATCGTCGACGAAGATGGGTTCTCCACACTCTGAGTTCGGACAGAGCATGGACTTCATGAGAGATCGTTCATGCTCGTTGGTGCAACGGTTGCATTGACACAAAAAATAATAGGTAGATAGCAGCTCCTGTTGTCTCTCACTGGGATCGCTCATTAGATCTATGTACGATATGAACACCTGTTGCAAAATAATAAAAACGTGATGAATACTAGGATTTAATTCAATCAGGTATGAGGATGTTGACAAAGATATAAAGTCATGTCTCTAAAGCCGTGTCCACACTGAAGAAATATTCGACAAACATGTTTGTTGAAAAAGTTTGGGCAAATTTTATTATGTTTGACAAACAATGTTTGCCCGTGGCCAGTGTGGACGCGTCACCAAACAAAATATTTGTAAGTGGGAAGAATAGGTTTTATGTTATAAAGCTGTTTAACAGCTGCCAACTCTGAAAATGTTTGGAAAAACAGTAATTTTTTGTTTGACAAACAATGATTGTCCAAACTTTTAAAAATGTTTGTCCCTGAGCTCCTAAACAAACATGTTTGCCGAACATGTATGTCGAACATTTGTTCAGTGTGGACACGGCTTAAGCCGAATTTTATGCCAATGATATACAGAGAGGTCCAAAAAATGTATACACTGATTGACAGTGACTCTAAACAGAACAAGATAACAAACACCTATGAATCTTACTAGGTATTGTAGTAATGTACAGTATATAGCCAGGACCCCGCTAACTCGGAAGTACAGATAACCCGGATCTATTTTTGAAAACAATTATGTAAATAAGAACGTAAAAACTTGGTTAACAATCAACTATGGTCGAAACTTTTTTCTTTCTAGTTTTGTGAAGTCTAGAAATTATCTTCATGTGATCGTGAAAATTCTGTATTTTCTGATTGGATAAGATTTTTCTAGTGAGTACATTTATTTCTTGTATTTTCCCCCGCATTCTCCAGTTATCCCGGATTTTTTCGTTAACTCAGAATGACTCTAGTCCTAGATAGTCCGGATTATCGAGACTATGTAGGCCTACTGTAAGTACATCTTAGAATATTGAACAAAAATATATAGAGATGGTTAAACCTTTAAAATCATAAAACCTGTAAAATCTTACAATCATACCTGTAAGATATTCACTGTCAAAATGTGTATACATTTTTTTTGGATCCCTCTGTATTTTTTTGTTCCATATTTTTTGTGTATCTTATAGGGTTACCGTACATAATATTTCTTAATGGATCAACTAGTACCCAGTTGTACTGAGTACTAGTAACCAGGACATGTTTAGGTTATAATGCCATTATCAAGTGTCAAAATAAATAACTTATTCAACCAAGAAGGTAACAGGATAATTTCAAGAGTATCGATAAAGAGTATAGTTTTATCATTCATAGGTTTCTAGATCCTTTCAAAACTTGGACTACTTTACTTTTTTCATACCTTATTCCAGTCAAGAGGAGCAGCTATTTCTTTGATAGCACGAATGTAGATGGTGCGCTGTTCGAATACGGCCACAGCGTTTGGGTCACAGCTATGGTCGATTATGGTTGGAGCCAGGTACACGCCCACTCCAATCGACGTCATGTCCGGATCGCAAATATTGAAACCGTTCACACATAACTGAAACAACATAATGTTTTTTTTTCAATTGAAACACTAAACATCACAAAATTCACATTTCATGATCACACATTTTTCTAATTGAAAATTTTTGAATTGAAAAAAATTATGATATAGTGAGCTTGAATAAAGGTTAAATGAAGGCCTATGATGGTTGATATTCACAATTTCTTTATAGGGTTACTACTATTATTAAAATAAAATAAAAATCACCCAGTACCCCTTTTAAATTTGATTAATGTCTAACATGTTTCTACTCATGTTGGCCATTTTCAAATTCAAATTAAATAAACATCATTGAATTAAAATTTTGACCTTGAAATATATGTAAAATAATTAGTTACCAGCTATGAGCTTGATTCATAGAATAAATGACATTTTTATTTGACTTAGCGTGGTTTGGATATCAATGTCCATTCTACCAATCAACCACAATTCATACAAGGGATAATATAAAAAACTACCTATTGTATTTGTGTGAAGACACATAAGTAGTGTCTAACTTAGTATAATATACAAAGTATAAGAATCATACTATTTCAAGTGCTTTGTCTTGACATTGAGTAGCAAGCTTATGAGAGTCCATATTACGGGAAGAGTTTTCTGTTTTCAACATATTATACAAATTAATTCTAATACAGTATCACCTATCACAAATATTGATATTTGAATGGATTGAAAAAGGTTTATAACTATTCTATACCGACCTCAACTTATTTTAAAATTCAGGGGTTTTCATTGTGTTAATATTTTTTCATATTATTCAAATAAGAATAATTTCTAGTACTGATTGGTGATATTTCCATCTTTGATCTGTTTTGTATGACATTATATCTAGTATTAATTGTGATCTAGTAATTGTAATATTCTTATAGTATTTCTGATGTTCTAGATATAAGTTAGTTATTGAAATTGCTGCAAATAAATTAATATTTATAGATTTGTTCTAAATTAAAGCAGAATTCTTGAATCGCATTTAATTGTTTCAAATAAAGAATCGTATTTTAGGTAATTTAACTGGATTATTATGATTCTCAACAATTCAGAACTATTCTCAACTGACAACATCAATACATAACACTCTCTAATCGTTGGCAATTCTCCAGCCAAGTATATCTGTTTATTTGTCTGACAGATTTAAATCTATCAAATCAATTTCTCACTACTTCATATATTTTTCTTGTCTAATGGCAAATTGCACACTCCACGTGCATTGCGCAATAATTCGAATATAATAACAAAGCTGTCATCATCCTAGCTTTCATTATCAAGAGTAAATAATTTATTGGATTGGTCGACTGGAGGTTTTATTCTTCAGGATTTGGCACCAACAATCGAACCTGTTCGATAAAGTGCTATTTATAATAATAGATTTAGTACTTCGATGCCAAAATCACTCTTTTTTACAAAACCTGATAAAAGCTTCGATGACAGATGAAAATTCCTCTCAATTTACTCTATCTTACTACGATCAAATATTAATACGACTGATGTAATTAACTGATAATCATGCATTATTTTCAAGTTCACTTCATACAAATCTTCATACATCACTAATTAAAAAAAATGAATCAAAGTTCATTGATATTGAACGAAGAAAGTTCATTGATTTCTCAAATAATTTATTAAAGATCAACGAAATATTGTACCTTGATATTCGAGTGGAAATTTTAATGAAATGGTTATTGTTGAAGAAAGACTCACCCTTCCATAAATTCCAAGCATTCCAACTGGATTTGGTAGTATTTCTGGACCAAGAAAGTCATTGAGAACGGCACACAGTGAGGCGAAATGCTCCATTCTTATCTTATCTTTCTTAACATCTGTGTAATCTAGGAAATCATTTACAAAAAGTGTTCAGTTTTTGCATCCTTTTGTGATCTGAATATTACACGAATATCATAGTTTATTTGTTTTATGAGATTTATTTTGCATTGATTTATTAAAAATAAATATACAATCATTAACAACAAATTATTAATAATCGTATTGAATGTGATTGTGCAGAAATAATCAGGTTTGCAGTCTTAAGAAGTTAGATATACAAAGACAGACTATTTTTTGATACTTAAAAATTGTTGTGTAATATTAGCTCTGAAAATAGGTATAATTGATAGAATTGAATAATGATTATGACTTAGGTTATATATAATGAATATGATTTAGATACTACGAGTAAATGGAAAAATCATGCATGAGACAATAGAAGCAGTAACGCATTTGTAAAAATTGAAATAAGGCATAAAAAAGTTTTGTTACATTTTAGACCACAATTGTTAAACAAGCCCAAGTTTGAATAAAAATGCTTTATTCTAAAATATATATTATAAGAACGAAGCTACCAGTTAGCTACTACTCTACTTTGAATTATAAAATAATATTCATTAGGACAGTTCAATTTAAAACGGTCTCTGAAATAGATTACTGTAGGTAAAATTAGAATTATGGTACTGTTCATTTCAATGTTCAAGTTCTTTTTCAATAAATCTATTCTACAAAACAGGGGTTTCAACACTACAATGAATAGATGATCTTCAAGAACAGAATGATCTTTCTGATCAATAACGCTGAGAAGACATGGAGAAAAAGTTCAAGTAAGTTGAGTAAATCACAAAAACATAGAAGAAAGATCTACCTTTACTGAAAAAAAAACATAGATACTCAAGTACTAGATACCAGAAGAAGAACGATCTTTAGTGGTGGAGAAATGAAAAACAACATAATTGATTCTACAATACTACTAGAATGTAATTAATTGATAATATTATCGTTATAAATAAAAAATATTACTAAGCGGAAATTGGCAAAGCGTTAAAGTATGCCAACATTGAAGATTGGAGAATGTAAACAGATACATGAATATAGCACTCATACCGGACATTTTTTATATCTATCAAGATATAAGGAGACATGCTATGGTCGAGTGATGGGCAAGGAACAGAACGATACTCAGCGAGGTGGGAAACTCAGCGAACATCTACCAAACAAAAATAAAAAATCCGCACCTTTGCTAGGCAAGTCCCTGTAAGCTGTCTGTGATATTGCGATTATAAATAGCTACGTTAGCGGTTCTATGCAGATCTATCTTACTTACGAGACATCAAGTCTTTGAACATTCTGAAACAGGATTTTGAGTAGTATCCTTTTTCCATTGATCCACTAGCACTCTGCAGAAAAATAATAGACAAAGATATTGAATACGTCTCAATGTTGGAAATAATAGACAAATATATAAAGATGATGGTTTCTCGATTCATTCCGAGCTGCGATGTATTAACCCACTTTTTTTATGTATTTCACACGACATGCAGTCAAATATTATTTGATTATTTGACTTGGTATAAGTTTAAAAAATATGTATCCACGTTGAAGTTTAGGCTTAATAAGTTTTTGCAGTACAAATGAATGTGAAATTTATGAAAGAAAATATATCCAAATAGCTGTCAATTAAAAAAATGGGTTGATAAAGCACAAATGTTTAGATACGAAATTAATATTATAGAATGCTTATTTTAGTTTTATGGTCAGTGGAAACTTCTCAGTTTTTAGGTGACAATCATTTATTCACTGAGATTTGACTAGAGTCTTAAAGCTCAATTAGTTTCCAATAATAGGCCTACTCTTTTCAAGAATAGGAAATACAGATTGCTAAATGCAGAATAAGCTTAAATATTGTATAATAAATGTCACAATAATGGTGGAAACATATAGTCAAATGTTTTACTTACATTTAATTTTATAATTAGTTTTGCCATAGTTCTTGCCGCATCCGGAACTACTCTGGGTTGAATTTTCTTCAGATTTTTGCATTCCCCTTTATGCTCCTTCCATGCATGCCTCTGGCAGTCATTATTACAATAATAAACATACTGACAAGCCGAGCACTTCAGCAGGTTGCTCCTGCAAGTAAATAAAAATAGAATATATTAGTTAAATCATATTATTGTAAACAAGAGCTTGCTTAGCCCTATAATTTTGCATAGCATGGGATATTGTATTATTATAAATTAAAAAATTCAAAGTATTAAAGTACCACATCGCCAGTAATGATTATAGATAACTCCGGTTCCAGCCATGCTCCTATAACTGAATAAAAATTAATATGAATACAGTAAAGCATGAACAAAACAATATTTTATGCGTATTCATAGAACGCTAAATTGTATAACAAATGCCGCATAGATAACTTAGATTGTTTGATAAATATAATGGAAAAAAATTTTATACAATTTTGAATTAAACAAACATTAAGTTAAATAGTAAACTGCAATTAAAGGAAGTTATGAAATGTTAACTTTACGGTTGAAAACAGTAGTCACATCTTTCAGTCCTAAACTTTGAACTTAGCGTAGCAACAAACGGTTCAGCCACTAACAATACTTCTCCGGGTTTTATTTTGTTTTTATCTTTCTTCATTGCGAAGCACAAGACACTGAGAGACAGTATTGACAAGATAACAAAAAGTCAACATCAAACACGAAAATAGGAATGCTCACTTAACCTCAAAATAGCATTTCGCCGTCTAATTTTAGATCAGCTGTGCATTTGCACCTGTGTAGTAGACATCAGCTGATAGTATTTCTGTTGATGACGTCATAAATATACTAAAACGCATGCGTCAATCAACGCGCCCGTGCATTTGAAAAAGTGAAGAAAAATTCTTGCCTGCAATGAAACATGGCAATCAATCAAGGAATTCAAGACTAATTTTATCTTGACAACAGTTTACAATACACGAGGAACTTCATTTCACAGTCAAGGAAACGGCCTACAAGTCAAGGATAAACTAAACTGTAGGTGACTGAATTTATTCAATATCAAATACCGTGTAGACCTATTTCAAATTTTAGAACATTCATAGAAATCAGAGTATTAGATTAAATTTTAAAATATTCATAGGTTTATCTCATAATTAATTATTCCGTGGTAATAATACCTTTGTTTATAGATACGTCCAAACGTATCCATAATCAAAGATAATACCATAAAGAAACAATAGCGTATAGAAACAATACCATAGAGAAACAATGATAATACTCTCATAACTAAATTTGCTAACCCAGTTGTATCTCACATAAACTTATTTATTTTTAGATAGTATCAATAGTAGTCAATAGAAAAACTTATCAATATAACTTTTATCAATATAAGAACTGGATCATGAACATAAACTATTACAATAATAATTGTAAATTATAATTATTATCAACTACGGTACGGTAGGTACCTGTACTAAGTTTTGACAGAAAACTGATTTGATTTGGAAACGTCTCTATTGCTCCTCAAGTTTACATGAAAAATACTGCTATGAACAATGAACGTAGTAGTGTGAAGCAAAGAAAATGTCTGGAAAATGTAACATCACTTCATTACCTACCCTACCCTCCGCTCCACAAGTGAATACAATTCAATAAAATTAGTAATATGAGTCCAGAAAATTGTAGATGCAGAAGAATTTTTTAATTAGGTGTATATAAGAGGTCCTGATTTAACCAATTGGCCTACAGTTCATATACAAGTTGCAACAACAGAGTGATAAGTTGTCAGGGAATTGAAAAAAATAAAATTGAGTTGACATATCTGTATATTTGATAGCATTTTATTGCTTCACAAACACTGCACAAATCAAGAATATACACATTGAATCACAACTTCTGTGTAATAGTCTTAATTTCTAGGAACAACAAACAATACTACTTTATAAGTTATAAATTTATCAATATATTAAATTTTACTCTCACTTATTTCAACAATAAATTAACGATAAATTAATTTGTAATGTAATGTAACAATCAACATAAATTTTCTAAACGATTGACTAAATACCAATAGGAATTGATTTAGTATTTTTATATAATTGTTAAACTGTACGTATATAATATTATCTATAGCATAAATATACAAATCGTTATTAAACCTAAGAGACCAATCAAATGCATAAAATAGAATTCATCACCTATGAAAAAACAATTTCAGAACAAAGTATTCATTTCTTATAACTTACATAATTAATTGAATTTTTGAATACGGTACTTCAGAAAAGAGTTTTACTAATTACTATTACATAAATATTAAATTAAATTAGGAATAAACTGTGTCAGAATTGTGCTTTTTTATGTTATAAATTATATTCTACCCAAGTTTTTCAAAGAAATTTATGAAGTTGCCAGTCATGGTCAATCAATAGTGTTGATATATATCAACATTGACTATCTATTAGTCAGCCATGGGCTAGTGAATTTTTGTGAAATAAAACTCAGTTAAAAAAACCTATTCAACTTGAAATCACGCATGATCCAAGCTAAATTTAGAAAGGATAGTTATCAAATTAAAATTACTGCATCTATTTAAATTTAAAAGGTTTGAAAAATAATGAAAATTTCCAAAATATGTTAAGACTTATTTTAGAAAAATAATGAACTATATGAACCAAAACAATAATGAGATTGACAAATCTAATGTGATTTATATTTATGTATTACCTTGTCAGTATAATTACTAGAGTATAATCAATAATTTATTAGTAGTTTATGATCATTATTAGGGTGATATTCATATTTAAAATTCATTCAGTACGGTATAACGGTAATTAAAACTGATCACAAGCATATCAATTACTTTGAAAAATAATTGTATTCGTCGTTTAATGTGATGGTTAGTTGATTCACTATGTGGTGTACATTTACTATGATTTAATTGCAATGATTCATAAAAATGAATTTTTAAATTATATTACTTAAAATATAATAAACCCACACAAGTCAAGATATGATATGAGTGTAGCACACTGATAGTAAATAGAACAGCGTAACAGACCATTACCAAGAAATTTGGATATCGATAATTATGTATAACCTCTTAGGCACCTGATGATTTAGCCATCAAGGTGTGCTTTTCGAAGATTGTAAGCTAGAAATTTTATTTCTTCAATATTATACAAAATAATAAATTTATCACTGAAAATTGGGGAAATTGCAAAAAGTATGTTTGAGGAAGTTGATGCTTTATAGGTAAAATACTTGAATAATAATTATAAGTTGTATCAGCTTAGAACTTGTTGATGTAAATGCGGAAAAATTGAGAACATTTTTTATTTTGCAATTTTTGGTGGCTCATAATCAATATTAGCTCTATGAGCCTGAATACCAATTGGTAAAAAACTTGCTTGTTTAGCGTCCAAGAAAAAAGTTTGAGTTTTGATTAAAATTATCACTCTCTATCAGCTTCGGCTTGCATTTATAAATATCCAAAACTTATATTACTTTGTACAAATAATGTGCACTTTAAAACAAAATCATACAAAGTTTAATTCTCATCCTAAATCTAGTTCTAAAATTAATATCAAACATAATTTGCTTTGATTAACCTAGAATTTTGCATTAATTATATCCATATAAAACATCATAGTTACTTGTATTTGCAAGCATTACATTGCAAATAATCAGGTAAGTTTCTATAATTAAGTAGTTCAACATTGTATCAAACTATCTTCAGTAAAAATCAATAAATAAGAAAACTATATAAAAATCTGCAATTGCTCAAATCTACAAAATCTACTTTATGGTTAAGCATAGCATTCTGTCGTATCAATTGTTCATTATAAAAACATTTAAAGCACAACTAATATGAGCAACATCTAAGTTATACTGTATCGCAAAATGTCACTTTATTTCAAACTCACATATACTAATCAATCAGTTATATAATAACATAGCCACCTCTCTAATTTAAGGCTGCGGCCTACGATATTGCAACGTCGCAGTGTTAGTAGGCCTAGAGTCTAATACATGATTGGTGACAAAGATTTTAAAAAATACCAGCTGATCTATTTCACCAATCATGTATTAGATTCTAGGCCTACACTGCGACGTTGCAATATCGTAGGCCGCGGCCTTGTATTAGAGGTGGCTATGAAAATAGTGATTAATTTGAATGAATCTGTTTTTTAATAGATTCACTCACAATAATCGTAAATTCATCTAAAAAGTATGTCTAATCAAGGAAAATCCCGCAGTCTTGTTCTAGTTTTGTATACAGGAGGATAGTTTTCATTCGAATTGAAGGGTCTAGTCTGGGAGGCATCTGAAGACGCTCTCATAAAGTAAGGCCTGTACGCTTGCTGATGTACTGCCACTGTAACAAAAAAGTAATTATCAATTATCTAATTAATTGAATTTTTTAATATGTTACTAAATTGATGAGTATAATACTAGTAGTAACGAAAACCATTAACGTTGAAAACCTACAGAAGATAGATTTTGTAATGTAGAGGTACGTTACGAGCGCTCGGCAGTATTGTTGGTCTGACCACTGATTGGTCAGCACCAATATCGCTAGTTATCGACGAAACTTTCATAATCCATGAAAAATGAATTTGATGACGGAATATTTAAGAAAATGATAAAGGATAATATTGGGATAGATGATATAACACTTTGGCATGATAATTGATTTCGCTAGTTATCGACAAGAATTTCATAATCAACAAAAAATGAATTTGATGACGGAGTATTAAATAAAATGATAAAATATAATTGTTATAGTTGATATAACACTTGACGTGATAATTGATTTAAACCTATAACACTTGGGCCTAAAGCACTTTAACAAACAATTACTCTATCAATCAATTTCCAACAATTGACTAGACTTCTAATTAGTTCAATACAACTAATAATAACAACATTCGAGACAGCAATCCCTGAAAGAAAATACCGTTCAGACACACCCGTATTTAGATGCATTAATAGAATCTAACTAACATACTTTAATAGAAACTAACGTCAAATCGAGATTGACAAGATTAATTTGAGAGTTGAAATTGAGGTAAATTTAATTGTAACAAGATACTTCCCAAGGGATACACTCACTTTTGGATAACCATTTAACCAAGTCTCTTGTCAGAGCTTCTCAACCGTTTGGCTACCTTTCCAAAATACAGAGCGTTTCAAAATGTACTTCGGGGTTACAAAAAATTCATTACAAAAAAACTATTTTATTTACAATAATGGAACAAAAACTGTACGAAATAGCAATTCAAACAGTTTTTTTCACGGGTACTGGGCAGTTAGTTGACCGTTTTCACGCTAGGTGTAGACAGTAGAGAAAATGGCTGCCACCAAATGGCAGTGTATGGGCCGTTCTTTTTTGCAGAAACGACATGACGTACCTGGACATGTTGCAATTATGGTTTATACCTCAACTATTGAATGACTTCATTTTCCAGAGAACGATATCGCTGAGTTGAAGGATCACATAATCAAAGCGGTCACCTCTATCGAAAGATACATGTTAGGGCGTGTTTGGGCTAGACTTTTGTTTTGACGTATACCGTGTCACCAAAGGAGCACACATTGAACTTTTATAGATGTTGAAAAAACTGTTTGAATCCCTGAATCTGCACGTGCAACTTTCATTTAGGTAAGTGGAATAGCCTTCCTGTAGTGAATTTTCGTAGCATTTTGAAACGCTGTACAATATGTATAAGCTGGTTTATAGATCCTTTTGTCGATAATTAGCAGATACTGAAAAGCGATTAATGTCTATTGAAAAATGAATCAAAACAAAGCTTGCCTATCAGCTTTGTCTAATGGCAGACAAGGATAGCAAACCAATGTTGACCAGGTGCTGACTTAATAACGTGTATCTAACTATAGTCATTCTGTATTTGTTGTTACTCGATTGCAATGAAATACGTTGATTAAGCTCTGCATTTTATTATCAAATCAAAATCAAGTACGGTGTATTTAGTGAATCTCACCACTCTCATACACATTGGGCCATATGAATTAAGTTGAGCATTTGTTTATACTTATAAACATATGCTTCATTTTCTATGAATAAGCCTGAGCAAAACCTTTTGCTCATGTTCATAAAAAATTCAGCATTTGCTCAAACGTAAAGCTTATGCTCAAAATTGTATAAGTAAACTAGAGCATTTGCACAACTTTTGAAGCAAATGCTTCAAAAAAGGTGAGTCTTGTCTGGAGCAGCTTTTCACCTATCATAGGTGAAAGTATCACCTATCATTTCATAGTAAAATGGCTCAACCAATTCGTGTGAGGAAGAGGAAACTATACCAGATACGATCACAACCAATAGTTAAGAACTATTAAAATCTTTTTAGATTCAACCATGATATATATCACCATTATTCCAACAAAAGCTACCTAACGGATGGAGTTCCAATGGGGCAGAGCCCTAGTTGTCATGTTACTTCTATTTTTCCAGCCATCACAGAATAGGAAATAAGCATTTAAGAAGATGAGAGAGTAGACAATTATAAGAAGGCTATTGAGATTATAAGATTATGCTAAAGATTATTATAGAGATGACATCTTTTTACCTTATTACTTCAAAATTCAGAATTCAAGTAACCTAAAAATCAATTCATAGATAGAGAACAGAGCAGACGACCAAACACAAGCGATGTTTACACTTGCATAATATTTAGCACTTACGTGAGTAGCACATTCTAACCTTTCACTAAGTAAAACGAATCAGCTGACAAAAATCTTTGAAATACGTGAGCATTTGCTTTAGAGTTCAGAAGCATAAGGTAAGAGTATAAGATGAAGCTTATTCATATAGAAATGAGCAAATGCTTATGCTTCTACCTAATGCTCATGAGCATAAGCTCAGTTTTTATTCATAGGGCCCATTGGATGAGGTGAATCCAACTATAGTATTCTGTATTTGTTGTTATTGAATGGAAATCAAGTAAGCTCACCACTGTCAGACACATTGGGCGGGGTGGGAGAGGGGTGCCTCGTGGTGCGCATGTGGTGCGGAATGTCCTGCTCCTTGACTTCCACCAGCCGCGTGTCCAGCACCTCGCAGTCGATCTGCATCATCATCAGCGGCTCTTCTGAGTTCACTGAAACTAAAACAAAACATGCACAAATTACGTCCGTTTCCAATTCATCACTGCATCACAGTAAAATTATACATCCCAGTTAACAATGCATCATGTTATTCACATCTTAAATTAATAGTTTAATAAATTATTGAGTAGAATAGAACAAACATTTTATTAAATATCGTGCAGCATTTCTACAAGGTTTGGCAATGGAGTATAGACACAGAATGTAAAGTATCAATTCAACCAATGCATTTTACATGACGCCAAGACTTTAGTGCACAAAGACCACGTCACGTGACTGCGCCATCTTGTTAGAAATTAAAATTACCGTTACTATTACAATTCTAGACTTTCTTTCAAGATAGCGGACTTTGACGTATTTCCATTCTGTATTGTATTCTGTGGTATGGTTGATTTAGAATAGCAGTTATACACTCACTTTTGAAAGCAACTCAATTTTTCTAGTGTGCACCTTGAATGTTGCCGTTTTAATAGAAAGGTAAAAGTTCACAACATTAAATTACTTTAAAAAAAAGAATGAATGAAATAAATCTGTAAAATGAAGTTCGTTTTTAACCAAACAATCCTGTAGACGTTGTGAGAACTTGACAGAAGATTAGAGACAACTGAGATAAAAATGTCAAGAAGTATACTCGGGTTTCGACTGCAACAGAGAGTTAGAAACACGGAAATTTTGAAAATGATCAATGTGAAATATCTGCAACGGGAGGCTCATCTAATCAAGTGGAGATGGGCCGGTCACGTGGCAAGGATGGAAGCTGACAGATGGGCGAAGACATGCACGGAATGGATACCACGGGACAGGACCAGAGGAAGGGGACGACCAGCACTCCGGTGGAGGGATGAACTTTCACAACGAGTTGGAGATTTGTGGCTGACCGAAGCTAGAGACAGGAGAAGATGGGCAAAAATTATTGACAGACTCTGAATTGAAAAGTGAAAAATTTTATAATTTAAATTAATGTGAAATTGTATTTGTTGCCAACCACATAAATATACCTCATAAGAGAGGCTTTTGTTCTTTCAAGAATGTAAATAAAGCTATTATTATTATTATTAATAATTACAATCCATTTTATAATTAATTTGAACTATTGATGATTCTGTAGCAATGGCGAATAATTTACTGTTTCGTGTGGCATTAGTCTAAACTTCATTATCGGCTCTTACTTATTTTGAGAGAACTTCACTGTCAATATTCAGATTGTTATCCAACAATGCTGCTTGATTTTTCCCTGCTACAATTGAGAAAACGACAAATCAATCTTAATACCATCTTCTATAACATCTACAGCTGAATTTCTTGTGGAATTATTTGTAATGATTTGTTGAAAGAGATTGATTAATTGCCTTTATTAAGGGCGGAGTTAGGACTCCAGGTCCTCTCTGCCACACAACCCTTTGCTGATATTCTTATCCACAGTACCAACTAGATAACTTTAGAAACGAAAATGCAAGGAACCGTGAAATCGGTTGAATGTAAACTATGGTCGTGACGAACACAGCAACTGACCATTGAAAGGAATGGCGGGCAGAATGAGCGACATCTTGGGCCTGAGGGTGTTGTTGTGCGCGATGGCTGGCAGCAGCAGGTGATCGCTGGAGAAGGAGACCACGTAGAAGGTGTCGTCTCGGCGGCGGATCGCCTCTAGGAGGCCGGCATGCCCCCCGCCACCGCTCAGCACCTGCAGCTCCTGTCCCAGCACTTTCTTCTGCCTATAGTTCACGAGAACAAACAAATTAGATATGAAAAAATAATACAAGATGATGACAACGAAGAAGAAGAGTGAAGAAGGATAAGAAGTGGAAGAAAAAAAAGTGATATATTTTAAAAGAATTCAACTACTATTGTATTTTGATAATTTTAAAGTGAAAACTCACACTCTTCACTCAGTGAACACTCACATTCTTTTGGTGTGGCGACAACCGTTCGTGCTGTTGTTGCACATTCTCAAGCCAAACAGAAACTCAGAGTTACAAACACCAGCACGTAACGGTCGTCACCAAACCAAAAGAATGTGAATGTTTTTTAATTTTAAAGTTATCAAAATACAATAGTAATAATCTAAGTGAAAACAAGATGGATAACCAATAAATAATTTAACTATTAAATAGTAATAAAAAGATTTGTGAAAAATAAATTAGAAGTGGAAGAAGAATTTTGATTTCGAATTTGTTTGTATTTCAAATTTCAATGTTTTAGTTTTTGTGACAAATAAATATTTCTATTCTATTCTGTCTGCTAGATACCGTACTCTTTCTAATAACATTGTTTCTGAGTTACATCTCAGCGAACAAACCAAGTTATTTACGTAGTAAGTTCATTTGTCATATCAAATCATCATACATCTTCTTTCTAACTTATTGATTTATATTAGTGTTAAGGTCTCTTTACATTACATCACGTCTTCGGAAGACGTGGTCGTCTTATCTCTCAACATTGAAAGCTACACTATGCTGATGTGAACGGGACAGATACGTAGCTTGATTTTAACATTAGGAGATAGGACGTATATCAGCGTAAGTGTGAAGAGACCCTTATTGATGAAGATTTAGTAAGTTCTGAATTTAAGAGATATATTAAGATACGAATCTTAATCGAATACTTCCAAATACTCACTTCCTGACTTTCTTTTTAGGAGAAGGCAGATTGGATTTATTAGAAGGCGGCTGAGGATGAGAAGTGAATAGATTCGGGGAGGGAGGCAGCATCAGCTCTTTCAACTTCTGCTCCATTTTGTTCATTTCTAGTGAACTGGCTTTTTCCTCCTCGTTCGATGCGAAGCCGTCTTCTTCCACGCCAATCCACCTTCTCAACTCAGAGTTGAGCCTGCAATTAATGAAATAAATTTATAAAACAATTAAATCGTTGTTTTAATTAATTTGAACTATTGATGATTCTGGCAATGGCGAATAATTTACTGTTTTGTGTGGCATTAGTCAAAACTTCATTATCGGCTCTTACTTATTTTGAGAGAACGTCACTGTCAATATTCAGATTGTTATCCAACAATGCTGCTTGATTTTTCCCTGCTACAATTGAGAAAACGACAAATCAATCTTAATACCATCTTCTATAACATCTACAGCTGAATTTCTTGTGAAATTATTTGTAATGATTTGTCGAAAGAGATTGATTAATTGCCTTTATTAAGGGCGGAGTTAGGACTCCAGGTCCTCTCTGCCACACAACCCTTTGCTGATATTCTTAACCACAGTACTGACTAGATAACTTTAGAAACGAAAATGCAAGGAACCGTGAAATCGGTTGAATGTAAACTATCGTCGTGACGAACACAGCAACTGACCATTGAAAGGAATGGCGGGCAGAATGAGCGACATCTTGGGCCTGAGGGTGTTGTTGTGCGCGATGGCTGGCAGCAGCAGGTGATCGCTGGAGAAGGAGACCACGTAGAAGGTGTCGTCTCGGCGGCGGATCGCCTCTAGGAGGCCGGCATGCCCCCGCCACCGCTCAGCACCTGCAGCTCCTGTCCCAGCACTTTCTTCTGCCTATAGTTCACGAAAACAAACAAATTAGATATGAAAAAATAATACAAGATGATGACAACGAAGAAGAAGAGTGAAGAAGGATAAGAAGTGGAAGAAAAAAAAGTGATATATTTTAAAAGAATTCAACTACTATTGTATTTTGATAATTTTAAAGTGAAAACTCACACTCTTCACTCAGTGAACACTCACATTCTTTTGGTGTGGCGACAACCGTTTCGTGCTGTTGTTGCACATTCTCAAGCCAAACAGAAACTCAGAGTTACAAACACCAGCACGTAACGGTCGTCACCAAACCAAAAGAATGTGAATGTTTTTTAATTTTAAAGTTATCAAAATACAATAGTAATAATCTAAGTGAAAACAAGATGGATAACCAATAAATAATTTAACTATTAAATAGTAATAAAAAGATTTGTGAAAAATAAATTAGAAGTGGAAGAAGAATTTGATTTCGAATTTGTTTGTATTTCAAATTGCAATGTTTGAGTTTTTGTGACAAATAAATATTTCTATTCTATTCTGTCTGCTAGATACCGTACTCTTTCTACTAACATTGTTTCTGAGTTACATCTCAGCGAACAAACCAAGTTATTTACGTAGTAAGTTCATTTGTCATATCAAATCATCATACATCTTCTTTCTAACTTATTGATTTATATTAGTGTTAAGGTCTCTTCACATTACATCACGTCTTCGGAAGACGTGGCCGTCTTATCTCTCAACATTGAAAGCTACGCTATGCTGATGTGAACGGGACAGATACGTAGCTTGAATTTAACATTAGGAGATAGGACGTATATCAGCGTAAGTGTGAAGAGACCCTTATTGATGAAGATTTAGTAAGTTCGGAATTTAAGAAATATATTAAGATACGAATCTTAATCGAATACTTCCAAATACTCACTTCCTGACTTTCTTTTTAGGAGAAGGCAGATTGGATTTATTAGAAGGCGGCTGAGGATGAGAAGTGAATAGATTTGGGGAGGGAGGCAGCATCAGCTCTTTCAACTTCTGCTCCATTTTGTTCATTTCTAGTGAACTAGCTTTTTCCTCCTCATTCGATGCGAAGCCGTCTTCTTCCACGCCAATCCACCTTCTCAACTCTGAGTTTAGCCTGCAATTAATGAAATAAATTTATAAAACAATTAAATCGTTGTTTTCATTTATTTGTTAAAAACTGAATTTCAGTTGTATTTTGAATGAATTTGTAGTATGTTAGCCCTAAATTTATTTCTATTTGTGGTTCTCGAATCAAATTCTCAATTGTCTTTTAATTATGACATGGCAGATCTTTTCCTCTCTGAATTAGAACCGTCAGGAACAATGATTAATTATAAATATTTTTTCAGTAATTTATCATGTTGAATTCAGACGAAATAAATTATTTTTGTAGAGGCTCAGTTACGAGAAAACATCGGATTCCTTTAGGCCTCTGCAATTTCAATGTTTTTAACTTGACTGAGCAATTTATTATCAAATTTTATTTGTTTCAATCAACAATATTTACAATTACAAGCTATAAGATTACAAAATTATAAAGCTAGTCAAGATAACAAATCATGAGCTAATAATTTATCAATAAATAATTCACATTCGAAATACAAAATACTTTTTTTAATAGAATCACTGGTACCTATCCTGTTTTTCAAAGAAACGACCGGTTTCGGCCAATTTCTCTTTAAAAATCAATGGATACTAGTGATTCTATAAAAAACTTTCTTGTAGCACTATAGAAATAAATGTTACAATAGACAAAAAATAACTGAGAAAAATAGGAAGAGTACCGAGTAAAAATGCGGTATTGAATGTGTTTTATATTTTACTTGCACGATGAATTCATGAAAATTTTT
Source organism: Nilaparvata lugens (assembly GCF_014356525.2). Lineage (NCBI taxonomy): Eukaryota > Metazoa > Arthropoda > Insecta > Hemiptera > Delphacidae > Nilaparvata > Nilaparvata lugens. The sequence continues at coordinate 14,294,161 of NC_052510.1, forward strand.
GAAGCAATTCAAAGTTGTGAATCAGGAATAATGGCAATGAGCAAGATATGACTCCTATGTGATTTCTATAGGTACTTACAGATTTGAGCTCCACGAACAAGCGCATTTCACTTTCCATCACCTGAAGCTACTACTCTACTGTTTCTGAACAAATACTGTACGCAGCTTGTGATGACTTCACAAATGTTCCAACGAGAACATTTTTGCTACCTATCAGAGCCGCAAATATTTGTTTACACCTTGTCTAATTTTCCAGTTATAGCATCGCATACTTATAGTTTCCAAATACATAGTGAGAATTTTCCTTCAAACTAAAAACTGCATTGGTAAAGAGACCTTTGGCAGGCTACCTGTAATTCACAAAAAATGAGTGATTAGGCGGAAGTTGATAAGGTTACCTGAGTGACTCAGTCTGATTGATGTGCAGCGGACAGGTGAGGGGCGAGCTGTAGGTGGCGTTGGCCCCAATGGCAGAGGCAGAGTCGCCGATGTCGTCATTCTGCCAGAGCAGCGTGCGACTGGTGTGTCTTAGGCCACCGCTGTTGCCACCACCCGACATCTCGTGCAACGACAATTCCGCAGCTGGTCTCTTCATCAAACTGTCAACAGAATAACATATTTCAGATTCAAAATCGATCTCCAGTTACATAGAAAAGTACATCGTTCGAACTTCAATGATAACTCAGCCGCCGGCCTTTTCAACAAGCAAGCGAACAGGGAACCATATCGATTTTAGACAATAGAAAGTAGAGAAGTCTATGGCAGCATCAACACCAGAACTCAAACAAAGAATACATTAAATTGGACACTGTAAAGGGATGTAGAATTGTTACCAACAATAATTAGTGATGCTGTCTTGAAATTTGAGTTATGTGTGAGTGACAATCTAAGGGTGTGATCATAACAATGTGTATATGTGCAAGTGCAGGTCAAATCATGCATGAGACGAAGAACAAAATCTGTTAAGTTTTACTGAAACACGTTGTGAATTGAATGTAGCGGCTCACACCAGCAAGCATTGAGTGTGAGTGTTCCTATTGATCATTCCAGATTTTGCTTCTCATCTGCACGCTTGGTCATGAATAACCAAGCTTGTACTTGCACATATACGCAATCAATGTGATCACCCCTCAAGTAGAGAAGGCGATCCTGCCAATGATAATGATGATCGATATTGAGCAGTATATTTCTAATTGAATCCATAAAAAGCTTGATATAATGACAAGAACTTCCCAAACAATTGAAATATTATTAAGGGAGAAAGAGAATGTTTTTCATTCATTTTTCAAAAATAGTCGTGAAATTAGAAATATCTTGATAGAAATAAATCTCGAGAAATAATCAAGAATATAGAAATATCACGAATTATGATTGATCGTGAATAGAAATCGTTTACTGATTTCAATTAAGTACCTTATTGATCCAAGATTGACAGAGACGACCAACAGAACAGCCAAAATCACTGAAGTTTTCTTCAGGTTTGGTTGAAAGGTAGATTTTGGTTTGGTGGATACGCCGCCTTCCAATTCGCACAGCCTTTCTTTCAACGATGCATTCTCCTGAGTAGAATAAATGGAAAATATAATACAAAATATGGTGGAAACGTGTAAACAAATACAACACAGAAAGAATATTAATCCCGAATTGAAAAAAAATGTTGCATTACATATAACTAAAATTGGGGAAGTTATTTTTAATTGATAAAATTAATTCTCACAGTTGAATTCACATTCGATAATGTAATGAGGAAACAATGAAATCACATTAGATATTGTGATGCTGATGAGGAAACAATGAATTATTTCAATATCATTTATTAACAAAGGCTGAAAGACTTTTTTGTCACCTTCATAACATCATTTGTTTAAATATTTCTTTCAATCTAGAGAGATGTATTATGTCGATATTTAGAAGTTTCAATAATAACTGTTAAATCAATAGTTTCACTATAAAACACAATGGGAAGCAGAAAAAAGAGCATTCATAATCGTACAAATGTGCTTTTTAGTGTAGAAACAATGAATGTATTAAATGTATAGAAACCGAATTCACATTAAATGCGAATAAAACAATGTTTTCACCTTTCGAAGTTCCAAGTTTTCTTTCTCCAAATCACTTATTCTAGTTTCTAACGAAGAAACATATTCTTTCTTCTTTTTCCTCGAAAGACAGGCAGATTCTCGATTTTTAATCATCCTCTGTTGACGCTTGAGTACTCTCAACTGAAAATAAACAAAAAATAACATAAGCTACTGATTATAAAAACAAAGATTATTAATAAAAAAACATAAAAATACTACTTGAAGTGCAGGATGAAAGGATAAATATCTTGGTTTCAACTCTTTATTACATTGAACTTACAGTACAAAATTATAAATCAGGAGTTAGAAGGAACTCAAACAGCTTTGTTGGCACCAGTGCGCATGTGCTTAAATTTTTCCGCCGCAATTCAATAAGATTGGTTGATATTGAAAAGAAATAGGCTGTAAATCGGGAAATTAGAGGCGGCATTTATAAAAACCTTATAATAAATACGTTATAAATATTTAAAATAATGAAAATTAGGCTACTGAAGAATTTGACAGATGGGAACTTTGAGAATGTGATCACTTACCTGCATTTCCCGCTTGACCGAAGCTGGAACAAGTTTGGAAGTTGTTTGCTCAATTTTGACAGCAGGCACATTAGGATTCGTAATAACAGGGATAACTGTATTCGCAGTGCTACCACTGATACAGTTTATATTACTAAGACTATTTATACGATTGTTTTGTTGCGTTAGTAGAGAAATGTCCTTGGTTGACACCAGTACTCTTCTCGTATTTGATAAATCTGAAAAAGTAGATTACCAATATATTGCTTCTTCACAAAAAATAATATGTAGGAGTGATTGAAATTGGGAATTGACGAGTAATTACTACCAAAAAAAAACATGACAGAGCATTGCTTAGCAGAATCGAAGAAAGGAATACTTGAATATTAAATACAAAGACTAAGAAATTGTCAAAAACCACAGATTTATTGATAGTTAGAAAGAACGGTTTCGGTTGTTACAACATTGTCAATCTCTGATAAACTGCTCTGATAAGTTTATCAGAGATTGACAATGGTGTAACAACCGAAACCGGTCTTTCTAACTATCAATAAATCTGTGGTTTTTGACAATTTCTTAGTCTTTTTATTCAATATGAATAATTACCACAATATCAACTTCTCAACTACACAAAAAGTGAATACTTGAATATTACAATATGTTAAGATATTGCTAGAAAATTGTATGATAGACTTAATTATAAACAGAAGTAGAATAATGCTATGAAATAAATGTTATCAAATTCAACGATTATATCATAAATAAACTATTGTGGTTCAGTTGTCCATATTCACTTGAATGTCCTGCAAGAATATTTTATAACATTTTTGTTCAGTTAGTAAATTACTAACGCATAATCTATAATAATTTTTTCAATACAACTGAAGATTGTAATTAATTTTTAAATGAGATGAAATACCGATTTAATAAAAATAACAACAATACCCTACATTAAGAATATAGCAATATCAAATAGATATAACAATAATACTGTACATAAAAATATAGCAATATCAAGTAGATATAACACCATTAGTATACAAATACGTATTAGTAAGTTTGGTGATACAATTGATTTTGATATTGGAGATATTTGTGATTTTATGTCAATGGATAAGTAGTGAAGGGGTTCGAAATCATGACTTTTGAAAATATATAACTAAATAAATAAATGTTTATTTCCCAAAAAAACTAAAACTACAACATCAATTACACAAAATATTAGATAAATTACAATATTACATACAATAGTTAGTTACAAAAAAATCGTATAATGTGTCCTCTACTTGTTTAGTTTTTTCTGTGTGGAAATTGACCTACTCCACTATGGCGTACCATGTTCTAGAGTAGGTTACTACATCAGATTTCTTTTTAATACCAACAATCACATTTGAATATTGTCAATATTATAAATGGACTTTTAAATGAGCTTAAATATTATAATTGTATTTTAAATAAGCACAATAATATATTTCTTGATTTACATAGTACGGTACCTTGCCACAGTAAGTTTTGAAATTGTGGAAGCTTCGCATTTCAGTAAGCTTTGAACAAGTTTATCTATTATTGTAAATCAGATTCAAGCTGATTAAATATCAAGCGTTTTTTGTCATTTTGTTGTCGATTATCAAGGAACTTACCATTTGGTACAGTTATAGTGGGTGGTGTGACATTTGAGCCGATGACCTGTCGTTGTAGATTGATGATTTTTGTGCCAGGTGCTGCCACAACCACCTTACCTTGGCTCTTTTTGCCATTCACATTCACATCTGAAACTAAACCACAACTATAATTTAATACATACACAAAAATATTGTATTTTATTAATTACATTACTTCAAAATCAGAAATTCATTGTATTATAGCCTAAAATTTGAATATTTGAAGTCTATAAAAAATATTTCCCTCAATTATTATCTCTAACGGGATAAACAACAGCAAGTGAAAAGGTGCATTTTCGTTTGTGCGTAAACTTCCGCAGTTGATGACGACAAGCATTGTTGACATTCATACTGTCCAAATTTCAAGTGTGCTAAAACAGCTGATCAAATAACTTTTCATTATTTTGTGTTATTATTCAAAAATCGAAACATTTTTAATAGTATCAACATATATTGCCATTTAAAAGTATAAAAAGTATAAACTCGAACTCCCTCATTAAAACATAATTGAACATAATCTTTTAGGTTATTTAGACAAATTGAAATCTACCCAATCTGAGATCCTCACCCTGTTGTGGTCGACGACGCCATTTACGCACAAACGAAAACGCAGCTTAACGTGGTATCTTTCTTCAATATTCGCAGTCTTGTAATCGAAGAATTTGAGATAAAATTGAGCTTACTAATGTAAAGTGAACTTTTATATTTCTTCATTTGGCATCAAATAAATATCGAGTATTACTAAAAATTACATTATTAGAAAATACCGAGTGACCTGGATGGACAAGTTTTGGTTTTGATCAATTTCAGGATGTCTAAAAGTGAAATACTGTAATGGTACCCTACAACTACATTCGAAAAAAAATCATTTCATTGTAATCAAAAAGTTGAAAACAAATCCCATCAAGATTACTTCCTAATTTTGGCATTACAGTAATTAAAGATAAATTCCGTTAAGCCAGACATTATCAATTTATTACAATACTATCACCACCATTACATCAATATATCACCAACCAACACGAAATACCAAAAATGAAACATTGGTAACTATAACTAAACTTTGGTAGCTACTCACCGTTACTGGTAACAAAATTCTTTTTGCAGTTATTTCGATTGTTGTAGGGCAGTATCCTAATGGCGCCGTTGCTTCCGTTGCACAAAATCACTGGCTTTTCATTGATGGCGAATTTCTGGTGCACTGTTTCGGTCGTGGGAGATCTGGGTGGACTGCCGTTAGTGGTTTCAGGAGGAGAAATCGGCGGAGTCTCCAAAGTAACCTTAAAAATGACAAAAAATATTTATTAAAAATGTATTTGTTCCTTGTACATAAATTCCAAAATCAGGAATTAAAAAAAAATCGGAATGTCTTATCCGATTTTGTTGAGTAATATTTGGTCAATAAAGATCTATTTATTATGTAACTACTGCTGAACTAATAATTTGAATCATCCAAGAATCTGTGAGAGATTCTCCCAAAAATATGGATGAACATATTTCTTTTTTTCTGTGAATTTGTCAGGAGGAAGCATCTTTCACAAAAGATTATTACTATTCAAACTGTTACATACTAAACCAAACTATGGTCAGAGGTTCAACTCATTGAGGAATTCAGAGATTCGGATATAAGAAATCTAAAATTTGCCTAAAACTAAGAAGGCTATCTAAATCTGTAAATGAAGTATAAATAATATTAATTTTGATAAGACTATAGTAAGTAGCAAATAGGTTCTTAGTATAGAATTAACATCAAGTTAATAATTATATTATTATTAAACGAAAATCCGAATTAAATGCTGTAAATCACCCCGAAGACTTCTGCTACTGCAAATATTGACAACAATATAATTTTCGTTCAATAATAATATTATTAATTCATTAGCATTTGAATAATTGCAATATATCAGTAATTTTTCCATCAATATTAAGTTACCGGTACTTCAAGTTTCATAACCACACTTGACTTCCATTTCCTCTGTACTATCATCTCTTCTTTCCATTGGTCCATTCATGAAATCATCAAGAATCGAAACGTTTCTATTATCATTCATCCCCTCATCATCACCTAGGCTTAAAATACTTGTAGAAAGTTGCCTTTCAAATAAATAGATTAACGTTGTTGGTCAACTGTGTTTCATCAATTACCTATTTTGTCAGATGGGTGTTGTTCTAGTGCAATTCGGAAGTAGTAGCTTCATTAATTTCTTCAAAACGATGAGATTAATTTCCCTGTTATCAGGGAAATATGGAGACCACTTGACATACTGTAGCCTGATGATAGTTATAGCAGCTTATTGCTACTGTTTATTGAATGAATGGCATGTGTATATGATAAGTAATCGAATTTTAATTTGTATATTATAAAAGCTGTCAATGTTGTTTACATTGCAGTTTAAATATCGTACAATAACTAATCTACATTTGAAATGATGAATTAAAAATTACAGAGGATATTTCACCTTTGCATCGTTTTCTATAGCTTGCCAGGAATCGATGCTTGAAGTTGAATTTGGAGACTTCGGTTCCTCCTTGATTTCATCTTTGAAAACTGAAACAAAAACAAGGAAGAATTAGAACTAGTAACACAAGTCATTGGAAAATGTAGAATCAATATTAAACCAAACTGAATTAGTTCTTGAACCATCTTAGAAGTATTCAAATTATTATACCCTTGCATAATGACAAAGGAATCAAAATCTTCATCAATATTCTTACAGGTGCTTGAAGAATTTATCTTCTCAAATAACATTTAAACCCTGATTTAAGTGCTACATCAATATAATTCTAGTAGATACTAAAGCTTTATCAGTATCCTTACAGGTGCTTGAAGAACTCATCTCCTCAAATAACATTTCAATCCTGATTCACGTTCTAGATTCATCAAATTCTATGTAGATACAAAAGCTTCATCAGTATCCTAACAAATTGAACTTATCTCGTTAAAAAACGTTTCAAGAGCTTTACCGTATTAATAAAATTCTAGTAAGATGCAAAAGCTCTATCAGTATCCCTACAGGTGGTTACACAACTTATAGTACGTTTCAATCTAGTTCAAGTTCTAGATTGATAAAATTGAAGTAGGGTAGAGTAGACTTACATTGAAGTTCCAGAGAATCGTTTCCCCAATCGTTCAACTTGTGTAGAAGGGATGAAGAGTCAGAAATTTCACATTCTTCCTTGAAATTACTCTCCTCCAATAACATTGGAATCTAAAAAACGAGATACAAAGAAATTAAAATCGTCGAAGAAATGACGTCGTTGCTTATTAGAACATCCCTAATTTCAATACAATAATTGGCCTAGTATCCTGTATTAGCTACCCTATAGTCAGGTCCACGTTATAATGGCAGTGGTTAATTAGCACTGGTATTGCTATCCTTGTCTATCATTCAACAAAGCGGATAGCACTATCTCTTTTCTCGCTTTGCTCTGTTGCCAGATCGTCTTTTAACAATGTAGAATTAATAATTAATTAACAAAATGTCATCTTAATTATGAAATTATTGAAAAATATAATTTCTTGCTTAATAAAATATAATTGATTATTTTAAACGAGAATGAACAGTTAATATTACATCAATAAACCTGTATCAGCTACCTTCTATAGAAAGCATTGACAAGACAGAGGATCGGCAACGTTCTTCTATCTTTCTCCACTGCCATTATAACGTGGACCTCACTTTAGTAATACATTTTGCACAATTTGTATAATTTGCCTAGTATTTCAAAAATTATTCTGTCTTTTGAAATAAATCAACGTTAAAAAACAGTCCAAGAGCAGCAATTTTCAAAGAATATTCTTCTATCATTATAGTAACAAAGATACGACAATTTCATAGCAAGACAAAAAATATATTTTGAACACATTTAAAAAAGTTATTTGATCATCATAAAGAATGGAATCACTTTCGATTCATAGATTATATTTTTCGAAATACGTTGATGCTCTTGCAGTAAAACGTTCTCTTTTTCAAAATATTAATTCCATAGCGTGGAACATACATATATTTAGAATTGTCTTTATTATCATGAGATAATTGTGTTAACTCAAAACTCTTAAAAATACTATTTCTGTTTCTCATCATAATTCTAATTAAAAAAATTCTAGGTCACACGTTGAAAATTGATAAGGAATGAGCTGCATAGAGCTTACAATAATACAATGTAGCTGATTGCTGTGTAATTGAATAAGCAGCTGTTCAAACAAGTCTTTCTGGGCCAAAAGGCTGATGAAGTGAGAATGTCTTCATTTGAAGAATGAAAAATTAATGTGATGCATGTACTCGATCAATTTTCGATCAGCTACTAGAACACCATTGAATTAATTAAGTCTCTTGTGTTGTTCCCAGTTTTCACACAACAGTGCAATAAACTCAAATTGTAACGAATTTCTATTCATTATGGCACGCCACAAAGTAGAAGGAATTCTACTGTTTCTTCTCTGTGGGCACGCTCAAAATTTGTTGCTCTCTATCATTCAAGATTTCCTATTCATTGATCATGATAGGCAACTTGTCATCAGATTATTGAATGTAATTCTCTGCAGCACACAAGGTTTACTAAATTTTAGTAGTTTAGAAAATAAAAAATGTTGAAATTATTTTTCGCTATTTGATACAACTTTATCAATAATTTTAGTTGTAATCGAAGTCGAAACAAAAATAATAGACCCACCTGAAGATCATTTGAAAGTTCATGGAGGAAGTCTTCTGAAGTGGGAATGTCACAATCCATATCTGTAAAAAATCAGAGGAACTGATTATTTCCTTTTCATTCATAACATTGCAAAAGATTCGTCAATAAATACAAAAATTACCAATTTGTGTTTACATTATGGAAAAGTACCACATCACACACAACACAACTGTAATTACTAATACATGTTTTCTATTGCTATAAGCATGTATGAGATAGCTATGGGAAATCTGGAATAGCTATGAGAAAGAATATATTTATATTGAATGAAAAAGACTAAGGAATTGTCAAAAACCACAGATGAATTTATACTAGTAGGCGAGTACTGCTATTGGTCAAGGGCATGAACGCCTGCCATTGGCCCAGCTAGCCAAACTCCTCCCACTCAACGTTGTGACAAAATGGCGGCTTAAGCAACAGAATCGCCATGATAACAAAATTTACTTTCAGTACAAAATAAGAACCAAGAAAACAAGTGTGAAAGATAATAGAACAAATATGTAAATGGAAAAACTATTGACTAATGTATGCTTACAATTTTATGATAAAACTAAATTCGTAGTGTTGTATTGGTTGAAATCAATCTGGTCATTTAAACTATACTGGGAATTTTCCTTAATTTCTAGATTCTGTTGCTTAAGCTGCCATTTTGTCACACCGTTGAGTGGGAGGAGACTGTATAGCTGGGCCAAAATGGACCAAATGGCAGGCGTTCATGCCCTTGACCAATAGCAGTACTCGCCTACTAGTATATTCTGCTGCTCTTGTATTTAGTTTTAGTTTATCAGAGATTGACAATGGTGTAATAACCGAAACCGGTCTTTCTAAGTATCAATAAATCTGTGGTTTTTGACAATTTCTTAGTCTTTTTCATTCAATATGAATAATTACCACAATATCAACTTCTCAACTACACAAAAAGAGAGAAAAAAGAATATATTGATATGTACTGTATCTACAAGCTAAGCATGATTTTAAAAAAATGTGTTGATGTTGATATACAAAAAATAGACAAAAACTGAAACAGTATCTTTAGCAGAAAAAGATGGCAATATAGCACAGGAATTTAATTTTTGAAACAATAACCAGTTTAGATCTTTATTGAACGATTATTTTAGTATAATAGTTTCACGAAGAATCTAGACATGCAATATATGTTTGTATTATTGTGAACTATATATTTGAAGAAGGCTGGAAAAAATACAAATTCCACTACAAATACTGTGAATGTTCTTCACATTAAATTCCTGCATCCTACTCAAACACAAACCTTTTCACAATATTGAGGTAGGTAACCTATTCACAATACTGACAAATTGAGGTGGGTCAATAATTTTTTTCACCCCTCTAATAGGGATATTAATAGATAAAAACTGTTTTATAATAATTGAGGCACAAATTACATACACCGTGTGTCAATTTAGTTTCGGTTCAATCTGAAGGAGAAATGATTCATTTTACAGTTGGATTAGAAAGGAATTCAATGATCTACAAATATAAAAATTCTCAATCACTGACATAGGAAATCAATTATCTATACCTACTCATCCATTCATTTTAGAACGTAGCTTTCAGTGGAATTATCACATCCAAAAATCATTATTTAGCATTCTTTCCAATTTTTCAGTTTACCTGACAAGTAGCTAGCGACAGTGGAAAAATTAGCAACAATAATAAATAATTAGACCGGAAGAGCAAAAGTAATATTAGAATGGTTAAACGAAGAGTCGAGGCACGGATGGTGAGATGGAAGAGGGAAGTTCAACGAACTTCTTAGCAGAACAAAAAGACTGGCTGGATGTTATTGTTGCTGTGAATCATGCCGGTGAATACTGAAGAGTGTGGAAAGTACCCAGAGTTCAGGTACAGTACAGTGAGTATGTTCAGTACAGTACAGTTCACTATGAACTATCAGAATTCCCTATGAATAGAATTAACGCTTCCCATCCAACTAGTTTCAATCAAACTGTTTAGTGACAGATTGAAATGTCAAAGACTTCAACAGATGTCATAGATTTCAACAGATTGAAATCTCAAAATAGGTGTGGAGGTAATCATAAGGTAGCTTATGAAATGAGTTGACATTGAGAGGTTTCTCACTGTGTATCTTTTAGTTGTAAAATTATACCGGTGAAAATTATACTTTTATGAAGCATTATACTAGTAGCAGGAGGGTCAAAGAAAGAGAACGGAATTGATTAAACAGTGAAAAGTTAAGAAGGAGAATGAAGAAGTGGATGTCGATGTTGAAGAGGCAAAAATCATTATTTTGTAGGGGTAAATAAGGAAGAGGAGAAGGGGTATGAGGATAAGGAGTAGGTAGAGGAGGAGGAGGAGGAGGAGGAGGATAAAGAGGAGGAGGAGGAGGCGGAGAAGGAGGATGGCGGAGAAGAAACACATAATAGATAACAAGGAGCTTCAGAGGATTGACCATTGGAAGTGAAAAATCTGTTATTTCATGAAAATGGTTTTCAAGTTCCAAATGAAAAAAATTGTGTAAATTAAACTAATAAACTTTATATTACAAGTGAAATCTTTTGGCACCTCAAGTTCAAATATATATGAATGTTACATTCCAGTTCATCAAGTTTCAACATGGGTTTTATTAGATCCACTAGTATTCACAAAAAAGTTATTTATTTTAGTATATTAGTTTATCAAATACAGAAAACTTTTTCCTATGAAAGCTCTCAAAATATGACTCATTAAATGACATTTAACAAAATTCATCCAACCAATAGATTTCGTTCAAATCGTCCATGTTCATGTCTAATGATACTTCTGTATATAGTCAAAGTTACAAAATTGGTTTCATAACATGAAATATACTACAGTATCAGTAAGAGCATTAGCACAGTAGATGTACAAAATAGTGCACTGCACAAAACAATTGCATTGTACATGCGCAGTATTCAGTATTCTATTATTAAATTTCGGATACAACGCTCTATCTTTCAACCTATCAGGCCTACAGATAATCATTGTTGGTTTGCCAGAAATGACAAATTTCGATTGAACCCCCTAATTACTCTGCTCTAATAAGATTCAAGTGATAGTGAACATGCAATATTGGCTAATCACACACAACATTATATGAGAATATGATTGAAACACACGAGTTGAAAAATTACATTATAGCTGGGAAATTAATTTCATTGATTCAACATGGACATGCCAGCTTTCAAGGACCATATAGAGCTTTTTGCCATCAGTTATCATGGTGAAAGGTTGGCTTGGGTGTTCAAATATAAAATAACATCTACTAAAACACTAAGTTTCATCTTTGAATGAGAACACTTAATTAAATCTCAAATGAGTCTGTAAGATCCTTGATCCTTTAAAAATAACCTCTTCATTTTGCTAAACTTAATACCAAACATTAATAAACTTAATACTTACATACAAACTTAATACCAACATAAATTATGTCAAAATATGAGATTATAATTTTCAATACTCATCTATTTCAGTGTATTCTATATTCAACTCTATTCTACTAATCTACCAATCTTCCACTGAACTATACAGCACTGCTTATGAGTGAGATACTTCCCCATTAGATCAAAACTACATTTGCTATAGTTTCTAATATGGACTGATTCCCACACATTCACAGGCTCTCTCACGAGTATGTGGGAATTAATCTTCCCCTGATCAATTATTGGTGTACACAATACTACAATAATTATTTAGTGAAGCATCAATTTGATGATTGTACAGAATTTTCTATATATTTGTAATCCGTTTTCAATATAAAGGTTAACTAGGTACTGATAGTGATTATAATATATTTTCAGTTAGATCAGTACCAGTACCCTGTGATCAGATTTTTCAGTTCCACAGCAAAGCACGGGTGGTCTGCTAGTTTTCTATACTTTTGTCTTGCTAGACTTGTTAGGTTTCTAGGTTTCAGTAAATTTTTTATTATTAATTTTTCAACTCATAGTTTTACTATCTATACTACCTAAGTAAAATTTTTAAAGAATCTTCACCCTTGATACATAAAGAATATTATTAATTCATAGCAAAGTCAATGTACCACCAACGTTACAGAGAAAACAACACACTAAAATTGAAATTGGGATAAAAAATGACAAAATTTACAGGGGAAATGAAAAATGTGATAATAATAACTTCCCTAGCCCTACTGTGTATCATCCTGTAAGAATATAACTAAAAGCAAATCAACAGCATTTGAAGAGCAGTCAATCAAACAATCACTTTAGAAAATATAGTGATATTTGGGGAATAAATTGTAAAATATTGTAACAAAAATTCGAGTTGCCCACAATGTCAATACATATTATCACATAATAAAACAATTTTATAAGTTTTCTCTGATATTATTTATTAATCTTCCTTGTATTATCATATATTTTCAGTATATTTATTATATCATTATGTGTAGCACATAACAGAAGACACTTTAAAGTTTGTAATATAAATTAAAACAGGAGACACGATATAAATAGATTGAAAACACTTAAAAACCTACATTAGAAATGGGGGAAATTTTCTAACCGAGAGTCTTCTCGGTTGAGAAAGGAGACACAGTCTCCGAAAATTTCCCCCATTTCTAATGTAGGTTTTTAAGTGTTTTCAATCTATTTATATCGTGTCTCCTGTTTTAATTTATATTATATTATTATCATATACTTCAGTATCTGATATTATTTATCAATCTTCCTTGTATGATCATAACATTTTACTTTTTATCAATGGGAGCTTCGAAACGATTCAGAGAAGATACTAGACAGCTTTAGCTCTATATCTGATGCAGCCTGATGCAGTATACTCTTCACTCTTCAGCCTACAGAGATGACCCCAACGTGAATGAACCACACACGTAAAGAAACCAGTTTATTAGAGGCAGCCATCAGCCGCACTCCACACTCCACAGCCAGTTTAGTACATGCCAGAGTCAGAGTCGAACCGAACGAAAACTTAGTAGTATTCATCATCATGTGGGCTACAACACTTCTCAAGTTCAAGTTCTCGGTCAATGGCATCTGCAGTATCTTTTGGCTAGGCCGGCGCACACGAAAGCGAAATTCCACTATCAGTTTCTTTCATTCATTATCATTTGCTGGACAGCCTGAATACATTTCCTTGTCCGTCCTAATCCCCTATCATGCAACATAACTAGCATGAGAAAGTAATTTATAAATCCTTAAAATCAACTACAGTAATGAACTAAATTTAGGAAGAGAAGAAGTTTTGGGCTAGCGCATGTTTATTCTCATATTGTTTTGAAAAATTCGACTGAGTCATTGTCAATATTGTAGAACCGTTCCATAATTGAATAAAAACACAAATATTATGTTGTCAAATTCTACACTGTTTTATTTAGTACACTGTTTTAGTAGAATAAACAAATATGTTGTCAAATTCTACTAAAACAGTGTAGAATTTGACAACATATTTGTTTATTCTACTAAAACAGTGTACTAAATAAAACAGTGTAGAATTTGACAACATATTTGTGTTTTTATTCAAATATTGTTTTGACCTAATAAATGAATATGGAGGCTGTATGAGCATTTAGAGTATTCTATTTATTCATCCCTCACGTTGTGTACAGAGATCCTAAAGTAGGTAGATTTGAAACAATATTACAGAATATCAACACAATAGAATATAGGCTATTGCAAAACAATTACAGTAATTGAAATCAAATATTCATTTTTCTTAGTATTTTGAGATTTTTTAGATCTCAGCTCGATATTTTTAGATGAATCTGCTATTATTCTTTTTTTATATTCTTTTAGTAATATCTTAGAGTAAAGATACTGTTAATTTATTTAAACAGTTTCATTTGTTTGTCCTATTTATTTGTCTCTGGTAATATATACTATCCTGATGATTTTTAATTTGAATGAGAGCATATAAACTACACTATAAAGCTGAAACAATAAATATGTTTGTGATATTCACGCAATTTTCAAAGTTTTTATTATTGGTTATTTTATAAAAATGATTAATCATTTTATGTGGGAGATGTTGTAAAACGTTTTTAAAGGAAATCATTTATTCATTAATTATTAAAAGTTGATAAATTGGAAATGTGATTAATTCAACTTCCTTATTTGTAATTACTTCTATCTTACATGACCATCTTGTGTTTTTTCTTAATATCCACAAAATGATGAGTTGTCATATTATAAGAAAAGCATCAGAGCTCAAGAGAACTCTATATGTAAATCAAATTATGTTGTATGTATGCTACATTTAAATTATGCATTTATTCATCATATATCATTGATAGGGCTGGTCGATGTTCAGACGTTTCAATTACCTATTCCGATCTAAAATCGACATGAGTGGCAAAAGAAAATTATTTCAAATGAGCGTTCTGCCAGTGCTATTATACGGCTGTGAAACTTGGACATTGAATGAAAAATTAATAAAAAAGCTAAGAACTAGTATAAGATCGATGGAAAGAATAATGATCGGAGTGACAAGAAGAGATAGGAAAAGAAATACTTGGGTTAGGAATGAAACAAAAATCGAAGACATTGGCAAGATAATAGTAGAAAGGAAATAGAATTGGGCTGGCCATGTGGTGCGAACAAAGGACGACAGATGGACGAGAAGAATATTGGACTGGCATCCACGGAATAGGAAAAGAAGCAGAGGAAGACCTAGCTACAGATGGGATGAAGAATTCCGGCGAGTTTGTGGAGGAGTAACTTGGCAGAGAGTCGCACGGGAAAGAAAGGAATGGGAGAGGATGAAAAACGTGTACAAACAGGTCTGGCTCTACAGGGATTGAAATGTTCAAGTTGAAATTAATTTTATATGAACTCTACTAATATGATAAGATACTCATTTTATCCTAAATAGGAAACCCCAGCAGATGCTGAATTGCGAAGAATGTGATTTTATTGTAATTGCAATTATATTATGTATATTAAGTTTCAGAAGCAATAAAGGGTTATTTATTTATTTATATCATTGATATAAATGCCTGGCAGTCAGATACTTTTATCAACATAAAACACACCATTAAATTGCAATCTTAACATAAAATAATGCGATCAATACAGTTTTGAGTGTGTAGAATGAAAAATTAGATTATGATTAGCAAGGAAAACCCCAGCTATCTGTTGAGCTCAATATGTTTTTTTAGAAATGCATGATAGAACGGAAATATAGCTGATCACATTGATGTGCGTATCATTCCACAGTCAACAGTTCATTGATCGTTAAGGGTCACAGTTTGAAATGAGTATCATGATTAAAAAACATTTATTATCAAGAATTTCCCATACATCAGCTATTTGAATTTGATAATGCAGCTACAATAGTAAAGTGCAGTTGTACAAACAGTTTTTACAGGGGTTTTTACAATCATACTAATCAATAAATAAAAATCCCCTATAATCTAGATCTATACAACAATTGAGTGCTAGATTATAACAGAATACTGAGAAAATATCAGTTAGTAAACTGTTCATTAAAGGGGAAGATCAAGAAATCTTGCCAATATAAGGACATACATCAACTTGACAAATTTTGATAGCTAGCACTATCACAATGGGCGTCATGATTTTTTGTTTTATTAATTTCAATAATTTGCGTTGTATTAATAAAATATCAATTCTTTTTTTCAAGTAATTTCCACCAGGAAAAAACATTTAAAGCATTTTTACAATAAATTGAGCAGAAATTACTGATTCAATTAATTATCATTTTCTAATAGTTTATTTATAGATGGTATTTCAAATTTAAAAAACAAAATTTTCACTTTTTCACATTTACATCTTTACTGAAAATTCACAATACCGTATGAGGTATTAGAAATGTTTTCTTCTCTCCTTTTCAAGTAGAAAATAGCTGTCTTTAGAATTCGGGTGATACCGTAGGATTTTTCGATTACTATTTATATTGAATTTATCCCTTATTACAAGAAAATAAACAAGGTAATTTATACTCTCCGGTTATTCCAAGTCGAATACTTCACATGATAACTGTGTCTACCAAGGCCAACAAATGAAATCTTATTGAGAAACGAACTGCAAAAAATATGACAAAGACAACAAATCTCTGGTAGTACTGTATTGTTTTGTAATTTGCAACACAGTAGAGACCGCTGAAAAACTTCGCAGCATTTCAATAGAACGTAGCTGCAACCTGCAATACAGAAACCGTGGCTCATTGGAAGCAAGCCTATTATTTCGGTCGAATGAATAGAGAACATTACAGACGCCGAATTCGAAATAATTTTCTCTGTTCAGTGAGTTTCTCGCCTCTCTTGTCGAATAATTCAGGCGAAATTAAGCAGATTTGATCGTTACAGATAAATATACTCGAATGTTGGGAAACCTACTTACATCAGGGTACTCCAATATGAAATTGATTGTTTGAAATTTCGAGTACGTAGACCTAATTGATGAATTCACTGAAGCAGTAGAATCACTGTCTATTGGTGCTGTTTGAAACATAGGAATTAAAACCAGGGAATAGTTATACAGATATGTTATTCTATGGTAGGACGAATAGTAATCCAAAGTCTGTAGAAAGACCTTTCTAAAATCTTTCTATAGACCATGTAGAAATCAAGTGGAATATCTGTGCTAGATATTAAAAAGTATGAACACATGCTAAGAAAGTGTGAAATACGTACACTTAGTTCTAGAATATTACACAAACATATAAATGAATACAAAACACTATGACTATTGGAAGGTTTATAATACTGAGAATAGAATATATAGAATTTCCTCATACTTAGAGCACTATTCTTTGTTGTCAAGTTTTAGTATGAAGATTTGGAATAAAAGTTAATTTTCATATGAGAATGATATTTTTTATTGGTAGATTGATAACTCAATTAAAAAAGAAATATGCGATAATGATAGATTACTTTATAGAGCATAATATTATTTTATTATTATTTGAGGAAGATAAACCATTTTTAACAAAAGTTCTCAAAATCCTTCCTTTTTTGCTTTTCTACAAAAATGAATAGAGATAATACTTAGGGTTTGGGGCGGGATAGAATAATATTACATGGAGAAGAGATCGACTCAGCCTCAGCAGTTAGCACCATGTATCTAATCGCTCGAATAAGATGAGCGCTAAACTGTTAGAACTCTCATTGATAGGGTGTCTGCTTATGAAGTCGTCAACGCCACTAAATGATTGTAATGACCTTCAACATCCCATCCGGCGGTTAGTGGTTTGGAACCATTACTAATGTCATCTTATCATATTCTACAGTGAGAAAGATTTAATTCAGGAGAGAATGGGAATTATGTTTGAGGATGTAGCTAGACAAATGGTCCATCCTTTCAATTTCCAAGTTTCGATTTTCAATTAAATTTATTTAAAAACTTTATGCATTACATAGTGTGTAAAAACATAGTGTAGATTGTAACATTAATATGCAAAAAAGTGAATAGTAAATGAATAACTCCATGCTTGGACGACAAGTCCGTGTGCATGGAGGAGTCTTCTGACAATCGATAAGAAAAATAATAACTATACTTTATTGTCACTAGATACAATATAAAATCTAGTTACTAAAAAAATTACTAATAAAATAAAAAATTGAAAATTATAAGCAAAAATAATAGTTTAACTACTGTAAGTGACTTGAACTAAAAAAATAAATTAATTTGCGGCATTTGAGGTATCATACAATCTAATATAAATGAAAAAGTACGGTATCTGTGGTTAAATGGGAATAAAAAACCTATTCTTTACCTATTCTACGAGGTGTTACCTATTCTTATGAGGTGTGGTTTTTGTAGACTAGAATAGGAGAATATTATGCATAAGGATAAAATATGTAGTTAGACAAATGATCCATTCTTTCACTCTCCAAGTTCCGATTATACCGATTCTTATGAGGTGCCCATAAGACCATCATTCTAATGAGGTGAATTATTGCGATGGCCAGCTTCAAGATTTAAAGTAGGTCTGTTACTATAACTTTGAACTATAAAATGTAGATTATAGAATGAGATTGTAGAAATTCTACGATGGAAATTCTTCCAGGTCTTTGACTTCAAACAAGTAAAAAACAACTCGAAGATACTTGTTGCTTACTAAGACGTTACAACCCACCCGATGTGAGTAATATGCCCATTTCACCGGAACTGATCTTCAATATTAATTTATTTTTAACAAAATATTTCTCAGTCACTTTCATCCCTCCATCTCCTGCTCGGCTGCTCCAAGTTCCCGAAGTCAACCTCTTGTTAAAACATAAACTGTTCATTTGTTTAAGTTTTTTGGTTCCCGAAGTGACTACAACACATGGAATCCAGGAATGACTATATAGACTAGAAGAGGGAATCTTCGTCATTTACATTCCTCACAAGTGACCAAATACAGGTATTATGGTATAAACAGGTATACATGAGGCTGTTACAACTGGTTAGCGTCCTTCCTGCCGAATGACGTCCGATTTTTCGTTTTCAGTGCGCACACACCTAAAATTTCCAAGTTCACTGACCTCGACGCAGTGACGACGCTACCAGCATAATCTTCATTAGATTGTTCAAATTCGCGTGAAAACAAAATGGTGACCCGATTACGATTGACAGCTCCAGATTCGGTAATAGAGCGGTGGAGGCGGCTTTCTCCTTCATTAATCATAGAACTATACCTATATAGAGTTCTACAGTATTCATTCGCAAGGGGTCGAAGGTGAGTTATTTTGAAACGGTTGCCGTGTATGAGAGCATTTTTTGTTGCTGATTATGGCAGCATGGGCTGCACGCCTCTTTTTGAATGGCAATAAATCAGATAAGGGATGATAAGATAAACACCAGGCGGGTGGGAATCGAACACTTGACTTGACTGTTCTTTTGACATCCCACATCACTACAATGTTAGTGCTATGCCAATATTTGAACAAACAATTAAGCAATTCTATTCGATCACTAGACAAATTATCAATACTTTTCAAAACCTATATTGAAAAGAATTTGAACGTCAATGTTTGTTTTAGAATTCATACAATTATACATTCAAGAATCACAATTCCAAACAATAGAACTAATATGTTCAACCTATCCAACTCAAAAGGCAAGCAACAATAACAGTAATTAACATTTGGAAATGACAAAAAAGTGAGGGGCACTTAGAAGGATACGGTAGTAATTTGGAAGAGTAGGATAGGAATAGGGAGGATATTATGTATGTTATTGGAAGAACAGACTATATAAAAGTGGACGATATAAATAAAATATTGCAGATATTATTGAATGATAATGCAATATAGTAGTGAATCACAATCGTCAAACTTCTATGTTTAGAAGTTTCTTCGACTCGATGTCTTTGCCTCTATGACTTTATTCTTTGCCTCTATGTCTTTATTCTTTGACTCTATGTTTCTTCGACTCTTTCTTTCTATGTTCATGTTTCTTCGACTCTTATCAATGACTCTTAAAATGTTGCAAGTCATCAATGATGATTCGATGACCACTACTTGTAATATATATTATTTTTGGTTGATTTACATTTCAGGTATACCCCTGACAATAGACTATTGATAATAACATATTATTTGCTGCAACATTTTACACTACACGAGAAAAAATTATATAATTATAATGAAATATGCACGATAGAATAGTTATAATGTGAAAGTTGGTTGAATTTTATATATCAATATTTTTTCAGTCAATAAAGGCTCTTTATAATACCACTTTTATGTAAATTCAAGATAATATTCTATATTGTAGAATTGGCATTCACTTACTTGTTAAGGGTTACTTGGATTTTCATAAAATTTGTATTATATAGAGCCTTTATTGACTGAAAAAATATATTGATATATGGAATTCAAACAACTTCCACATTATAACTATTCTATCATACATATTTTGAGCCTCAGCTCAAAAAAAACCGTAAATTGATTGTAAACTCACCGAACTCATCCCCCAAACAGTAAGATAAATCCAAAATCACATTATCCAAACAGTTGCCAGTCTTATATTGATGCTCCATCATTATTAAGTTCTCAATCACAATATACTAATCCCAGTGGCAAATTCACAAATTTCAGATAATCTATTACCTAATAAACTGGCTTAATTTTAGTTCGCAGATCATATTTTGTTAGTACACATTATTTGGAGTAAATTTGGTAACGTTGGAGAGTTGATATACATATTCACAAAGCTGACACAGGTAAGCAAAAACACTCTTTCAGTTTCACAATTTTTTAACATAAAGTATAGTACATAGTACCTGAAGATTGTGACTAGAAATTGAGTTACAGTTTTTTTAGAATCACCACTAATGTATTTCAATAATGAAAAAAAACTTTCAGGAATATTGATTAGCCTATCTTTCTGGGGAAAAAGAGACTTTTCTTGACACTAGATAACATCCTCAACACTGTACATACATTATCCCCAGAATTGACATTAATTATGATAATTCAGAATATATCTTGAAATAATTAAAACATTTTTATAGATTGTGGCAATCCCCAACAAACAAATTACAAAATTAGATTAGAAAAAATATGAATCGTCACATTATATACAGACAGACACGTAGCTCGTCAGTTCAAGGATTAATTTCAAATTTAGTGAATGAGAAACTTTACATTTTGATAAAACAAAAAACTGGATTAAAAATCAACATCATGTTATCGTTTAGTTGTAGAATGTAAATGTCACACAAAACCAACATCACTATCAAATAATTACATATTTAGTATCAGCACACGTTGAAACAAATCGCGTGGACCGTTTAGGGGTTCACCGGCCGGCTTCTAAACAAGTGTTTACTACGTATGCGCTTACCGCGGCCGCCTGCCTACCTGAGAGTGGAGAATCAGGTATTGATAGAAAGGAATGCTCATGATACGCCGCCACATGCAATGTTGCTCACTGCTCACATCAATGAATCTAAGTTGCTATACTGAAGTTCATGTCAATCAGTCAGCATGGTTCTATTGGAAGCGTTGTTGTTAATGAAAGTTTGAAGTCATTCTCATTACAGTAGGTACAAGAGTTTTTCGTTTCATTTAATTTTTACATTTTATTTTAATGCGCTAGTAGCTATGTAGCTACAAGTTTTTCACTGAATTTGATTTTTTAAAATAATTTGAGCTACTATATTTATTTATTAATCTATTAGAATTTTATTATGATTATTTTCGCATCCATTGGGCCAGAAAGTTCAATATTTTTACCCAAAAATGTAATGTTTTGATTATGAATTAATTAATCATGGACCGTCACTTGTACGTACAGTCATAAGTAGTAAATAATTGTTGAAATTATGTTTAATATGTTTATCCAAATATGATACCTATAGTACTGTGATTATTTATTATTAATATTGTGATTATTACGATGAAATAAATGGAATTCTAAAAGGTGAGGGTGTGGTACGATTCATCAAATCGCAAAGATTGCGCTGGGCTGGTCATGTAGAGAGAATGGCGGACCATCGAATGCCAAAAGCAGTTTATAAGGCCCAGAATGAGGGTAGAAGACGACAAGAGAGGCCAAGCAAACGATGGAGTAATGAAGTGGAGGATGATTTCCGGAGGATGGGAATTGTGGCATGGAGACGAAAGGCATGTGTGACCGTGATGTGTGGAGGGCTCTTGTGCGAGAGGCTAAAGCTCACATCGAGCTGTAATGCCAGAAGAAGAAGATTGTGATTATTACTGGATTTTTCATCATATAAACTCAGCTGGATGATAGCCTACGTCTACGAGTGGTGGAAGGGTAGATAAATTTAATCCGTGAGTTCCTTTGATCGCAGTATTGTTTCAAAATCACAAAATATACAGCATTATTGAAATGTAAAAATTGTTTAATTTATCAATCTATAACTAAACTGGCACTAAACATTCAACAATAAAATGCTGTAGCAAAAAAAATACTGTTTACATGACAAGGACAATTTCAACAAAATCTCTGTCAAGTGTTGAATCTAACATTTCTTATCTGTTACCCACAAATGTCTAACGTAAGCTGTAGAAACACACTGTTAACACTTTCCAAATAGTTTCAGTAATCATGGATAATAATAATTGACACTAAATACAATATGATTGTTGCCTGAAACACCGTTAGTTTAGCTAATTTAATTTCATACACGGAAGTGTCAGTGCCACTAGCTTTCAAACGTGTTAGCACATCAAATTTACTGTCACCTACACAGTCAAATTTCCTCCTAATATGTTTCTTATTATTAGATTTGTTTTCACATTCATAACTAGGCTATAGTAGTAAATTTTATGTTTACATTTCGAATGCATTAATGACAGTAAAAGATCCTACGTTATATAATTTTATTTACTGAGACTAATTTATGTTTGCCACCACTAAGTTGAATATAAGTATTGGTCTTCATGTGTGACTAACTTTGAAAATTGGACTTTTATTTCAAGTACAAGTGGATTATAAATCCAACAACAACAATATTATTCAACATCATATTTAAATAATAGTATTTCATTAAAATTAATTATGCTCCGTAATTTTCAATCCTATTGTAGTTAATTAATATATTTAAATATGATGTTGAATAATATTGTTGTTGTTGGATGTATACGGTCATCCACTTGGACTTGAAGTAAAAGTCCAATTTTCAAAGTTAGTCACTCATGAAGACCAATACTTATATCCTACTTAGTGGTGGCAAACATAAATTAGTCTCAGTAAATAAAATTAATTAACTACAATAGGATTGAAAATTACGGAGCAAAATTAATTTTAATGAAATACTATTATTTATTGATAACATAATTTAACATGCCCTCTATGTAGATTTTTTTTAGATTGTAAGTATGCGCTACAAAATTGTATATAGATCCAAGATATGTTTTAGCATTTAATAGCAATAATGTAATAATATACTGATACAAATAATTAGAATTTAAATACTGTATGGGAAAGAAATCACAGATTTTATGAATATTGAATCTAAATAAAAAAGTCTCTGTGTCCGTTGCACAAGTCTGTTAAATTTTACCGTGATTAATTCCAAGAGAACCAATCAGAGAAGCCTTCTTTCCAAAATTGCCTTCTGTGATTGGTTTCTTGGATTTAATCATGATTAAAATTTAACAGGCTTTTGTGCAACCGGGATTAGTTGTTATTCAGTTCTGTTAGTATTCAGTATTATTTATTACCTGTATTATAATTATCTATTATTTTATTAGTATTATTATTTATTTTATATTCATTGCACATGCAATGTGCCCAGTTCTAGAAGTTATTCAGTATGGATAACTACCTCAATATCACCTTTATAACTACCGTACTCAGAAAAATCTTAGATTGTAGAGATTCTAAAACCAGAACAATGGTGCTTTTCTTTCTAAATTTCATTTGCAAGAACTCATAAATCAATTAGAGATACGAAAGCACCTCTATATCCATGATTCAAAAGTTCAGTACGTAAGTGACATGTAGTACTTGGATAAATAGATTAGAAATGATAACAAGCATGTAAATTACTAGCAATCAACAGACGAGTGATAACCAATAATTAAATTTAATAGCCTTTACATGTTCTACTGTGTTATCTTCGCATCGATGCTTTACAATCTCTCAGTTCTGAAGGTTGAATCCCACTTTTTAAAAGGTATTTACTCCTACTGAGAAGAGATAGTTCATTAACTAGAACAGTGTTTCACAGCTTATCAATAGGATAGCATACACTATGTTTTCAAGAAGTTACATGATACAGAAACGAACAACGAGGGTTTACTAGTGTATCAAAGACTGTCACACAAATTTGATACACTTGTCATTCTGTACCAAGTCGAAGAGTTATTAACCAGTGCATTTTGAACAACTAACAGGCAGGCTCGCTTCGCTCGCCTCATAGCGTCTCGTTTAGTTCTTCATAAAACACTACAAAATCAAGCAAATCTTGATGATATAATATAACATGTCAGGGATTTGAATAGATAAAAATTTAGTATAATACCCAAAAGGTGGAAGAAATCAAAACATACAAAGGAGTTTTCTCGAAGTCTTCAAAAGCCGATCACAACAATAACCACTTTCGATCAAAGACCAGGCCATTCCTGAATAGATCGCGTCAGTATATTTCAACATGAAGAAAAAAACACTGGTCAAACACATCACACTTATAATACAGATTCTTTTCAGTCAGCCACTTGGACAAGGAGGACCTGAAGATGTTCACCGGACGCATCCTCACCGGCTCTGGCAAGTGGTTAAACATCTTCAGTGCCAGCACAGGGAAATAGACCTTGCACATTCAAATCTGTCCTTCTCCGAGTGTTGTAGGAGTGCACTTGCTCTCTCCGATGAAGCGTTGTGATGTTACTCCGATGTAACACAATAATTAAAAGAGTTCGTTCACTCTAACAGCCTGAACTTTCCTGTATGTTACATGGTGATGCATCTATTATTTTTTACATTATTCTACTCTTGAAGAGTTCAATGTGCGTAATGAACTGTTTCCAAACAGAAAAGTTTAAAACTTTTATAAAACCCATTGTAAAGGGATCCCTTGACTAATTTGGCTTTTCTATGTTGCGGGCACAGCAGATGAACTCCTTGGTTTCTGGTATTGTACAGATTATAAATACGATTTCCTCTCAACATTTATCAAGTTAATTCAGTATTCTCCATCCAGTACTTGATCGACAGATTGCGTAAAAATGAAAAACTTTATAACAAAAACAAAATATTAAGATGGGAGGACAGTTATAAATCTCAGAAATATTGTATTGCCTCTTCATCCAGGGAGTAGAGTGCCAGTCTCACAAGATTCTCACGAAGTGCCCTCTAAGAGATCTTTTCCTTCTGCAAATATCAATGTGGCATCCATAATAAATCCAAGCAGCCTCACACTGCATTCCCCGAAAATTGTTGGATTCTGCCATAGAGTTCGACTAGATTTTGTGTCTTGCCATAACAACATCCCTATCTCTGGCAACTAGGGTTGTGTCATCTGTGAATAGGAGGGCACTTCCATCCAGCCTGAGGTCGATGAGGAAGAGGAGATGTCCCAGATGGAATCCTGAGGATTAATTAAGGGGATTCAGCATGAATCACGAGCATCCGACTCGGCACCAACAATTGACACCACCTGTCTACGATGAGCCAGATAATCCTTCAACAACTTAAGGGCCACACCTTGTATTCCATATCTCTCAAGTTTTAATATACAGTGAGAAACACAGTCGAAGTTCTTGGTCAGCCGCTAAGCATGGACTTTACCAAGTTATGAACAGCACCTGTGGTAGAACGCCCCCTTCGTAATCTGTTTATAATTCTGACTCCCAGAAAGCATGCTTCATCTAAACAATCTTTTCAAACCTTTGTCTGGTATTGCCAAAAGATCCACCAACCTCAGTCAACTTAAAATCCTGTAGTTTTTCTGTTTATATTCAAACATAAAACGTTAGCCTCAAATCAGTGGTTCAATTGACCAATAGTCTCTTCAGCCAATAATGAGACCAGCAGATCTGCTTCGTAACAAATCCTTCAACCTGCCAATAATAATTATTAGGCCTATAAAAATATTAGTAGAAAAGCGAGACATATCTCTAGCAACCAAATTGTACTTGTTTAGAGTGATGCCCACATGAGCTCTAGGCTTGAGCGACGATGAGTGGACTACAGCTTTAGGTGGGTTTTAAATAATCGGAACGGGTAAAATATGAGAGATGACCGCGGAAAACAAAGGAGTATCAAGGGCACTAGTAAAAGGTTGTTTTTATGTTAGAGGTTTTTTAAGAGAAGCATGATTTTAGAGATTATTTTCGAGAGAGTAGACTATACTAAGGAAAGAAGAGAATGCTTAAGCTTGAATTCAAGTGGTTATGCACTTTATCATCAATCTTATGTAAATAAAAAGTACCTAGACCCTTGGAACCTGGTAGTGGCAAATGCTAATAAGAATTACGGTTATGAATTGCAGAAAAAAAGGCTACAGTTTGCCATTACTTTCACTTCGTTCACCCGTATAGGTGACACACAATTATAATCAGGGTACTAACTTACTTGTTTTGTTTGCTTGATTCCTCTTCCTGGTCTTGATAAATTATAAAATCAAACATTAAAACAATATACAAGACAAAATGATCGGGTCAAACATTATTTCTTTTGGTTTGCTGAAAATTATTCTTTCAGAACGTAAAATGTCTGATGAATAGATCTATAATTTATATGCAGGAATAATTATCGATTTAACCCAGATTAAGCTTGAGAGCTCTTTTTAAAACATTATATCTTAAAGCTTCATAACCTAAAAATTCTCGCGATGATCTGATTATAGTCTTCTACTACGTATCATACATTTATAATAATATATCATGTCGTTTGGCTAATTTGTAGTCATTAGGCAATTGAATACTTTTAAATTAAAACAAATTTTATCCTTACTAAAAATTCAGATAGCATTTCAATCTTTAATTTAGATAGCTTACCGGAATATGACAGAGAAGATAAAACTTAGTAAAAGATGGAGAAAGGAAATTGAGAGGTTAGTCATACTGTAATCTATCTCATGTGCTTTCTTAAAAGTAAATAATAATTTTCAAGTGTTTACAACTTACCAACACTGAATTGATTCAAAGAACCATTTGATCCATTTCCAAAATTGTAATGTCCATTGCTTTCTAATCCAGATGATTGAAAACTTACTAAACTGGAAAAGAGTTCATCGCCCTTTTCAGTAACCAACATTTTTAATAATCAAAGCTAAGTTGGATAAAATTACTACGAATAAATGTCACACTAGCATAAACTGCATCCAGGAAAATAGACACACAACATGTTAATTTGAAAAAGTATACGCTTAATTGAGAAAAACAAACAAAGTTTACGTTTACGCCTACAACAAACAAGAATTGCTGCCGCTACTTCACTTCACCATCAAGTCGCAAGTTTGCTCTCTCTCACTCTGCCCTACTCAAGATTACAATGCCAGCATAATAGCATCAACATTTTTATCATAACTATTTACTTTCCAATAAATTGTATAAGAAAACGAAAAAACTCAAGATGAGTTGACTATTAATGAAATTTTGATATTGATTGACGGAATTCTATATATCTCAACATTTAACAATGCAATCAACGTCAACAACAGCATTGTGAATGTGAAATAACAATCAGCTGTTATGAAGAATAAATTAATTTTTATGCTATCTAGCGGATAATTTTAGAAATAGAATGTTGGGAAAGAGCACATGTATGCGACCTAGCGGATTATTTTCTAACTATAGCGAAGTCCACGATATAATGACAGTGAATAAAGATAGAAAAATAGTGATGCCGATTCTCTGCATAATTTAATTTTATTTCTACACCATCAAAAACATACTTGGCATCCTTGTAGACCTAGAAAAGGATAGTACCACCGGCTTTGTCGAATGATAGACAAGGATAGCAAAACCAAAGTTGATCAAATACTGTCATTATAACCTGGACCTCACTATAGCGTACCGGTACATGATGTTTGCACACGAACTATATAGAGGCACACGAACTATAGTGAGGTCCACGTTAAAATGGCAGGGGATAAAGATAGAAGAAAAGCGATGCCGATTCTCTGCATTAATTAATTATATTTCTACACTGTCAAAAACATAATTGGCATCGTTGTGGACCTGGAAAAGGATAGTACTACCGAGTTTGTCAAATGATAGACAAGGATAGCAAAACCAAAGTTGAACAAATACTGTCATTATAACGTGGACCTCACTATAGAGTGACACAGAGGTGACAGGAGAGTACCGACAGACACGCCCCTCAAATGGTATTGAGTAGTCTACGGCACAAACAAGGAATTCCGTAGGCTTAAATCAGGTCCTACTCCTACGGTAATAGGCTGTTGAGAAGCCCACCAAAATGTTAAGTAGCCTACGGTACCTCAACTTGAACCTCGAGGATAGTTCTGCCCCCCTCTCACAAAAAAACGCATTTATTATCATTGAAAGGTAAGCTATATTGGCTAATCAGCTGTTTGGGAGGGTCTCAGGTCACAGTTCGTCTATAGTGAGGTCCATGTTATAATGGCAGTGTGTGATTTGCAATGGTGTTGCTATCCTTGTCTATCATTCAACAAAGCAGATGGCATTATCTCTTTCACGCTTTGCGATGTTGCCACACCGTTTATCAACAATGTAGAAATTCAATTAATAAACAAAATATTTAATCTCAATCATGAAAATTTATTATTACATCGTTGAAAATATATTTTCTTGACAAATAAAATATGGTCAACTATTTTCAACAATAATGAACAGTTAAACTCATCAGATATACCAGTATCAGCTGTTTGGGCGGCAAGACTGAGATCTGGCAACCCTTTTCACCTATCTTCCTACACTGCCATTATAACGTGGACCTCACTATAGTTCCCGTTCAAGATAATATTAATGCCGGCCATCAGCTGCACGGCGGCCACGTTTTTGTAGGCGCAGGTCCGGTACTGGTATGTAGGAGCATAGAATAAAACAATGAAAACTCTGGGAAGTTGTCAGAAATATCACTATAATTTCTTGTAAAATTACATACCGTACATGTTTCAACACCAATGTTGTCATCTTCAGTGTTGAAATTATTTTACAATAAATTAGTAATATTTCTGACAAAATCCCAGTGTTTTCATTATGGATAGATATCACAACATCTCACCAACAAAATTATCTGAATAAAACAATATTAATGTAAAAAGCAGGCTATTCACTATCCGATATATTTTCCAACTTGAGGTTCGACGTCGAAACGTGAATGGGGTTGTTGTGGGCGGGGCGAATGCTGTCGGAACGGAAGTCTGAACGTCTAAACCAAAGACCTTAAGATGCATAGACTCACATACAGCGCTAGTGTCGTACTTGGAATTGAAATCCGCCTTTGAGGGGGCAACCCAAAGATTATTACATACCAATGCCTTTGTGATCTATTGTATTACAAATATATATAGATATAATACTCGTGCTAAAATACCCCAATGGCGGCCTTCAATTTCAAGTAAGAGCTATCATTGGGAAGGCATAGGCATTGTGGGTCTATATCTCTTTAAGGTCTTTGGTCTAAACTGTTCAACTGACTTGTTCGCCACGCAAGTTCAGCCGCCTAGTTACGTTCTATTTGAAACGTGAGTGGGGATGTTTGACGAACCAGCCGGAGCATGAGTGCTGAAAGATCCTACATAGTGGCTCAAGGAAGTCGGACCAAATTGTCGGATAGTGAATGGTCCGGTCCGTTCAAGTTTTCTCTGGTAGGAGGTTCTGGCACAGAAAAGGTACAGAATGGAAACTTGTAATCAAACGCCTATCTAGCCAATGCTTTTTACATGACGCAAATACTAGACACGTCACGTGACCTTGGAAAGTTTCAATCCTGGTCTTTTGATTGGCTCGTGGCAGTGAACGAGATCAATTGATCCGGATCATTAAAGTGATCTGAACCCACCATCAATACTATTACAATGCGGCGCTTCCTAACAAGATGGCGGATTTTTACGTCAGGGTACTAGCCAAGTTTCCATACTGTAAGTTTACTGTGGTTCTGATATATCAAACAGGATAATATTATTTTCCATTAAATTAAAACAACATTCACAGATTATAACAAAAAACACTCACCACACCTCTTTTGTTCGGCTAGCCGAGGTACCTCTCTTTCAGAAATCAGGGTGGAAAATACATAACTTGTAGTGAACAATTCGAATTTATTTCATTGTTACAAAATATATATACCCTAGAAGAATAAAGGCCTATTGTATTCCATTTATTTTTCCATAAAAAAATCTAATATGGAAATACAATAATGCTATTATATGAACTTGTCTGAATGTTGTTAAAATGCTTCCCAGTTTTGATACGAGTCTATCGATAAATTTTGAAGAACAAAATAAAAATGAAATAATTTTTTTTTTATTTTGATATGAACAGGAAACTTCCAAAATGCATCAATAATACATTTTCCGTGACAGAATAATTGTAGATACGGCTTAGACTATTCTACTTCTTTAACTTAGTTTCTATTTTATTTCTCTAACGTGAAAAGATTGATGATTTACCGTACTGGATATATCTTAGGCTACATTACACACATTCGTTTCACATTATTTCTTAAATTTTTACTAACAATAAATAACACGTAAAAACTATGTAATCATGAATATATTTTCAACTATTTTATCAACAAACAAGATCAATATAGCCTATAATAGAAGGGATTTTTATAAATATAAAATACTTTTCAACCTATCAACAATACTGATGCTATTTACTGATCTATAAATATTTTTTCTGTAATTTTCAATATATCAACATAATATATGCACCTATGGACGAAATATGTACCGTAAATAGATTAAAATTATTTATTCAAGTCGTTGAAGGGGTCAATGTGAGCAATAATTTCAAATATAATACCATAAAACAGAGATCAAACGTACCTGTAAATTTAAAGGTAGACACAAAACAATTCAGAGTCATTAATATTAATTATCAAAGTAGTAAGGCAAACTACGATTAGAGAACAATAATTAAACACCATGAACTATTTATTTTGTACTGTACCTAAAATGGAATGTCCATTGGCAGTTTATACTTCAAAAGGATAAAAGATTTGATACATAAGGATTTTTATTCATGTTGTGAAACTAAAAATGTTTAAAAATATGGCATTATTTTATTACTGTAAGTGATACCATATTACAAATAATGTCTACAATAAAACTGTTTCTAGCTGCTCAGGTCTCAAGTCTAAATAATATTTGAGAAAATCAAAATTTCATACATGAAATCGTATATATCTACAATTTATATACCTTATTAAAAGTAACTAACAATAAACATTTTATTATGAATATGTGAAATGATATGGATGTAACAAAAGCTATTTTCACGATTAGTTACAGAACCGAAGTTTTAAGGTGTAGCATAATCCGTGTAATCTGTCCTATCCTATTCCATTAACAATAATAATTTCTTAGCAGAGAAAATATCTACAACGAAAAGTATAACTTTACAACTATTTCAATGTTTCCAATCCTTATAAAGAGATCACACATCTTTCAACGCAGCAAAACTCATCATTTTACACTTCACATTAACAACATATATATATATATATATATATATATATTATATATATATATATATATATATATATATAATATATATATATATATTATATATATATATATATATATATATTATATATATATATATTATATATATATATATATAATATATATATATATATATATATATATATATATATATATATATCATATTAATTATAAAATAAATAATTTTTTTATTGTCATGGTAGCCCCAACAAGAATTGGAAAAATGGGTTTTGACAAAACACAAATTGTGTTTTTGTGTTATGAGGAAGTATTTTAAAATATTGATCAATACAAAAATATTTTGATTCATGGTGATCATGGATGACACTAATCTAGAAAGGCACGTGTTACAAAATAATAAATGGATGACAATGGAAGAAGTATTTTCAAAAGGTGAAAAATACAAGTGTCATAGTGATAAACAGAACTAACAAGATGATGGTTACAATAACATGATGTTACTTATAAAATAAAATTAAAAAATCTCAAAGAGGTAGGATACTCATTGTGATAAATATAAAGCACTGTACATTACAATGATGGATGTTTATATTTTTGACAATGAAAACGTAATTTGAAAAACCTACAATAATAATATTATAAAATTTAATAATTAAAATTTTGATTTTGTTGTGACTTTTAAAACCGCTATGCTAATGAAGGACGCTATGCTATGATATGTGGAAGGATATCGATAAATAATTTTTTTATTCAAAACCATTGTGAAATCCTGGTTTTTCATGTAAAATTGCCATTGATTCATTGAAGCTCAAGCATTTCAAGAACTCATATCCCATTAAACAATCATAAATCTCATTTGGATTGAGACAGCTATATCTAGATATTGTTGCAAGGAAATAAATACCATAGAATATTCAGTTTCTCACGAAAGCAAACATTTTCCAACAAAACTTTGAAATTAGACAGAATTGAAGTTGGATTACTTCAAGTGATTTGGTTTTCCGTATTGGCCAAAATACTACTTTTTCCACTTATTTCAATTCCAATGATAATCTGTGATCTTGAATGGGGTAATGGTTCATTCAATGAATTGAGGTGCGCTAAACAAATATTTAAAAATAAACAGATAAATTTTGTCCATAACACATCCAACAAATTAATATCTTATTATTTTAAATACTTTTTTATTCTACAGATTTTTCATCAGGTAAACTTGAGGAAATTTTGATTTCTATTATTCTCACCAGTAAATACTATTCTCAATTGTAAACTATATTTAATTGAGAATAATTAATAAAATATGCTAATGTAAACTCGAGGATGAATACTGCATTCTCTCGCATTAGTACCTAATATATTTGATTGACTCCTCAATAACAAAGTAGAATAATAATAAAAACTAGAACTACCGTTTCACTAGAGTTGAAAAATATCAATAATTAGCACATTCGGTTCAGGGAAAAATATCAATTTTTAGGAAAATTCGTTGTTTTTGTGGAACTACATTTCGCAATAGTTTAAAATACCTATTTCAATTTTTGAGACCTTACCTGCTACATTCTGCCATATCTAAAACTATAATGATGTTTTCAATTTTATAACTTGTATGAACTTTTATAACTTGTGCAACGCGAATCGATGAACAAAAGAATGCTATATTAAAATTTTCTGTCTAGAAACTTATCTATCTAGTCCAAATAGTTCTGTCAAGAAGCCAAAAGGAGCTTTTTCACCATTTGTTACAATTATTCAAAAATTTTCTACCAGATTAACGGTTGTTTTTATCAATCGAGCACAATAACCCAAGTAGTTCTGTCAGGGAACCAAGTGGAGGTACAACACCATTAGTTTCAATTATTCAATATTTATCACCCGATTGACGGGTTTCTCAAAATATTGAGGAAATCTGCACATTCTACATTCTAACATTGTCTTCATGGCGACTAGCCTTTGCTTTTACACAAAACACATTTTAATTGTCCCAATAATACGGGCACAGTCATTGTCATTAGTTTCGGAAGAACTTTTTCTATATATGAAGTAGCATTAAAGCAGCAAACCTAAAACTTCCAGACTCTATTCCTATAATCATAAAAATTAATGAACAAAAATTGTAAAATTGTAGAGCAATGTGCTTCAATAGGTAGCAGTTTAACTGTATTGTGGCACTGGACAGAAAACTCATTTGAAATTTTGCCATCTTATTTTTATGGTCACTAGCAGTCTGATACTTTAATGAGATCCACGTTATAATGGCAGTGGAGAAAGATAGGAGAACAACGTTGCCGATCCTCACTGTCCTGTCAATGCCTTCTTGACGGTAGCTGATACAGGTTTATTAATGTAATATTAATTGTTCATTCTTGTTTAAAATAATAAATTATTTTATTAAGCGATGAATTAATATTTTTTAATTATTTCATAATGAATTTTCATAATTGAGATGAAATATTTTGTTAATTAATTATCAATTCTACATTGTTGAAAGCCGATCTGGCAACAGAGCAAAGCGAGAAAGAGATACACTATCCTCTTTGTTGAATGATAAACAAGGATAGCAATACCATTGCTAATCAAACACTGTCAATATAACGTGGACCTCACTATAGCTTCATTACATCTATAACCTTCATATTGAAAGCAGACATTAATAAGAATTGAAAATTTGGAAATTCACGATCATGGTGCGGTTCAAACTGTAGCAGGTAAGACTACAAAAACATTGACCACACCTCAAATTGGAAAAGTCAAAATCGTTAACTCCTCAACTATGTTCTCAATATTTAAAAATAAATTAAAACATAAAACACTCATTTTCACATATTACACAACTTAAGCTAGTAATAGGAAGTTCTTAAAATAGGAAGAATAACTATAAATGGGCTCATCTTTCTGTCTCTGAGGATGCGATGACTGGCTGGCGTGTATGACCTGCAATAGACCAAATTCAATCATATCATAATTAAGAACTTCTCCAATTATTGAAGAGTGAAGATGATGAAATCACTTGAAAATAGAGTTTTAAAAGAGCTCAACTATTGCGACTGTATTGTGTTAATTAAAAGAATCAACGTTTATTTTTTGGTTGCACCAGAGATTCATAAAAACGGATTATAACGAATAATTTTTCAATTTTTTATATTTTCAAACAATACTCCATTTTGTAAATAAATGTACAAACTAAACCACCTAATTTTCAACAGATGAGTTTAATTAGTAGCATCAAATTTGTTTAATGGAATGAATGAAATAATGTTGATTTTTTACTTGGAAAAACAATGGATGAAGATAGACAGGCAGAAGAAGAAGGAGAAGCAAAAATAATTTTCAACATTTTATTAGAAAAATAGTTTAGTATCTAGTTTACATTTCAAAAGCCAATCAATACTAAGCAAGCAAAAACCAAACCAAACACGTCATGCAAAGTAAATCACAATGTACAAAATAAAGAATTTCAGCAAATATTACAGCAAAAATTACAGAGATCAAAAAATTATTGCATCTACAAGAATACGAGCTATAATATAAACAAAAACACATTATACTTAGTTGAATATTGAAGAGTATAAAGGGATTCAATAAACTATATAAAAGTCAATCAATTAGGCAACCAAAACCAGAAACCATCTACTGAAAAAAGCAAAAATCATAGAAAAGCGTGAATTGAACACTCTAAAAATCTAAATAAAGTTAATACAGAAAAGTATTTACAGAATACACAACTTTACAACTATTAAATAAATAAATGGGCACATTTGTGAAACTTTTAGTTCTAGCTTCTTAGAAGCATCATTTACAAGTTATATGCCATTTATTGAAACATACGAAAAGCATCCAGAACCAGAATCTATAGTTTTTCCCTTAGAAAGCATTTTTTTGGTAAAATTAAGCAAGTTATTGTAAATAAGGAAAGCATTGAATTGGAATAATGTAAAAGAAATAAAAAATATTAGTATTTAGAATCATGGCATGTATTAGTCGAAAGAAGAAGAAGTCATTGGTAGAATATGATAGGTGTCATCTGCGCATTCTTTAAGGCACTATAGAAACGTTTCAGATGTTTATAAAAAATCTATCCATTAAGATGTATAACGTCATCTACGAGATACAATATAGTCATGATGTAATTCAAAATCGACAAAGCCTTCAGTTTATGTATTGTTTGTTTTGAAATCTTTAATGAATTGAACTTAATAACGATTAATTATTGCTCATAATTACAATTTTTGAATTTGTCTCTTCTTATTAAACATATATTTTTTATACAGTGATTAAATAATACAAAATGACGTCAAAACTAATTGAAAATCAATGCTAAAATATACGTAACTCATATAGTCCTCTGCTACACAATATACCATGGAATGTTTAATAGAATTTAGAAGGAAGAAAGGAAGAGAAAGTTCTCTCAACTACAAATCGAATCATATATAATCCCAAATAGAATGATATTTGATTAGTCCTAAATTAAAAAAAAAATTATTAGATTCAACTAATCCCTCAACTACGGATTGAATAATTTGATTTGATTCAAGGAATTCCTCAACTGAAACTCGAATCTAATAAATTCATCATCCCAAATAAAATAATTTGATTTGACTTGAGTAATTCATCCACTACACATCGAATTGAATCATTCATCATCAAAATTAAAATAATCTGATTTGATTCAAGTAATTTCTCCAGTACAAATAAAATAGTTTGATTTCATTCCATAATTCCTCAGTTTAACTTCATTCATGTGATTCCTCAACTACAAATTAAACCATAAGATTTTACTCCATTGATAGAAGAGTTATTGGAAATTGCAGTTAACCAATTGGATAATTAGAATTTGAAAATAATTATTATACAGTGATTATTTTATTCCATTAATTCCCAAAACACAAATCAAATTCAATAATTATTTTTTTAAGGAGATTTCGCAACTGAACAGAC
Source organism: Nilaparvata lugens (assembly GCF_014356525.2). Lineage (NCBI taxonomy): Eukaryota > Metazoa > Arthropoda > Insecta > Hemiptera > Delphacidae > Nilaparvata > Nilaparvata lugens. Next base: position 14,331,067 of record NC_052510.1, read on the forward strand.
CTCCTCTACTACAAAACTAGCCGCAACCTCAATTCCATTGATATTCGAAATTGCAGTTAACCAATTGGATAATTCAAATTCAATTCGATATTGGAAATAATTATTATACAGTAATAATTTTATTTCTTCAATTCCCAAGCCACAAATCCAATTCGATGATTTGTTTCAGGAGTATTTCGCAACTAAACAGTACATCAGTACATAATTTTCAATCAGTATACCTAGCAGCCATTCTCTCATCACATAGCAGTTGGCACTCGCTGTTGACACTATACGCGGCGCGATTGAACACCTGGAAGTGTTTGGGTAGGGAGTTGTGACAGACATTGTAAGAAGCAGAAAGCGGAATACTGTAGGCGGGAACAAACAGAGGCAGGGATGCGGTCGACGACGTCTTCTTACCGTTGGTGAGGCCGCCATTTTGCTGGTGGATGAGTTGCGAGGTGGCTGTGTCGTCGTCGTGCCGTGCAGATGTCGTCGCTGTGTCGTTGCCGTTGCGTGACGTCGAACAGCTGACCATGAAGAGTAGCGCCGCGCCCAGGATTGGCGGAATGCCCGCCAGGAAGAACGGAATGCTGTACGACTTGGTGTGGTCGTAGATCAGGCCTGCAACCATCAGTTACAATGAATAAGAATTTATTCATTTTCATTTATTCACATTAAGTTTAATTTTTATTTATATAAAAACTCTATACTTCTCTTGGCTCCGCCAAGTGATCTCTTACATGTGGACCAAACGTTTGACGTATCTAGTATTCTTTTCCATGGAGTAAAGTAAGTTGCCGGCCAGCATAGCTGAGACGACTAGGGCGTTGCACCTTTCAGTCTGCTGGGGCTACCAACTGAGAGTCTTCTGTCATTCATTGATAATACTTGGGTTATAAGGGTCTCTTCACACTTAAATACGCTGAAAAACGTCCTATCTCCTAATGTTAAATCCTGTGTTTCGTTCTGTCTCGTTCATATTCGTAGCTTGGATTTAACATTGGGAGCCCCCTGTGGGTTGGGGGAGCTTTAAGTCGAACATCGTACTCAAGAAATTGTTGATAACCAGAATATACCAACAGTATCCCTGCTTGTCGTAAGAGGCGACTAAAAGGGACCCCCTTTCCAAAAGCCCTTCTTCTCCTTATAATATGCTTTGGAACTTTTCATTTCTAGAATGACACTTTTTCCATTGACTTAGCTTTGTGCCATTCTTTATTTATTTTTCTATCTATCGGCATCATTGGCCGTATTCTTACTTCTTCTTAAGCCAACCCAAGGTGTTATGTGGACCGTGATGGGTGGTACTTTTATATGGTGTCTCTAACGGTGCCTGCAGGATACCATGCGCCCTCCTGTAGTATTTAGCCTTGCCTGGACATGCGGGGGTCTGTCTGGGTCGACTCTACTTCCCCATTTGTTCGTGGGAGCCACATGAACAAACCAAACCCCAAGGCAACTCCAGAAGTTGCCTAGCCTTCAAACCCACGGGATCCTTAATCTGAAATGGGTGCTTCAGGAGCACAGGGGGTTCCTTTGCACTCTTATGTAGAGGCTATCAACATTGAGAAGGCTTCTACTGATCACGACATGTATGATGTAAGCTCAATCACATCATCCGAACTGGAGAGGAAGGATGAGCTTCTCAGACCACTGCTCAAAGAAGGACGGCCATTCAGGCATAACTTCTAGGGAGAGGTGAGGCTTTTGACCCTGCAAAGTTTCGGAGGGGCAAAAAGGAAAAAATCAAGAGACCAGAGATGGGTGAAACTCCAGGCACAAATGTGGGTCAAGAGGCTGAGTCAAGGGTAGCCAGGCGCCCTAGAGGCAACTTGGTGACCCCTTCCTCAGGAGAAGGACCTTCAAAGAAGGCCAGGAGTGGAACTCACGTAGGTCACGAGGACCAATCAGTCTGAAGAGGGTGGGTACACTAAATTGAGACAAGCAACCAGGTGATGAATGGGATGTTAGTAAAGGGAAAAACTCCTGGTTCTTGTAAAGGACACAGGTATTGTCTTACCTAACTGACATACTACTTGGGAACACAATAATAACGTGTGGGGTTCTTTGAACCTTTGGATCCTTGAATCTGTCCATTCAAAATAATAACATTGGGGGATAGGACATATTTCAGCTAAGTGTGAAGAGACCTTAATTGTCTAGCAGCAACTGACCAGCAATGGGCGGGCCGATGGTGAGCGGAAACGAGCAGAAGCCGAGCAGGAAGCCGATGGCCTGGCCGGCGCCATCATGGCCGCACAAGTCGAAGGCAATCGGACCGAGCAGTGAGATGAAGCAGCCGTCGAACAGACCCATCGTCAGCACACACACCACCAGCAGCGAGAAGCTCGGGCACACCACCATCAGCATTGTCACCGACCCGATCAGGAAGAACGACAACTGCAACACAACAACACCATAAAATGTAACACATTATTATTTGATATAATATATTTATTGAGATATATGAATTCTATATAAAAAAAAAACTGAAAACTTATATATTCAGGGCTACTTAATTTCTTAAAAGTAAAATAACACAATAGTACCCTTTTTGAGAAATTTTTAAAATAAATTAAATTAGAAACAAATAGTTTCGATGCTTAAATCATTTTTCATTTCATCAATAAAATCAATTCAGATGAGAAAATTGATGAATTTTCAATCACCAAATGAAAAGTATATATATTCAGACATATACAATTGAAATGTTAGTAATCATACCTTACTAACTGGTAAAACTAGTTAGTTGTTTACCAACTCGAAACTAGTTGTTTTTAATTTGTTATTTTATATTAAAAAGTTATCAATAAAGGTGATACTTTACAGATAAAAAAAAACTTAATTCAATCAAATAAATACTCTCACCAAAATATTTTCTTTTTGCTGGTGAATCCTAGATTTTATATTTTATTCAAGTACAGTATATGTATGAGTGATTATGTTTATTTAATTATCTTTTCAATGATATGTCATATTATAAAGAGTTTGGAATATGTCTTGAATATTCTAATTGGCAATAAATGAAATTGAAAAAAAAAATGCTTTATAAATGGTGTCATATTATAAAGAGTTTGGAATATGTCTTGAATATTCTAATTGGCAATAAATGAAATTGAAAAAAAAATACTTTTAACCTTACACATATAGTCCAGTCAATGTAGACATGAAAAAGGGTGTATGCTTGCAATATACATTGTAGTTCTAATTTTTTAATATATTTTTTGGATACATAAGAGTAGCCCAGAACCAATTTTTTGGTGGCTCGTTGGAGTAAGTGATAATGCGCCGGTTTAATAATCAAGAGAACGCGAGTTCGAATCTCGACCGGGGCAAAAAGTTTTTGACCTCAGCACAATCCCAATGTAATTGTGCTGTGGTAAAAAACATCACATAGATACGGCCAACCCCGTCTTTCAGAGGAGACAGACGATAAGCCGTCGGTCCTAAAAAGTAATCTACCTAAAAAGTAGTCGCCATCTCTCATCATCATCATCATCATCCTTCTCACTCATTACCCACGCACAAGCCTAAGAGCTTATGTGGGCATCACCCTCAGTATTATTATTATAGTTTTAATTCTTCAAAAATGAGTACAATTTTGATGAATTTTAGTTTTTAATCAACAATATCTTTCAATTTTCACCTTTCAAAAGTATAATTCAAAATCCCCTGGGCGTAATTCTGTGCTTCACTACCTGAGACCAGGTAGAGCGCTCTATCGCATATAGATCTCTAGGTACACTTGATAAAAATGCTCCTTGTATTTCGAAAAACACATAATTGTTAGCTTCAATCATCATTACTACCTTCATTGTCAGCACATTGAGAGCTTGCACAATGCTATAAGTTAATAATAAGATCATGTTATATCAGAATCATCCGTTAGATGCACTCAATTTTAGTATTTACTGGTGGAGAGGCGTGCATAAGGACACCTCAACATTTCAAACACCCTTAACTTTTGACAAAATGATCGAATCTCCTCGTACTACATCTCATTCTTTTCAGCTCGTCAAGGCGGCTCAAATTCATGTATCATAAGTTAGATTCGGTGGAGAAATGATAAATTTATTGTAGAGTGTACTATAATTCTAGTATTGGAATTTGAATAATAAAATCAATATAATATTTGTAATCTGTTGCATAACCACAAACAGTTAAGGGCACCCCAACTTCGACACCTACTAAACTTTCAACCCCATTACATTGTTATCAAGAGAGAATTTTGATTTCAACAATGAAATTTACTTGTAGAATGCACTGATTAGAAAGGAAAGAGGCTGTGAGGCAATCCCACCGGAAGATCCCACACAAAGATTATAAAGCAAATTTCCCAAACTTTCATCCTTTCACATTCACAGTCTTCAACAAAAAAACGTCACTTATATGATTGAACCGATAAGACGCTTAACACTAGACTAACCACTTCCTCCTCAAGATAAAATCATCAAGTCATTCACATAAATCAACCTGAAGCAATGGCATATTATATTGTTACCTGTTGTAGATATACCCTGTTAATCCTGGGATAATCAGCTATCTTTCCAAATATTAACCGCCCCAGACCGGATGTGACGCCAATACAGAAGACTAGATTTTTACCATCGTGGCCAGGGAAGTAATCTTCAACAAACTTTACCTGCAAAACAAAGATAAAAAATGATTTATTTACAATACCTATAATTAAGGATTTATATTGGAGACATCATTAATACGTGTTCTCCTGAATGTAGCTACAAGTTAAAGTCTGAATGCAAGTAATAGAATGCACATTTCATTTAGAGAGCATCAATGATTTAACATAATTTTGAAAAACAGTGAAAGAGAAAAGTGATTTCGTTCCAAAAAACGAATGTCTCAAATCTCATGAATACAATAGTATGAAAGATAAGAGAAGTGGAAAATCATCAATTATTTTGTTTATACTTGTCAAGTGTAATACAAGAGAATAAGTCTGATTATTGTGGATAATTGATTAAATCAGTTCTATATTTTCGAGAAATAGAAATCTATTGGTAACAAGTGAAATCAGAGACGGGAATAGGAATATCAATAAAAATTTAATGAAAGAGATAAAAACTGAATATTTGAAAACTAAATGCTATTATTATCAGTCACCACTAATGAGATTTTATAACAGTGTCGCCGAACGTTTTATCTAAAGCCGTGTCCACAATGAACAAATGTTCGACATACATGTTTGTTGAGCAGCTCAGGGACAAACATTTTAAATAGTTTGGACAATCATTGTTTGTCAAACAAAAAATTACTATTTTTCCAAACATTTTCAGTGTTGACAGCTGTAAAACATAAAACCTATTCTTCTCACTTACAAATATTTTGTTTGGTGACGCGTCCACACTGGCCACGGGCAAACATTGTTTGTCAAACATAATAAAATTGGCCGAAACTGTTTCAACAAACATGTTCGTCGAACATTTGTTCATGTTGGGCAAGGCTTTAGAGAAAAGATAGTTAATATGGTAGGCTATATTTTCTCTATTCAACATTAATTATTCAAGTGACATTATTCTATAGTTCACAATTTACATGATAATGGAATCAAAAATAATTCTTCATAATACAAGACTGCTGATTATATAAAAATAAGACGTACATTATCTTGGCATCAGACAGGCTAATCAACTTTACTGGTGACTTGTAAAAATATCAAGGGTCTTAATTTATAAAAAAATATCAAGAACGAATTTGACCAGAGTGGTATGGTTTCTTAATAACCTATAACAGGAGTTGATGAGAGTCTCTAGCATTTGGTTGCTAGGCAACCAGAGTACTTGGCTATGCTTGTTCTCAATAAACATTTAAAACAATATACCAAACTTTTATTAGGCTGATACTTGTAATAATGGACTCACCATATGTACATAAGGAACAAAATAACCGAAAAGAGCCATAGGAATGATAACCGCCCAATAAACATATCTCCGATTCATCCAGATGCTCTTGTTTATCAACGACTTGAACTCCTTCTTCTTCAGCTGCGTATCATCAGCCGTAATTGGTTTGAATAACAACGAGCTCAACATAATGAAGCACATAAACAACGATAAACACCTGGAAAAGCACAAAATTACTATTCAAAAAGGAATAAATAAAAGCTTAAACAAACAGAAGATTCCATAAACTGTCTCAATGTTGTAATTACTTCTGGAAACTAGTTAAGTACTGTTTAGACTGTAGTAGAAAAATTTAACTGTGGATGGAAATTTGACACAGTTATTGGGAAAAATTAAGCTGAATAAACAATGTCTCACTTATTTGAACAATACTGCTTCGTAAGAGAGAGTTCCTAATTCACTGTTCCTAATTCACTCACAAATTTAGTAAACAAATTCGTGCTTGGGGTCGATCAACCAAATACCATATTCTTAAACAAACATAATTGAATAGTATCTGAGTTCTTGTCTCGAAAATTAATTTAAGCAACATGTTGATTATTTATATTTGGAAAACAAATTTATTTTTGTTAAAGCAATGAATTCAAGTGCAAACATTAGTGTCCCACATGATTTTAATCGAATATTTAATATACAAGAAAATAATTTTTGGTTGTTGTGGAACATACATCTAATCTAAAATAAGGTTTTATTTTAATAATGTAAATATATTTTTTGAACAATATGAAAGAGGTTGTTAGTTCTCAAGAAGAATCAAGAATTTTATTTGCCGTAAAAGTTTACAAGAAAGCAACAAGCATCGTTAAAGCACAGTTATCTCCTTGAGAGAGTTAATGCCTTTGATATTCTCCTGTAAATTATCATTAATATAGGTTTGACAAACTGGTTCAGAATTCAAATTGATAGAAACAAGTCGCGATGTAATTGAATTATTTCAACCATATTATAATTCATGCCACTTCATGGTAAATAAAGTAAATCTGTATAGCCAAGTCAATTATTAAATTGAACAAAACGGTAAACAATGTTTTAATTCAACTTACTTTTTACATTTATTTGAAATGCATTAATGAATTGTTTCTGATATCTAACTTGTAGAAAAAGGGTGGATCTTCGACTGGATATTATTCAGCCTGCGCTGCAGGCAGTATTGATGTTATATACGGACTAGACACAAACTATTTTGTGTTTATTTAAATTAAAATAGCTCAATTACACACTGGCCACGCTTACTTGATGTAGTAGTCAGTTAATTTCCAGAAAGTTTTCATAAAATTTCTTTGTTTTTATGGAGGAAATAAAATTAAGTATTCATTATTCATATTAGATCAACATACCTTAAACAAACTCCTAGTCCAAAATTAGTTAAAAGCGCATCAATTAGATAAGGCATGAGCATAGTGAAGGTTGAGCTGCCTGCAGTGACGAATCCATTCACAACACCCATATATCTTTGGAAATAGTGACCCAAAATGACTAGAGATGGCGTGTAGGCCAGGGAAGAGCCTACGCCAAACAGAACACCATAGGTTAGGTACAGAGAGGTAACCTGCAAAATTAGACAACGAAAAATAATTAAATCAAAGTGTAACAAATAAATCTGTAATAAAATTGTTGCATCAAATCAAGTCATAATTCACAAGTGATCTTGTGTTGTCGATATACTTTTCGAATTTATAAAGTGGAAAATCTTTTTTGGTAACCCATTGTCAACTGTAAACGTTGAGTTCTGGTTCTTGAGATAGAAAAAATAAGGTGAAATTGGTGAGCTTTTGAATTGAACAACGGCTAAATTCAATCAATCAATAATTTGATTCAATTCAACACAAAATACGCAAAACAAATCTAAATACAATCAAAATACAAATGTCTAATAAAAATACAAAAAAATCTGGTGTGGCGCACTCACACAACTTTCCTTGCCGTTATGAAAATTTCAATTATACTCATGGGCACAGTATACATATAGAAGATGTGTACAAAGAAGCATATATATTTAATCTAAATACCGTGCTCGTAGCTACATTATTGTAATAATTTGAAATTGATTAGCTGATGAGATCAATTATTCTGCTATCTCTTCCAGTGGATGATTAAATAGGATCAACAGTTGCCTCTCTCATTAAGTTTGTATTTGAATAATCACATTTTTTCGAATTTCTAACTTTTTCAATTTTTGGTGCAAATGTTACTGGATATTAATCGTAGAGATTTCCATTGCTCAATCTTTTCCACTTGAAATTTTACGTTTAAATTGTATCTGAAGGCTGATAATTGGGAATCTAAAATCAAACTTTCTATAGATGGGACGAAGCTCCAGAATTTTTTTACAGATATAGGACTTGTGACAGTTGATAGAGCTTATCAATGACTATTCTAGGTATAAATTAATTTGATCAAAATGGTTGGAGCTGTTTTTGAGAAAATCGCGTAAACCCTGTTTATGACATCATTTCGCAATTTTAGCCGCCACATTGAATTACATTTGATCGAAATTGTTCGTTTAGGATCCTTATAGTGTAAGGACCTGAAGTTCCAAATTTCAAGTCGTTCCTTCAATTGGGAGATGAGATATCGGCTACGCAGACATTCACACGCTCATAAAATCACTTTATTCAACTTAATAAAAACAATATACTCTTGTAGTACCCTTTTATTAAAACATTTTAAAAACTTTAAAAATTTAACGACTATTTTCGACCTACTTTGGCCATTTTCAAGTTCAAAACTACCAGTTTCATATTGTTTTTATTAATACATACACTCATACACACATACAGACCAATACCCAAAAACGACTTTTTTAGACTCAGGGGACCTTGAAACGTATAGAAATTTAGAAATTGAGGTACCTTTGTTTTTTTTTTGGAAAGCAATACTTTCCTTACCTATGGTAATAGGACAAGGAAAGTGAAAAAGGCTTAATGATGGGATGTGATGAAAAGAAAGAAAGGAGGAAATTTGTTCAGGAACATTCAAAACACAATCAAATTGAAGCTTCCTTCATAAAGGATGAATCACCTTTTCGTAGGAGAAAGACGCAGCAAATAGTCCAAGTGCGGCCATCAATCCTCCAATAAACGTAGTAACTCTTATTCCTATCTTGTCAGTCAATATGCCAGCCACAGGAGACAGGAAGAACGTCGTCCCTATCGTCAGTGATCCAACAAGGGCTGCAAAAGAACAAAATGTATTTATTTGAACAAAAAACAAATGATAAATTATTTCAACACCCTAATGTGAACATGTGAACACCCTAAACTAGTCGTGTCTCAGAGCAAATAATAAAGGGTAGACTACAATAGTGAGGTCCTTGTTATAATGGCGGTGGAGAAAGATAGGAGAACAACATTGCCGAACCTTTGTCTTGTCAATACCTTCTATAGACGGTAGCTGATACAGCTTTATTGATGTAATATTAACTGTTCATTCTCGTTTAAAATAATCAATTATATTTTATTAGGCAGAAAGTTATATTTTTCAATAATTTAATAATGAATTTTCATAATTAAGATGGAATATTTTGTTAAGTATTAATTCTACATTGCTAAAAGACGATCTGGCAAAAGAGCAAAGCGAGAAAGAGATATCACTATCCGCTTTGTTGAATGATAGACAAGGATAGCAATACCATTGCTAATCAAGCACTGCCATTATAACGTGGACCTCACTATAGTGAATTGAAACTTTCAAGATGACCTATTGAAATGTATAAAAATTGTATTTGTAAATGTAAATTGTAAAATCGAAGAATTGTAAATTTAAGCAACTGAAATAATTGATAGAGCTGAAAATGCAATACTTAGAAAAGAGTTTGAAATGGAATTGAACAAAAAGCTAAAGATGACGTTTGATTTAACTATCTGTGAATAATGTAATAATAAATCGACATGAGCAGATATTAAAGTGGCATAAATTATATTGATCGAACTATGTCACAGTTGAATGAGATCAAGGCTATCAAATAGAAATGCATACAGTTGATTTGATAGAATTGGCTGGCCAAAACATAACTAACATTCCTCTCCTAATTTCCTTATTTTTCCGAATCTAGTTTTCCACATATTTTTCTACGCCTTGAGCTGCGTTTACACCAAAGTTATTAACAAAATGTTAATAACTGAATCCTTATAGATTCTACCTATATTAGATTGAACATAGCTTAGCATACACATGATGAACATATGTGTTGGTCAAGTTCTGTTCAATCTAATAGAATCTATAAGGACGGAAAATGAACATTTTGTTAATACCTTTGGTGTAAACGCAGCTTAAGACTATGTTCAAGCAATAAATTTGAATGTTGACTATTTAGACGTTTCAAGTAGGCATAACTCTTGAGAATCACTTACAATAGTTATACTTTTTCACCATAATTAAACAATTTTGAGCTTCTTAATAACATTTGAATTTTCTAGAAGAGACATTTGTAGAAGCATTGAAAATGAACGGTTTTGGGCTGCGCCTGTCTTTTTTTATCATTTCTAGGATTTTTATTTAAATAAATGAATGCATGCATAAAATCATATATAATACGGATGAAGGGTTCATTTATAAAAACAATAATTTATTTATAAACAAATGAAATGCAAACAGTTGATTTGATAGAATTGGCTGACCAAAACATAACTAACATTCATCTCCTAATTTCCTTATTTTTCCGAATCTAAACATTTTATTGTTTATAAATAAATTAACGCATGCATTAAATCATATATAATACGGATGAAGGGTTCATTTAATTTCAATGCAAGTGCTGACAAGCAATAGCATTACTTTATAACATGGTGACACGTGACAATATGCAAAACTTAATGTTTTTTTTCATTGTGACTTACGCAAATTGGGCTTTATCTACCGCCGTTGATTAGAACTAATTGTACAACCGTCACTTAATAATAACATTATACAAGTCAATTGGTCAGTACGGTAGCTAATAAATAGGAGTTCAACAACATTGCTTAATTTATTTTATTCATCAATAATTATCTTCAAAAATTTTAATGTTGGTCAAGAATATGTTCGTTCATTCATTGATTTTACCATTGACAAAGGGAAAGTAATAGTTTAGTGTTGTCCTATTTTTGCCACCGAATCATTTTCATGATAAGTACAAAAATAATATTGTTATAAGTGTATAATATAAACACGTAGAGTGGAATACAAACATTTCTAACAAACATCGAAGATAAATTTTTCAATTATGTATTTTTCATTCATTTGTTCCCATCAACATTTGTACCTATCAATAAAATGATTCGGTGGGAAAAATAGAACAACTCTAAACTATTACTTTCCCTTTGTCAATGATTTTCAGATGAATAAATACCCTTTGAATATTCAGTCTATTAGCCCCTTTGGACAATTTATTCCCCTTTGTCGATGGTTTTCAGATGAATAGCCACTTTGAATAGAATAACATAGGCCGGAATAATAATAATAATATCGAGTGACCTGGCTGGCTCAGGTCTGGTGTCAGAGTTTTCAGGTCGCAACTGATCAATTTCAGGGCCTCTGACATGAACTAACGACTGCTTTTTAGGCAGCCGGGACCGACGGCTTAACGTGTCCATCCGAAACACGGGAGTGGCCGGAATAAGAGCAGGTCTTCACTTTTACATAATTTCCAGTCAATTAATATTTTGGTACTGAAAATTTGAGATTTGAAGAGACTAGATATAAAAAATGAAATGAAAATGAGGTACAGTATAACTCTTGATACACTTTAAAACGTATCGATTTGAATAAAAAATGTTACATTGAAAAAAACTAAAAATGAGCAATAATTCTGAGATGATGAGTAATAATAATAATAATGAGAAATAGTTCAATAATTTTTCATTGCATCCAATCATTGAAAAGAATATGTCAAGTTTAGCATAAGAAGCATTGAATTATATAAATGAGAAAATTGGAATTCATTTACTATTTAATGGTTAAATAGAAGGCAAATCCATATATGAGAAAAGCAAATTGAAGTGACAAGTTCAACTGAACTATCAATGAAAAAAAGACATATAACTGAAAAAAATCTAGAAACACTCCATGATAGCAAGTAATTGAGATACAGTGGCAATTTATTATTAATGTTATTAAAGTAGCTGTGACGAAGGCTTCAAACTCCGAACTTTAATTGATAAGATGAATTCAATTTAAATGCATGAAGTATCTAAGTACTTCAAGTATTCATCGCAGTTCGATCGACAAGATGCTTAAAGCTGGATTCACACACATCAGTATCAGTGGAGGTGACCGGTACAGTGGAAATATAATTCCCATGAGTTGTGATTGAACTATTCCCACTCAGCACGGCCGAACGAGTGTGAATAGTCCCATTAGAACTAATGAGAATAATATTTTAGAATAGTATTGAGTTATGAGAATAGTATTTTATTCCGGACCACTTCCTCATAGACTCTAAGATTAGTAGAAAAACTAAACTAGTTATAAAAACCTGGACATACAGTAACGTTTTCTTCGATATCGACGTATGAATCTCGAGATTTCTGCTCAAACTACTGTTTGCAAAGCCAATTCTTCTAGATACATTTGTTGAAAGTGGACTCGCTTACAATTTTTTCTCTTTTTTCCTACTTTCTTCTCCAATACTTCCCTTTTCTCCTCTTCACCCCTGATATGTGGGAATCCAGCTTAATTCTTTCATTTATTTATTGATTGTTTTAACTTAGAACTTATGATGGATAAATACGGTTTCAATGAGGTTTTACGAATTCTCTAAATGAGTGAGACTTCAATCATGGAATAAGAATAGAGAAAGTACCAAAGTTAGGTACATTTTAGTAAAATAAAATCACTTTACTTGTATGGGCTACTTTTTAAAAATTATTAAAAGTAATCGCGAATATGTGATTTAGTTAAACAAACATACATGTATCTCAGATAGAAGATCTATAACTTAGATTTGTCGAGAGACAATCATAGAAAAACCATAGAGAAAACATACGGTAGTTACTAATATGATAAAAACAATATAAAAACATGAAGTACCCTTCTATTTAAAACATTTCAAACACCTAGTTTCGGCCATTTCAAAGTTGTTTCATTTTCAAGTTGTTTTAAATAGAAGAGTACTTCATGTCTTTATATTGTTTTCAACATATTAGTAACTATGTTTTCTCTATGGTTTCTCTATTATTTTCTCGACAAATTTATTTATTCATTTACAAATACAATCCAGGTAAAAACAACAGGCGTTCGCCCAAAACTAAATCTAAGTTATAGATCTTCTATCTGAGATACATGTCTGCTTAACTAAATCGCATATTCGCCCATGAAAGACAATTTGCTCCAGCATCAGTTATCAAGCTAGTTTTGAAAGTACAAGTTTCTGCATTAATTGAAATCTTGCTATCTAGTTTGCATTGTTCCAAACCACTGTTGCAGAAGCAGACGCTGTTCTTATCCGTCGCAGACTTTGGCCGAAACTGCAACGTCTCTATGAATGAATTCACTGAAAAGGAGGCCAACACTATGTGTGAGATTCACTTCAAACTGGCAGTTTCCCCATACAGCTATCATCAATGCTTCCCATTCAAACAATGCTGACAGTTCAAAGTGAATCTCCCACTATAGACAGTCTTATCGACAGCAATTATTTGCTCAACTATTTCTGTCCACGATCAACATTTTACTCGAGTATATCATAGTTGATAAGTGTTAAGTCAACTCTCTCGTGCCATTAATGTAGTAGGATCTGTTATTGGAAGAGGAAAAAAAAGACAAAATTGTACTTGTGAAGTTGCAAATTGAATAGACTTTTCAATGAATGTGAAAAATATGTAATTGGAAGAGGAAACACAGAAAAATAGGACTTTTGGAGTTGCAGGAGACTTTGCATCTTGATCGAAACCTATGTGTACCATAATTTTCCAAGAGAAAAGCGAAAAATATTAGACATTTAATTATTATTATTAAACGAAAATCGAAATAAAATGCTGTAATTCACCCCGAAGACTTCTGCTACTGAAAATATTGACAACAGGGTAAACAGCTAGATGGAAATTCGATGAGCGCTATTATTCAAAAATTATTTTTCAGCCCGGGAATGACAAATAATTTTTGAATAGTAGCGCTCATCGAATTTCCATCTAGCTGTTTACCCTGTTGTCAATATTTGCAGTAGCAGAAGTCTTCGGGGTGAATTACAGCATTTAATTTGGATTTTCATTTAATAATAATAATTAATTCATTAGCAATTGAACAATTGCAATATCTCAGTAATTTTCATCTGTGAATTAGACATTTACATAAATATTCAAAGTATTTCTTTATAAAAATTCAAATGAGGTTTAATAAACGTTTGAAAAAATCCTTTAACTCGAAATACCACAATTACCACATAAATGATCAATCAGTGCCTGAAGATTGATTCATGATGCCTTGTAGCAGATGTTATTCATTAATCACACAATAAAACTAATAACAGACTTAAAAATTTATGTGTTATCTAAATTTGGGAGAGGAATAACACAAGGTTACCTTATTTTTCCTCTTCCTATCATTTTGATAATGTACTTATTGTATAAATGAATAAATAAAATGAATAAAGAATAAAAATTGTTTTACTGCAGTAAGTTATTTTTTGTTGAAAACACGATGAACAATCATTTTCAATTTATTAGAGAATGACATTCTATTTCAAGGGTTTCAGATTAATTTGTTTTTTTAGTGGAGACATATTATTCTGATAATGGATGCATTTTATCGACTTTGTAGCAGTGAAGCTGATGAAATTTCAATGAAAATTTCAACGTTCCGAAGTTGAGAAACCAGAAAATAAAATTAACGTCTTTTGTTTCAAGTGGCTGAATTTGAAAGAAAACAAATCATTCATAAAAATGTACAGTTAATAATATTCAAGGCTCATTGGAATCTATAATTTATGAAATGACAAATAATCATGAAATGAACAATTAACTACCCAAGGCTCATTGGAGTTTAAATTTTATGATATGAAGAATATTCTCATTTCTTACATTAAAGCCTAATCTATATCAAACCTTTTCTTCATCATAATTTCTATGAAGTTATGTTGGAAAAAGAAAAGTTAGAGCATAATCTTAGAATTTTGGAAAAATAAAATGTAGAACATAATATTATTATAAAAAATCTTCACCTTATCAAGAATTCTCGAGAAGTAACTAAATTTTTGGAAAATTGAAAAAACCCAATTTTATTGATTTTTTGTTGAAAAGTTACAGTATTTTACACACTATGATTCCATGAAAACAGCATTAGATAATAGTAATTTCCCGAGGATGCTTCAAAATATTCCATTTTTATCAATAAAGATAAAAAATTGTTTTCAATTAAATAGAGTTATGAGAGTCAAATACACAAGATGAGTAATAACTGAAGGAGTAGAGAGCTGCGATCTCAACATATTGGACATTTTTACAAAATTATCATCAATCTACATTTTCCCTGAAACTTCCAGCGAAATTTTACTGGACTTCTTTGATCAATAATAATTAGCCCTTCCTGAATCCCACCCACAGATTCTGCAACATCGTCCTGAAACACTGGCCTCTTTCTTCGAAGACTTATGATGTCCAATAATTAAACATTAATTGGATATGGCTTCTTGAACTTTGCCCTAGACTAGACCAAAGTCAAGACATAAGACGAGACAGTAATGCACCAATTTTTTAATCAAACTGATTAATTTAATTGATTCCTAAACAGACAGCAAGGACGGCAATAAAATACATGACTTTCAATAATAATTCGTCATGATCATCATTATCCCTGCACAAATTTATGGATCATGTGAACGTCAACCACAGTATAAAAAACATGATCCTAGTATACGATCATGATAAATTAGGATGAATGCAATTAGGACCATGACCATGATGGATTAGAATGAACTTATAAGAATAGAATGATGATAAATTTTATGTTTTTTTTTTAATTGCCAGAGTATGTAAAACTTCAACATTGAACTCTGATTGAAGAATGTTATTGTAGTATGATAATGGTCAATGAATTTCTTAGATTCAGCAGACTGAATCCTGGTTGCTTATGTTTTAGTTCTTGTCCAAAAACTCATGATTACATAATTGTAGGGTTCTAGTTCGGCAACTATTAGATTTTATTGCTTTTCCGTTACGGACAAGCCCTTTTGAAAATCACGCAAATGTAATTTTCTATCCTTTTCCTCTTCTTTCTTCTTTTTCCATTCCTCTCCATTCGCCCATACTATTCACTTTAGTTCATTTACATAGAATGAATAATCATCTCACCTTTTCCACACCTTTTCTCACCTTTCTACTCCTTAAACTCTAAAAATAGTGAGGAAGATAACTATTTCCAAAATATTCTCCTCACTTAAGACAATGTTGTATTGGAAGTGTACTTTATCCCAAATTATTTTTTCTGGGAGTGATGCCAACATCAGCCGGGCTTATGCGTAATGAGACGGATAATGATGAGAGATTAATGGGTCTACAACTATAGGTGGGTTCCGAATTGGTTTGAATACTAACCATTGAATTCCTATCTAATTTTAAAAATCCATTAAATTCCTCCATAATATTTATTGAATATGAAAGCATCTTAATCATCACCTTTATTATAGTTATAAGTAAGAATCCCTACTTTTTATCGCAATAATAGTTTATTTTATTTTAGAATCAAATAGACTAAAACCCTTTCTTTTGTTTATTCAAAGAAAGTAGTAGTTTCAGTCAATCATACCATTTCCAAGTGACAATACTTATCTGAAGGAGGAGAATCCATTATTTCTACCTTTTCTTTTTTTGGTAAACATAAACTAATTCAGGCCATTCCATCCTAAAAAAATTGGGTAGAACTCCTTGTTTTCACCTTTTTAACAGTTGGGTGAAACTAATTTGTTTCTACCTCCAACGTTCCAACTTATTAAAACTATTATTACATCAGCATACTCGTCCACTAAATTTTACTCCTCCAAGAACTTAAACCAATTTTAATTTTACACAAATTAAAGTTCGTTCAAACTGATAAATTGTTCATTAAAAGCCCCTCTTAGAGCTGTAGCTTGGTCAGTGTCTATCAACACATTTAAACAAATGAGAGTAACCATGGAATTCCAATTTTGAAACCAACTCCGAATTAGATTATTCAATTGCATATTAATTTATATATCAATTGTATTCATGTATTCACATTCATATTGTATATCCTTATTGTATTCATTGTATAACATATTATATACTAATTTAAACAGGAAACACGATACAGATAGGTGAAAAACACTTAAAAACTTACATTATTTTTGAGTTTCTAAGTGTTTTTAAAAAACTGTAAAGTGTTTTCTGATATGTGCTACATATTATATACTAATGTACTCCTTCAGAGTAGTACTCTGTAATACTTTCAAAAAATACTTGAAACCCAACTCACAAGCTTTAGACGAAGCATCCTCCACCCCGGCTTCGGTGAGTCTCCGCTGCAACTCCACATATACCACACTGTAGCTGTTGATCAGGCCGAAGATCACTCCATTGCAGAGGAAACTGGCCACCATCACCGACCATGCGCGGACTCCACCGTCCGGCGGGGGCACTTTTTCGGTTTCCGACATTTTCACTACAAAATCCTCCTCAGAAAACCAAATCTACGTTGAGGTTATGTTAAGTTCGTCGGTGGGCGCAGAGCACATCCGAAAACACGTCCGCACTGCTCGACGTTCGAACGGCAACTGACTGACGGCGGTAGCCGCTGACCACAATCAGCTGGCATTAGTTCGGCGGTTGTCCGCTGGAGCGCTGCTCCCCTAGGGTGGCGGTCATGAGGAGCGGAGACGTCTGGCTACATTGCAAACAGTGGACTCCTGAAAATAAGAAAGCGTTATTGAAAGAAGGCTTCATTCAAATAAATCTTCATTTTATAGTGGTAGAAGAGAATAAGATACTCAGGCTTTACTATACTTAATTTCTATAAAGTAGTAATTTCTTTATACCATAGAGAAAAGATAGCTCTTGTGCATGATTTACTATACTACTCATGATTCACTATATTGTATAGACTAGTTTCAAGCAGGGAGCCTAGAGCAAACAAGTATAATAGCCCGTGATTAAACCATTCTATGAAAGAATGTGCTTTATTCCTTCAAGTCATAACAATGCTATCGGTAATGTCAAGATAAAAGAATAAAGTAAACAATACATGAATGATATATATAACGAATGAACACAATGCACATAACGAACAGGTCTATGAAAATATTGCCTGAAAATACAATAAATGTAGAAAAAGGTTTGCTTGGTTAGTCAGTTCAATTGAGTTTGTTTATTTTAGAAAAATTCTCAATTCCTAATTATTGGAAGATCCATCAATGTGAAAATACAGTACCGTATATTTTAAAGAATGAGCACCCTAAATAATTATGTAATTGGGTATTCTGTCTTTTCCATAGTAAATTCAATAAGTTCAAGGAATAAATTGAATTCAGATGGAAAAAATCTGGAAGGAAAGATGAAAATACAAGAAGAAAAACTATGAGGTGAATGCAATTCTGAATTAAAGTATAGCAACTGAGAAACACAGGAAATATCAAATACTTCAGCTATGGAAAATATGATTTCATTCACAGTCTAGACTCAAGCACATTATTCAATCATAATTATTTAGCATGTAGTAAAAAGCATGTTACATATTAACGTATAATAATTGAATAAATGAATAACAGTATTATAGGGTCAGGAGAGTATATTTTTGTTTCTATAATTAGTAATTAATGAATTAATTAATGTTCACCAATAGAAAAATATGAAATATTTTGAATGTATTACACATGCATCAAGTTTTTATCAATGATTCAATTAATGGACCAAATTTTACTCTAAATAAACTCAACCAGATTGTAATCATAGTATCGACCTACTATCCCATTATATAATAATAAATGGTCAATTGCAATATTAAGGATGCAATTCATACATTCACTTACAGTATCAAAAGGTTATCTAGCGTCAGTAACTACACTAGCAGTACTCCATGAAATTTTTAAATTGAACTGCTCTACTTCCAAACTTTTTTCCAATTACTTCCCAAATTTTAGGTCAATGCGAACGAATTCACAGCCAATTATCTGATTGAATCAATCAAAAGAAGTCATAGACAGTAATGAGACGACAAAACTTGATAAGAAATAAATTATTAATATTAAATTTAGACTGGCGTGTGAATGATTCACATTGCAAATAAATAGTTGATTAATAGATTATAACAAATTAATAGTATCTTGCATTTTTAAAGTTTCGTTGTAGATTTAGATTATTTTAAATAGTTGATAACACCTTCAATGAATCTCTTGCAACTTCTCGAAACTTGAATGTTGTTTTTTAAGGAGTTTAGATTTTAGAATTCTTGTCATTCACAGTTCAACTAGCGAACCCCTTTTTATTATTCTCTGAATACTTCAAAACAGGTCGACTATTTACTGAGAGAATTGCGTGGTAGTTTTATACGCCGAGGAATGCTGGAGAAATGAACACTGTAAATCGATCCGACATGTTCCCAGAGGATGCAAGTGAAACTTGAAACAAAAAATCTTATAAAGTTCTATGGTTTCACTGGACGCGATCAATACAAGGTTAACAGCTCATTACAATCTTTTTTCATTATTTCAAGGGATATCTACGCTATTTTAAAGTATGTGATATGGACTACTTTAAAAACAAAAACTTTTTAAAGATTATTGGAAATACTACAGGATAAGCAGTTTAGTTTTATAAAATATGAAACATTATATTATATATATATATTTAATTATAGTTATATCATAGTTTAGTTTATATAATATTTTATTATAGTTAAAATCCTCTAATATTTTTGTGATTAACAATTGAAAATTCATGTATATTAAATACATTATTACTATTATTATTATTATATTATTATTATTATATTATTATTATTATAATTCCCAATAGGGAACTTTGGACTACATATGGCGAGGTGGAAATACCCTTGGGTCTCCCCACCATTGAAAGCCATACGCAAATAATAATATACATGAATCATTAAATTATATTTTTTATTACACTAAATTATTTGTATAGAAGATGTGAGTTAACTGAAATGAAATATTGATCTTTGGAAGCTTTTGGCATTAAATTATTCATCATGTAAGGCTGGGATTACCAACAAACGAAAATAGAGCTAGAGCACTAATTCTGGAGCATTAAATATTTAGAAAAGCCCGACATATGAGAAGCATGATAAATTATGTATCCATAGTGTATGAATCCAATGCTTGTTAGTTCTCATGGCTTTAGAGCTTTTAAATTGGATTTATCAACATTTCTATTAATATTTGTTCAGAACAAGCATTGTTCCATATTCTATGTTCTATGTATCCATAGTGTATGAATCCAATGCTTGTTAGTTCTCATGGCTTTAGAGCTTTTAAACTGGATTTATCAACATTTCTATTAATATTTGTTCAGAACAAGCATTCGCGCGTTTGGTCAAATCCCAGCCTTAGAAACATAGTAGAAAAATAAATTATCTATTATATTTGTAAAAAACATTTATATAAACATGTCATCAAATAATCATGAAATAATAATAAAATAATAATTAAATAAATTAATTTTTGAATTGAATTGAAATTGAATAATCATGAACTCTACAACAATGTTCGTAAAAATTTCCAAAACTCTACTTCAATGAGTGTGAAGATGTGCATGGCAACTCATTGAAAATGAAACACTATGAAGGAACGTGAGCTCAACCGCAAAACCACATTTATTTTTTAGCGTGCAGAGATATTCCAAAAATGGATATGAAGTGAACGAGACATCAACAGTCTACTGATGCGAAGTTCAGTAAACTGATACGTTTGTTTAAAACATGGTCCGACAAAAAAAATCTGAAAGAAATTAAGCATATACCTACTGTAAATCAGAGAAGCAGAAATAAGATTACTTGACAATCGACATGCTGCAGCTGTACATTCGCAGACTATGAGAAACCACTTTCGACTTTCAGATCGGTTTGCATTTTGGAAATGGAAAGAAAGAAAGGACAGAACATTAAAAATGCAAAGATGGGAATTGGAGACGGCTTTAGTGATTTTAATCGACTGACTTATACTCTTTGAACTGACTGGAACAACAACGTTTTCTTTCCAACTTTTACAACTGAACCTTACAGGGTACAATTTAAGAACAATATTTGTTGGTACAGTAAACAAAACTATGTACCCAAAACTAGATTATCTACAAACATCAATCATCATCATAAAGGCAAACGCACACAGCAACAGACAGACGGAGGTAAAATCAAACGTCTGCGAGCAGACATAAGTAGACATTGCAGACAGACGGATGTTTATGTGAGATGCAGCATTAAAACAACTGAGGAGGGATTTTCCACCGTCTGTCTGAATACGTCCATCTGTTGCTGTGTATTTTTGCTTTTAATATAATATAAATGTAGTTATTATTAAATCGAACATGAAAAATTGACTTCAATTTTGAGAGTTTCCTACTCTTAAAACTGTGTACAATTAATTGAAAGAAAAATTTATTAAAACCCGATGAAATATGTTTTTTTTAATATTATGGCAATATTTGTTAGATATTGAAGGACATAATTTTTACATCTTCCGGACAAAAAAGCTATTAGTATTTGAATTGAACTCATAATATTAATATAAATGTGGTTTATTTGAATTTCATCTTTACATTTATTACTGCTCTAAACATAATATGTGACAGTCAGCTGTCTCGTGTAAGGACTATTTCTTCTTGTCTTCCATGGAAAGATACCGATTTTATAATGATAGGCTTCATTCCAGTATCAATAGAAAATCTATTTTAAAATTTAGCCTTTTCAAATTACTTTTTATACTCAATATCAAGTGGACCATATGAGATTTGAGAAGAAATTGTGATAATTACAAAAATCATATTTTTCCTCGAAGGAAGTTCCGTCCTACCGGAACTTATTCTGCGTGTTGAAAGGATACAAACCAGGATTATAAGCACGATTTGACCTTACGAACTCGGAGCAACAGAAGGAGTACCAAGGTAGTTGTCACCTGGGCATATAAATCTCTACCATGTGGGCTGATGGCACATTGTTACTATCTTACTTGCCATCTATACGAAGCCTACGCACTTTCTGATTCGAACTCTGCAATTAATTTCAGTTTACTAGATTTTCACCCAGGGATAAATGACCTCTGTATAATTTGTCAGCAACCATAGTGAGGTTTACTTCAAACTGTCAGCATTGCCCATTGCCAACATCAATGATTCCAATTCAACTAATGCTGACAGTTTAAAGTGAATCTCACTACACACACACACAGACATTACAACTTACAACTACTTTATTTCACCTTGAACTTGTAGCCTAACAAACATAATTCATTATGTGGAATTTGCAAAAACCATCCACGCTAATAGTTTAGAAGGAATATTTCAGAGTACTGTAGGACATTAGAAAATAGCTATTAACATAGCTTTCCCGCAAGGGACTCCTCACCAGCAAAAGCCATACGAATTTACTTTATTAACATAAATCGGAGATAAAATATTTTCGCCACACTGCAAACTGCCACTGATAGCTTGTAAGTGATACTTACACATTGGAAAATGTTGTTGTATCAAGTAACTTAAAGTGGAGATTAGAAAACAGGATAACAAAATGTCAGCAATCAGATACATGCATGTGTGTTCGTTCATTAATCGATTGCTACTGTATAAAATTAACAGATGTGAGATAACAAGAATGAATCTGGCAAAAATCTATAAGTAATGCGTCATGATTGTTACGATATGTTGAATTTTTTCTGTGAATGAGCCAGTTTTGCAGGATTCAAAGAAGTTTTGGAATTTGAATAATGAAATTACAAAATTAATAAAATATAATAGCCTATTTTCTTTTTAATTATTCCAATTAGAATTTCAGATATTTATTGATCTACAAACTATGAATAAACAAAAAATTAAACTAAATACATAAAAGAGGTGGCCCTGCCAGCTGCCATTGAATTTAGTGGGCAGGCTTACTACATTTTCAGATGAAAAGAACAACTTTTCGTACCATTTTTTTTTTCTTTTCCAATGCACATTTATTTTTATTTACTTAATATTCGTATATTGAGATAAATGCTTTGCAGTCCACAATCTCGATTCAAGCGGATTCTCGGACTAACAAGGCTGGGATGTGTCGATACTTGACACACTTTGTGCCCCCAAGAGTGTCGCATTTTGGAGTGAGCATTGAGAAATTTTTACTTAAAAAGGGACGAGTACCGTACTGAATCATTATCACGCTAACGTTTCAGTTAATAAATGCTTTATCACTGAAACCAGCTGAGCACCCTAAAGGTGCAATTCCTTAGCGACGATTCTTCGATTCTGGCTGTGTGGCTATAGCCGCTCAGTCGCGACTGTAACCGTGACAGTTATATTTTAATTATTATAATGAAAATTTTTACATGGAACCATAATTTTAAGCGGCTATAGCCGCTCAGTTGCTAGCTGCTGTAACCGTCACAGATATATGTTATTTATTTATGCGAAATTTCACATGAAATCACATGTTAAGAGCAAATCTCTGGTGATGTATGAAACGTCTCCTTAATTTCTATTAAATAATAAATTGAATGAATACCGTATTATATAGTGACTGAAAGCTATAGCCGCTAGCGACTGAGCGGCTGTAGCCACATAGCTAGAGTTGCAGAGTCGTCGCTAAGGAATTGTATCTTGAGCTAACACTGTACCCTAAATGCAGGAGTAAATAAATATATAGATGCCAGGGTGCTTAAGGCAACTGTCTAAGCAGCATGGTAATGAATTTTAGAGCCACAGTAGGAAAAAAGTCTCTTGTAATTTGTAATATTCAGTGAGCAATATGTTATGTCAATCATGCAACCACTTCTTGTACTATGACTGTGAAAGTCAATCTTCATGCTGAACTAGACAAAATTTGGCTAGACATGCAAAGCAATCAAATATATATTACAATATTCTCTTTTTTATCTTCATTTTCATGGGTCATAATAAGGTGTCATTGGCTTCTTTAGCAAAATGACGCCTTTTTTATAACTTATTGGCGTATTGAGGAAACTTCTTACCAGCGATGTTGTGCAAAGTATTACTGTTTTCTGCATCAAATTTTGCTCTCATACAGGCAGTCTCAAACTGTGCAACCTTTCTGGCAGTTCCTTTGGTACAATACTTATAGCTGACATTATCAAAGGCACTATCGACACTCTCTCTTGCTTCCAAATATCTTTTATCTCCTCTGCCAAAGGCAAATATTTAAGCAGTTTTATTTTTAATATTATTATGGTAAGTCAATAACGGGGGTATTAGAACCCCAGGGACACGTCAAGATAAACACATAATAAGAAAGCCTGCTGATAAAACAAAACAGCAGACTTAGGCTAGGCGCACACCAGTTAGTCAAGACAAGACATGATCAGACACAAGTTTGGTCACAATACTTCACATTGTTGCTTATGACGTAACTCACACTGATAAGTCATTGCAATTAGACATGTCTTCATAAGCAACTATAAGTATTGTGACTAAACGTGACTAGTCTTGTCTTGACTAGCCTAAAAGAGTGGTTTACAGTAATTAAGGTAGACACTGGAGGTAATGCGGACTGCTTTCATATTAATACTGCAAAGCCCGAAAATATGCAGTTCATACTACAGGAATCTGTGGACATAGAGTTTCTTGAGATATTTTGTGCTGTGGATGTGGTACGCACCACAATCAAGCACAAAAATATCTGCTCATCAAAAACTGTAGTCAGTGCTTTAAACCATTAAACAAAGTAACCCAGAGACATCTTAGAATCTCATTGTCAGGACAGTTACTAACACACTATGCAAACTCAACAAATCTTGGGTGTGAAATTGGATAGAAGCCTCACATTTAAAAACCATTGTCACTGTGAGAGCTCAAACAAAATGTCAAAACCAGAAATGCACTCCTGAACAAACTGGTAGACTCTGCCTGCGGTGCTGGTGCGAGCACTTTCAGATCTACAGCTCTCAGATCGATAGCTCTGTGCTTCACAGGCGCGGAATATGCCTGTCCTGTTTGGAGTATCTCAGTCCACGCAAAGAAAGTAGAAGGCACTTCGTGAGAAGCTTGTGAGTCTGGCTCACTACTCCCTGGATGAAGAGTCAATGCAATGTTTTCTGAGATCTATTACTGGCCTCCCATCTTGATCTCAGTCTAGTTATCAAGTTTAGAGCTTTATTTTTTATGACGCAATCCATCCAGCAAGTGCTGGTCATGGATGGAGACTACTGAATAGGTGTAAGCTGTATGCAGTCAATGAAAGCTGCGAGATTGTGACAGGGTGTCTGAAGCCAACTAAGATCTACTAGGCTACCTATATCAACCCAGTGGCATTATTGCTCCCAATCCAATCAGTAGAGAAATAGCTAAAAGAACAGAGCTATACAGTAAAGATACCGTTCAGATACCTTAATACCTTCAGCTTCATCCATTACCCACAATTGTGGGATCGATGGCGTCAAAAAATCAAAACACGTACAAACACATGAAAAAAAAAACTGTAACAGTTCAGATGGCAGTGATCCAGTGCTCATGCTCTCAATAAAAATTCAAATTATCACTCATAAATTCGTTCACACTGTAGTATGCCTTTGCACACAGTAGCTTCCGGACGGTTCTCCTGAGTGCGGCCTCATCCAATTGCTTCACACTATTAGGCAGCTTGTTGTAGAATTTCAGGGCTGAAATCCTGTAACTGGCCTGTGATCGGTGGAGGCGTCTCCTGGGGATATCCAACAGCTCACTGCGCCTGGTGTTGTGGCGGTGGATGTCACTACGGGCAGCTAGAGTATGCTGTATCTTCTTGACATACACCAAGCACAGGAGGATGTAATGGCTGAAGACAGTCAGTACACCAAGGCGAGCAAAGATGGGCTTGCAGTGGGCAAGATGATCGCTGCCTGTTATAATTCTTATAGCCCTCTTTTGCAGTCTCAGCACATCAGCAGCCCCCGCTGAATGACCCCACAGAAGCAAGCCATAGGTAATGTGGCAATGGAAGAGCGCATGATACATCATTATCAGGTACTTCTCAGTCACCAGGCCCCTCATCTTGAGCAGCAGAAAGCAAATGCGGAAGAGTCGACTAGACTCTATATAGTCGACTATACCTAGATTGTTTGTCTGGCTGAGCGAACTTGATAGGCTACAGATGATAGGCATTCAACGTTTGCAACTCCTGCCACTCACCGACCAAGTCCAAACGCATTTTTCAAGTGAAACGAAACTCCTGGACTCTTTTGCTTCCCAAAAAATTTTTATCAAAGAGTAGGTACAGATGTCACTGGCATGGAGCTGCAGAAGCAACGGACAACAGGTGCAAAGCTGCCATATGATAAGTGGAAGACCCTGAACCTCCTTAGAGCTGAATGTGCCAGCCCAAGAGAAAACTGCCCAACTTGAAGGAGATGGACGAGACGACCCGCACTGCAACGGTGATGATATCCAGTCAGACGACTACCTGGTAAAATGCAGTCTTGCTCCAGTATGCACAACACAGGACCTTTTTATTTTCAATGACAAAGCCATTAAAACAGTGATTATTCTAATATTGACATATAGAATCACATGACAAACGAACGAAAGAATGTTTCAGCTTTCTCAGCAAATGAGACTATGAGACTTTTAATGACCATCCACATAAAAATTCCAAGAGAGTTAAGAAAACAGTATGGTGAATCCCAGGAAAGTCAGTGTTATGCCATGATATAAATGATCAAAATCTTGCGATATTCAGTTGGAGCTTGTTTGCTTTATTCACACTTTTGCCTTTTCAAAGGTGCAATAATAAATTCTAACTCTATAAGTTGTACCGATTTGACTCAACAGTAGACCTACCGATACAAAAATTTTCACATTGATAGTTTCTTTGTACAATTGATTTATCATAAATTAACAATTTTATGAGAAGCATTGTAAAGAATAAATAATTTACATGCGACTTACGACAATCACTGACGACAAAACTGAAGAATGATATATAGGCACCCAAAACCAGGATTGATAGGTTAACCATTAATGAATTTAAAATAATTGAAGCTAGAAATGTTTTTCAATGAGCAAAGGCTTGTTGAAATTATCCTAAATTGTTTTCTTGATACAATAGTATTAAAAAACAATATTTTTAACTAACCTCTCAAATAGATAGGACGACTTTGAACTACAAAAACGTGCTTCGCAGTTTGAGTGCCACATTCCATTCATTGCTTCACATTTTGAAAATTGCATCAGCTACAGCTGAAGGACGCCATTTTGCGGTGTCCGGTGTCTGTAATTTAATAAAACAGCTGATTTGTGGCTGGTAATTTTAAAATTGTTTGATCGATAGTACTGAAATCTCGATATGAGTCGATTCATCGATGTACTTGATTATCGACTCATAACATATCAATAAGCGGTTGAATTTAAAATATTCAAATCAAGAATTTGTTGGGAGTTTTCTGTTTGGAGCATGCAAAAGCATGTCAACGCAATAAGACGCAGAAAATTTGAACGGAGATGTTTCCAAATTCCAATGTAAGTAATAATAATTAGTAATTGAAAATATATTTCGTTGATAATAAAATGTAAGGTTAAAAAGTAAAATCTAAGCTTTCTTCGTCAGGTTTTAAACGTGAGTAGAAAATTTGAGCATTATATTCTTCAATAAATCAAATCAAATCACAAAGAAGCTCATTAGCTAACAATTCAAAGTTTTGAAAAACTAAAATTCCTTCTCTGAAATTTAAAAATGTTCAATATGAAAAACTGAAATTTTATCTTCTCACCAAAAACTTATTGTGATTGCTTGTGTTATTGGATGAACTAGTTTTTCGTTATACTGTACCTTTTATTACTGTACCGGTACCGGTAACTTACTCTCAATCTCATATTGCAGTCATTTTCCAGAAATTGATCAATTATGAAATTTTGCTTTTTTCATTTACTATTTTTTTCTAAATAATGGTCAAACATACGAAATTGATACTTTGCACAAAGCTAGAAAAAAATTATAATAATAATTTTCAAATTCATAAAACAAAATGGCGGTCATTAAACATTTTGTTTCTTAAATAACTCAGAAACTGTTGGTTTTACAAAAACTTTACGACAATAACTTTTTTTAATAAGTTCAATTGATTTAATGATTAACTGAGATATGACACAGCTTTAGCGGTTAATGGTGACCCACCTTTAGAGGGTTATGTAATATTATTTTATTGTTTGAAATGACCTAAAATCGCTTACAATTAACATATTCAATGGAAATAGATTGTTGCATCATTGAGGCGACTCTATCAGTATGCCTTAGTTTGCACTGCAACAAACTTTCAGTGGTCACCTATCACTAAGGCTGCCATATCTCAGATAATATTGGTTCAATCTGGTACCAATCGATGAGCAATTAAATTCACTCAAAAAAGTTATTCTTGTAAAGTTTTCGTGAAACCAACGGTTTCTGAGTTATTTAAGAAACAAAATGTTAAATGTTAAATTTTGTTCATGTATTTGAAAAACTATCATTTTTTCTAGTTTTGTCTAGATGTTATAAATTATCGTGCAACGTTCCAATTTCGTATGTTTAACCATTATTTAAAAAAAATAATAATAAGAGAAAAAAATCAAAAAGGCCGCTGTGTGAGTAACTGAAGACTTCCGGACAATTTAAATATGTTTTTTACCCAGGAACAATGCCCTATAGTATTGGCAGGGAGTTCGTAAACACCCTGTATAATTGAGTTTTACTTTTGTTTGTGTGGCTAATGAGATGAAATAGTAAAACTTCCATCTTCCGGACGATATTCGAATCCACAATCTGGCCAAGGCGTTATTCAAATCCACAACCAGGCCCAATAGCTGGTTGAAGGTGGATGATGGATGGTGCGACGCTCAGTCCACTCGGCTAAGCCTAAGCAGGCTGGAGTTAATAATTACATAGAATATGTATCTATATTCTGTCTATATCATAATTTATGTATTATGTTATTGATTCTTACTCTCTAGTAATTGGTTTAAAGAAAGTGCAAGAATGAAACTATAAATAAACAATACAGTAGTAAAAATTTCCCAGAGTATACAAAAAATATCAATAATTGGTTCACATTTGTTTTTCTTCATTTTTATAATCTACTTTTGTTAGATATATAGTTTGATGTGAATAAGAAGATCAACTTGAGTCCCTTTCTCACAATAATAAGATTGTTTAAATTCATAGTTCAATGAACCATAAATAAAAACTATACTCTGAAATACGATTATCTTTTGGGTTTTAATTGGATGCAATTGACTACAAATGAATTGAGATTGGGAGCCGTTGAAATTGATATTAATCAAAAGCAATCATTGTAATTATCAATCCAGCAATAAACTCAACTAATAGTAGTTTTCATCAACATACGAAGTGACAAAATATTGAATCGATATAGAATGTAGTTATGTTTGACAAATCTGTAATATTGTTAAATATGACAAATTGATTTGTCTGACATTTTTTTTCAATTTGCAAATTGCATTGATAGTAAAATGAATTGGCAGATATATCTCATTGAATTATTTAAAAAGAGCATTTGTTTTGTTCCGAAGTAGCAAAAGTATAACCTTCACTTTTCCTTGAGTTATAGGATTATCTCATAAATTGCATTATTCCAAGATCCATGTAGCCTACTCTTACGATAGAATGACTGCTTTTATTTTTCAACTAGGGTGGTGAAGTAGACATTTCTTCTACTAAAACATCACTTTATAAAATTAAATCAAGGTCCATAATATTCGTTTATGCATTAATTGGATAAAAAATGACAATATCGGAATGAAAAAAACAGACATTAGCCCCCAAAACGTAGAAACTAAAACAAAAAAATTTCAAGGCATAGAATAGAATAGAATGGCTGCCTTTATTTTATACCTAGGAGGGAGGAGTTAGGGCGCAGCCGGCCCTCTCTTACACTCAACCCTCCAATACAACACTGAATAATTACTAGATTAAACAAATCAAATTGAGATAAAATAAGGCATTAGAGAATTGTTGGGAGTAAGTAATTCCTCATGGAAGTGGAATCTTTAGGGATCTTGACACTCTTTGACATACCCATTTGAATACAGTAATGTGTAATGGAATAATGCGCAAATAACTGATAGAATTATTTTATTAAAAACAAAACAACCATTATTTATACTCTTCGACCTCAACTTGCTTTGTCATCTTTGCTCGCTGATTTCTTGTAATTGTTGGCAATATTTTTCACAGCCGTCATATTTTCTTCTAGTGTCTTTTTGATTTCTTCAATTTGATTATCTTCGTCTTTCAGTGTGAGAAGTTTCAATACCATATCTGAAAATAAAAATTATAATTTTCATAAATTTACTGACAATTACAAATTATTTTTAAGCGAATCTTATCTAATCAAATGGAAATAAACGGAACAACGAATTCACTATATAATTTTAGATACACTGACAACAATGCACCGCCAACAATGGCAACAATGCAACGAATTCACTATATAATTTTAGATACACTGACAACAATGCACTGAATAACTGCAAATGACTGAATAATAATTTTCAATTCAAAGTGTAATACATAGAAAATTGACTTGAGAAATTGCATTCTCTTAAAACTTAGCTACTTACTTCATCATCATTCTTAATTCAGCAGATATTGGAAATTGAAGGGCAACATTCATTCTTTATCCATTTATACAATAAGTACATTATCAAAATGTTAGGAAGAGGAAAAATCAGGTAACTATATTCTTAATTATTGAATTAACTTAGTTCTTAATAATTTTCTCTATTGCTTTTCATCACAGACAATTCTTGAATTAAAAATTTAATGAGAAGAAAATTCGTGAACTTGCTGAAGTAATTCCATACATTTTATTATAAGAATGAGGAAAATTTCCAGAGAAATACTAGATCAAAAGTTCAGAGCAAACTATTAACTCTCTATTTTAGAGCAATTCCAGCTCTTATTTCTACAATAGAACAAACAGGCAATTACTATTTGTACTGCAAACAGTTGCACATGTTTTTCCAGTGATAATCCTATTCAATCCAACTCATTGAACTCGAATCTCGTCTCGTGATGTTTTGATCCATTCAGACTCCATATTATATTTAAAAAATATTTTATCAACTAATTGATTGGTAATTTCATATAGGTATCTTGGTTTTGATCTTTTGATTTTGACTTAAATCTTGTACAGGAGTTGAGTTTTTGGATTGAGACATTACTGGTAATGAAACAAAAAACGGAGTTAATGAAAGAAAAATGGAATAATTATCAATCAAAAATAAGTACATCTAAACCATACTTGATATTCATACTATACTAAGATAATACTCTCCATACCTTAGACATTGGTATAAGAGTATTCAATTCAGACAACACTTTCAAACTAGACCAACAAAATACCAATTAGTTGCTCACCATGGAACTTCTGTAGAACCTGATAGTCGTCTTCAGGCAAATGACTCCTCAAGAACTGCAGAATGGTGGAGACGAAGCGGCCTGAGGCATGCAGCATTGACTGTGTTGCAACTTGGAAGATGACCAGAGTGGCAAGGTGTAGAGCAAGAGCCGGGTCATCACTGCCCATCATCTGCTGTAGTAGAACTTGTTTGTGCGCCAGCATCTGTGGTCTGCAACATGCATGCATCACAAAAACCTTTTTAAACAACATAACTCAAAGATAGAATAGTATAAGAAATGTTAAATCTTAGAGAAAAATAGCATGAGAACATATCCCAAGGTGATGAATGGGAACAGTCCAATCACAATTCATGGAAATTATATTTCTACTGTGCCGGCAGCTTTCACTGTCACCAATATGTGGGAATCTAGCTTTAAGAGACATTTTGACAAAATGAAGACTTTTCTATTATCTATTTTTCAAGAAAATATTATGCTACAAACCTAAAATAGGAAAAAATATAGCATAAGACGATATCCCATGGTATATAGGGCGTTTATGTTCCAAATTTGACTGTTAACTCAAGCCGATAGTCGTAGTAGTTCTTTTCCGTGAAGCTATATGACGCTGGTAGTCTCTCATACTGTGCCGTTCTTACACTCTCACCCCGCCAAAACCGTAATAATATAAAGTGGTCGACAGTAATCGGCTTGAGTTAATAAGGAATCGGCTTGAAATTTGGAACTTGAACGACCATGGGATATTTTCTTATGCTACCTTTTCTTCTACGGTAAAATGCAATTGCATTTGCTCTATGCAAAATGCAATCAACTTTGGACTGAATTTTATTCAGTCTCTTATTTCTCATAATATCCATTCTAGTTGTCTCACAATGGTTCTCAATATTTAAAACCCTAAAAGAATCTTCAGATTCGAATTTCGCCATGTGCCATTTTTTATTCTAAAGTTGGTCACTGATTTTGATTTCGGAATAACCCTCCCAAAACTGAATCATCCAGTAGGGGTTCTATCAGAGTTTGATGAAATGACAAGAACATGAAGCATTGAGGAAAAAAATTCAATTACTAAATTTGATGAAACTGATTTAGAATTTAAATATTGTCTCAACAATCAAGCAGTTAGAAAACAATGAAGATAAGAATGATATAACGAGGAATTACAATGAATGACATCTGGTAGCAAAATGCTTCAGTCACTTGATTAATATTTCAGGGTCTCTAACGTGATTTGACTGTTTCGAGGCAGCCTAGATGTAGACCGACGGCCTTAAAGTATTCATCCAAAATAAAATCGTTCTAAATCATAATTCAGTGCAACAAGAACAATCATTTTAATTATAATTATTCTTTTGAGCTTCAGTAAAATATTATAATCTACATTGCGTACGAAAACATGATTAAAATGAATAAAATGAAGGCATCATGTCATGTGAGGAAAACTTACCTGTCCTTTTTCTTGTCAGGTTTGCGTATCACTAGATCGACACCGGAGAGCACAGACTCAAGAGCGGTCATAAACTCCTCCAAAGAGTTTCCAACCAAAGTCTTATTCAACTTTGTTAATGGATCTCGCAGCTCCTTTCCAATTTCAGAGCTAATTTTTTGTCTCATCTGAAATAGAAATTGAAAAGATAACGAGCATCCATAATATTTGAAGATATAATAAAGCTTGTACATAATATCAACATCCTTAATATTCATAGATTTAAAAAACACATATCATACTTATAATTTATCAATGATATATTCATCACAAAAAGAGAGATCTCTCAAACTTCAATTTTGATATCGAAATTGAATGATAAGATTTTATATTTAATAGATTATCTTCTTCTTCTTCTTCTTCTTCTTCTTCTTCTTTCGGCATTACAGCTCAGTGTGAGCTTTAGCCTCTTCAACTATTCGCCTCCACTCCAAACGGTCGCCTGCCTTCTGCTTCCAACCTCTGACCCTCATCAATCTAATATCTGCCTCCACTTCATCCAGCCAACGATTCCTTGGTCTGCCTCTTTGTCTTCTTCCCTCCAGTCTTCCCTTATACATGTTTTGGGCATTTTCTGTTCAGTCATTTTTTCTAGGTGCCCAATTTTCATTGTAGCCTCTGGGATTTGATATGGCGTACAATGTCTCTACCCTGGAGAATATCATTTATTTCTAGAGGTGCGTACAGACTTTCGTTCCGCTCCAAGACCGAACGTCACTCCAGCAGAGCGATTGATGATCGACCGGCGAGCAACAATGGTTCGACCGGGGAACGCGAGAAAACGTTCATGATCGGTGCGAGTAGAGAGCGGAGGCGGAGCGATTGCTGTGCGATGGTGGTACGTGGGCGGTACGAGGGAGGAGCGTGCTCGGTGCGGGTTGGAAGCACGAGTATGTGTACGCAGCTTAGGGTTGACCTCTGCTTCCATTCACCTCCTTCATTAATACCTCCAAAGATTCTTCTTACAACTTTTAATAGATTCTAGTCACTCATTAAACTCAATAATACCACAGTCTGTGAAAACCTTAGTTTGCAGCACGGAGATTTATTTCAATTCGGAATTTGGGAATGTTATTTCAATACAACAATAGGAGCACACTGTTGCCGTTTTTATGCTGATTTATCAGAAAGGCCTACGCTCTCTTTTCCGGTATTTTTCTCACACAAGCTCGCAGGCTCTCTTTATTCTGTGAAATCTAGCAGCACTGTACTCCATAAAAGCAATGCTGCAATCTAAGGTTTGCACAGACTATAGTGTAACGACAGAAGAATGCTATTATCTAGCATATTATAAAGGTGCATAGATGGTGAAAATGACAACAATATTTTCAAAGTGTTCGTTGACTTCAACGAACTTTCATAAAATTAAAATGATTATTTAATATGACGGGAGAATACAAATTTAATTGAAATTACAATTATTTGAATAATGAGACATTTTTCTTACCTCGACTGTCAACTCCTTCACATTATCGTGTTGCGTGCAATTTTCTTGTGCGACAAACGAAAAGATGCCATTGACAATATCGGTACCAATTGTTTTCAACAGGTACTTGGTCAACTGAGCCTGAGTGTCCTTGACAGGGAACTGTTTGAGGCCTTTCTCGTACAGCCTGATGTCATTCATTAACGCATTTATCTTCTCTTGCAGTTCACTGTGTACTTTGCGACGAGATTGTGTGTCCGATACTACTCGCGATTCGAATATTTGTTGAGCTTCTGCAATCGCTGATTTATTAACGATCCTGAAATAGAAAATCACAAAAATAGTTATCAATAAAAAACAAAGAATAATAATTAACAAAAGAAAACATTTTTCAACTGAAAATTGAGTTGACATGTGAAAAATGCACCTATCTATAATTCGTAGTACAAGTTAAAGATTTGTAGGTTACCACAAAAAGTGATAATGGGAGAAGTTTTATGTTTATAAAGTTATCATTTAAATTTGGGAAATAGTTTGAGGTGCTCCTGTTTTACTTCATTTCAATTACTCTGATTTGTCCTCGTTTGTACAAATAAAAAATTGTCCATTTTTATTATGCCCTATCAATATGATGAAATAAGTTATTATAATTCCTGTCTAAAGTTTTTAAATATCAAAATTTAAAATTTTTAGTTCAGTCATTAGTTTTGAAGTGGAAATTGGACTTTTTGAAGTGAAAAGTGAATTTATAACCTCATTCTTTTTTGAAACTTTTATTTGTAAAAATTTGGGAGAAGACAGTTTTGGGCTATGCCTGTTGTCTTCTCCCAATCATATTATAATATTATAATTATGATTTGTGATGGTCAATTAAATAAATAAATAAAACTTTAAATTCATATCTCACACAAACCTTTAAAATGAAGTTGAAGTTATTATTATCCTAAGCAAACAGTCACCCTCAGAGTAGAAATATTTCATTCAGTTTAAATAAGTTACGGCTGACTCACGTAGGTAAAATATCTCGATTGACAATCAGTATGAGAGTCTGAGGATACCTTCCACTATTGCAAAACAGTCAGTTACCAAATCATTCACATTAATACGTTTACTCTAAATTTACAAGTGTATGTTGAATTAATCAGTGGGAATATACATTGATTTCAGCAGAATAGTCTCTTTTATCATATCAATCACTTCTAATAATAATTATTGATGATGAAAAACAGCAGGCTTACGGTAGAATGTGGGCGGCAATTTCACTGACAAAGTCTTCAAGTTCTTCATCCTGAAATGACTGTTCCCTGAGCAAGATTGGCTTTATTTCTTCAATGCTGATTATCTGAAGCAGTCGGTTGGCCTCCTGTTTCTTGGCAGCAACTTCGTCCTCCGAATCTGATTCTTCCACACGATTCTTCTGGTGTTTCTTTTTTGCCGATTTTGTTTTCGTCTCCCTTCCCTGAAAAAGCGGAAATATTTAAATTCGAAACATAAAAAAATAATATTGATGTTCCGGTAAAGCCCTGTTTTCCAAAGAATGTATACTCTGCTGGGCAGAAGAAGAATACAATTGGTTGTTATATGAGTGTTCACACTAGAATATAAAAATAACCTGTAATAATTTTTCCAGAATAAAAATGTGTGAACACTCCTATTAAAGCCAGTGGTATTCTTTATCTGTTGTTCAGCAGAGGAGATAATTCATTGGGAAGCAGGGTTTTAGATATCAGTAGAATATTTAATCGCCCCTTCAGGTTGAAGTAATAGACAAAAATTTAAGTTCTGTTTGAAGTTTGAAAATTGAAGTTTTTCAAGCTTGAAAAAGCTTGCAAGGATTTCACGTGCACTTTAAATACATACAGAACAATCAAACTCTACATTTAACGAACTTTTTTATTCTATAGCCTTATAGGTATCATCATGATACATCCAAGGAAAATACAAACTTTGGATAAAAACGATCAAAAGTATTCAATTTTGAACATTTCAAGATTCCTAACAAATGAACATAATACATTATATGACAGTGCTTACGATTACAATCTTAATGACACATCTAGAACAAAAACAAGATAACTATAATAATATTTTTTCTGTAATTCCTATATAAATCCTATATAAATGAATGATGTTTACCTGTGTCCCACCACCTCCTTTGCCTACAGCTGCTTTGCGTCTTCTTTCATCACGTTTATCGAATTTCTCTTCCTCTACATCAACTTTCGATGTATTTTTACTGTTTCTCAGTTCGATTTGTGCTTGTTGATAAGCACCAGATACTACAGCCTGAAAAGTATAGAGCAATGCGATAAGTTTGTCAATCCTAATGATTTTAATTCACAAAATTAATGTGATTAGTTGTTTTCAAATTCATTATTATGCATGAATAAAAAAATCTACAAGATTCATATGACCATGTAGTTTATTGCACTTTCTGGTATACCCTGCCTAAAACAAACTCTAAAAGAACTAGCTGCGAAATTTACCAATGAGGCAGTAGGAAAATCACAGCTTTATAAAAATCTTGAACTAAATTTTGAATCGGATCGTAAGCAATTCAGATTTGATTAAATTAATTTGATGCGTGGATTGAATCAACTTCTTGTGAAATCGCTATTACAATTTGTTTTCATACTTTGAAGTTAGACTTGATAGATATGTTCATTTATTCATTTCTGAATGACGAGAGATATGGTGCAAGAGATATATTATGTGAAAATGACACAGGAAAGAAATCAGTACCGATCAACAGGCCCACAACAAACGATCTGAGATAAAAAATTGGAAGCTATTTTATTGAGGTAAGAAATGAGATCTTCAATGTTTTGTTTTATCATGAATTGAAATTTCCTCAATTATTACCCAAAACTGGATGAAATGTAGTTGAGCTTAGTGTTTATTAATGTGTTTCTTATTTGGTTTATTTCTTAGTGTTTCTAATTTCGGATGTGTTAATTTCATATAGCCTACATTTTATCGCAGCTTTTCTTAACGCATGAGATTTGTAATATATGAGTGTCACAGAAGTCACTAACCATCTTGAAGCTTATACTACATAACCTTATACATTGATAGGTAAGCTATGTTAAATTTGTGCTACCCTTACCCTGTATACAGGGTGTTTCAGAAGTAGTGTCGAGAATTTTAGGGTATTGTACCTGGATGCTAGGAGACTACAAATGTCATATTTGAAGTGTCCAAAACTCAGCGGTTATCCTTATAGCTGCCATTTTGTTTTTTTCACTTAAAAATTTTTATCTCAAGAACGAAATGTTGTATTGATCTGAAATTTGGCATGAATATTTATGCTATAAAGACTCAACTATAAAAATAAAAAAAAATTTTTCGTTGAAATTTTTCAAAATGGCGGCCATTTTAAATTTTTGATGGCGAATATCTCGAAAACCGTCCATTTTACAGAAAATTTACAAGAGACAAAAAAGTTAGCAAATTTTTTCACGATTCCAATGATACCTAATTTATTAAGATTGGTCGAAGAATAACAGAGAAATTAATTTTTTTCGTACTGCATGCATGACCACTTTTCACCATTAAAGATCAATATTAATTTTTTTATAATTTCATGAAAACCGTTCTTATTACAGAAATATACAAGAATAACTTTCCTCCAAATTTTATTTTACATTGAAAAATATTAATTTCACTCAAATCGGTTCACTGATACTAATGCAGCAATTGCTCAAAATGCCGTCCTTCAACTTGATTACACAGTCTGCACCTTTCAATCATGGACCGTCGAACTGCTATAAAAGCATTTTCATCATCTTGAATGGCACCTGCTGCAGCAACCACTCTTGCCACAAGGTCTTCTTCGTTTTCTACTGGCGTGCTGTAAACAAGGTCTTTCATATGGCCCCAGAAAAAAAATCTAAAGGGTTGAGGTCAGGTGAACGTGCGGGCCACGGTACTGGTCCACCCCGCCCAATCCACCGCTGACGATAGGTCATGTTCAGAAAGTCCGTAACAACATTTCCGAAATGAGCAGGGGCACCATCATGTTGAAACCAAATATTATATCTGTTTGCAAGAGGCACATCTTCCAAAGTTCTGGTAGTATGTCTCTTAAAAAAGTAATGTACGTGGGAGAATTCAGACGATTAGGAAGAATGTATGGTCCAATCACGCGATTACCTAAGATACCCGTCCAAACATTCAGCGAAAATCTATGCTGATAACCACGCACTTTGACCTCATGAGGATTGTCTAAGGCCCAGACGTGACTGTTGCGAGAGTTGAAGATTCCTTCTCTTGTAAAGCTGGACTCATCGGTAAATAACACATTTTCTAGAAAATTTGGTTGGATAATGTCTTGCTGAAGAAACCAACGGGCACAGTTTACTCTTGGCTCATAGTCGCGTTCAACCAATGAGTGAACTTTTTGAAAGCGGAAGGGGTGAAGTCTTTCCTTGTTTAGTACACGCCACACAGAAGAAGCACTTGAATTGATTTGCTTTGCAACTGCTCTCGTACTCGTTCTAGGATTGAAATCGAATTTCTGCAATACTTCCTCTTCAAAAGCAACATTTCGAACTGCTCGAGGCCTACCAGCAATTACCCTGTTCCGTTCAAATGAACCAACTTCTCTCAGCCGATTGTGAGTTCTTGTGAACACCTTGTCGGAAGGGAGACGGCGGTTTGGAAATGCAGCTGCATACATTCTTCTTGCTTCGGTCGCATTGCCAAGAGCTGCTCCATACATGAAGTGAATATCGGTGTACTCCAGCGAACTGAATTCCATTACAATAATTAAATATTTGTGTAGAAGCAACGTAAGAAAATATTGAAACTGGAAATTTCATATAGCCTACATTTATACCGTAGCTTTTCTTAACGCACGAGATTTGAAATATATGAGTGTCACAGGAGTCACTAACCATCTTGAAGCTTATACTACATAACCTTATACATTGATAGGTCAGCTATGTTACATTTGTGCTACCCTTACCCTGCATAGAAAAGATGTTTACTTTACCAAGACACTTATGGAATACAATATTATACTTTCAATGAAGTGATAATAGAAAGTACCATAGATGTATACTTGTAACATTACACTACCAGTACATGCACCATGTATATTTTTTATTCGCTCATTGATTCAAGATACACTATTATAAAAATATTTATGCTTTGCTATCCGGTAAGCCATGCAACAAAGATCTTTACTTTGTTGATCATAGATCCATTCAAATATGACAAGCTATGATCCCAATAATGACTGCATGTCGGTGATGATGAAAGATGAAATTATTCACTTTTATGTCAGTATATCGAATGAGACTCACAAAACACGATTTTCTCATCAACCGCCTTATTTACTGACACTTTAGAATATTATTGAGAAAAGATAGCATGAGAAGATATCCAATGGTATAGGTCGTTTATGTTTCTAATTTCAAGCCTAATTATGTGTTATCTCAAGCCGGTTACTGTCGACTACTGTCGGTTATTACTGTTTTGGCCGGGTGAGTGTTAAGACGGCACAGTATAAGAAGCTACCAGCGTCACATAGCTTCACGAAAAAGAAGCACTAGGACTATTGGATTGAGTTAACAAAAATCGGCTTGAAATTTCGAACATAATCGCTCTATATCTAATTATGCTATATTTTCTCCATGATAATATCTACTTTGAGCGACCAACATACCTGTTCAGCTTTTTTGTGCACGAGTTCTTCACTGATTGGCTTGATGAGATGCTGCAGAAACTGATCGGTGACCAGGTAGCTGTTGCAGAATGTGTGCGTGGCGGACGATGAGCCGCAGTTCTTTAGCGCCGCTTTCAGTATTTCCTCTCCATCGGTTACGTCGAATACTGAAGGCAGTATTTGCTACAAATTAAAATATATAGAGAGTTATTTTACTGTAGGAAATCGACAGTATATTATGTATTATTGTTTTTATTGTTTTGTAGTTCCATACTGCAGTTGTAGAAAAAATGTTGTATATGATTCCAGTGTAAAACTTGTTTATTGCCTTCGAAAAATTAAAATTGACTGTTTTGCTCTTAATACATAAATAGCTATTAACAAAAGGATGATACAGCATAGAATCATGGTTAAAATACATTATTTTATTATCATAAATTATATACATATTTAAATAATCATGATAATACAATTGAAATCAGCATACAAAATGAATGAAAATGGTCCTCTTCTCTCATACTCCAGGGAAAATATTGTAATTATGAACTGAATAAATTATAATGTTCAATATGTTCCCTCTTCCATGCACTTCTTCTGGCTTGTATCGGAGCTGGTACAACATTTTTCATGGTGTTACAAAACTGTACAAAAGTATGACAGCCTGATTACAAGTGCGGGGAAAAATGACCTCCAGTTTCCTGAACTTTATTTGACCTATATGTTTGGGTGGGGGTATAAAATGTTTTTGTGGTACAATGGTAAAAAATGGAGTATTTGAACAACATTTGATTGACGCGCGGGTAAAGATGTCGCTTTACTTTATTTTGCTTGTATCTTATTTGTTAAGAAATGGTAAAAAAATTGGATTTAGTCAAAAAATGAATTTGTCAATGGCGGGTACAGGTAATTTATTTATTTATTTATTTATTTATCACATTGTGTACAAATACTTAACATGACGAAAGGCACAACAGGCTCATGCCCAAAACTGTCCCATTTCCAATTTATACTATACTGTCCAAATCAAAATGTTGGTTATGTCACTTTCACTATTCAAAATACAATTTACGCTTTTCAATACTCAGATAAACGGAAAAATTTTGAATGAAATAGATACTATTAGAGTCTAAAATCGAAAAATCTAGAAACAGTAAATTAATAATTATTCAAAAAGTCTAAATTTTGAATGAAACTTGAAATTTTTGAGCTAAAAACTTCACACTTTACAGAAAACTACAGATCTATATAAGATAAGCTTATCTACCTAGCTAAGATAGGTGGACAGAGCTAGTTTGGACATTGGACAAGATTGCAGGTTTTCTATTTCATAATTTCATTTACATATTGTTTAGTTTCTCAGCACAAAAACTCAAGCTAGAATCAATTTTAGACCTATTATTTTTCACCCCAATTGGAGCTCAATAAAAAGAGGAATTGAATTTGATTTTCAATTGACATAAAAAAGATGAAGAAATGATTAAATAAAAATACTAAGAAATTGTCAAAAACCACAGATTTATTGATACTTAGAAAGACCGGTTTCGGTTGTTACACCATTGTCAATCTCTGATAAACTCGAAGTTTAACTGAAGTTTATCGGAGATTGACAATGGTGTAACAACCGAAACCGGTCTTTCTAAGTATCAATAAATCTGTGGTTTTTGACAATTTCTTAGTATTTTCATTCAATATGAATAATTACCACAATATCAACTTCTCAACTACACAAAAAATGAAGAAATGAATTTGAATGTGATTGCTTACCATGACATCGAGCCATGATCCAGTAGCCAGAGCTTCTTCTACTGAAGCTTCAACTTGGCTGAGAAGTTGCTTTCCAACGGCACATGTCGGTAGTTGAAGAAGTTTTTCGGATGAAAAGTTTCTCTGTACAAAGTTCACTGGATCCGAGATTCCAAGTCTTTGCAGGGCATCGTATTCTGAGTTTAACAGAAAAATTTCGTGCTTATTAATAAATTCCATAAAACATACATGTAGCTTGAGTAACTTAGGCCAAGTTATAATAAAGAAATGCAGATATTTTGATATAAGATAATATGAATATAAAATAGAATGGATTGACTTTTTTATTTGATGAAGTGGCGAAGTTTGGACACTAATGTTCACTCTACCACTTAACCACGTTTATTAATATTCTATAATGAAATAAGATTTTTGATTCTTAAAGCTAAAATGTAGAGTCAGGTATAATAGATGTCATGAATAAAGAGCTTGCCCTCTTTATCCATTGATTTGATAATGAACAATAGTGTTATTGTAATGTTCTTTTTCAACAAGAATAGAGTAAAATAATAAGAAAACTAACAGCAACACATGTAGCACACTAGCACTATGTTATTATTTTATATAAAAAATGAATAAATTCATCGAATAAAAAATCCTTGATGACTTAGTAATTCTAAAAATAAAACTTGCATTATTATTGATAAAATTAATAAATTGCTTGGATGGAGGCTCAGGCAATACCCAGAAATAGTCAGATCTGAATACATCATTTGCAACATTCACAAATGATAATGAAATGTGATTGATATAAAATGACTAGACAAACTTACCCAAGTATCCATTCTGCTTGTAGAAGTTGTTAACCCATTCGCTCTGTGCCTTGGAATAGATATGTGGGATGAATAGACAAGTGTTTGACTGCCTATTTGAGAGAACACCGGCGATTTGTTTAGATTCATGGAGACTGTCAAAGGCAACTGAAAAAATAGAATTTGAATAAAAATAACAGACTACATATCCATAAAATAATCTAAAAATTTCAGTAAACTGATAAAGTTGAAAACCATCTTGAAATATCTTAGTGAGAATTCCATGATAATCAACGACACTATTCCAAGAATCACACGCATGAAAGGATTAATAGTTGAACAATATTGATCAATTTTGTTTGGCTCTATCAACAGTATCAAATTATTTCCTACCAAAATAACATATCTGATTTGCGAAAGTCATGCTCTAGAATACCTCAATACATATTTCTGAAGATGATATAAAATAAAATATTACGAATATCAAGTCAACAAATATGACAACCAGACAATCAATCCCAGAAAATTGCCTCTCTCAAACTGCTTCTCATTTCGAAATGCTGCATTTGCCTGATTTCGGCCCTCTGCTGTATTTGTTACAAAAAAATACCCAGTTTTCAAACACTGGCAACTGAACTATTTTCTAATGAAATTTCTGCCTTCAATCTTTACTTTCCTTGCCCTATTATTATTATTATTATTATTATTTTATGGCCTTCATTGGACCACTGTAGTCAGTATCTTCCACCTTTACTCCGTCCTCTCTCAGCCCAATATTTCTTCATTCGTTCAGAAATTAATTTCCTTTCCTCGTCCGAAATCACTCTTCCCATTCTGTGTCTGACTTTGATCTGCAGTCTGGTCTGTTTGTCCTTCAGGATTCTGATGTTGTCCGACTTGTTCTTCAAATCTTCGAATGTTATATTCAACTCTCTCATATCCTCCTTGAGTTCGTCAATCCATTTTATATTTGTTTTACTTTTCCACAACTTTTCAATAATTCTTCTGCTTAGTCTGTCCTCCGAAGCTCTAATCAGGTGACCGAAGAAAGATATTCGCTTTTTTTTTATTGTACTTGTGACAGGTTCAATTTCTTTGTAAACAGTTTCGTTGGAAGCTAATCTCCAGTGTCCATCTACTTGATAGTTCTTGTTAATACAGGTTCTGATGATTCTTCTTTCGATTTTTAGTAATTTGTCTATTGTGATGGTATTGGTAGTTTTAAAGATGGTTTCACTTGCGTAAGTTATTACCGGTTGAGTGACTGTCTTGTAATGCTTCAATTTTGTGGCTATTGATAGTGATTTCTTGTTGTAAGTGTTCTTTGTGGCATACTGTGCTCTTCTCAACTTATTCAGTCTACTGTCCCACGTTCGATTCTCATTGAGATTGTAGGTTATGATTTCACCTAGATATTTGAAACTGTCTACAATCTTTATTTCTTGATCTTCTATACGGATTTTCTTTGCAAGAGGTGGATCAGTTAGCATGAGTTCTGTTTTTTCAAAAGATATTTTAAGGCCAATCTTCTGAGAAATAGTCTGTAGTGTATTTATTTGTTTCTTTGTTTCTTGAATATTGTTAGCAAGCAGTGCAAGGTCATCAGCAAATCCCAAGCAGTTCAAATTTATATTATCTCTAGAAG
Organism: Nilaparvata lugens; assembly: GCF_014356525.2. Classification (NCBI taxonomy): domain Eukaryota; kingdom Metazoa; phylum Arthropoda; class Insecta; order Hemiptera; family Delphacidae; genus Nilaparvata; species Nilaparvata lugens. The sequence continues at coordinate 14,375,229 of NC_052510.1, forward strand.
TTCCAACTTTGATATTTTTTGGATTAATCTTATACCATTCTCTCATTATATATTCCAGGGCACAATTGAACAACAGTGGCGACAGGCCATCTCCTTGCCTCAAACCTGTTTCTACTACAAAAGATCTGGACAGTTCCCCTCTGAATTTGATCTTGGACGTTGTATTCGTCAGTGTTAGCTCTATCATTTTTATAAGTTTTGGATGGAGTCCTAAGTGTCTCAAAATTTTTAACATTGATCTTCTGTGGATGCAGTCGTATGCTTTTTTAAAATCTATGAATGCAATTGAAAGAGGCTTATTTCGTCTTCTGTAGTACGCCATGATTAGTTTGAGCGTGATTATTTGTTCTGAACAGCTTCTCCATGGTCTGAAGCCACCTTGATATTCACCAAGTTCCTCATCCAGTTGAACTTTAATCCTGTTATATATGATCTTTGAAAAAATTTTGTAGGTGCAGTCAAGGAGAGAAATTCCTCGATAGTTGTCTGGGTTGCTCTTGTCCCCTTTTTTGTGTAGCGGATTGATTACTGCTTCAGTCCATTGTTCTGGGAGTGTTTCAGTAATCCAGATCTTTGTGAGTGCCATATGTAGAGAGGTTCGCGTTGAAACACTAGCATGCTTCCATATTTCCGCACTTACTTGATTTTCTCCACACGCTTTGTAGTTTCTCATTTAATTTATTGCTCTCTCCACTTCTTGAAAGGTCGGTGGATTTATGTTCTCAGCTTTTGTTTTTATCGGGGTGTTTGTGTTGATCTGCAGGAGGCTCTTTGGTTCCTCACAGTTTAAGAGCTTATGAAATGCTTCCGCCATTATTTCTGCGTTTTCCTTATTATTATGTGCCACTTTTCCATTTTTATCCTTCAGTATCAATGTAGGAGGATCGTATTTATGTAGCTGCCTACTGAATGTCTTATAATAGTCTCTTGAATTCCTTTTGTGATAATCTTTCTCGATGGAGTTAATCAAATCTTTTGTATACTGTCTCTTGGTCCTCCTAATGAGCTGGGAACATTTTTTCCTGACATTTTTTAGATTGATAAAATTATCTTCTGTCTTCTTATTTTGAAATCTTAGCCAGGCTTGATGTCTCTCTTCAAGCATTTGGTCACAATCTGCATTCCACCAGGTGTGTTTCTTACGTGGACTTAATGGGGCTATTTCTTCTGCATGTTGTTTCAAAATTGGTAGTAATTCTTCAAGGTTGTCTGTCAATTTTGTTGCTTTTGTCATTTCTTGGTATTCCCCGTTTCTAATTAATTTTTGTGGGTCATAAGTTCTTTTTTCTTTAAATGTCCTCTGCTTGCAATTTTTGAGTGGAGTGAATTTTATTTTGATTTTAATCAGATAATGGTCTGAACCAGTGTCCGTTCCTCGCAGAACCTTTACATTATGTATCTCTTTATGAAAGGTCTTATCCATACATACATGGTCCAGCTGCCATTCTCCCCTCTTCCAATCCGGGTGTTTCCAAGTTTTGAGTTTATTCGGTTTTCTTTTAAAATAGGTTGATTTGGAAATAAGACTGTGAGTTCTGCACAGCTCCACAAGCCTTTGACCGTTTCTGTTTGTGTGTTTCTGTGGAGCCCATTTTCCTATTACATCTCGATACTTCCTTTCTCTACCCAACTGAGCGTTGAAATCTCCAATCAAGATCTTGACATAGTTCTTATTTATTTGGTTTATTGTCTGATCTAACAATTCCCAAAAGTCTTCCACCTCCTGTACACTCCTTACTATAGAGTTTTTTACATTAGTTGGTGCATGTGCATTAATAATAGTGTACACTTTGTTTGTTGTTTTTAGAGTCAGAGTTGCTATTCTTGATGATTGAGCTGTGAAGTCCATTATAGAATCTATTATTTTCAAACTCACTACAAAACCGGTTCCAAACTGTGGGCATTGTTTAATGACTTTTTGTCCAGGTTTTCCATTATAAATTCTATATCCTTGAGATTCAAATGGTTGCTCCGTAGTGTTTCTCATTTCCTGTAATCCTGCTATAATAATGTTCTGCTTATCGAATTCATCCGTCAGATTCTTTAGTCTCCCTGTCTTCAGTAGAGAGTTAACGTTATGAGTTGCAATGTAGTTTATTTGTTTATACTTGATCTTTTCCTTTCGTGTTCGGACAGACATGAGTGACTTTGAATGTTGCGATACGTTTTTGTCTTGTAGTTGGCCACCCACCGAATCCGATGTAGCCTTCTCCTGTCGTGTAGCACAGGACGGTGGAACATTTTTCCTATAAGACCTTTCCATATCTGACTTTCAAAGGTTGTCAACCTTGTGTGGAGTAGGGACTACTCCGAGTTACAACCACGGTTGTTAACCGCAGAGGGTAGTTATCAGCCGCCACTAACATGTGAAACAGACGCTGTCGGGAAACCGCCACTGACATATGGAACCGTCGTGCCCTGGTTCGCTAATTTTGGTCCGCCCCGAGTATTTTATTTCCCCGGTACCCACCATATCTGGTGAGCATTCCACTATCCGCCACCTGTGGAGGCGCCCGGTAGGAGATTAGCAACTCCCCCGAGCCTTGCCCTATTACCAAGTAATAGAAAAGTATTGCTTTCCGAAAAAAATTAAGGTACCCCAATTTCTAAATTTCTATACGTTTCAAGTTCCCCTGAGTCCAAAATAGTGGTTTTTGGGTATTGGTCTGTATGTGTGTGTGTGTGTGTATGAGTGTATGTGCGTCTGTGTACACGATATCCCATCTCCCAATCAACGGAATGACTTGAAATTTGGAACTTGAGGTCCTCATACTATAAGGATCCGACACGAACAATTTCGATCAAACGCAATTCAAGATGGCGGCTAAAATGGCGAAAATGTTGTCAAAAACAGGGTTTTTCGCGATTTTTTCGAAAATGGCCCCAACGATTTTGATCAAATCCATACCTAAAATAGTCATTGATAAGCTATATCAACTGCCACACGTCCCATATCTGTAAAAATTCCAGGAGCTACGCCCTATCTTTGCAAAGTTTGATTTTAGATTTCCAATTATTAGGTCTCAGATATAATTTAAACAAAAAATTTCGAGTGGAAAAGATTGAGCATGGAAATCTCTTCAATTAATGTCCAGTAACATTTTCACCTAAAATTGAAAATAAGCTTGAAATTAGAGAAAATGTGATTATTCAATAATTGCAAACTGTTGGCAACTGTTGATTCTATTAAATCATTCACTATGAAGAGATAGCAGATCTTGTGTGTATCCAGCGTTATTGTCCTGTCACCAGCTGGCTCAGATCTTTGAATAGTAAACTAGTATGCGCGGCAACACTAGCGTCAGGTGATCAATTTTCATAACGGCAAGGAAAGTTGTGTGAGTGCGCCACACCAGATTTTTTCAATCCAATATCATTTTTTATTTTAGAAAATAAACAAAATAGATTCAGATTGCTGCGTTATTCCAACTTTATCATGTCTTTATAAACATTATTATTTAATTAAGAAGGTGAATATTTCACAGTATTTCATGTTCAAACTGATTGAATAGAGATATATTTTTTCATATACATATTACTCACCAAGAAAATCCTTCTTTTCGAGACCACATTGACTGATGATGGCTGTCAATGTAGTGGGCTGTGTTATGGCTGTCAATGCACCTCTTACAATACATTTGTTTCTGGTTACAAATGCCTCTGTGAAAAATAGTCTATGGTCCTCCTTATCTTGCTTGGCAAGGATTACCTTACCGAGATTCTTTTCAACCAACTGTAAAGCAAAAGAATTAGTAGATAAATTTGAATTAGTCAATAATTGTATTAGTAATCTCAATTAGTCGATTCTATGAATAATTTCATTTCCTTTGTTGCTTTACTGCTTTATTTACTGATTCCATACTTTTTCACTATTAATTTCAGACTTAAATTTTAAAACACTATAGTAAGTGCATTTTTCACTTCATAAGTGTTTTAAAATTCAAGTTTGAAATTACCTTCAGTCAATTGTATCTTCTTATCAAGATTCAATATGCATATAACACAAGTTTGTCATTTTTCTATGTAACTGAGACAGCACATTGCTCAAAGTTAGAGTGTGCTATATCTTCAAATACACAAGAAATTACGGACACTCTGCTGCCAGTGCAAGAATCTGATTTTTCAGACATGTGTAGAAGAATGAGTGGAATGGTGTAGAATTGTAGAGTGAAAGCTAGGGGAGTGGTCATCCTCGGAAGCAAAAATATCTAATCGCACGGATTAGAAATAACTCCGTGCACTCGGTTCTCCCGTTGGAAGGGTGTCTCCTTGAGGACAGCTCTACTAACAGTCATCAGTTTAAAAACCAATTCGGGTTAGAGTGAGGAACCCACCTAGAATTACAGACCTATTCATTTCTCATTTCCTCCCATAAATTTCGTATAATGCCACATCTACATGTTGGCCCAGCCTGTAATGTGACCAGTGTCTAATCAAGGCCAGCGGTACCCAGCGTTGGCAAAGCACTCACTGGCGCTGGCCGACATTGGCCTTCATTGGGCCAACATGCAGATACGGCTTAAGGCTGAGGCTCATGTAGGCATCATCCTTAGCAAAAAACGCATCTTAATAATCTACATCGGAGGAAACTGACTAAAATACAGGCTAATCGTAAAAAATATGTTTCTTGAACATGTAAAACATAGTTAACTTATATAAACTATTGTGATATCACTAATAAATAAGAATATTTTGCACAAGACTCACCGACTGTAAATATTCAGAAGGCAAGTCGTACTGTCGAGTAAGATCGCCGATGGAGACCTGTCCATGAGCGAGCAAATGGTCGTTGATCTCTTCAGCTACACGATGCGTGTAAGTTTTGTCGATGAGTTGTCCCAGAACGATATTCACTCCAGCGTCGGATCGCTCGATTTCTGTCGCCCTGGCTGTCACATGGCTCAGATCCACATTCAGTGTTTCAGCCAGTTCCACAAGGTTGATGCGACCTGCAAAAGTTATAAATGTATCGTAAAAATTCGAGAATGAGAAAAAATATCCAGAGAAATAAGATCAAGAATGTAAAATCGAATAAATATTTATACAGAGTGTTCTGAAAGAAGTTGCCCATAAGTCAGGGCGTCATTCCTCACATCAAAAGAAGAAAAAAGTTCTCACTAACATGGGTCCGAAAATGCATCGTTACCAAGTTATACAGGGTGAAAGATTTCGACTGAATTTCAGTTCCTCTGATGAAACGAAGGCCTATGGGTATTTGTTGGCTGTTAATTAAGATGTACTATTTAGCGTACTTCATGTAAAATGAACTGAAAAATTAAATAAAACAGTTTGGCTCCAAACCTGTAGCTACAGTAGTTTTTAAAATATGTAACGAAATATGCGAAACTTGGTCCCGAAAATGAAGTTGCTTTAAGGTTTGAAGCAGATTTACTATGTTAAATGTACAATAAACACAACGTATGTTTTTACAGAACTTGTATAAGATTTAATTTTAAGGGTTCCGTTTGTCTATTATAGACTTATTTTACATCTTTCTCTTCGAAATTCAATTTTCTACAAGTCTGTGAAAAAAATGTTGTGTTTATTGTACATTCAACATAGTACATCTGATTCAAACCTTAAAGGAACTTGTTTTTCGGGACCAAGTTTTGCTTATTTCTTCACATATTTTAAAAATTACTGTAGCTACAGGTCTGGAAACGGGTTTATTTCACATAAAGTACGCTGGATAGTACATCTTAATTAACAGCTGAACAATTACCCGTATTGATTCGTTTTATCAGGGGAGCTTCAGATTCAGAACATTGAAATTCAGAAGAAATTTCACCTTGTATAACATGATAACCAAGCATTTGCGGACCTATGTTAATTAAAACTTTTTTCGTCTTTTGATGTGAGGAATCACGCCCTGACTCATGGGCACCTTTTTTCAGAACACCTTGTATTTATTATCTACACTGTACTTCAAACAATAAAAATAAGATTTTATTTAAAATAGAATAGTGTTAACATACCTCCTCGAACGAGAAGTTCATCCCTGATCTCCTTTATGAGATGGTTAGGAGTGATATACTCTTTTCCATCATTGGTGAATAAAACGTCCAAGAGTTTCAACTCCAGCAATTTTGCAACTACTTCAATGCAATTCCTTTCAGTCAACCTGTAAAAATATACAAAAGTATTGTATAACAAACAATTTTAATTGATCCAGTGTTAAGCAATTTATCATAACTTTCTTAAATTCAATTTGTTTAAGCTTTATTAATCATTGCTTCAATAAAATACATGTGAACGAGAAAAAACTTACTAGGCTAACATGAAAGTTGAAGTTATTTTAGATGCAGCCGTTGCTGGTAATATGCCATAGTATAAATAAGTTAAGTTTTCTCTCTTTTTTATGTTGAAATTAATTAATGAATAGGTTCAAAATGTAATGGGTACAGAAAATTGTAACAAATTAAAGCTTAATAATAAATAGGCACTTTGACTAACGTTACCTACGTTCTAGTAAATTATTGCATACCGTATTGATTAAGGTGAGCTGACCAGATTTGGTTAGCCCCAGATTTATTAACACTTTGGTATTGATTCAAGCTTCACTTTATTGCACCTATTCAGATATTGGAGGTAACTCAGCTTCTGTTTACCGTAGCATACTTGGAATATAAGTCAACAAACCTTTAATAGTTTTTGTTATGGTAGTAAACTAGAGTATGATAAGTTGATTAATAATAGGTTAAGTCTTAATACAATATGGAATAATCTATCAAACGTGGGGTTTCAGAATGAGATGATAAAACTATAGGTTAAATCTAGTTCAAACCTAACCTTTGTGAAGTTGCACTTAGTTGAGCTCTTTGAAAATCTGCTGCTAAGCGCTTAACCTCTTCCCAATCATTGCCAGACATATTTACAAATTGAAATTGAATTTAAAACTCTTGTAAGCTTGCTATTTGCACGGATAAATAAAGATAACCTTGCTTTCAGAACTGGAAGCTGGACCGAGATTCTGACGTTGACAGTTCTTCTCGTTTGATGATCGATGCTTTGATGATTCGATATTATGAGTGTCGAAAAGTTATAGTCGATAGTCGGAGGGTTGACATTTCACGAATCAACAAACTTGATTCGATCTTTCGACTTGTCGAGGCAAGTGGCAACTTGTTGGAAATGATGAATTTTACAAGAAAGGATTTATCTGAGAAGTGAGAAGATGGACTACCGAATTATTTCCTTTTATGGAATGATATTCATCTATATTTAAGAATATTAGACCCTATACAAAAAAGAAATACTGTACGGTAAGCAATATTTTTCTAGTCTAAATTATCTTGAAAAAAATTTGTTACCGGTACCGTAGGTACCTAGGTACCTATCTTCTCAAGACCAATACTAAGACAAAATTGAAATTGAAGAAAAACAGGTAAAATAAATATGCTATAATCATGTAGCATTTGTAAGGTTTTGTTTGTATGTAACATGCTTTGTAAAATCCTAGTAAGTTACATAAAAGTAGCCTACTGTATGTACTGTTGTGAATTGTAGAATTGAAAAAAATCAAGTCAGTAGGCAGGATCGTACAGAACGGTATAAAATAAGTTAATATTATATTATAATTTAAACTTACATGTGGTAAAGTTGTCATTTGAATAATATCCTCGTTAGGCGCAATCTTCTTCTATAGGACGGTTATTTTGTTATTTGTTATTTTATGTTAAGTCCATAAGGTGGGCATAAAAACCCCCAGGGACACGTCATGAGAAAAAAACAGAAACAAGTAGGCCAGTCGACCTACTAGTCCAAAAGAAAAACAAATAAAGCAAGCAGAGGAAAGAAATTAATTAAAAATAGGCGCTTACCAAGCTGCTGTCCAACATGAAAAACTCACGGAGTGAGTACAAAGGATTATCCAACAATAAGTCTCTCAGGACCCTCCGAAATTTGCCGGCAGGCAGATTCCTTGCCATCACCGGCAGCTTGTTGAAGAGCCTGACAGATAGATGGCCATAGCTCGATCGTGTCCTGCTCAGTCTTTGGTAGGGCTCGTCCAGCCTCTGTCTCCCTCTAGTCTCATGTGAGTGAAAATTCTGCCTTGTTACAAGCTCCCCCACATTTGCATGTGTTCTGAAGTACATAGAGGGAGAAGACTGTGAGGATTCTCTCTCTCACAAAGAGGGGACGACAATGGGCAAGACGCTCAGCACCACAAAGGATCCTCAGGGCCCTCTTCTGAATGAGTAACACTCGTGAAACATCTGTGGCTCCACCCCAAAGCGTGAGGCCATACAGGACAATGCTCTGGAAAAAACAGAAATAGCAGACCTTAAGATAAGAAGCAGGAATACAGGATTTCAATTTCCTGAGCAGGAAAATCACTCTGCTCAGCCTGCAACAGACAGCCTCAATGTGGTGAGCCCAAGAGAGCTTTCTATCTAGAACGAACCCAAGCAGCTTCACCGGGAAAAAATCATACTCATCCCCATTTCTGAGGCTGAATATGATTGACTGCGTTTTATCATCGTTGAGAAGAAAGAGGTTTGCAGAAAACCAGTCCGTAGCAAACAACCTAGTCTCCAACATCTCGGCCCTCAGTACATCAACTCCATGACCATGATCGTAAAAAGTGGTGTCGTCTGCATAGCAAACAATACTTCTGCCATCCATGCAAGCTACATCGTTTACTGAAATCAAAAATAGAAGTGGCCCCAGGACAGAGCCCTGAGGCACACCACAGTTGACACAGTTTCTTATATCAGACAACACACCATTAGCCAGTACAGCCTGCCTGCGGCCCCCCAGGTAGGATTGAATCAATCTAAGAGGGGATCCACTGACCCCATAGTGCTTGAGTTTTCTCAGAAGGATTGAATGATCAAGCGTGTCAAAAGCCTTGCTGAGGTCACACTATAATATATGATTATATAAGTTAAATATGCCTTTTAACTTCTTCAATTTTAACTGAAAAGTTTTCAAAAAAGATTTATGGTAACAAATTTTTATTTTATGGCTTCTTTAAACACATTATTATTAGATATTGGCAAACCGAAAGACCTAGGTCCATGTGAAGATCATTCCCATAAAAACGCTGTTGGTTCAGGACTCTTCCCTTTTATTCAATCCTGATGAGTTAATGAATTTCTATTATGATTGGAACTTTTATTGCGACTTTTCACTGAATATTATAGCCCACTTCAATTTTGAAGGTATATGTAAAAATTATATTCAGGGCTCATTTTCTATTTAATTGATTTTAAATTGCTATTTAGGCCTAATAATGTTTTTTTTTCAAAAAAATAATTCTTCTGTAAGAGTTAATGATGAACAGACAAATTGTAAATTATATTGTTTTGTATTTTATGAGGGATGAATAAAGCTGCGTTTACACTGGAGCTAATAACACAAGTTTTTATCATTTTTGTTATCAACTGATGTTAATTACAAAAGTTAATAACATCATGTTGAGTTGCGTTTACACCGGAGTTGATAACATGAATTATTGATAAAATGTTGTCAACTTGACTGAATCGACAAAAAATTCTCTTGAAAAAAGTTGATAACTCGTGTTTTCAACAGAAAATTCCTTGTTATTAACAAGATTTATGTTATCCATCGTGAGTCGGTAACTTTTGTTAATAACAGGTTACTATCTTCCCCGCAACCCCCTCGGGCCCCGCATACCAACCCTACAGCTACAGCTGTTCCCTAATAACTACAGCTGCAGACAAAACACGTGACAAAGTTATCAACTTTTGTTGATAACAAAACTGGCAGCCAAAAGAAAAAATTATTAACTTATGTTGAAAACTTTTGTTTTAAACTCTGGTGTAAACGCATTATAACTTATTTACATTAGATCAGGTGAAGATCATTATTTTAATGATCACACACATGTTTCAATTCAAATTTGAAGACAATTTTTTGCTTTTTATTCCGGCTGTTGTTATATCATATATATGTTAATAACAAGGAATTTTCTGTTAGAAACATGAGTTATTAACTTTTGTCAAAAGAAATTTTTGACGATTCAGTCAAGTTAATAACTTTTTGTTAATAACTCGTGTTACTAACTCCGGTGTAAACGCAGCTTAACTATTTGATTTTGAATTTGTTTAGGCCTATCAACTTTGTATCTTGAGAGAGTTTAGTCTCAGTAGCCTAATGGTACCTACCATCCACATAGATACTAGTAGTGTTAAAATACTTGAAACTAAAATACTTTAGTGTAAAGTACTTGAAAAGTTGTATAGGTACTTTAATTCTAATAAAAACCTTCCATATTAAATATTCTCCCTCCATAGATAGGCTACTGTACTTATTTTACAAAAATACTTCATAGTATACCGGAACGAATTGATTCATCACGTGGGATAGTACTTCTATTGGCTCTTAATTAGGTTTCTGGAGGAGTTTGATAGTTTTTATCATTAGAATTATTCAGATGATGGAAAATTTGTAGCCAATAATTTTCTACCAACTTAGTGAATAAAATTTCACTTTTGAAACTTAGATTAATTAATTAATTGAATAAACTGTTTATCAGAGATTGACAATGCTGTAATAACCGAAACCGGTCTTTCTAAATATCAATAAATCTGTGTTTTTTTTACGATTTCTTAGTCTTTTTCATTCAATATGAATAATTACCACAATATCAACTTCTCAACTACACAAAAAGATTAATTAATGGTTCAGTTGAGATGCACTTGAACAACTGAGGAATTGCTTGGAACTAATAACACCATAGTGGGAAATTGCATGAAAAACATCTCTAAGACATCCCCATTCTAATAAACTTCCTGGACTATGAGAGTCAAGTGAGGTTTTTAATTGAATATCGACTCACCTTGCTGGAATGGACTGGCCCTGGCCCTATCAGTGCATCCAGTCTCATCAGCACCCAGGCTTGGAATATTAAAAAGCAATTTGGCATGTGACTGGTTACCAAACTTGGCCAAGCAATGATGGAATTCCTGATTCCTTTCAGCCCTAATCGAAACGACAAAACACTCTTATTACAGACTCGTCAGAATTTCAATTTTCACAAACACTTTTGACAAGAGCGTGTAACAGGATTTGAATATTGATTTATAATTTGCCTATTAACACCTGAAAATGTAGGCTATTGACTGGTTGAACAAGTTGTTTATACTTCTATTCCTGTTCAAGAATTCAATCAAGATTGTTGGATTGAAGTGAACTTATAAATGAGTTGGATACTTGATAGCTTACAGGATTTTTCACACTTGGAAACTTGTTCGACATCCAATAGGTGTAGCTTATACCATGTAAACATGAATTGTATTATGTTTTAGTAATGAAAATTATAATCTACGATCCATTTATTTCAGAAACAAAAATAATTGTATAAAAGCCAACATATTTTTGTAATATTACAAGTAAATTAGACTAATAACTTACTGCAATCATTAACTTTATACATTTTTTCTGATTACTACTTAATTAATGTTCGTTCATACAAATAAGTTTAAATAATGTGGAACATCCCACACACCTTTATAGTACCGGTACCTACTGCAATAAAAATAACATCTCAATTCAATAACTAGGAGTTCTGTGAACAGTAGACCTCGCGCTCAGTAAGTTACATTGACCTGTTGTTATTTTTTTTTGAGAAATTAATAAATAATTTATCAATTTGAAATGTCTAGAAAAAATCTTAAATAAACATAGAGTTTTATGTCCTATCGTACCGTGACGTGTCGTCCCGGAATGTGAGTGTGAGTGCTGTTATCAGGTCTGGCTGCAACTGTCTACAACGTTGATGGAAATATACATTTTTTTCAAGATGTTCGATGTTTTTGAACGGGTAGTATTATGGTCAACTGTCTACTAACGTTGATGGAAAGATACATTTTCAAGATGTTCGATGTTTTTGAACGGGTAGTATTATAGTCCACTAGATAGCTGATTTATGATGAATAATTCTATAGTCTGATTTTTACTCTAATATTTCTCTTCCTTTTATATTATCCTTGAAATGCAAAATTTCCAAAAACCTTGTATATACGTCGACGCGCAATTGAAAAAGGAACATACCTGTCAAATTTCATGAAAATCTATTGCCGCGTTTCGCCGTAAATGCCAAACATTTAAACATTAAGAGAAATGCTAAACCGTCGACTTGAATCTTAGACCTCACTTCGCTCGGTCAATAATATTTTATGCTAAATTAAAATTGAAATTCTTTATTCTCCAAAAAAAGATTAACAATACAATTTATTATATTTGCATGTAAATATTTGCATGTTGTATTTGCTTCTATGATAATATAGAATGAAATAATTGAATTCATTTAATTCTTCTTGCAAAATCATTTAATTCTTTAAATCATTATACAGCATTGTAATCTTCATTTCCAAAACCTTCCTGTTAAATTAGATTTCTATATTAGAAAAATATTATAATAATTGACTTTCAAATTTTAATGCCGATTGGTAGGCTACCTGACTCCAACTACCTATCATTCATTCTTGTACAGAGGTCTGGAACAATACGCTACATGTTATCATTCCATTTTGATAAACTATATTTTCAAAAACTGTAGGCCATCTCAGGGTCATCCTTTCCACTTTAAAATTTGCGAACATTTCTCAGCTCTTGGGAGGTAAATAGATGACAGATAGTCAAGTGCCAACTGCCAACTACTATTTGACTTTCCTTCTCGTTCTACATCTCCCAATATTCTTCTATACTCTCTCCCTGTATCCCATTATTATCTCCCAGTTCTCCAGTTCTTGACCTTGTCTGACTTCCATTTTTACACTAGATATTGTGCCTTTCATGTACTGCCATAGTCACTGCTTAAGCTACCCTATTTTTCACCATCTCAACTGAACACAAGAGAAATACATTTTCCCGCCTTTGGATGGAGACTAATGAACATCACTAGACCTAGAAAGATCTAGTTCCTAGCAACTACATAGATATAACCAGATAGTTAACAGTTTATAGTTATGTTATACCAGATGGCTAAGTCGTAAGATCCACTCCCTTTACATAGACCCCTGCAGCGGAAATGCAGGGAACTCCTTGGGGTGGTCCAGAACCTCACATCGTTCTGATTTTCAAATTTATCAGTTCCTATCTTCATTTTTTTGTCATGTTATCCTTCACATTACCGCACCTACTCAATTTCTCTTTGCATTCTTTACAAGCATTGATAAATGGATTTTGCTGCAGCCAAAACGTTTATTAGTTGAGGTTTCAGCTTCTGAGTTTCAAGCATTCAAGGGATGCTGCTAATAGGGGAGGTGTTCTCTATAAGACACACCTTTAGAATAGAACTCAGGAGATCGGCATTTCATTATATGTATCAATTCAATCTTGTTAAGAAATAAAAAGTCAAAAAATGATGGAGAAAAGGAACAATATAACATACAATATTATATTGTTTAACCATAGTTTATTACAGCCGAACTATTGATTGATTGATTGATTGATTTATTTTATTTCCATTGCCAGGTCTGGAGAGACCTATGGCAAACATCGAATTACAGAAATACATTGCAAACTAGAATCACAGATATAAAAAAAAACAAAAAATATAAATAAAATTACTTCATTTTTTTAAAGTGATTTTCCTACCTAGTATGTTTTTAAAATGAGGTCAGATACTAATACAAAAACTATAAACTATTCAATTAATTGATTAGAATAGTATTGAAATAGCTCTATTACAAAAATAACTACAGAATAAGATGAATCAGTTATTGCATGAATGCTTTCGAGGGAATCTCATTACCTGGAGCAACAAAATAAATAAAATAATACTTCAAATATTTTCAAATAATATAATACAACTTACAACAGTGGTGAAACTACTTTCCAACTTGAAAAAAGACTCCTCACTCCAATAACTTAGTAATTCAATATTAATTTTAGAGAATAAAAAGGTTGAAGATAACATTTCACAGTCATGTTTTAATTTAGAATAAAAGGAAATCAACATTACGTTGTTGAGGAAACATTATTCATTCGTATTGCTCTATTAAATTGAATTGATTGGTACCTAATTACTCTGAGCTTCATTGCTACAGTTTTAAAGAGGATCTTATCCCTGAACTCTTTGATTTTCTAACAAAATTTACACTAGAAACATACATGTTGTGGAACTTTTTCATAATATATTAAAGGTCATAAATAAACAAGATGTCTGAACATTTAATTTATAAAATCTTCTATAGGCTAATTCAATTTAATTGGATAGGTAATAAGTCTCCACTTGAATTAGAAATATTTTTAATTTAATATTTTATTTCCTGATTGTTGAAAGACACTCCTGTATTTTTCAGCACAATTTCATTTCCTCCTACTCCATCTTCTTCTTCGATTTCCAACCTCTATCACTTCCTCCTCCACCCTTACCCGTTCATTCCTCTTCCTGCAATTTATAATCTTTGGGTGCAGCAACAGAAAATTCCTCATACCCATTTAGTTTCGGCCAAATACTCTATGTCGATGACATCATGATACGGAAATAATTTCTATGCATATTTCATTCTAAGTACAGTACAGTACAAGCATTATTCACTGAGCATAAAAGGAGCCTTCTATGCTCACTGAAAGCGTAAAAAAGCAATTTGCAAATGAAGGTCATCACTGGTCGGGATTAGCATGACAAAACGAGAAAATAAATCAATTTTGCCACAGCGTTGGTGACGTTCGATGATTGATAGCATGCACATTTTTTCCTGCATCGAAGTGTCCACTTGTGCTGTGACAGGTTTGTCACTGCTGATTATTAATGGTGCGACTGTTGTTGCGTTTCAAATTAATATTCACACAAATTGAATTATTGTGTATACTCCGTCGTCTGAATTATTGCCAGCCAAATATGACTTCTATCGATTCGTTAATTATAGTTACCATACAGTAACAGTAATTCATCGTATGACTATGAATGTATACCGGTATGTGTATGCAGTATAATAATTTATTAAATGAATGTGTTTATTTATTGTAAAAGTTCATTTGATTTGTCGTATTAGATTGATTAGTAATTACGGTACTTTGAGCTCTATTGCTACAGTTTTAAGGAGGATATTATCTCTGAGCTCTATGATTTTCTATTTAAATTTACACTAGAAACAAGAATGTTGTGGAACTTCTTCATATATAAGGTCATAAATAAACAAGATATTGTCTAAAAATTCAATTTATGTAATCTTGTATAGGCTTATCCAATATTTGATTGGATAAGTAACAAAACAGACATACCCTAACTACAAACAACCGAGAAATCTTCCTGATTTCAACCTACAAAAAACCAGGATATGTCACAAAATTCTCAGTTCTCGAGTAAATTTAACTAACTAGCCAAGAACCATCAGTCTCTATTAACATCATTGATACTCATGCTCAATAATGTAGACAAAACAGTTTTTGTGTTAATTACGGCGTGAACAATTTTCACGGCTTTTTGGTTCTTTTCGTTGACTTATCACTTTGCTCTTCTTTGCTTTTATCACTTTGCTACAGTCATAATTCTCTCCATAATGCAGTAATTCTGAAGCCCATACCCGAAAGTGCACCACAGACGTAATAGTTTCATTTGATAATAGAAACCAATCATCTTTTACAGAATAAATAATTTTTGAAGATAACTCAAATAATTGCGTTTGGTATAAACTATGATTATTTGTATGATATGAAGAGAATTTATCGATATCCAGTAAGATTTGAAATTCTTTCTACTACTAGATGTGACTGTCTTGTTTGCAATGATGTAACCCAATATGAAATCATTCACTGAAAATCTAAAAACTGAATTGATTTTAAATACTATCAAATACTAATTTAAATAGTCGTAGCTTAATATATATTATATTATGCTCCCTTTCAATGCTATATATTTATCTCTCATTCATGTTCTCTTAAAAATAATGTGAATAAATTTGGTGCAATCGCTTTTCCTTGTTCAACAATTCAGGTGCCATAAATCCACTGGACTCTAACAGAAAAAAATGTTAGTTTGGAAGACAACATTAATTTGCATGCAACTTGATGAGATTGGCGTTGGCTGAGTGCGAAATATAGAAGCTGCGCAGTCGCAGTGGGTGTCTTTGAGTCATGGAGTCATCATCATCAACCTGTGAGGTGAGTCATGCTACTTTTCTTCTTGGCAAATACAAAATTAATGCACTTGCACAATTTACAATGTTTGGGCGGCTGGCATTTTTCCTTTTCAGCAAAACTCTCTAAACTGATCCACCTCCGTATTTCTTACAGTTTTACATTGCTTAATCCATTGACTTGAGATGTTGATCCTTTATTGATCCATTCTCAGTAATAAAAATAGCCTTGTATCTAAGAAATTAAGGATTTTAATTACGGTAGTCAAGATGAAATGGATCTCTATTACTCGTATTCTAGTCGTAGATTGGAGAAGATTTGAAAGTACTATCTATGCTTTGTATATATGCATTTGATGCAGTGGCAAATATAGAATATATTTTTGGGGGTGCCAACATTAATGTAAGGTTAAGTGATTTCAAGTTAACACCCCATGATACTTTATATCAGTTTTACTGCTCATATTCAGAGGGTAATTTGCGGTGAACGCCCTTTTTACTTTACCGAGATCACGCTTCTTTACTGTTGACTTTAAATCATGAAAAAAATTTATTTCTAAACAAATCAAATGATGGAAAGATCCCAGTTACCGTTTTTTCGTACATTGGTCAATATCTTTACAATGATACATCTGTAAACACTTATCCGTACTAAAAGAGTTAAATACGCGATTGTGATTATCGTGTTTGAAAGGGTCCTAGCAACAAATATTGCTTTAGCAATATTTTGTTCTGTCATTCAGATTACTGTACTTATTTTTCTTTATATTCGTTATTTCGGGGGGGGGGGTCTCCCCTGGGCCCCCTTATATTCGCCTCTGATTTGAAGATTGACTAGCAAACTGAAAATAATGAAGCCTATGTAATATTATTTTATTGTGAATAATGTTATGAAGTCTTATGGACAGGTATTTTTATGGAAATCATAGATACATTGAATATTTGAATACTCATAAATAGAAGACGTTTTGTCCTTGGAATTTCCAACTGTGCCATGATCTTCTCTAGTCTCTCTGCAAAATATTACAACTTTTACTGAATCTAAAACTTTTCTTGATAGAATTGGTACAGTCAAATTATCAGATTTTTAATAATGAGTTGATTCTTCATAAATGACTGTTGTAATTTAGATAATTCTCATTCTATTACAATAAAAGAACCAATTCTACAATAATGGAATAACCTGGAATGCCCAAAGCACAAAACTGCGCATAATATTGTAATTATGATATGAAAGATACTCCTGATAACGGTGACCCAAAGTCAGTTCCCTAGAGTCCTTGCTAGAGCATCAGTTATAAGTAATGTTCAGGCCAGCATTCATTAATTATTATTTCATAGTTTGGAAAGAACATGCTATCACACGCTATACAGTACTGCGCTGAGTTATCTATCACTCACTCTCTCTCTCACACTCACTCTCCATCCTCTCTTTCTTACTCTCTCTTACACACACACACTTTCTCACACTCACTCTCCACCCTCACTTTCTCTCTCTCACACACTCTCTTAGAATTACTCTCTACCCTCTCTTTCTCTCCCACATACATACTCTCTCCATCGCTCTCAAACCGCAAACCAATGAAGAATGGAAGGCCACTTTCTGGATATATTAGAATGCATATATGAGACTATTAAAGTGGTTCTATATAGATGTATATGTATTATGGGCGCGAGAATCTTTAGCCTAGTTAGTTGTGCGACACAACCATAAATTATCGCATTAAACTCTTCTCGTGGAGTAACTCAGCCAGTGTCCTCTTAACATATCAAAAGGGACCGCGACGGCGTGGGTCAACGACCTACTGCCCATTCCCTCCACAATCCCCTTTTAAAAACATATTAAAATGGGGAGAAAAATATCCCCGATATTGTTTGTTGGTGTGCCGGGGTTTGGTAGGGGGGATTACACAGAACATCTGCTCCGTATCGGGGCAAGTGATCTCTTGGCGGTGTTAAAGGATTCACCTCTGACCTTGCGAATCGAGTCGTTTGTGGGAATTTAAACGCGTATCCCTCACCCCCCCCCCCGGGCACCCATCACACCACAGGGGGACTTATTGCCCCCCTCATGACATCATTCTTCTGCACGCTTCCGCAAAGTTGCCATTTAGTTTGTGAGTGGACGATTTATTTGCTTACATTCGTGCTCGATATTGCTATATAGTGAGCACTCTACCAATACCAATAACAGGCGGCATACACACGAGTGATATTTCCCATTTGTTGATCCAAAGTGTATTGCATGTGATTGTAATGAGTGCAATGAAATCGTTCGGTCATGTCAGAGGCCCTGAAATTGATCAGTTACATCCTGAGAATTCTGACTCTGAGCCAGCCAGGTCACTCGATATTATAATTAACAAATTTTATAAACAGTTACTTTTCAAAACATGGGTTATATTAATGACTAGCTGGCACTAGCTAGTCATTACCTGTATAATACAGCTATAATAAATTCCTATTTATTTATTCATTTATTACATTGTCAATCACAAATCATAATTACAATATAAGTAGTAAAATGATTGGGAGAAGACAACAGGCCCTAGCCCAAAACTGTCTTCTCCCAAATTTTTACAAATAAAAGTTTCAAAAAAGAATGGGCTATGATTTCATTTTTCACCTGAAAAATTCCAATTTCCACTTCAAAACTAATGACTAAACTGGAAATTTTGAATTTTGATATTTAAAAACTAATTAAAAACAAAAAATATTTCACTCAAATCTCTACAAATTGGAAATTTTTAAAATTTTGAGCCATAAAGAAACTTATTTGAAATAAATTTTTTCAAGAGTTTAATCCAATTTCAAAGTGTTGCAAATGCTACCACTTTGGATAGAACAGTAAATAATAATTTCCGTTATGTTTAAAAATTTGTTACAATTATTGCTTAAAAAATTCAAGGTTGATAAACTATACACAGAGTGTATCAACAATGCTTCACAAACTACAATCTTAACGACTACCTTTCATGTTTGCCTTGTATTCTGTTCGAATAATGTGTTGAATAATTGGATTGTATTGTTTGAGAATAAATATTGTTTGTCTCGGGATCTGTTTTGCTTGACAATTGAGAGCCAAACCAAAATTAGATTGGATGGTATTTGAGTCTACAAAACTTTGAAAAGCCTAGCA
Source organism: Nilaparvata lugens (assembly GCF_014356525.2). NCBI lineage: Eukaryota > Metazoa > Arthropoda > Insecta > Hemiptera > Delphacidae > Nilaparvata > Nilaparvata lugens. Next base: position 14,394,420 of record NC_052510.1, read on the forward strand.
TAGCAATTCATGAACCGATAATAATAAATCATGTATAAGTATTTATACTAATACTTATGTAGTTATATTATCCTGGAGTCTCATTGTGAATAAGATTTATCTGACTATAGCTTTCACTATAGCAAGGAGAAGAATAATACTTGGGGCCAAGCTTCACGAAGCGTTTTTTCAGGCGTTTTCAGTGAGTCGGAAGGATAGGATGCTCTCCGATTGGCTGATAATTATCAGCTGACACCCGACCGCCAACCCCAATCAACCAATCGGAGAGATTCCTGCCCTGCCGACTCGTCTGAAAAACGCTTCGTGTGGCTTGACCCTTATTGTTTATTCTGTAATGCATACAAAATCTATTTCTATCCTGGAATAGGAAGAATAATTTATTTCCTAACAACAAGAATTACATTCTTGTAAAATATACAACTTACCGCTCTACCATGATATTCTAACTGCACTACAATTACTACTCTACTCTACTCTACTCTATTACTCTACATGGCGCTCCAACTCTGTTGATCCAAAATCATTTTACGAGCGTTTAGAAGTAGACTTTGATTTGTGGATGAAATATAATTTAATTTGAAATCGCCTGTGGTTATCGCGTTGGAATTGATAGTGTTCATTAATGCATTATCATATTAATCATGGTTTGCAATAAAGGCAAGAATACTAAATTCAAGTGGATGCGTTTGAAGAGTTTAATATGCCACAATATTTTATCATTCTGTACACGCATCTGCTTTTAACGACGTTTTAACACTGTGGTAGATGTCGTGTGAATTTATATTTATGACGCTGTGAGAGCAAGCAGCATTTATCGTGTGAGAATTTAAATAAGCGCACTAAGGACAGCTGACAATAATTGTTGAACGCTTCGTTTTTCTTCTATTTTTTTAATGCTATCCAGACGTCTCACGAGTATTTTCACTGATAGGTTCTCTCTCTCTATCTCTCTCTCACACTCTCTCTCTATCTTTCTCTTCTGCTTCCTTTAACCAGTTGTGACGTCATGTCGCATTTTTGTTATTAATTAATTAGATGTGACAGCAGCTTGTTGACTTTTGTCTGCTGAGGCGAAGTGGTTGGCCGCAAAACGATTAGCATCTGCTTGCTCTCACTCTCATTCATCAACAGTCATTCAATCAACTAATCAATGAACTGAATTAAATACAAGTTGGTGAATGAGTGGATGTGAGGGAATTTGGAAATTCATATCGTTGGGAAGATTGGTTGATGAAACATTAAAGGCTACTAAAGTTCAACTTTATCAACAACTTCATTCTAAAGTTGAAGTTTGAAGTCAAAACCGGATGGAGCAATAATTTGTTATCTATCATCCATAGCAGTCTTTATTTTAATTATTATTTAAACAGTAAGTGTAAATAGTAACTTTATACAGTAATAACTGAAGTAGTAGTCTGTAAACTAGCTAGCCTGATAGGGGTAGGCCCCTATCAATATTATCATAAAAACACAATATAATTAAAACTTGTACAATCTTTGCTGTTATTGAACACGAGGGGTGAATGAGAGGCAAGGAACACCCTGGTATGGTATCCTACCAAATCATTCAATAATATTATACCAGATTCGTACCTCACACTAAAATCACATTATTAAGTACATGAATTTGAAAAAAATGTGTTAGTAAAACGTTATACGCTAATCAAGGGTGTTATTCACTACTTAGACTGTACGAAGTTCTATCGAGTAAGTTCAAGAGGTAAAATAGTGATCTAGGAAGTTCTATCTCCCCCTGCAGACTGTATTTCTTGCAGCTCTTTTTATGAATGTGAGAGTGAATGGTTGCTAGTCTTTTCTTTCTCTTTTCTTTCTCTTTCTTTTTGTATGGTCCAATCACGCGATTACCTAAGATACCCGCACAAACATTCAGCGAAAATCTATGCTGATAACCACGCACTTTGACCTCATGAGGATTGTCTAAGGCCCAGACATGACTGTTGCGAGAGTTGAAGATTCCTTCTCTTGTAAAGCTGGACTCATCGGTAAATAACACATTTTCTAGAAAATTTGGTTGGATAATGTCTTGCTGAAGAAACCAACGGGCACAGTTTACTCTTGGCTCATAGTCGCGTTCAACCAATGAGTGAACTTTTTGAAAGCGGAAGGGGTGAAGTCTTTCCTTGTTTAGTACACGCCACACAGAAGAAGCACTTGAATTGATTTGCTTTGCAACTGCTCTCGTACTCTTCAAAAGCAACATTTCGAACTGCTCGAGGCCTACCAGCAATTACCCTGTTCCGTTCAAATGAACCAACTTCTCTCAGCCGATTGTGAGTTCTTGTGAACACCTTGTCGGAAGGGAGACGGCGGTTTGGAAATGCAGCTGCATACATTCTTCTTGCTTCGGTCGCATTGCCAAGAGCTGCTCCATACATGAAGTGAATATCGGTGTACTCCAGCGAACTAAATTCCATTACAATAATTAAATATTTGTGTAGAAGCAACGTAAGAAAATATTGAAACTGGAAATTTAAGATAGAAATAAGACCTAGGAAACGTGAGACTAAGAAATAGGAAGCACTACATCTGGTTCTTTACTTTTAATGAAACAACAATACTTTTACAAGACAAACATTATCATCTGAAAACCATTGTAAAATCATCTGTTTGCCCATATGGAGCCATACCGAGTTTCAAAGCTTCATCTTAAATACATCTGGAATTAAAAAATTAATATTGATCTTTAAATGGTGAAAAGTGGTCATGCATGCAGTACGAAAAAAATTAATTTCTCTGTTATTCTTCGACCAATCTTGATAAATTAGGTATCATTGGAATCGTGAAAAAATTTGCTAACTTTTTTGTCTCTTGTAATTTTCTGTAAAATGGACGGTTTTCGAGATATTCGCCATCAAAAATTTAAAATGGCCGCCATTTTGAAAAATTTTAACGAAAATTTTTTTTTTATTTTTTATAGTTGAGTCTTTATAGCATAAATATTCATGCCAAATTTCAGATCAATACAACATTCGTTCTTGAGATAAAAATTTTTAAGTGAAAAAAAACAAAATGGCAGCTATAAGGATAACCGCTGAGTTTTGGACACTTCAAATATGACATTTGTAGTCTCCTAGCATCCAGGTACAATACCCTAAAATTCTCGACACTACTTCTGAAACACCCTGTATATGTATAGGTATTTATAGTTTTATACTAATACTTATATATCTATATTATCCTGGAGTCTGATTGTGAATAAGATTTATCTGATCACTATAGCAAGGAGAAGAATAATACTTGGGGCCAAGCTTCACGAAGCGTTTTTTCAGGTGTTTTCAGTGAGTCGGCAGGATAGGAAGCTCTCTGATTGGCTGATGATTTATCAGCTAACCCCCACACGCTTCGTGTGGCTTGGCCCCAAGTATTATTCTTCCCTTGCTATAGGCCAATGATCAGATAAATCTTTTGCACAATAACATCCCAGGATAATATAACTACATAAAGTATTAGTAGTTTATATTTAGTATTAAATATAAGTATTAGTAATTATTGTTTATACTGTAATGGATACAAAATCTATTTCTATCCTGGAATAGGAAGATTAATTTATATTCTAACAACATGAATCACATTCTTGTAAAATCCACAACTTAACGCCCTACCATGATATTCTAAGTACTACCTACTCTACTACTCTACTCTACTCTATTCTACTACTCTACATGGCGCTCCAACTCTGTTGATCCAAGATCATTTTACGAGCGTTTAGTAGACTTTAATTTGTAGATGAAATATAATTTAATTTGAAATTGCTTGTGGTTATCGTGTTGGAATTGATAGTGCTCATTAATACATTACCATATTAATCATGGTTTGCAATAAAGGCAAGAATTCTAATTCAAGTGGATGCGTTTGAAGAGTTTTATATTCCACAATATTTTATCATTCTGTACACGCATCTGCTTTTAACGACGTTTTAACACTGTGGTAGATGTCGTGTGAATTTATATTTATGACGCTGTGAGAGCAAGCAACGTTTATCGTGTGAGAATTTAAATAAGAGCACTGAGGACAGCTGACAATAATTGTTGAAGGCGTAACGTTTTTCTTCTATTTTTTTTAATGCTATCCAGACAACGTCTCACGAGTATTTTCACTGATAGGTTCTCTCTCTCTCTCTCTCTCTCTTTCTCTTCTGCTTCCTTTAACCAGTTGTGACGTCATGTCGCATTTTTGTTATTAATTAATTAGATGTGACAGCAGCTTGTTGACTTTTGTCTGCTGAGGCGAAGTAGTTGGCCGCAAAACGATTAGCATCTGCTTGCTCTCACTCTCATTCATCAACAGTCATTCAATCAACTAATCAATGAACTGAATTAAATACAAGTTGGTGAATGAGTGGATGTAAGGGAACTTGGAAATTCATATCGTTGGGAAGATTGGTTGATAAAACATTAAAGGCTACTAAAGTTCAACTTTATCAACAACTTCATTCTAAAGTTGAAGTTTCAAGTCAAAACCCCGATGGAGCAATTAGTTATCTATCATTCATAGTAGTATGCATGTACAATTATTATTTAAACATTAAGTGTTTATAGTAACTTTATACAGTAATAACTGTAGTAGTCTGTAACCTAGCTAGCCTGATACGGGTAGGCCCCTATCAATATGATCATAAAAAGACACAATATGATTAAAACTTGTACAATGTTTGCTGTTATTGAACACGAGGGGTAAATGAGAGGCAAGGAACTCCCTGGTATGGTATCCTACCAAATCATTCAATAATATTATACCAGATTCGTACCTCACACTGAAATTACATTATTCAGTTGAATTCATGAATTTGAAAAATGTGTTAGTAGAAAGTTACACGCTAATCAAGGGTATTATTCACTACTTAGACAGCTTGTAAGAAGTTCTATCAAGTGTAGAAATATTCCTTGAGTTTAAAGTTCCAACGCTAAGACAAAATTATGTAAAAAAGGTCATTCTCCATATAAATAAAAATAAGTCTCAATATGTTTTGCGCGAAACGCCCTATAACACTCGTCCAAACAATAGATACAATATCAATCTCATAAAACTTACAACATGCAGGCATCAATTAACATACTTTAGCAATTGGTAAACAAAATTCCCAATGATTTTATAACCAAAAAAATCACTCTTGCACTACACATCAGTATGGATAATTGGATATACCAAAATATTTTCTTTAAGCTAACTGTATAGATCTGTGAATTGGATTAATATTATATTAATTAGATATTTAACATTTGGTATATAAATAATAAACAATCCGGATTTAATCCCACCCAACAATTTTATAAATTCTTTAAAAAAATCATGGTGGCCTCCCTACATCGACTTTCAGCTAACTTTTCCTCTTTTCTTTTTATTTTTACATCTCCTTTTATGTACTTTCGTATTTTGAAATCATTGTCACTGCATAGCAGATAGTGTGAATGAACTACAACTCACTGCCAACACACAAGAGTGTTACTTATGTTGGCAGTGCCAAAAAGGAAAAATTGCTTTTACAATGAAGTTAACTGAACATTTCATTTTACTTCTACTACTGTACTATGTCAAGTTTATTTATTAAGTTATTTACTTAATCTATTGTACCTAAATATTTAGTATAATTTATAATTTTGTTTCTGTTTTGTATAGTTAAATTTCCATTTTGTTTCATTTTATTTTAATGATGTAATGTGCTTTTTTGGCGAAATAAATTCAATTCAATTCAAATTCAAAAAAAGGGATGCTCAAGAGGTAAAACAGAGATGTTTGAAGTTTTATCTCCCCCTGCAGACTGTTTTCTTGCCGCTCTTTTTATGAATTGTATAAATACAGGAAAATCTACTACTGGTACAGTCTTCATTATTTAATAAAGCATCTTGTACAAAATTTGCGGAGGAGAGAACACAAGGATGTAGACTAGCTGAATAGAGAGCTAAAGACTAAATTTTTATAATTGCAAAAATTACATCAGCAGTCACTGGACTGCAAAAAGATAATGTAATTGTGTGAATTGGGTTCCTTTATTTTTAAATAGTTTGGGAGCCTCCTAGAATGATACAGTATGAATCATTCCCTTTCATTAATTTTGCAACTCTATTGAAGACAACAAACTGAACTTACAAAATATTCCTTTACAAGAAATGTGGTTAGGAAATAATGTATCTGCTCCATAAATGACGAGAATAAGCAATAGAAGCATAATTTGGATTGTCACATTTTTGAAATTTCAAACCTGAGATTCAGCTAGATTCATATACAACAACAAAAGTTACCCACAAATGTCACATCCTTCCCACAAATAAATACTTAAGTGTTCAAAAATAATAACCGTCGTTTTGCTTAAATTTATTACATCAAGTACTTAGTATTGGAGAGCTGGTAACTGTTTATAGTGGGCTAGGGAGATGAATAACACGGATTTGCACCACCGATAAGGCACTATCCATTGTTGGATAAGTGTGGAAAAAGAGAGAATGAAGGGGAAAGAGAGAGAATGAGTTTGAGGAAGGAGATGGTCCAAACAGATAGGGGATTTATGCGGGCGTGAATATTGAGCTAAAAGGTAACCGCGTTACGCTTTGAATCGACCGATCGCACCTCGATAACAATTTATGGGGTTCGTGTTTCATGGAAGGAGGAGGAGGAGAAGGAGGAGGAGGACGAGGAGGAGGACCGATGAAATACCGTCGAACCGTTCCGCTATCAGCATGCTGCACACATGTTTTATAGTGTTTCTAAAAACACTACGGTGGCTCTGTACCGTTGTAGGCCTATGACCGTGAATGCATCCGTTGGAAGGATGCGTTTTCTAATTGAAATAAAATTGGTGCGGGTTTTGAAACTCGGCTCATAAATCAAAATTATTGTGATTGTATGCAAACTTAACTAGTATTCTTTTTGTGTTGAGGACAAAACTTTGAGAACTTAACAAAATTCACAATCACTTTGACTAACAATACGAGTTTTGGGGAGCGATTGGCTCCATGGTCGCGCTGATAAGCTATCATGCGTGTGCTATTCCCATTGTAAGGGAGTACCTTCACTTGTAGAGTCGACTCCTCTAAGTGAGAGGAGTGGGTAATATTATGGATTATTTATGATAATTTATTAGTTTAAAAAAACTATATTCGCTTCCCAGTGCTTCGTGATCCACCTAAATCTGTAGATCCACTCATCATCGACTTCATCACTCATCATCTTCCGTGTTTCGGATGGAGACGTTAAGCCGTCGGTCACGGCTGCCTAAAAAGCAGTTGTTAGGTCATGGTCAGAGGCCCTGAAATTGATCAGTTGCGACCTGAAAACTTTGACACCAGACCTGAGCCAGCCAGGTCGCTCGATATCATTATTATTATCTTCCGTCTCATTACCCACGCGCCACACACAAACCTGGGGCTAATGTAGGCATCTCCCCCAGAAAAAACCAGAACATTTTCTTTTGGTTGAAATTGAATATACAATCAAACATCTAGAGCTCACTTCTCAATTTCATAACAGTATAATGTATTGTATTATCAAAATCATTGAGAAAGTCACATTTTTTTGATACGGGACCGCGCATCATTACATAAAGGGGATTTCGTAAAGGGAATATAATTTATATCGTTTCGTAATGGGAATTCGAAACGAGATTTTTGTATACTTGTTCTTTTCACATTATCACCGGAGAATGACGATCATCAAAACGCAAAGCCAAAATTGAAATATTAAAATAAAATATTCTGGAATTTGAAAAACTAGATGAGGATGAAACATTTGATGGGGAGAGAGTAAGGTTGTGTTGTTTCTATATAATATCTAAAAAATATGATATTCCTGGTTGTACTCAACCGAAAAATCTTGTTGTCACAGTGAGAAAATAAATTCATTTTGAAGAAGAAAATTGACTGCTAGGCGTTCTTTTCAATAACCAAAAAGTTATTTAAAAAAATATTCGTTCTATTAATACCATTGGACAAGATTGGAAAGTTCAACTAAAGTTTTATTATTGGAGATTTTTTGAAAAGTTCAAGATTGGAAAGTTCAACCCTCATTTCTTTAGTACTAGGGTATGGACGGGGATCTTTGATATGTTTACCTCCCAACTGGTCCAAACAAAGCTGCAAAGTCAAAACATGAGTTCCAAACATTCAATACTAATTCCTTTTTCAATTGATCTATTTTTGTAAAAATGAAGATTTTACACTCAATAACTAATATGTTCAATTGTGGAACGCAACAGGCGATATACAACCAAATAGAAACCAATTTGTGCATACTGAATTTGAGCAGAGATAAGGGAATATATCAGTAATCAGTTCTCTCTGATTTGAGTAACAAACCAACATTTCTTCCAAGACACGATTTCCTTAATCGATCGTCTTCATCATGAAAGATATAATAAGGAATTTGCATGAAGCTCCAAGAAACGTCCAAGATGTCAAGATGGTACGTCAGGTGGGAAGCCAACGAAGCTTTGATAGTGGGAAAGGTCCTGGACGGAGACTGGTTTCGGTTTGCAGTTTCCTACATCGACCTTGTTCAAGGTCATACCTGTTCGTGGAAAGCTATCTGCCAGTGTTGACACCTTCACTGTTCAGTCCCACGCCACACCAGCTGTTCTCTCAACTCTCATTTTGGCAGCATCGCGCATTCAATTTACATTACATGCATTGTTGTTTAAGAGCTTTGAGAGGAGAGAAAATAAAAGTGTCGAGCTTCCTAATGGCTTGGTTCAATGGCAACATTTTGTCTCTCAGTTTGGTTCGCAACCGAGACAAGAGTGGGAGGCTGTAAACTTCTTTATGTTACTTTTGAATGGATAAGATATTTATTGTTGAAGGAATCAAGGCATATTTTTTCGTTTTTGAACTATTTTTAACGACACTACAGTCTAATATCATTGAACATTATTTATTAAAACTTTGGAGCGCTTTCGGATTTTTAAAATCCATTCTCAACACTGCTGTCTTCATGAACAGAAGCCCACTATGAAGACAGCCCATGTTGAGAATGGATTTAAAAATCCGAAAGCGCTCCACAGTGAGTACTAGTTTTAATAAATAATATTCAAAGATATTAGACTGTAGTGTCGTTAAAAATAGTTCAAAAACGGATTATTACTTGCAGTTCGTCATGGATAATGAAATAGATGAGCATATTTTTTGTCTTATTAATGGAGATGTAGAAAGTATAGCAGTCTTTCAACTATGGAAAAATATGAGGGATATATGAAAATTGGGATTGGAAAGAAGACAAAAACTAATCCGAAAAATAAAAATTAGTTAATTTCTTTGGAATTGATTTATTATATCAAGACATATTTTATTAAATCACTGAAGAAGTAAGTAGAGTAAGTAGTAAGCAGTAAGAAGTAAGTAAACTTATGGAAGTCTGTAAACTATGGAAAAATAGTTATATGAATAAGCTATTTACTGTTGAGGATAACAGGATATTATATCAATGTTATTCTATTAAATTACTGAAGAAGTAAGTAGAGTGAGTAGTAAGCAGTAAGAAGTAAGTAAACTTATAGATGTCTGTAAACTATGGAAACATAGTTAAATGAATAAGCTATTTATTGTTGAGGATAACAGGGTATTATATCAAGGCATATTTTATCCTATTACTGGAGAAGTAAAAAGTATAGACGTTTCTAAAATAAGGAAAAATATGAGGGGTATGAAAATTGGGATTGGAAAAAAGACAAAAACTAATTCGAAAAATTGATTTTTGCAGATGCAAGAACCTTATCTTTCTTTGATGAAAGAAAAAGATAGATTCAAAATTTATACCTAATCGAGCATTTCTTCCACTGTGAGTGGAGTACTAGTAATTTGGAGCTTCTCAACAGTATGATTTCGTTGCACTCAGTACACCAGTCTTGGGTACCATTCTCTCACTTATATTATTCGTATGGAGTTCATTGTAGCATTCTCCACCTCATTATTCTCGCACTTGTCATGAGCTTATTGTAAGCTCTACCCCACCCCTTATTGTCTACAATATTCCTTATGTTGTGAGCAACAACAGAAATTTATCTAAAATGGTCATTAAAATAGTGTAAGTAAAATGCCCTTTATTGAACGATACAGCTGAGAGTACTTCTGAGCGAATCGAGAGAGTTAACTAACAGAAGTTACCCGATCTCGTCAAAACTGTTCATAAAAATCTATAGATCACCTCTTTTATAGAGGGAAACCTTCACATCTATCTATTTTTCCGTATCTTAAACTTGCTGATATTTTGCTCACCTTATTCACAAGGAAATACATATTATCACAGATTGTCACAATCATTAATAGTCATAACCAATGCATCATACATCAATCCCTTATCATATGAATCTGAAGTGTAGAATCTATCATCAGTAGAAGTGAATTTTCATAGCAGTCGAAAACAATTACAGGAAAAATCGGTTAATATGACTATTTTAATCTTATCTCTCCACTGTCGATTCTCCAACAATCATTCACTAGATGAAGTTTCTGTCGCATCTTTCTCACGCGGCCTCTCAAAACAAAAGTCTATTTACGGCTATGAACAGGAATAACTTTATAGTCCTTTAAATAGTTCAGACTTTCCATTCAGATTTTGAACCATTCCATGAGAACCACTAGGAGGGTCCCTTTGATGATGTTGGTATTTTAAAATCAAAAGAAGAAATCTTCCGAAAATGTTCATTTTATGCTTCCGGGTAAACATTCTGAACTGAACTCGTAAATGGCTCAGAAAGCTTTCGAGATATTCTGTGCTTTGTGTTGGAATAGAAATGTCCCATATGGAGTTTGCTGATATAGTTGGTGGAAGAACGCTATGTTTCATCTTCTGTTAATGGAAAGGCTTTTATTTCATCTTTTACAATTCCATTTCATCTTTTCGATGTAAAATGTTTTCGCATTCCATGCTTGCACCAGCATATAAATAATAACCTTCTCACAATAATAAAATAGTTTAAGTACGATCCTTTTTTATTTGAACCGCATTTTATTAGAAAGTTTACAGATTAAACGGTTACGATTTTGCCGGGGATTGACTTATGAGTGTGGTGAGATGGTTTTATGAATTTTATGGAGCTCAGGGTATTTTTCTGTGGATGGTTACCGCTTTTTCACTCTTGTTCGTATTTTTCATCTTTATTCAGATATTCTGCTTTTATAGAGCTCTTTTTATACTCTCCTTTTCTAAGTAGCCTGTGTCAACTTGATTCACCTGCTCCCTAAGTTCACCTGACAAACTAGTTCACTGAATTTACATTTCAAACTTAAAACTGTCAACTACAATTCCAACTGCACTTTGAATCCACATTTCCACTGAAATTGAATTGAAATTTATTGGAGAATCCGTTAGGTTTTTATCAATTTTATAGCTATTGAAAGCTCCAGAGAGCTCGCACTTCCGACATTGCTTATCGTGGTATCGAGTATCAAAGCATCCTCAATAAAAATATCATTACTGGAAACGACAATTAATAGATAGGAAAGGAAGGTTGACTATTTTGAAAGGTTGAATGACACCTTGATAAAGTGGAAGCAGTTGATGTTTTTATCTTAATTCAATTTGATACCGTACCATCAAACCCTTTTCATTTCCACTTCTAACCCATTCTCAATCTCTTCCACATTTCTTTTTTCTCAAACTCGTTCTCCTTCTCGCTCCTACTACTGTATCTAATCATATTTTTATCTTTCTCACTCACTCATACTCAAGTACATTATATTTTTCCAGTCACTTTCAATCCTTTCGATTGCATCTTGTTTATTGAAATAAGATGGACACTAATTACATATTCGAAACTACATTTTCAAATTGAAAGAATCGTATTAAAGTACTTTCTTTAAAAACTCCATGACGGTTGTCAAAGATTATTGACACTTTAATGTTAATAACCAGTTGTCCAGTTCACAGTTAACTGCTTTTCTCTACAATCCAATTTATCTTCATGTAGCCGGTATGTGAGGAACAGGGTAATGGAGCGCTGTGAATCGGTCTGGACATTGCACCTGTCTGAAAGGATACGATGTCACTTCTCTTTTCTTACGTGTTTTGTAGATCCTTTGTCGGTGCTTGTCCTGTTATCAATGGCATAGAAAAGAGGAAAGGAAGATATTTAGACACGTAAAGAACGTGTTTCCTGTGTTGCCTGCTTAGGAGTTCAGGCTGCAGTGTCCATTTGTAGGAAGACTGTGTGTCTCTGATAAATGCCTCTTCATTAGAATGGCATTTGTCTCTATTTCTCTCCAGTGTTGGTTTGTCCAAAACTCAAACTTTAGGCTAGAGGTTTTTGTTCTTAGATATGTTTTTGAGGCGTCACTAGATTTGTGTTCCGGTTCTCTTCACTTTAAATCGGATTTATATTTATTTCTCGCCCCTAGATACAGAGTGCCGCTCCCTTGAAATATTATACACATGCGCAAAAATGTTTGAAATCGACTACTAATTCAATGGATTGATAGAAACTCAATAAATATTCTTATAAGTGAACTATGCTGAAAATAAGAAAACTAGTTTAACCTGAAATAATGTGTTCACTTCACAACCATTATTCCAATTAATAGAGTATTTATCTCTACACTTGGAAATAGAACAATTATATGGAACTATCAAACTATAATAATTATAATTCTGTTTTGGGAAAAGAGAAAGGCACTAGTCTATCAAATTGAATAATCTGAAAGAAATAAGAACAATGAACAACATTATTGAACAGTTTAAACGAAATTGGGAGACAAAGATAACAAATTTTTAATAAAATATCAAATGAAAACTGAATTTCTGTTGTCTTATTGGTTGACTTGTGATAATTATGTTGAATTCTGTATTACTCAACTCGCATTGGCTGTTATAATGACGATACATAGATACGATTGCTGCTCTCTCATTGGTTGCTTGTGATTGGTTGATTTCTGTGTTCCTAAACTCTCATTGGCTATTGTTATGACGACTCAATAGCTACTCTTTCATTGGTTAGCTTGTGATTGGTTGAATTCTGTATTACTGATCTCTCATTGACTGTTGTTATGACGATACCATCGCTACTCTCTCATTGATTTGCTTGTGATTGGTTTAATAAACTCTCACAAAACTTCTATTGACTGCCAAGATCCGTATATTTCAGTTACATTTCAAATATCGGTTAGATATTTAAATATCCCCGCCTCCTGATCCCTTTTTGTAAGGATTATTTCATTATAGCTGATTTCGAATAAAAAATTACCTAGATTTCCTTGCCTTGTAACTTCTATGATAGTCTAGATGGAAAATCGAACTGCATTATTAGTTAGATCCACTATAATTAACTATAATTTGGTGTCTTTATTCTTCTAAATTAAACATTTTTAGCATATATATTTTTGGACGAAAATTGAACTTGAACTTCTTATAGTAGAATCATAACCTATTTTTTGAACATTTCATTATCAAAATTTGGGAATGGAATAGTTTTGGGCCAAGCCTGTTATTCCTTCCCAATCATATTTATATGATTAATCTGTGATTGTAAATAAATAAATACACATTTACACAAATGCTTATCATTGAAAGTGAATCATAATCAAATAGTTCCTTAGTAAGATATCATTTACGATCTACCAACTAATTTTAAATGCTACTAGATGACCTTTTCCATAGAGAAATTTCATTCTCAGTATAGGCTGCTATAAAGATAGTGGTAGCACAAACATACATACAAGAATTCAATGTGAACATTGCAGTTATGTTTCAGCCCATTAAATTGATCCTAGCATCAGTTTACAGTTCACAAGGGTCGCATGATATTTTAGACTACAGGTGTACTTCAATGCAAATTGAAGCAATGCATGTTGGTCAAATAAATGCAGCGCATAAAATGCATCGATGCACTGCTGATAAGAGATGCACTTGCACATGCAGCTACACGTGTTGTCATTGTATTGTGTGCAAATTCGCATAGCATGGCCCCCCGGGCCACAGAAGTGCATCATGCTTCATGCATCCTCTACTAACGGTTCCCGGCAATTATTTCAAATGTAGCTTCCTAGTTCATAGGTATTTTCTAATGATTCTATCTTAGTATACCACTTCCCACATAACTAACGCTACTATAATTATTATTTTGTCGTACCACTATACTACGTACTGTCGTATTAAAAAATCCTTTCTATTTTTTATGATTTTTTGAAATTTAAACCTCTTTCAAATTGCCATATGCACCATCTACGTTTAATGCTAAACCATGTTTATTTGTAGATATGGTTGCATTTATCACAATGTGTTTTATTCGGGGTTTAAACGAACAGCTGACATTGCCCCGTTTAAACCGAGCATCTGCATATGGGCCTAGCCTATATAGTCCAGGCAATGAGTTTTTGAAACAGGGTATAGAGGGAAATGTTTGGAAGACAATTTTTGAACCCGCTGCTCTGTTTCAAATTTTCAACACAATATTCTTTGAATCATTATATAGAACGAGTTCGTTGGCCAACGAAATTGACTAAAGCTGCGTTTACACCAAAGTTATTAAAAAAATGTTAATAACTTGATCCATATAGATTCTATTAGATTGAACGGAACATGACAAACACATATGTTCATCATAAGTTATGTTTAATCTAATAGAATCTAAAAAGATTAAGTTATTAACATTTTGTTAATAACTTTGGTGTGAAGCAGCTTAAGACCATTGTTCTTTCTGAGTATATAACAGGATAACATGGAAAGTGCATAAGAAAAAATTGTAGTAACTTATCATCACAAATCAAAAATCAGCTGTCAACTGCATTATTGAATGCAATGATGCATCATGCATGCAATAAATAACTCAATGCAACTTGATCTATTTATCTTGACTTTCCACTTTTCTCAATAGAACAGCTGACAGAGCATCAGCGGCATTTTGAGCGAGTTCTCCAGCCCGGGAGGGCTCACTAAGTATCCTTGGAACCTTGGAAGAATGTTTGAGTATGTGATAAACGAGTTAATTCACTTTAAATCTCACAATTTAAGGGCCGCTTTTTCAAGTTAAACTAGAATTCTAGTTAAAAGCATCAGTTGAATGAATTGGAAAACATTATAATAAATGCGACCATACATTGATTAAACGGGTTCAATAGCTGAAACAACTTTGAAAGCGACCCTTTCACAAAAGGGAAAACTATCCTGATTTTGAGTTGTATATGCGGGACTGTCACATACTATGTCAATTTACAGTTTTTTTACAGAAATTTACAATGAAATTCATTTGCTCTTCCGCTCCTATCAACAAATCTCTCCATCTTTATGATTACAGTACCTCGATTACCTATAATTCATACATTTTCACCTTTCTCTCCATTATTCCGTCTCCATGCCAAACACAGCTCTCTTCCAATAAACTGAGATTACTTTCAGTGCTATCCTCCTCGTTTATGGTATCGGTCACATTCTTCCCTCAAACAATGGAAACCGCGCGATGAAGAATGGACCATCACAAACGATTCCCACGAATGCAGGCGGCCGTCTGCAGTGAATACGTCGGAATAATTGCAATTGACACAGAGTGTCTGTCGGAAGACTGTTGTTCAAAAGGAAGGAAGAAAGATGGGACAGTGAGTGAGAGGGAGAAGAACAGCAACATAATGGGTAGACACCGATCACGCTGACTCTCAATCATGCGTTCATGTTATTGATGCTAGATAAGCACTTGGCTGAATAAATTTGAAAATGGCGGCAGAACTATGCATGTCCTAGCTCAACTTGCATCAGGACCTTTTCTGGATATCTCTGCGCATCTCATATCTCTTTACTGGGTATCTTCAAAATATCTTTGTTCTCATGTACTGATAGGGATGATAGAATTGATGAGATTATATTTACTATATTTAAGTGTTTGTTGTGAGAAAGTGTAATGGTTTTCTTAGTTGGATATACTGTTAATATCTTCAAAATATGTTTGTTTTATTCACTGATAGTATTGGAAAACAGAATCAATTTGTTCTAGAACTCAAGACTCTAGACTAATACTAATTTTCAAGGAAGAACCATATCTCTACCTCTCCGAATCATAACACTCATAAATGCACAAAGAATTGACGAATTGATATTTATTATAGTTCTTATTGTGAGAAAGTGGCCTAGCTTTCCCAGTTATAGCTCTGTGCATCTGTGCATCTATGAACATTTATTATCTTTGTTTTCATGTAGTAATTGGATTGTATGGGAGGAGATGTGGTATTTCTCTATAATTTAAAAGGTAATAATTTGAAAACTAAGCGGTTGAATTCAAATATTAACAATTTAATCTGTAAAGTTGATTTTGAACACGTATAGTGGTATTGACAACATCAACATCTTATTCTCTCAATTATCATGTAGTGACGGGGTTGAAAAATTCATAAGATTATTGTTGTTATATCTTTCTCACTTAGGGATTTAACTAGGAATAATTCTATATCATTCAGCTACTGTACTTCTCACATCAGTGAAATAAGTAAAAATCTTTCTAAATACAAAATTTTACTATGATCTCTGAATTGAGATGCAATGAGATGTCATAGCCCTGAAATTATATATATATGCAGTAGCAGGAGTTTCTATGTTTACACTGTTTAGTATCAACTGATGAAAGAAATTCTAGCAACTTTATCAGTCTGCTATTGGATATTACCAATGAATTTGTCGATATTATATATTATTTTCATCACGAAGCTAGTGAGCTTTTTCTTTTCAAAAATTGTTAGACAGTGAAGTTTCTCCTTTTATTCTCAACTTCCTATATAATCTCTCTTATTCCTTGACTTCCTATAAAAGCTATAATAATTTGACTTCCTATAATAATATAAACTGTACTCTGACTCTCTAGTCTGTAGTCCTACTCTAATTATTCTGCCCTTTTTATTGTGTCCAGTACCACTTTCAGTTCCGTTATGACTCAACATATTTGATAGTGGCCTTCATCTTCAGACGATAAATCAAGCCACTAGACAACACTGGGCCTCATTATTGTAGGCATCATTTTGAAAATCATTGTAGCTGATATAATATCGATCAGCCTTTTCATTGGCTATGATCACTCATAAACACTGCTCAGTGCTCACAATGGAGAATAGAGCCTTGTTTATTGAGAGGCGCCTCCACTGACTTTATGAAGACATTAATGAAGTTTTAATAGGTGGTTCCAATGAATTATGGTTTTCATGTGCGGTGGGAGGGGGGTTTATTGATGACCGCTAGCTTCGGGGGTCACGTGATTGCTGAAGAGGATATTTCAAGTGGAAGAAGGAGATGAGTAAAAAGAAAAGGAAGAAGAAGAGTAAGGGCATGGTGAAGATAAAAGGAGGAGGATGAGGAATAAGAGGAGGTGGATGAGGGAGAAGAAGAGGAGGAAGAGATGGAGGGGGAAGAAGTGGTAGGAAAAGGAGAGGAGGAGTAGAAAGAAAAAGAGTAGAATAAGGAGGAGCTAGTAGAAGAAGAGGAAGAGAAGGTGGAAGAATAAGAAGGAGAGGAGGAGGAGGAGGTTGACGAAGAAGAACAACAACAAGGAACAGAAGATAAAGTGAAGAAGGAAGAGAAGAAAAAGAAAATAAGAAAAAAGAAGAAGAAGAGGAGGAGGAGAAGGAAGAGGAGAAGGTAGAGGGAGAAGAAGAGAATGAGAAGACGGAGGAAAAGAAGAAGGAGAAAAAGAGGAGAAGAATCTGGAAGAAGAAGAACAACAAGAAGATATGTTGGAGAAGGAAGAAGGAGGAGGAGGAGGAGAAGAAGAAGAAGAAAAAGAAGAAGAAAAATTTATAAAAAACCAAGGAGACGAAGGAAAGGAAGAGGAGTTTGTAAAAGTTGAAGAGAAGGCAGAGGAGGAGTTTGAGAAAGAAAAAGAAGAGGAAGGGAAGGAAGAAGAAGGGGCTAGAGTAGGAGGAGGAGTAGGAAGAAGTAGGAGGTGATGAAGGAGAAGAGAGAAGAATATGAAGATGTAGAAGAAGATAAGGAGGAGGGAGAATAAGATGGAGAGGAGGAGGTGAAGAAGGATTATGAACAGTAATATGAAAGTAGAAGAAAATGAAAAGGAGGAAGAAGACGAAAAATAAGGTAAATAAGCGGCCTTTGACCCTTAATGATCATTAATCATCCTTTTGGATGAGCAAACAAAGGACTCATACTGGCTGTAGCACACTAATTATACTGCAATTAGTCTGTTTATCGTGCACCGAACTCTGTATCATCGCTAACAAATTATATTCTTCCACCGGAAGGGCTGAGCGGAGCCTAATAAGCGTACCTGCGATCACTCTGTGACTGCAGAGAAGCTAATGCGCTAGCGATTTGCGTATGGAAAGCAGGATGCAGATTGCTTGATTTGGGCAATTTTTGTCTAACAATTTGTCAGAAGTTTGGAGCTGAATTACTAATAATAACCGAATAAAATTATTTATAAGATACTCATTTTTTTGTGACCAGTGAGTGTAATTTTAGTTCATCCATATTTATTTATTTTATGATACAAATAAACTGATGGTATTGGTAGATAAAATAATAAGGTAGTCCTTGTGATATTTTTTCTTCCAAATTTATACACTAAGAGGAAGTGGTATCTATTCAGACCCAAAATCAGTAAAATATTGATTCCATTCGTAGAACCCACATCACAAGTAACAAGTAATGTATGTTTCAATTATAGTATTAGCTGAGAAAGGATAGATCAGAAAGAATGAAATTAATGTGGGCACGGAGGCGAATGGAGCAGTGGCACATAACAAACATAATAGTGACCCATGATATTGATTAGACGTGCTCTCTCAGATGAGCTATTCGAAAAAAATAGTATTGTTCTCAAATGGAAGACTAGATATTATAGATGAAAATTACTGAGATATTGCAATTATTCAAATGCTAATGAATTAATTATTATTATTAAACGAAAATCCAAATTAAATGCTGTAATTCACCCCGAAGACTTCTGCTACTGCAAATATTGACAACAGGAAAACTGCTAGATGGAAATTCGATGAGCGCTACTATTCAAAAATCATTTGTCAGCCCGGGAATCGAACCCAGTACCTCCTCATTGCCGGAATTGAAAAATAATTTTATATTCAACAGAGTTTACTAGAGAATATCATTCACATTATACAACACACCACATTCAAATTTTTAGTGAACAGTACCAGACTTTGTGAACAATGAAGAACGTGTCGACCTTGTAGCAATAGCATATGCGCTTCTTACTTATGTTGTCTACAATTCACACTCTGAAACAATGACAACCTGTGTTTGAAGTGAGAAAAATAAAAGTACATCTCCATTCTTCAACTGCAACACATATAGGCGAGAACATAGCTCCCATTCAGACTCGTTGTTTTGGTCTTGAAACCACTCTCGCGGTTTTGAATACATTGAGAGACCAGTCATCAACGAGTCATGCTTTCTTAATTAGATCACAGAGACACCGCACTCATTTCTAATCATTGTTTTGCTCTTCCAGCTTTTGTTTAGCGGCAGAGAAAATCAATTTTCATGTAGTTGTTACTTTGCTCTCATTAGCTTGCCTGCCATAATACACCTGTATTAGTCATTCAAGTACACCTGACCTTTTCAAATGACATTTACGTTATTGAAATGCACCTGCTCTACAAAACGAAAACAAACCTTACTATGAATTTAAATGACGAATATTTGAATTTGAATGATGGTTTATTGAATAAATCTGAGCATCAGAATAAAAACTAAAAGTGAATATTACAGTACATTGTTTGAAATTCGATTTGTCAATTTTTTGTACATTAATGAATGTTGTACACTAATGAGTGCTGTGATCTGGTGAAGATTTGGTTTTCTCGAAATGAGCTCTGTAGGTCTAGAGAAAATGAAAAAAAAATCATTTGAAAAGAGCCCCTATTTTTAGAGAAATTAAAAAAATAACTTGATATTCAAAAAATAAATTCGAGCATCAAATAAAAATCTAAAATCTTAGTGAAAATCACAGTTCAATACGCGATTTATCAATTTTTTGTACTGTCATGAGTGTTGAAATTTGGTGATGTGAAGATTTGGTACTTAGGTTCTTCCTTGGAAATGAGTTGGAGTCTGGAGTTCTAGATAAATTGAAAAAAATAATTTAAAAAGAGTAGTTTTAGAGAAATTTAGAAAAATAATTTTATATTCAACAGAGTTTACTAGAGAATATCAAACACATTATACAACACACCACATTCAAATTTTTAGTGAACAGTACCAGACTTTGTGAACAATGAAGAACGTGTCGACCTTGTAGCAATAACATATGCGCTTCTTACTTATGTTGTCTACAATTCACACTCTGAAACAATGACAACCTGTGTTTGAAGTGAGAAAAATAAAAGTACATCTCCATTCTTCAACTGCAACACATATAGGCGAGAACATAGCTCCCATTCAGACTCGTTGTTTTGGTCTTGAAACCATTCTCGCGGTTTTGAATACATTGAGAGACCAGTCATCAACGAGTCATGCTTTCTTAATTAGATCACAGAGACACCGCACTCATTTCTAATCATTGTTTTGCTCTTCCAGCTTTTGTTTAGCGGCAGAGAAAATCAATTTTCATGTAGTTGTTACTTTGCTCTCATTAGCTTGCCTGCCATAATACACCTGTATTAGTCATTCAAGTACACCTGACCTTTTGAAATGACATTTACGTTATTGAAATGCACTTGTTCTTCAGAAATGGAGAGACAAGTTATTTTCCTTCAGCAGGATTATTGCACCAATTTCAGCCCCAAATTTGCATACCAAATGAAAGAACAAGCATATTACAATACACTACTTCCAATGTCAGTATAATATCAAATAATGGCTTACTAATGACAGTATTTGACAGTATTTCTATAACATAAAAACATCATCACAGCATAATTTTTTATCTATACTATCTTGTGATGTTTTATTGAGCCTGTTAAATGGTAATATACATTTACAAAACTCATTCTCTACTTCTCTGCTTCATTTTTAAGACTGAATAAATCTGATATTGACATTGCTTGTTGTTGGAAGGGTTGAATAACAAAATTTATTGGAATATTACAAAAATAATAAGCAATACCCACTATTAACATACTGTTACCTACTAAAGCAATACTATTTCCTAAATGATCAAATTGGAGAACTAATTTTTACTATGCTTCGCAAAAAAGATGCTTAGCAATAAGAGTTAATTGAGTTAAATCTTACTATTACTTTCTCTAGTAAAAAAAATCAGTAACATTGCAATGTCTGGAAAACTTTCGAGTAGTCCACTATGCCATCACTCTATCAATCTATAACCAATATGATTGTTCATACTCTTGTCACTAACCTTTTGCAATAGTTTAAAATGTCAATGAGTTCACATATGAAATCCAAACCAAATATGTCTTCAACCAATATATCATTGTTACCAACCAAGGATAGTATATAGCTATTATACTTTTCTTATATATAAGAATTGTGATGAATCGTTTTAAATAAACCTCATGAGAAGGAGAGAACTAGCCAGAAAAATTGTGATTACCTTTTTAAAATGAAAGAATTTGCTAAAGGAACAGTTAGCATCCGAGCGATAAAGCTTCCTTATCAGTAACTGTATATCAGATAAGACTACCGTTCTGTACTGCATATTTTCTAGAGAATTATTTAATAAAATTATAATTATTCTGCAAATTGAGCACGAATCGTTATGAATGGCTCATTGAATTTGGAGGTTACACTTTGTTTACTATCAACCAGATGTTTTAAAGCAGCTCAAACACAGCTGACTGATTCAATATATTGTAAAATGTCATGCCAGATTTCATGCAAGCTATAATATTATGTCTAAAATTAAAAACTATCGATAAAGGACCAAGAATTTCGAATAAAAAATAAAAATATATGTATTATTGTTGAAATTATTTATTATTTAAGAAATTGTATTATAATATCAAGTATTATTGTAACTAACTAGGTCATAGCATGAACATTATATTATTGATAAGAGCAGCAGAAATTAATTATAACAGTTTCAAAATAATAAGAATTGTATAGGAAAATTAAATTATTAATTATTATTTCAACTGAACCACATGGTGAACGAATCTCTTTGGCAAGTCTAAGCCAATCATAGTGCATGGAAATAGCACCAAAATAGCGCTCTTAGTGCGCTTCTAAAGGGCCAACTGAAATTACCTACCAAATTTGAACGTTTTTAGTTTGGTAGATTTTTAGTTCTGCGAGTGAGTGAGTCAGTCAGTCAGTGAGTGAGTGCCATTTCGCTTTTATATATAGACTATTCTTGGTTACTAACCTCTTGCAATAGTTGAAAGAAGTTGATAACTTCAAATATAAAGTCCAAATTAGCATTGTTTGAATCGTACATCGTGCACCAACAATAGTCTTCCTGACCTTCAGGAATATTATTGTGGATGGCTTTGTAGGTCTCTTCCCGCTTCAATTTATTGTCAAAGGAGCCGCCACCAGAATCGGCAGGCAATAAATTAATTAATTCTTGTAGCTGTGAGGCGTTTCACATCCTGTTCAGTGGGGATGGAATGGCACAAATTGAATCACTGAGGTTATGAACTCATCAAATCAGAAGCAGGTGTAGGCCACCTAAGTTCTAAGTACAACCATAGATAAACAATAGCATAAGTAGATATCCCATGGCGTTTATGAAGCAACATTTACAACATTTTTTCAAGCCGAATACTGTCAATTATTGTCGATTTTACTGTTTTGTTTGGGTGAGAGTGTATGAACGGCACAATATGAGAGACAACCAGCGTCACACAGCTTCACGGGAAAGAACTACGTGGACTATCGGCTTGAGATAACAGTAAATGTTGCGACATAAATACCCTATACCATGGGATATCTACTTATGCTATTGTTTCTCTATGGTACAACGTACAACCTACTAATAATTTAGGAACAATATAGTTGATAAAAAATATAAGTCCAATTCACTGATAAATAACTAGTCTCTATTTATAAAATAGAATTATAGAACCCTTTGAAATTAAAAGAATAAGAATACAATTTGTAACTACTAGTTTCGGTCATCACACCATCGTCAGGATATAAAAATAACTTTCAAATAATGTAAATTATGAGTAAACTAGTCTCTAGTTTATGAATAGGTACAACTGAATTCCTTAACAATTCTACTAATAACAGTATGAAGGAAAATTTCTCACTATCACATAACACATCATTTGTCTTTTCAGGAAAATGTGATCGTGTTATCTTACCCAGTTGTGAATCAATAATGTTCTATTGTCACAAACAAAATTGCATTGATAGAAGTAACTTCGTCTGCATACAATGATATTGATACTTCGTAAACAATTACACGTTATAAAATATTACAAATTAAAATACAAATAGACTATTTAAATATGTTAACTATGGATGAGAGTTACAGACGACCATCATTTCCTTGATTGAATAAAATGCTTCACTCTTCAATTATCCTTTTATTGCTCTCTTAAAATTATCCAGATCATAATTTCGTACTTCCAGTGATAACCTGTTTGAAGATTTTCACTCCCATATAGCAGTGCATGCAAGTTTAGGTTATACACTCCAGATCAATCTGACTACCTGACCGTGTGTTATACTCATGAATGCTTCACCTCAAATTGAAAAGTGAAGTGAACTGTGAAGATAGGAAAAATTATAATATGACATTATTTTTCAAACTATTTGTTTACAGTTCACTGGTCTGGCCAGAGAACTCGAATTGTAGCGCCAGAATGCCAGACTGTAGTTCTGCCAATAGCAGGCTTGTGTTTGCGCCGGCGCAGACCGTCCTGCTGCTTGGCATTGTGGATGTTTTTGTAAGTCTTGTCTGTCTTGTTTCGTCGGCCCGTTTTTTTTTTTGCAAGACCAAATTTGTGTTTGTCATGTAATTTTCGATCGGAAATTTCTTGTAAATTGTTTGAGTGTCATGTTTGTGAATTATGAATATAACAGCATAAATAGTATTGAATTGAATTAATTTGAATCGGATTTGAATTTATAAAGAATCCAGTTTGAGCTTTATTCGAAACACAGTGCATAACCTGCAAGTTGAACGCAGAATCAACAAAAAGGCAGCCCATAAGCAAGAACCTGTCTACTCCCAGATTTCGTCCCACCCTGAACCTGACCAAAACACCCAATAAAGGCTTCGAAGGGCAAGTAGTCAAGATTGGAATAAATTTGGTGAGTTTTTGCTCTTTTTTATTGTTCATTAATGCAGAGTTTAACTGTACAAATAACCTGACTCAAATTGAAGATTAAATTTTGCCCCTTGTTTGTATTTGATAATTTAAATAGTAAATTACAGTCCTCTGGTAGCTCTAGCCTGAGCTTTGTTCAGAACAGTTCACACTATCAGTGACAGATCAAATTCATTTATTCCAAAAACAAATTTCAGTAATAGTAAAAGTAATACCATATTGCCTTTTCTCCAAATTTCTTAGCCAATTGTCCTTGTCCAAGTTAATAGATCTAAATTCATGTAAAATATGCTGCCTAGTATCACTAGATAAAGTAATCAATTATTTTGATCTAAGTTCATGTACAATATGTCTAGTGTCACTAGATAAAATAATTCATTATTTTGGAGCTAATTAATAAATTTTTATCAGAACTAAAAAGAACCAACCAAAGAATCTGTTGTTTACAGTGAAAATGACCATTCAAGATGCCTTAATTTCTTACGAATTCCATCCTCTAGCTGAGCTTGAATTCCTGATAGCCAAACTACATGTCTTCTACAAGAAGTCGATAGTCGATATGTTTTTGTCGACTTTGTTGTCCCTGAATGCCGCCCACATATTTATGATAATTTATACATTTGGCCGGTGCTCTTGTGGCCTAATGACTCCATTTACAATACAACCCCATCTCTGATAACCCGGAGCTGTTCAGCCTTAAAAAACACTTTCAATCCTAAGCCGGTGTATGGTTTTTTCAGCATTCGACTGTCAGAAAAAATCAGGAGACCTCCCATAATGCATGACTGAGTCCCGGACACAAATATGTGATCGGGAATAAAATCTTTCTAACCCTATCACTACCCACCATGGCATCACCCCATTCTCATGCAAAACAATTCATAACAACTACAGTGTATTGTTCGCCTTATTTCCATATAACCCTAGTGTATTGGTTTGTATCGTGTGGTATATAGTATTCAATCCAGGACCTGACTCTATTATTCTTCCCCTATGATGAAACCCAATCTATTATTCACTTCAATTCGAGAGCAGTGCTGTATAAGCTGAGTTCGACTGTGAAATTTATATACCTGTCAACCAGTTCATTATTGAGCTCTTCGTTAAGATGCTGGCATGATCTATGTTATTGGAATACATTAGAACTGTAACCGGTATTCATCAAGCATTGTGTCTAGGTCTGCTGATATCGAGATTTGATGATAGTGCTCCAGCTCTCATCTTTTGTTTCATCTTACTTTTCAATTATATTTGAGGAGGGTGGGTCATGAGGGATACAAATTAATATTTTAGAGAGAATAGTTAAGATAGTTAGAGAATAGTTATTTTAAATTTTTAAATTTTAGAGAATAGTTAAGTTAAATAGTTTAGAGAAAATAGTGCTAAACTGCTCATGCTCAGACTTTCTCAAACATCAAAATTTTATTTGATGGATCTCATGAAAATGAGTTTCTAGAACTCCTTTCAAGAATCTCTGTTTGTGTGTAGGGGTGAAGCAATGAGTACACATCTTGTGATAAGTGAAAAAATAAGGTTTATTATTATGTAGTTCATTAATGTGATTATTGTGTGGAAAGGTCAAAATTTGAAAATGGATGTCTTAGAGGCTTGTGCCTCTCCTACATTGAAATTACAGATCTGATCTGGTCAGAAGAAGAAGAAGACAACACAAATGTTGAAATGAAATTGTATTCTCTAATTCACACGTTATTTGCTCCAGTTTCCTAAATATTATCAAATAATTACATTTGAAATGCTATTTCCGGAATAATGATAACTTAATTAAATTCCATTTTAAACATTATTTTTAAAGAAATATTTCTATATAAAAAGTTTGACAAAATGTGTCTCAGAACAGGACCTTAAAATTACTTCATATACACATCACAAAAGCTTTTTTGAATAGCATAAAAAGAATACTTAGTTTTCTGGCAACAGACCCTGCTTTGCATAAATGCATAAATAATACCCACACAAGCTTAGTGCTTGAAACGGTAATCTCTCGTAGGATGAGAGAAGTTAAAGTTGACTTACAAGTTGTACTGGACATCTCAATGACTTTGGCTTTATTCGTACGCCAATAAACTCCAATAAAAAGCCAGGAATTATTTTTTATACGTTTTTTCATTACCAAACTAGCGAAAAGCAAACACGAGCTGAGCTGGATGGTACTTTATTTGCGATATACTCAACTTTTGCTATTGGATTTATGGCTTGTTTTGATTTTTTCTGCAAACAATGTGTTGCTCGTAATTCACGCTTATTTGCTGTTCTCTTACAAAGCATTTGATTATTTACTTTGTATAAATTATTGGGCTATTATGTATCAAGAGATTCAAGGTCTTTGAACACCTGAAGTTCAGATTATTTATTGTTTTAAACAAGTCAATTTGGAAGTTCTGCCTGATAATTTGAATCTCTTTGAATTACAGATTTCTATTCAATATTTTTGAAAAACTTTCATATTTTGATATTATCAGACTGCTCGCACCAGGCATTAGATACTCGACCAGGTACAGAAGTAACTAACTGTATAGGAGTAAATGAGAGGATGCGCACCGGAGTTGCATGTATGAACGAGGTGTACAAAGCTACAAAGCTCAGGTATTCGAATGTACAACCTGTTGCCATCACACTTGAAATAATTATCAAAAAAATCTGGTGTGGTGCACTCACACAACTTTCCTTGCCGTTATGAAAATTTATCAACTGACGCTAGTGTTCCTGTGCATCTCAAGTCTACTTTTCTAAGATCTGAGCCAGCTGGTGACAGGACAATAACGCTAGATATACACGAGATCTGCTATCTCTTCATAGTGAATGATTTAATAGAATCTACAGTTGCCAAAAGTTTGCAATTGACTAATCTTATTTTCTCGAATTTCGAGCTTATTTTCAATTTTAGGTGAAAATGTTACTGAACATTAATTGTAGAGATTTTGACGTGACAACGTCTTATAAAATTGGTTTGCCGGGTGACACTTCAAGAAACTGCGTTACGCTCCGCGTTATGCGCTCACAATGAGAGCGAGTGAGAGCGTTCGTTTCGGTTCACGGTCGTCTGGAAAGAGCACAAATAGGAGCAGTGGCGAGCAACGCAGCAGCAACCCGAAGGCATTCACCTGGAGAGAGAGTGAAACGGAGCAGTCAACCTGCGCAGGCGCCGCAAGCAATCTCCTGCGACTGCGCCTGCTTAGGTGAATAAGTGAATAGGTTATGTTGTAGTAATCACAATAATGCATAATCACATAATCATGCATAAGTGAATAGGTTATGTTGTAGTAATCACAATATTGTGGTTCAGTGCGAGATTCTTTGTATAAATTAATGTTTTAAATATAATTCTTTGTATAAATAAATGTTTTAAATTGTTACTATTATTTCATCCTTTTCCTACTATACGAATGAATTTTCACATTAAAATTATTTTACCACTCAAAGTCGTTGTCACGTAAAACTTTCGCCCGTATACCGACTTTACAGGCAACCATGCAATTTTTTTTATGCTCAATCTTTTCCACTCGAATTTTTTGTTTAATTTTTTGTATCTGAAGCCTGATAATTGGGGATCTAAAACCAAACTTTGCATAGATGGTGCAGTGCTCCTGAAATTTTTACAGATATGAGACTTGTGGCAGTCGATAGAGCTTATCAATGACTTTTCTAGGTTTGAATTTGATCAAAATCGTTGGAGCCGTTTTTGATGGAGGAGCTCCATGAATACCTACAAACCTCAAGTTGGTGGTTGAAGAGGATAGTACACATTTTCTTGTATGAATTTGACAAATCCATATACCCCTTCTGTAGAAGGTCAGTGTCAGTGGATGGAATGGAATAATAATATACTGCAAGATAATTATTGTTAGCTTCTAGCATTCAAACACTACAGAAATTCAATCCAGGAAATTCCAGCCCTGAAGCCTTATTCAAGCCATGTAGATATGAATATTTTCCATTTTAATATCATTGTGATCTGCTGTTCAACCATTTAGTGATGGGAACAGAAAACTGAGGATAGGAAAATAGAAAAAATAACCTCTCAGATCTCAGTACTGTATCGATACAATATATAGTAATATATTGATACTGTATCGATAGTAAAAATACCCAGATCTCCAAAAATACTATAGAAAATGATTCTATAATCCTAGGTTCTATGATGAGAACTGAAAACTGAGGATAGGAGATCAGAAAAATAGTTGACCTCTCAGGTCTCAGGACTGTACCGATAAAATAGTAAAATACCTAGATCTCCAAAAATACTTTGGAAATGCCGTCCTAATTCCTAAATACCTCTGAAGGGAAAACAGTGTGAAAGAATAATGTAGAATGTGTGAACTGGAGAGAATCAGCGGGAGTAGCAAGATAGATATGGTGAGATTCAATTTAAACTGTCAGAATTGGTTGGAAGGGAAGCATCAATGTTATTCATATGGAATTCTGACAATAATTCAAAGCAAATCTCAAATCTCACAAGTGGCTATTCTATAGTGATATTCACTACAAACTGTCAGCATTGATTGAACGGGAACCTTTGGGATGTTATTTATGAGGAATTCTGTCAGTTTGAAATGAATCTCACAATAGTGTAATTTGAAGTGGGTGTCAGCATTGATAGAATAGGAAGTATTGATGTTACCTATAAGGAATGCTGTCAGTTTGAAATGAATTTCACCTGAGAGGACTTTGAAGTGGGTGTTTACGAATTTCATGGACAGTTGTGGCACAGATGAGGAGTCTCCTTCCTTGCCCTCGGCCCCCTCCTGAGCCTGATCTGGGGATCATCTGATTTAGTGCCTCGTAAATCGCCAGCAGTTTTACGCTCCTTTTCTGCAAACAAAGACAGCCCACCAGGAAGTTGCCGAATCGGTCAGCACCTATAAAGTAGTCTGACACCAGTGAGAACAGTCAAAAGAATACTTGATCAAAGTAACATTATTTTGATCTCTGGTCAAAGCTTCTCGTGGTATTCGTGCTATCATTTTTGTTTTGTTTGAAGCTTGTTTGTATCATGTATGAAAGTCCTGTGCTACTCCTGACTTGGGAGAAGGCAGAGATAAATAAAGAATAGGGTACCAGGATACCAGGATGTCTATCACATTCTTCTAAGACGAATTTATTTAGCTAGTTGAACGAACTTAAGATGCTGTTAGTTGTTACCTTATTTGTAAATTCTTCCAAGCATAGATACATCGATAGAAGATATAATTTTTTATATTAAATTAATTAATTTCAAAAACAACAATACAAATACTACAAGTATCATACCCAAATCAGTCTCACTCATATTTCTTATCAGATTGAGCAAGTATCTTAGTTACCATAATTATATTATGAGAGTTTTTCATCTATTCTCATTCATTTCAAAAACAACAAATACAATACTACAAAGCATTAAACCCAAATCAGTCTCACTAATATTTACAATTTTCGATGCACCAAGATTGCCAACATTTTGTCACCAGCTATTGACTTTCTTTTACCACAAATACTTCACGAGGTTGCTGAGTGCCCTACAAGAGAGCTTCGACTAACTTCATCTCAGCTACCATAACGACGTGTGCAGCATACTAAGGCAATTTCTAAGCTGTTTTGCTGCACTGGATAACCTTACAAAAAACTATTTCACAAATGTAACTCACTTGTTCTTTGTTCAAATAAATAAATACATCAATAAATGAATATTCAGATTGAGCAAGTAACTTAGTTACAATATATTACAAGATATCAAGAAAAGTTATAATGTAAGAAATGTACAATATGAACATAGATGGTCTACGTGATGTATCTAAATAGTTTATCATCAACTAACCCTTAAAAATTATTCATATAAAACCGATCAAATTGAGATACTAAATAAAATTGGTTCACTTATGACTCAGACAATATCACTCAAGACTTGAACAATATTACTTTATTTTTGTAGATTTCTCTATCACATTTCCACGAATCATGTAATCATCAATAATATCAACATCATAATTTTGTTCATCTCTACTGCTGTCAATATTTTCAGCAGCTTTTCTTGCGATAATTGCTCCCATTGCAAATCCAGTCAGTATCGTACATAACACACGAGTCAGCCCAAATCTTGTCTTTTGCGGTTTAGGCGGAAAACCAGGAAAACTTGATAATGAAGGCATTCTTGCGCGTATTTTTCCCATAATGTTCAGCAAAAACCACTTGTAAATAACGTCTTCTATTCCTAAAGTTTTCAATTCCTCAGTCTCCTATTCGTTCTTCTCCAAATAAATTCATTTTCCAAGTATTTTTGAGTTCAAAATTTTTTTAGAATCTATTTTTCTCGTACATTCGGAGGACTTTTTTCAATGGTTACACTACTTTGAACATTCGATATTGTAGAAGTCTTGAAAATCATCAGATTAAAGAGAAAAATGTGAAAAAAATGTTTTCTATCAATAACTCCAAACTAGGATCATGGCCTCAGCTTATGGAAAGACAAAGTTAGTAGATAACAACAGTCTACTAACGTTGATGGAAAGATACATTTTTAAGATGTTTGATGTTTTTGAACGGATAGTAATATTATAGTCCACTAGACAGCTGATTTATGATGAATAATTTAAAAGTCTGATTTTCACGGTAATATTGGCGTTCAAAAGAGATTCCTTTTCCTTAAAATGCAAAATTTCAATAAAACATATGTATACGTCGACGCGAAATTCAAAAAGGAACATACCTGTCAAATTTCATGAAAATCTATTACTGAGTTTCGCTGTAAATGTGGACCATAAATATAAACATAAAGAGAAATGCAAAACCGTCGACTTAAATCTCACTTCGCTCGGTCAATAAAATTGTTTCACTTATGACTTAGACAATATCACTTAAGACTTGAACAATATTACTTTATTTTTGTAGATTTCTCTATCACATTTCCACGAATCATGTAATCATCAATAATATCAACATCATAATTTTCTTCATCTCTACTGCTGTCAATATTTTCCGCAGCTTTTCTTGCGATAATTGCTCCCATTGCAAATCCAGTCAGTATCGTACATAAAACACGAGTCAGCCCAAATCTTGTCCTTTGCGGTTTAGGCGGGAAACCAGGAAAACTTGATAATGAAGGCATTCTTGCGCGTATTTTTCCCATAATGTTCAGCAAAAACCACTTGTAAATAACGTCTTCTATTTCTAAAGTTTTCAATTCCTCAGTCTCCTATTCGCTCTTCTCAAAATGAATTCATTTCCCAAGTATTTTTGAGTTCGAAATTTTTTAAAATCTATTTTCCTCGTACTTTCGGAGAACTTTTTACAATAGTTTACACTACTTTGAACATTCGATATTGTAGAAGTCTTGAAAATAATCAAATTCTATAGGAAATTGAAAGTAAAATTCTCCTTGAATATTGAATATTGTATCTTTTCTAGTTCTTCTAGAATTTAGTTTAGTTGTTGTAATTTGAAATATGTTGTTATTTTGCAGGTGTTTATTATGCACTTTAGCAGAAGACTCATCTGACCCAGCTGCTCCCTGGGGTATGTATATAAAATTTTTAATCCATTTCCATTTCTTTTTACACACTAAAGTTTATTAAAATTTTATCAAGCATTCATTGAATCTTCAAGTTTATGTCAAGAAGAGAGAAAAGGTCTGTAGGAGAAGAGTAGAAAAAGTAGAAAATAAAGAGAATACATGAAATAATTCTTCACCAAGTGGCAAACATGAATAGTTTTGTATTCAAAAACAAAATTTTCATAGAAGGATATCTTAGTATCTAACTATAGTATCAAATCTGGTCCAACAAGTCAACTCTCTGATCAAAGCACTAATTAAATTTTCGTTTATCTTTGAAACCATCAGTGCTCTACATAATTTCATTTCAATAATTAGAGAGTTGCTGGTTGGATGTTCGAATGGAGTGTAACGTGTTAAAGGCCCATTGAACATGAGATTTATCTTTCCATTGATCGCCTTTATCAGATGCCTACCTTAATTGAATTTAGCGTTTCACAACCAACATCAATGTAAATAAACGGCTTTATAACTGACCGACTCACCTTATAGCTGCTTAATAAAATCCATTATATCAATGAAAGTTGCTCCCAGTATCAGGAGCATACTTATAAAATCAGTGAATCTCAAATTTCGTCATGACATTGATTAAAGAACTCGATCACTACCATTAAATCTTAATTGTTGGCATTGAAAATTTTGGTGGCCGAAAATAATAAGTTTACGGGTCAAAATTAAAGTTCTAACACTAGATTCAGTATAATAACCGTAATAACTCTGGAATGTTATGTTAGAAAGTTGAAATTGTTGGATGAGAATGTTTATAGTGTGTCTAGAAAAGATGAGAAATTGTATCATGTCTTGATTTTGATTGATGGCCATAGACAGATAGATTAGTTGTATCTATTCCTAGATGAGTTCAGTAGTTTAGTAACCTGTATTATTATCAAGTTTTCTCAGCTATTAATTTTAGTGATTATGATGATTAACATGATTGGGTTTGCAACCTAAGAGTATAAAAGTAGAACATCTTCCATTTTCAAATTATCTTCTATTTTCTATTTCAAACTTCCTTCACTGCTCTTTGAGAAGGAGATCATAATTTTATTGGATTTGGACACCTATTAAATTTTGAAAGGCTGTGCAACAGGTTTTTGAAAATTTTTACCGTTGGAATTTTTCGAAGTTTTTTGATTTGTAAATTATCTAAATAAAAAAAATTATCTTGGTAAAAAGATTTTTGATTATTCATTTTTGAAACATGGCGATCATAAGGTGCATTTTCGTTTGTGCGTAAACTTCCGCAATCGACGACGACAAGCATTGTTTACATTCATATATTGTCCAAATTTCAAGCGTGCTAAAACAGCTGATCAAATAACTTTTCATTATTTTTTTGTGTTAATTATTCAAAAATTAAAACATTTCGAATAATATCAAAATATTTCCATTTAAAATTATTTTAAAGTATAAACTCAATCTAACCCATTGAAACATAATTAAACATAATCTTTTAGGTTATTTAGACAAATTCAAATCCATCCAATCTGAGATCCTCACCCTGCCGTGGTCGACGACGGCATTTACGCACAAACGAAAACCCAGCTTTGAGCTAAAAAAATTAAAAAATCATTTTAAACTTGGTAAAAGACTCATGTAATTTCCAGTCTTTATTCTTCATGGTATTGTTGATGAGATAATACACATTTTTCTGAGAGAATTAATTAAAAATGCTATTTAATTTTTGAGGTATACCTCGTTATACCTCAAATTGACTTGAAAATTGTACGACTTTCTCAAAAATGTCAGAAAAAATTTATATGAATTTGTATGTTTGCACGTATATAGACTACAGTAGAATCTTAAGATTTTTAATTTCATTAGACATTTTGAATTGATAAGAATAAATCAATAATTTTGAATCAATTTTCTATGATCTATTTCTTACTAATCATTGATATTTCTTTTAAATTTCAGTGAAGAACTGGGAGGGAACCCAGCTTTGCAGGAATATGGACAGAGTGCAAAGATTGTTAAGAGAATGGAGTAAGGAAAGTCTGGAATATGAAGAACAAGGTAAAATTAATTCCATATCATGCATATATAAAATATATTACCTGCCAGGTAAAATATCCAACTCCGTACAATAACTATAAATCAGAGTATGTTATGATCTTATCACAGTACAATAATTATAACTATAATAGATTACCACAATAATTATTTTAGAATATTTTGAATCTTAACTCATATTCATCACACCAATTCTATTTTAATGGCCTGTTAGCTAATAAACAATTTAATGAATATCCTAGAAACCGGCCAAATATTTGTGCTATGATGGAAGTAAGATTCAGTTACCTTAAATTGTAAATATATTACTCCCTAATTGATTTATGCTTAGTAAATCGATTACCGATTTATGTATGGTGTCGTAGATGCTATCTCCTTACTTGATTGTGAGCTTTGAAATACAGATGACCTCTGGATAATTTCCAGATTGAACTCAGATTAATACAACTTCAGTTTTGATACAGCTGAAGTAGGAGAAGACTCTCACCCTGTTTCGATACAAGAAGTTTGATTGATTCGAGTACAGAAAACTTAGTGTGGTTTGTAGGATATGGAATTCATTTTGGGAGAAAATAATTTTCTATATAATATTATAACGTTAACCCGATTGATGTTTCATAGTTAACTAGCAGGAACCCGTGCTTCGCAAGGATCTATTTTCAAACTTGATAATCTGAAAACTTGAAGAAATGAAATTTTGAATTTAAAATAGGCCTATAACCATCCTTGGTTAATTAAGAATCTAGCCTATTTGCAAAATTTCAAGTTAATTAGTCCAGTAGTTCAGACGTGACTATGATAGCGCCAGAAGTGTCTCAAACACAACATGAACTTTTTGAAAGTGATTTAAAAAAAAAAAAATTAAAACAACAGAACTGAAAGTTGTCAACCTTATCATTCTACCTCCATTTAGAGAGGCTTTTGTTTGAGACGAATGAAATCTTCTATCTTCTATATATAATATATATATAAATGAATGTCTGTTTGTTCCCTATGACTTGAAAAATACTTGACATAACGGCATGAAACTTTGGGAATATGTTGTGTGAATATTGGGGATGGTTTCTGACCAGAAATTTTAATAGGGTGGCTAATTATGATTATTTATGACCTATGTTTTCTATATTTTTACAGACCTAAGTTTTCGAAATTGTCGGTCTAGCGGCTACTGAAGAACGGAAAGATGTGATTGAAAGGTACAATCAGAGACAAATGATACATCATACACACGATTAAATATCTTTACTATATGGTACAATTTTGTCTAAAGACAAAAGTTTTATAAAAAATTTGGAGGAAACTCACTGTCATCCTTTTCAAATATTTATCTTCCATTCTAACAGATTCGTGATAGTCATCCCTCATCCATCATTTATCACAGAATGAAACTTGATATTTCCAAATTATCGTTTATTTTGCAAAGGCATGCCTGATGCCTCTCAGCCACTCTGCTAACCCAAACCCCTAATAACTTATCTTGGGCACATTTTAGATAGATGCCATATCGTATAAAACAAACAAAGAGTTTTCAATCGTATCGCATCTCTTTTATTTTATTTTCTATGTTGAAAGAGCGGAAGAAAGAATTTGAAAGCAAGGAGTCAGGGTGGGTGACCCTCGATGAAAGGAAAAAGAACAAACACCAAGCCAAAGAAAGGGAAGTTTGTTCAGATAGTCAACGTCCTTATTATGTTTTGGGGAAGTGCGACTCGAGTCAAATAGTGAAATTCATTTTCAACTGTCAGCATTCCTTGAATGAGAAGCGTTGGTGTTATTCATTAGGAATACTGACGGTTTAAAGTAAGCCTTAATATAGAATAACCGTTTTGTTAGTGAAAGGACAAAAATAAAATGTCTTTTTTATTTTCTAGTGAGTAGAAAACTCCACTATTGTTACGAACCCTTTTGGGGCTAGGGAATGTACGGTACTGAAGTTATTGTCAAGTTCTGGAATTCAACAGTCGCTAGAAAAATAGTTGAAGAGGAAGAACTCACTCAACGTTATTGAATCTTGAATGATTTCTTCAGTTCTTGAGACGGATTCATAGAAATATAGAGCTCCTGAATTGAAACTCCTACAAACTAGAGATATGTTATCACATAAGTAGTGAAATTATTCACATCTTGTATGAGGAAACTCTACAGTCACTGGAAAGAATAGTTGAAAAGCTCAAACATTAATGAATCTTGAGTGATTTCTCTATCTCTTGGGCCAGTTTCATAGGTATATAGAACTCCTGGATTGAAACTCTCACAAACTAAAAATATGTTATCACATAAGTAGTGATATTATCCACATATTATAAGAGGAAGCAGCTCTCATATATTTTAAGACCTTTTCGAAAAAAAGTTCCCACAACAAAGTTCTCAACGGTGAAGAATCACGTGGATCTAATAATCAGTATTAATATCATTGTTACATCAAGACATACAAATCAATCACTTTTATGCTACGGACATTTTTTGGACGGGGTACATCCCAATTGTACATTTTTACTATAGATTATCCTATTTTTTTTCTATGCTGCTTGAAATCATTGACAAAAAATAATTGAATGATAGAGGCCACTGTACAAATAATTCAATAATTATTGCAGTAAATAATTTTTGGTGGGGGCATGATTAAAAAGCCTTGAGCTAAAAATAAAACCAAGGAAGATACAGTACAGTACCATGAAAATTATTTATTACAGTACAGTATTGTATTTGCTTTTTGTGTAGTTGAGAAGTTGATATTGTGGTAATTATTCATATTGAATGAAAAAGACTAAGAATATGTCAAATCTGATAAATCTGTGGTTTTTGACAATTTCTTAGCCTTTTTCATTCAGTATTGTATTTGGTTTGCTCTGGCAACTAGGTAGTAAAATACAGATTTTTGTTTGTAGTTGGAGTTTTTCTCAGTACTGAAAATCAAGCAATAGTCGGTGGTAGACCACCCAAAACCAAAACAGTTCCCCATAGGACACCCTCACTTATAAACAAGCTGTTATGCCATCAGCCATCAATCGACCCAATTTATATGTTTGTCGTCTTTTGTTTACCAGCGTGAGGACCCCCTTACCAATTGACATCTGCCTGAATATAATATGTCAGAACTCAGCAGTCATTCCAAATAGTTGCTGCCTGAACTACTGGTGTAGTTTCCTCTCCTCTATTCGTTTCACATGTCTGTTTATTGCCAAGAAGCACATTTCGGCTTTTGTCAATCCACAGCAATTAACCGAGCGGTTGTAAATTCGAATGGGCGCCACTCCGACCATCTGTTCAATTAATTTCTGAGTTGACCGAGGTCTTTGTACCACACAGCAGAGTTGTCTTTGTTGCATAACCCTTTACTACCGTTTAGAAACGAAATAAATGTTTTATCATTGCTCCATAATATCAGTAATTATACTTTTTTGAATTGGTTGGATGGGCTATAGAGACTAGGACTCGGCTTCTGTTGTTGAACCCCCTAATTCTTCCTTGATAGATAGTTTTGTAACTTTTCTTACACTATCGTATACCACTGTGGCAAGATTCAAACACTTTGTATATATATATTTTTTTTCAAAAATATCTTTTTTTCAAAAATATCTTTTTTTTAAATATAATGATAATAATATTGGAATGACTTCTATTGGTGGGGAGTTCCTGACGGAAGTTCCACCTCGCCTGAATATATCATTTAAGGCTGTGCAAAGGCTAAAATTAAACTTTTTACTGGTGATATTTTTCAAAGTTTTTCAATTTGTAGACTATCAAGCTACCAAAATTAAAAAGTTTTCTCAGGAAAACATTTTTTTCGATCATTACTTTTTGAGATATGAGCGCCTAAAGTTTAAATTTTTGTGCCAGAACATTTCAAGTTCTGTGAAGATAAACTCAACCAAAGTTATTTTTGGTCATTTTTAGTAAATTGAATAACTTTCTCAGAAAATGACATTTTCAGATAATTTTTGTTTTATTAGATCAACAATACCATGAAGAATCTATCCTTAAATTCTCATGGTTTTATCTTTCACAGAGCTTGAAATGTTCTGGCACAAAAATTTAAACTTTATGCGCTCATATCTCAAAAAGTAATGATCGAAAAAAAATGTTTCCTGAGAAAACTTTTCAATTTTGATAGCTTGATAGTATACAAATCGAAAAACTTTGAGAAATATCACCAGTAGGAAATTTATTCTTAGCCTTTGCACAGCCTTAAGCAGTCAATGGGCCTTACGACTGTCATACTTCAGCCGGGACCGACAATATCTATGGTGTTTTTGATGTTCAGGAGTGTAAATATTGTAATATACTTATTAAATTTTAGCTATTTTTTCATATCTATTTTCCTTGATTTTCTGGTTTTACATAAACATAAATAAGGTATACAACAATACAAGTAAGACTATCATTAGTTGTACTAAATTCAAATGTCAATTATTCATTTATTCAACTTCTTCCTTTCAAATTTGTCTATAAGTCCAGCTATCTACCTCTTTGTTAATGTCTATTTCCCTCTGTACTTTTCATTTCAAATTTCGTATTAATAGTGAGTATTTGCTGGAACAGGAATTTCATCGATTGATGGAACTCCTCCAGAGAATTAGGTGCTTAGAATTGAATAAGGCGGTGCGAAATTTGAACAAAGTCTTGTGGTGTGACCACAGGCTAGTTTCACCAACTATTCCAATGTAGTCTCAAATTCTTGTCTCAGATCATTTATAAACAAATTTCACCGTAAAGACATAAAACATATTTTTAAAGAACGAAAAATTGAATAACGGTCTCCTTTTCTCCGCCAAAGAGTTTTGATGAACAATTAAAGTTATAATTTATGAATTTAATGAACATAAACTTTATAGAATGGGACCACAATTCATCCTTTATTATCTGACGTTTTTATCGGCTGTTTTTAGGACCTAGATTTAATCAGTATAAGGAATAACCCGTAGCTTTCATAGCACATTAAGTTGATGCTTCCTACCAAAATTAGAGATAAAATTGGTTGAAAAACAATAAACCTTCTTGCTTATCTTCCTAGAAAGGAATTCAAGCAATCCTTCTACAGCTGTTATCACGACATATGCAACCTTAATGGGTATAGACCATCATAAACTGTATGTGCATGTGGTATCACAGTGCTGGATTTTTCTATCTTCAGTGCTCTTCATCTTTTTCTATTATGAGCAGATTTCCCTTTCTTTTCCATGTCTGCCCATACCTTCCTGTTTTTTCAATTATATTTCTCTTGGTCTTTTGACTTCACATGAACATAAATTCAGTAAACGAGTCTTTCTCTAGTTGTACCAAATTCCAATTTCAATTCTTTCTTTCTTCAGCTTCTTCCTATCAAATTTGTCTGTGAGTCCATCTATCTTCCACTCTGTTATTTCCTATTTTCCTCTGTATAGTTTGTTTCATCTTTTCTGCTGTAACTTCTGGCTCCACTTTCCGTCTCTTCTTCAGTTTTATTTTACTTTTAAATTAAATTGTAATTTAGAATATAAACATCCTATACTTTTTAAGTTGTATCTTTTGACTTTTCCCCCTAATTCTTATTCTTTCAGTTTTACTTTTCTTCTCTTCTTCAGTTTAATTTCATTTTTACGTTTTATCGTTTGACTTTCTTCCCATCTTTCTTCTCATTTGACTCAATTTTAGAATTTTATTTAGTTTTTTTGGGGAGTCGAACATTACTGGCATGCCAGAAACAGTGAAGACACGGTGTCATTAGGAATCGCTCCCCACGGGGTCCACACCACTAACAGCAGGGTACACATTGTATCTTTTAAAGTGATATTCTCTATAAACGGTCAGTACTCCTTATAGATAACTACATTGTTTCCCATTCAATCAATGCTGACAGTTTTAAGTGAATCTAACTATAGCGTCGGTATCTAACAATGAGCACTTTCAAATAAATCATGCAGTTGTCATGTTCATTGTCCCCGCTATTAAAAGCTAAATTTCTTCATGTCTTGCATACTTGTAAAATATTCAACGATCTCTTGACTTCGTATAGTAAGTTAGCGTATTTGGTAGCTGGATTTTGGGTTTAACAGCAGTTTTCCTGCTTTTATGACACTGATAGCTGAATACTTTAGGAAATTTTGCATACGGTTCTCGTTTTCTCCTCTTTGGAATTTTAAGCACTGGTAGTAATTTGAATTATTTCTAGAACTTCATTGGTAGAAGTAAGTTTGAAAGAGCTTCTAGTGAGAATTCTATTGAATTTTTGACGTGGAAAAATTGGTTCCCCCAATCGATTTAGTATTGCTATCATGAATATAGATTCTAAGGTGGAAGTCATGTTTTTAAGCTGGAATATTGATACTTGACTTATTATTCAATATTAATTCATATTTTTACTACTTATCAGCAATGAAAAATCCGATTCTATTGACTTAATGTGTTGAGGTATATAAATTAAACATTTTGTAACTGCATGAACTATAAAAACTGATTGGTAGGCATCTACATAAGGAACAAGTTTATAACAACATTCTCAAATATAAACACTACATAATATGCATAATACATGAGACAACACTAGAAAGCATTCAAGTAATATAGAAGTATTAGAAATTATCCGAAATGTTTGTTAGTGTAAAACATAATTTTCCCAACAAACTTTTGCTACATGATTCAATGGTGGTAAAAATGAAATTCCAATGCTGATAAGCATCATTCGTCTCACATTTTGATTAAATTTTCGTCAAATCTAGCTTCTTCCTTAAAAAAGGAATCTTTTGAATTGATCAGCTTCTTCAAGTAATACACAAATACCAGAGACAAATTACCCGAAATGTTTGTTGGTATGAAACATAATTTTCCAAGCAAACTTTTGCTACATGATTCAATGGTGGTAAAGATGAAATTTCTATGTAGATAAGTCTCAGTTTTATCTTAAATTTTGTCAAATCCAACTTTTTCCTAGTTTATTATTCTTCTCCTTCACATTTATTCTTCCAGAAGTGTTCCGTTATCCGTGTTCCCAAACTTCAACATTTTGTCGTTGGATACAAAGATACTAAATTCCGCTAATATAAGACACCGTCCAGTGGTTATGGTTACAGTGACCACTACTCATAGGTTACACGGAAAACATGGACTACTGTCCGTCCGTCTACTAAAAGTCCAACTCCCGCTCCTCAAGCAAACTGACACCGTGAAAGCTTGTTTCTTGTGCACTGAATTATATCATATTCGAATATATACATACTGAAATTTGTGGCAACTGTCATATATCTATAGCGACCTCGGCTAAGGTAAGACGCTTTGCTCTCACCACTACAAACCTACACAAGTTATATCTATATCGAGTTCACGGTGTATAACTATACGTTTTTTATTCGTTGTTACTTTTTTCAAGTTATACCTATGTAGGATAGAGGGAATATTACTATATGTGTTTTATTTGCTGGCGGGTCTGAGGTTTTAGCAGACCCTCCCTACGCGTATAATGTTACAGTAGGCACTAAAATGTCCGTGGCTTACCGGTTATCCACTAACATAGTAACTCGATCACCTAAAATTAGCTCCTCTAAATATTCGCAACAGAAAGGTCATTTAACTTGAGGGTATTCGTCATCAGTGCTGCAGTTCTTTATTCTTTTTTATATGAAGAGTTTTGAGGAAGGAGTTTTTAGATTGTATTAAAATTTAGTATGTTGACGGTTTATTGTTTGGTCTTATAAGAATATTCAGATTGTGGTTCCCCATCGCTCAGGATGAGATTGAAAGTATTATGACTGTATGACTTGGGTATTTTGTGAATAGCCCGTTTCTGGAGCTTGTTAGCCTCCGACTTGGATCTTTTGAAAATACAAGACTTTCAAAGTTTTGAGCTTAAAGTTGGGAGTTAGGACCAAAATCATTTCTTCTGTCTTGGATAAGAGCTAAATATCGGGGAACCGAGCTTCGCTCGTTATTTTTATTTATTGATAAACAGAACACACTCTAAAATGAACGTGTTTATATTTCACTGCTGGCTATACGTCATCTTATGAATTTCGGGGATGCGATATTTTGATTTTTCACATACTCACTTTTTTACTATCCACAGCTGTTTCAGCCAAGGATGAATTATCCTTTTAATGACGTTCAGCGAGTTTTCCCAAGGATGAGACCTAGAGCAATCGAATCTTTATATCATAAACCTACTATGTTCCAAATTTCGTGAAAATCGTTAGAGCCGTTTTCGAGATCCGTTAAACATAAATAACCAGATATAAAAATAACCAGGAATATACATACAGAAATTGCTCGCTTAATATAATAGGATATTATTTTTATCAAGTTTAATTGTCTAAATTAGTGCAATGATGTTGTAATGTAAAATGAAGGAATTCAAATAATCTTTTTGTAGATTAATTCTGTTTTTCAAGATCTCTTCTGGAAAGCATTTGGGTGAAACATGATGTCTGTTTAAAACCCGATAGAAGTTCAGTGGAAGATTGTATAACATTATTTTAAGATTTGATTAGGCTCTCGAAGTCATGATTCACCTCTTGCATTTAAATTGCTCATCATCATAATACTTTTAGTTTTAGGCTGAGATTGCATTATACTGCATCAAAACTTTTCACTACATTTTCACATTCATATTGTACCAGCGAAGAAAGTGTCCAAAATCCATAATCCTTTCTCTATTGATTGATTCATACAATAAGTACATCATCAAAATGATAGGGAGAGAGAAATAAGGTAACCTTGTGCTATTCCTCTTCCAAATTTGGATAGGTTACACATAGTCCGAAATAGTTCAAGTCTTGTAGTTGTTCACTTCACAAGATTTTCAGTCCTTAATTATTTTCACAAAGTAGATTTTTGAATTTAGATGCTTCAAAACCATATAAGTAGGAAATGAATTTTATTTTGCAAGTTATTATTTCTTAAAGTCAATGTGTGATCACCTCAAATCTTTTTTTTTAAATTATCGGTCCGAATTCCGAATTGAAGGACGGTCGGTTTAACGATCACCTTTCTTCATCATGACACTTCTATTTTTATTCACTTTTTACATTTTTTTATAAATTTGTTATAAACTTAAACATCTCACTTATCAAATAATACTTTCTCAATATAGTGTAGATTGATTCATTTCTACTCAACAAACAACACTCTCAATACTACCAGAGACAAGAAATATAGCTTATGCTTATCCTTCATCTATGATACCTACTACTATTATTAGTAAGGTCCATGTTATAATTGCAGTGTTTGATTGGCAATGTTATTGCTATCCTTGTCTTCCATTCAACAAAGCGCATAGCGCTATCTCTTTCTCGCTTTGCTCTGTTGCCAGATCGTCCTTTAACAATGTAGAATTAATGATTAATTAACAAAATAGTTCATGTCAATTATTAAAAAATTATGATTTATTACTTAATAAAATATAATTTATTATTTTAAACGAGAATGAACAGTTAATATTACATTAATAAACCTGTATCAGCTACCGTCTATAGAAGGCATTGACAAGACAGAGGTTCGGCAACGTTTTTCTCCTATCTGTCTCCACTGCAACGTGGACCTCACTATAGAGATACCCCATATGATTTACCATTCCTGATAATACTTCATCTCTCTACCAATCATCAGCATACTATTGAGCAAATTGCGACCCCCATATACACCATACAACTTGCACCACACATCACATACCTAGTTCAATAAACTGCCGCTTTAAAACACTGCCTAGTCTCTACAAAATAAAAAGTCCCCAATAAAAAACGAAGCTTGGAGACGATAGTTTACAGCAGCAGTACTATACAGTTCTCTCTCAACTCTGTAATGTGATTCACTATGAAGTGTCAGAATTCCTCATAAATGAAACACAACATCTCACATTCAACCAGTTCTGAAAGTTTAAAGTAAATCTCTTTGAACTCTTTTAATGTCAGCATTCACTATACATATGACTCCAATGTCACAGATTTGACCAATGCTGACAGTAAACCTTGAATCCAACTATATAGTCTGTTTTCAGTGTGTAAACAGTGGGTGTCTGAGACCTGAGTTGCGTGAATGTGCGTGTGCGAGAGTTGTAGCCTGAGAGAGAGGGGTGGTGGGATAGAGAGCAACAAGTG